>NC_133408.1:29279318-29932727 GCF_049350105.2 Macaca mulatta
GATGACCATAATACTTAAATGTTTTATATTTAAAAAACTCGTTCATTACTTTTGTAATTCATTCAAAACTTCATTATATACTTAGAAAAGACTGCTTTGAGTAAAGAATAAAAACTACTTAAAAACAGGTTATTCTGCATTATCATCAACTAAACTGTTCTCTTGCTGAATATCTCTGGGTAAATCTTTTAAACTCTCTGTGCTACAGTTTTTCCATCAATTATATGATCATTGAAATTCTTGCTCCTCTAACATGAGGTATTAGCAAAATTAATTGAAATTTTTAAATACAATGAACTACTTCAATGCAAAGAATTATAACAAAAAAGATCATTTTCCATGGGTAAGTTTGTAGAAGCAAATACAGAGATGAATACGTGTAAACCTCAAATGGCCAGTAGTAATTTCTGAGGATCATTTGGGAGATATTATCTGGAACTGACTATAAAGAGAGAATTGACTTTCAGAGTTGATTGTTTTCAACATTGTTTAACTATAAGAAAGAAGATTTATACGAAAGAATTCAGAGCCCTGATTAATTAAAAGATTTCGAAGAAAATCATGCAGACTACTGGGCTTCATGATTTTATGAAAAACAAATGAATGTTCTACAGCATTCAGCATTAAAGCATTATTTTGTAATTATTTGAAATCATTAATTAAATCTACATAAACTGATGTACAGTCATGTCTAACACAAATGTTTTCTGATTCATAATTTTCACAATAAATAAGTACATACAAGCATATACACTTTGCATATAATTAAATCAGATTATTATTTGTTATCAGGTGCTTGCTGCTGCTGATTTTTCTACTGTGACTCAGTATCAGGTATAGCTTATGGCGCTGGCTGTTATTCTTACTGTGAAATGATGAGACGGTATTTGTGCTAGAAAGTATAAAATACCATACAAATATGAAATAATATTAATTATCGTTCCTTCACCTTTTTAAAAAAAGATGTCTTCTAATTTTAGCATTTTCTGGTGTAAGAGATGATCTAGAAAGGAATTAGTAATGATTATCTTTTTTTAAAAAATGTGATTTTTATATTTTTATCTGAAGTAAGTGAAATAAAAGGATGGATATAAACACAAGGTAAAGGTTATTGCTTCCTCCAAGGACTTCTTTCCTCAAGGAACATCGAGGATGACAAAAATTTAGAAAAGATAATATTTATTTTTAAAGTACTTACAAATAAATTCTAAGTACCCATGAAAGACTCAATTTGTCAAATCAAATTATAGTCATATAAGGCCAGATAACTTATGCATAATGTTTAATTTATGAGCAATAGATGAATTTTTAGATGTATTTATTTAAAAGTAACTCATAGTGCCAAATAATCTTTCTCCCAAATATGTAATTTATATTTCAAATGTTTCTAAAACATTGGCTGGATTAAGATGTTTATCCAATGATGTAGCTAATATATACCTCCTATTCAGAGGAAGTAACAGAGTATTAGAAAAGAATATTTTAGAAAGTTTCCAAAGCAGTTACATTCCTGTATGGTAGTAATCCAAAATACAGTAATTGTTCTGCAAATAGCTGTGTAAATATACCAGATTTATGACTGTTCATATAGATATTTTTTAAAAATCACTATTCTGGATATGTGTCTGTTTCTGTTATCTTCGCTAAAAGAAATGAGTATTAAATTGCCTAGGAAAAGAGCACCTTAAAACTGAAGATAGATAAGGACACCAAAATGGAACATTTAGCTCTCTGAATCTAAGATATGTAATACATGCACGTGTAATGAAACAATAATGATAATAGAAAATATTTATGCGCGTTTATGCTTGTGTGTATATAAAGGTGTGTATATATGTGCATGTATCTCTGTGTGTAGAGATAGAGATAGAGATTAGCTATAGATATGAGTATGCATGCAATGTAGATGTAACTGCAAGTATAGGTTATGGTGAGTCCTCCTTTTATTGAAGTAGCTGGACATGCGAACATTCACATGCTATCTTTTTAGAAGGTTGATACTAGCCAAAATAAAATATCTGAAGCTGCTTCACATGAAAGAAAAAACAAAGGAGAGGTTAATTTCATCTTGTGCCATAAAGCAGTAGTATAACAAATGGATCCATGTGAGAGAGCTCCTTACCCCTGTATTGGACCTGCCAAATTGGCAACAGTGGCTTTTCAGAGTAAGTAATGAGTATCCTATTGTCAGATGACTTACTTAAAAAAAAAAAACAAATTGGACAAATTCCAGAAACTGAAGGACAGGTATTTTTCAACTTTTCAAAATAAGAAAAATGTTAATTACAATTTATCTGCAGAACTCTAAAACAAATTACTCATCATAACATTTTAGGAAAATATAAAAAGTTAATAACAACAGCTAGAAGGTACATCTGAACATAATTGGCCCTTACCAGAATCTGAAATAAGTATTTTTTTAAATCCTTAAACTATGCTATTTTCATTCTTTTTTGTTTGTTTGTTTTGTTTTTTTTGTTTTGTTTTTTTTGAGACAAGGTCTTACTTTGTCACCTAGGTTGGAGTACAGTAGCACAATCATGGATCACTGCAGCCTTGATCTCTCAAGCTCAGGTGATTCTCCCATCTCAGCCACCACGCCTGGCTAATTCTTTTGTATATTTTTGTAGAGACAGGATTTCTCCATGTTACCCAGGCTGGTCTGAAACTCCCGGGCTCAAGCAATCTGCCCTCCTCTGCCTCCCAAATTGCTGGAATTACAGGCATAAGCCACCATGCCAGGCCTAAACTATGTTATTTTTAAGATAAATGAGGCAGAAGTTCCAGAACTTTAATCAAAAAGTTTCTCCTGCTCCTTTATTTTCAACACAAGCATTGCACAAGGTGTGGATAACACCAATGGCCTAATCCATGCTGACTGGTGAGAAGAATTCAGGAACAGCAAATTAAAACCAAATTGGCGTTATCCACATCTTGTGCAACTATTGTGTTGAAAATAAAGGAGCAGGAGAAACTTTTTGATTTTCGTGTCTTTGAGACACTAAAATGTTTTAAAAACTTACCAGGACAAACATTGCTAGCAGTGGTCAGGTGCAACAATGACTCCATTGCCCCTATTTAAGGTATATTTAGTGTCAGCATACTGGCTGCTAGTTAATACTAACATGAAAAAAGTAAACTCATACACTTTCTAAATTGGGATTTTTTACAACGTTACTTATTAAATGTTCAATTTCTTGCCATGATACAAAGTTATCTTTCCAAGAAAGGTACACAGGAAACTTTTGCATGACTTACTTGACAAAAATAGTTGACTCTCACAAATAATTAGTCCCAACTTTTTCAGAGAGGAAAAAAAACCACTTCGTGGTTGATGAGTATAAAAACTAGAAAAGAATTTTACTGTTTCCCAAGACATCTAAAATACTATGACATCTATCAGTTTCCAAGGGTTGCCTAAACAAAGTGCCACAAACTGGTGGCTTTAAACAACAGAAATTTCTTATCTCCTTGTCCTTGAGGCTGGAAATCAAAAAATCTATGTGGGCTGGTCTGTGCTCTCTCTGAAGCCCCTAGGGGAGGATGCCACCTTGACTCTCCCAACTCCTGATGCCTTCTTTAGCCTATGGAAGCATAAGTCCAACCTCCGTCTCCCTCTTCATGGTACATTCTTCCTGTATTTCTGCGTTTTCACATAGCCATCTTTCCTACAAGGATATCTTTCAGATTCGATTAGGAGCCCACCCTACTCCATTACGTCCTCCACTTAACTTCACTAGTTACATCTGCAGTGACCCTGTTTGCTAACAAGGTAGCAATCTAAGGTACTGAGATTTAGGACTTCATCATGTGTTTTTTGGGAAGACACAATTCAACCCTTAATATGACACAAAAGTAAGATTCTATTATTTTCGTAACATTACTAAATATTAGATAACGAGCTCAGGAAATGGATAAGGACATAGTGTCTCAAACTATAAATAATAGAAGAGTTCGGAGAAGTGTTACCAGAGGGGAAAACTCTTGGAATATGGAATATGGCTTAAAGGATAAATAAGAGGCCTCCAAGTAGGAAAGAGGAATGGAGGGAATGATAATCCAGAAAGCCAAGTGTAAGAGAATACTTTATACTAAAGGATGAGTTCATGAAAAAGCAAAATGTATTCAGGAAGCTACAAATTATTCAGAATTAAAATTTTCAGTTCAGTGCAAGGATCTGAAGATGAAGATAAATGTAAGAAAACTTTATTAAAATTCCGTGAATATTCACCCAATATTTTTACTTATTTTCTTAAAAGTAAAAGGAAGTCATTGACACACTTTAAGTAGTAAACATATATACTTTTTCTGTTACAGAAATCAATATGTGGAAGTAGCATAGAAGAATTAGAAAGTATATTTACCAAAGGAAATTTCATTTTCATTTCAGAAAGTGAAAAGCTAAGCAGCTATATTAGGCATTTTTGATTGCAGAGATAAATCCTATATTTTCTAAAGTGGAAAAACTTATAAAAGTATACGGAAATTTTAGTAAGAAAAAATTTATTCATGTGAGAAATCATTTTTAATTGAATTATTCAAGTTATTTAATTATAATAGCTCTAGTGGACTCATAGTTTGAACACAGTATACTTTGGAAAAAAGTTCTTATTAAAGAAAAGAAGAAAAAATGTATACAATAATTTAAAATAAAATTTAAATTGCCATACAAGCTCTTGTTTGAGTCAACATATTTAACTACTCTCCTTGAATATCATCTTCGAAAAGACAAAGAAAAAAAAGAAACAGGGGAGAAATTCCAAAGTTTCGATGGAAAACCGAAAGGATGGACCAAGGGACTCAGAATCAAGGGATAGGACCATGACAAAACTTTACGTAATATAGTTGATGCGAGACCATATTAAGAAATATATCAACCTGCATAAAATACAGCAATTACAAAAGAAATGCCTGTCTGGAAAGTAAGCACACAGGGTCTTTATTATAATACAAAACATTTCAGGATAAAAGCAGTAACATCCTTGGGCTAGGCTGGTTCTTAAGACATTTGTAGCCTTGATGGAGCACACATTTTTATTCTATAAACGAACACAGCAAGTATACAATTCTTTTTCTCTTTTCACTGGGAGACTTTATGGCAAAGAAAAATGGTGATCTGGACAATTTGCTAATTTGCTAGTAACAAATGAACTAACGGTCTTGCTGGCTGGATACTTCCTTCCTGTGGATTGCTTTTAGTCGGATTTATCTGTTCTAAGATTGTACATGCTAAACAACCCTAACGTCTATAGAGTTTTGGAGCATATTTGCCTGGAAAACATCACAAAAGCTGTATAATTTATAAGAATAAAAAGAATGTCTTTTAAGACCAAAAGAACTCTCTTCCATGTAAATAATCTGGCTGCATACATTATTACAGATTTGACATATTGGGGAGCAGAGTGCATTCTACTGCTGCAAGAAGGGAATATTGGAGCTACATTGGTGGGCCCAGACCTCTCCTTGCTTTCCCTGTGTCTCGTGATCATTTGTATCCTGAAATGATTGGAAAACCTTGATCACAAATTTGCATGAGATAAATTTGACAAGCTAATACTTGGTGTTATCGCATCAGCATACAGGGCAGCAGACTGTAATAATTCTGCTCATCTTTCATTGGATATGTATGGCATAAGTGATGATTTCATCAAAGAATGTTCCTAATAACAATTGCCATACCAGTTGGACAAGCTGAAAAATGCCCAGTTTTGATTGAGCAACCACCACCAAGATAAAGAATGAATCTATCCCCACAGAATTGAAGCTTCATTCTAGGTGAACACCTTCACTGATATATTTTCTGCTGCCAAAATAGGTAACTAGATCTTTGATCAAGCAACATAAAATTACCCAAGGTAAAACATAGTTTCTTTTTTATGGGACTAAATGTTTTGGACAGATACTACCCATCCTTTGAGAGAAACCATTTAAACTATCCAAAACAGAATGCTATATAACCTTCTTCAAGCAGACAGAAAAAGGTGTCACTAATTGTGCAGTATGATTATTCACCAGCATTGATACATATCTAACAGTGACTTTTTTGTCATCCCAAGTTTTAATTTTAATGCAATATTTTCAGATATTTACTAAGACGTACAGCTTTCACAAAGACTGACACTAACGTTGTGAAAAGTTGGTAAGTGCTAACATGCATCAACAAGTAATAGTAAATATAATGGGAAGATTCATGAGCTGAACATACATACATACATATTTTTAACTACTTGAATTCATGCTCTGGTGAATTAAAACTATATTTAAATTAAGAAATTATTTGAGCAAAAATACATATCTCTGTTTAAAATTCTTAACGGATGTGAAATATATTAAGGTACTCAATGAGAGTAATGTATAGTTGAACATTTTAGAGGAAGAAAACTAGGCAAAGCTGCAAGTATAGTATAAGTGATCTCAAATTACAAACACTAGAACTAGAAACTTGGTTCATACATTTAAATAGGCATATTCATTTGTCTTCATGCTTCTAAAGACATACCCAAGACTGGGAAGAAAAAGAGGTTTAATTGGACTTATAGTTCTACATGGCTGAGGAGACCTCAGAATCATGGCAGAAGGTGAAAGGCACTTCTTACATGGCAGCAGAAAGAGAAAATGAAGACACAAAAGTGGAAACCCCTGATAAAACCATCAGATCTCATGAAACGTATTCACTACCTTAAGAACAGTATGGGCAAAACTGCCCCCACGATTCAAACTGTCTCCCACTGGGTCCCTCCCACAGCACGTGGGAATTATGGGAGTATAATTCAAGATGAGATTTGGGTGGGGACACAGAGTCAAACCATATCATTCCACGTCTGGCGCCTCCAAATCTCATGTCCCCACATTTCAAAACTAATCATGCCTTCCCAACAGTCCCCCAAAGTCTTAGCTCATTTCAGCATTAACTCAAAAGTCCACAGTTCAAAGTCTCATGTGAGATAAGGCAAGTCCCTTCTGCCTACAAGCCTGTAAAATCAAAAGCAAGTTAGTTACTTCCTAGATAAACTGGGGGTACAGATATTGGGTTAACAGAGCCCTTCCAAATGGGAGAAATTGGCCAAAACAAAGTGGTTTCAGGGCCCATGCAAGTCTGCAATCCAGCAGGGCAGTTGAATTTTACAGCTCCAAAATGATCTCCTTTGACTCCAGGTCTCACATCCAGGTCACACTGATGCTGATGCAAGAGGTGGGTTCCCATGGTCTTGGGTAGCTCTTCCTGTGGCTTTGCAGGGTAGAGCCTCCCTCCCAGCTGCTTTCATGAGCTGGCATTGAGTGCTTGCAGCTTTTCCAGGTGAGCAGTACAAGCTGTTGGTGGATATACCATTCTGGGGTCTGGAGGACGGTGGCTCTCTTCTCACAGCTCCACTAGGTGGTGCCCCAGTAGGGCCTCTGTGTGCTCCAACCCCACATTTTCCTTCTGCACTGCCCTAGCAAAGGTTCTCCATGAGCATCCTGCCCTGCAGCAAACGTCTGTCTGGGCACCCAGGCATTTCCATACATATTCTGAAATCTAGGCAGAGGTTCCCAAACCCCAATTCTTGACTTCTGTGCACTCACAGGCTCAACACTATGTGGAAGCTGAAAAGACTAGGGGTTTCCACTCTCTGAAGCCATGGCCTGAGCTCTATAATGACCCCTTTCAGCCAAGGCTGGAAGGCAGGGCACTAAGTCCCTAGGATGCAGACAGCAAGGGGACCCTGGGACCAGCTCCTATGCCTCCAGGCCTGTGGTGGGAGAGGCTGTCATGAAGACCTCGGACATGCCCTGGAGACATTTTCTCATTGTCTTGGTGATTAACATTTGGCTCCTTGTTACTTATGCAAATTTCTGTAGCCAGCTTGAATTTCTCCTCAGAAAATGGATTTTTCCTTTCAAACTATCAGTCTCCAAATTTTCCAAACTTTTATGCTCATCTTCCCTTATAAAACTGAATACCTTTAACAGCACCCAAGTCACATCTTGAATGCTTTACTGCTTAAAAATTTCTTCCGTCAGATACCCTAAATCATCTCTCTCAAGTTCAACATTCCCCAAATCCCTAGGGCAAGGACAAAATGCTGCCAGTCCCTTTGCTAAAACATAACAAGAGTCACCTTTGCTCCCATTCCCAACAAGTTCCTCATCTCCACCTGAGACCACCTCAGCCTGGACCTTATTGTCCATATCACAATCAAACTTTTGGTCAAAGCCATTCAACAAGTCTCCAAGAAGTTCCAAACTTTCCCACATGTTCCTGTCTTCTTCTGATCCCTTCAAACTGTTCCAAACTCTGTCTGTTACCCAGTTCCAAAGTTGCTTCCACATTTTGAGGTATCTTTTCAGCAATACCTCACTCTATTGGTACCAATTTACTGTATTATTTGTGTTCATGCTGCTGATAAAGACATAGCCGAGACCAGGAAGAAAAAGAGGTTGAATTGGACTTACAGTTTTACATGGCTAGGGAGCTCAGAATCACAGTGGGAGGTGAAAGGCACTTCTTGCATGGTGGTGGCAAGAGAAAATTAGGAAGATGCAAAAGCAGAAAACCCTGATAAACCCATCAGATCTCCTGAGACTTATTCACTACCACAAGAACAGTATGGGGAAATGGGCCCCCATGATTCAAATTATCTCCCACTGGGTCCCTCCCCTCCTGCAACATGTGGGAATTATGGGAGTATAGTTCAAGACAAAATTTGGGTGGGGACACAGAGCCAAGCCATATCAGTAAGGTACTTCAGTCCCTGGCCTAAGTAGGCCAATTATTCAAAACCAAAACAAAAGGATGTTAGAGCTGGATGATCATTACAAAGTTCCTACTGTAAGATAAAGAGACAATATGTACATAGATAGAAAAAACAAAGCACCCACACTCTCTGACCAATAGTAGTGGTCTTGAGTTCATATTGACAGTTAGAGTCATGAGAGACAAAATTTGTCACCCAGTACCAAGTTTACTTTATGTGAGGACAGGGCACACAGCATGTGCAGTAACAGCTAGCTGAGGTCGTGTGATTCCCAGACACAGAATACAGTGTGTCTACATCTCTCTGCACATGAGTATGGTAATAAGAGAAAGGGCTGATTGGGTGGACTCCACCTCAGCTCAGAGAGGTCATCAGCTCAAGAATCCCTTCAGTCATTGTACCTTGCTAGTTAAGTAGCTTCCTTGGTGCCATTCTCCAGTGTGGCTGCATCTCATCAATTACAGTTAACTCATCGGTTGCAGGTTACTCAATAAGAATTTGATAATATACAACAGGATACTTTTAGTGTTGCAAGAGGCATTTAACTAAGGAAATTTCACAAACCACGTTTTAAAATCTTTCATTCCAGAGAGATATTTAAGACCATTTTTAATAACATTAAAAGGAAGAGAAAATTTTGAGACAATTTAAAATTATTTTCCAATGAAAAGCATGAATACCAAATTTAAATATTCAAAGAAGTATATTGAATGCTAAAAAAAATGCAATCAAGAATATAGAAGACTGGCTGGGTGCAGTGGCTCACGCTTGTAATCCCAGCACTTTGGGAGGCTGAAACGGAAGGATCACGAGGTCAGGAGATTGATACCATCCTGGCCAACATGGTGAAACCCTGTCTCTACTAAAAATACAAAAATTAGCTGGCCATGGTGGTGTATGCCTGTAATCCCAGCTACTTGGAAGGCTGAGGCAGGAGAATCGCTTGAACTCAGGAGGCAGAGGTTGCAGTGAGCCAAGATCGCGCCACTGCACCCCAGGCTGGTGACATAGTGAAACTCTGTCTCAAAAAGAAAAAAGAAAAGAAAGGAATATGGAAGACCAATTTAAGACACTGGGAATTCATAGGAAAAAGCTAATATATATAAAAAGGAATATGTTTTGTATATTAAGTATCATATAGATGAAAATTTAAGAGAGACAGATGAAAAATCCAGGAGATTCCCCATTTGTGAACCGTAAATACTAAAATAAAGTTCACGGATGAAGAAAAGGGAATAACTGAAAAATAGAGAAACACTTTCCTGGTTGGAAGAATGATTTGAATAAGTATATTTATTAGGTAAACAATGATAAAATACAAATCCTCAGTCACGTTTTGATGACACTTTTTTGGATTTTAAAGTTCTAGAGGGAGAGAATATATTAAAAGCACATAGTTGAAGCAGATACGCTGTGAGTAGTGCTTAGTGCTTTAGTCTTGAATATTGCCAAAATCTGCTCCTTAAATAAAACAAAGCTGTTTATGTCAAGAGAAATGAGAACCCTACATCTTTGATAGAATTTGTGAAGAAAACAAGCAATGAGTGAAAATACCCCTTCTTTGATGGGTCAGCCTTTGTGGAAATAGGTTGGCCCTGAGCAGGTCTATTTCTGATGGTGAACTAGTAATGAATGCTTTTGCCTGCAACTAAAGTCCCCTATTAACTGTGGCTAAAACAAATAGCTTTTTATTCACAAAGCACAGACCAAAAGGAGAGTTTGCATGCATCAGAACAGTTGTTGATAGAAATAAACAGTTAAGAATTTTCTTTCTCCATCTTCAGCATGTTGACTTTTATTCTCCTAAACGTAACTGTAAGTGAGGCAAGGAGAATGGAAAATCAGTGTGTGGCTTAGAGGGTAAGACTGACCCTAATTCTAAAAAAGCTGTATACTTTCACAGTCTGATCAAAACTGGGGCTCTGCTGGCAAAAAGCAAGGAGTGGGTAGATTTTGGGCTATGCAATTAACACTGCATGCCTCAGACAGACACAAATGAGCTAGCAAAGGAGAGAGAATTGAATCTATTCTCAGAGGGCTGCTGCCTTGTACAACTTACATAAAGTTGATGCCTAGAGCCAATCATTTCCTTCATAAGAACCAGCTAATAACCAGTGATGTCAATTACAATGAAATGGGCTTCCAATAACATCAATAACAACATGTTTTTTAACAAACACCAAAAGGGATTAATCACTCTAAACAAGGCATGGCGGAGAGGAGAAATGCAGAGGCGAACACTTCCTTTATTTGTTTGTTTCATAAAATCCAATTAAGACATTTTTTGTTCTTTTTAATGCCTGTGGTAAAAAGAAGTCAGTTAGATTATGGCTTGTGGGTCATCTAGGAAGAAATGAAATATGTGATCACTAAACTATTAATTGACAAACCATTTGGCAACACATTTTTCCACATTCTTATTTTCAAACGTTATCAATGAAAATGCATAATTTTGCAATGAACCAAATCTTTGACAATCCAGGAAATATTATAGGTTAAGTTCAATAGACTTTCAAAATGGAACCAATTTTGTTGACATTACTAAAGTCCTCTATTAACTGTGGCTAAAACAAATAGCTTTTTAGCTTTTTATTCATATAGCATAGACCAAAAAGAGGGTTTGCATGCCTCAGAAGAGCTGTTTAAAGATAAAAACAGATAAGGATTTTCTTTCTTCGTCTTTAGCATACTGACTTTTGCTTATATTTTGTTGATATATCATGAAGTTTCAATAAAATCAAGAAATAGTTTTCAAATCAGAAAGTGGAGGTAATTGAGTTAAGCTCTTTATAAAACCTCTTGTCTTACATATCACAATATTTCACATGAGAGCTTCATTTTGTAGCCAGATCCTGTGCCTGAGCTGGAATTCTGAATCTGCCATTTACTTGCTAAGTGATAATAGATAGGTTAATTAACTATACTACTCCTTGGCATTTTGCATAAAAAGTAGATAATAATAATTCCTACCTCATAGAATACATGAGGATTAAGTGAGTTATTATCTGCACAGCACAACTACTTATGTTGTCTGTCACTGTGTGTGTTGTGTGTGGTTGCTAAATAAGGGTTTGTAAAATAAAGTAATTGTGGCCCTTGAAGCTGGAAAAGAAAAGGAAGACATCATTACAGAGAAAGGTATGCAGACTAAGAAAGAGTTCTTACAAATATTTAGGAAGCAAGTAAATAGGTGAATAAAAAGATATTTTATTAACATTTTATTAATACTCATAGCACAGGGCCTGGCACGGAGCATAAAATCAATGTTAATGTTTTTCTATTTATCTTTTGCCACCAAATAATGTATTTTTCTTGTATTGCATTTAGGTTATTAAGGGTTTTTTACACCAAGAGTGGTTGAAGCCCAGAATACTGATGCATCTGAATTACCAAAATATCCATGAAAAATGTGTAGAGATATATTTGGGAGATTCTTTTAAACATTTTTTTTCCCAAATGTGGATAAGACAAAAGAATTTTCCACTATCTTATTATTTACAACATTTGAAGCTTTGATACGTTCTTATTTCTACACAGGTAGTTAAATTATTGATCTACACAGCTACATAAATACTTGTTAAGAGTTTGAGGAATAACTTATGATTCATTCACATATCATGTAAGGCAATCACAGAAATGGACACAACTCATGAGAAACTGAAAGAAGCATTATTTCTCCAGCAATAGAAATGTTTTTAATTGACCAACAGAAGCCTTTTGCTCAATGAAGAGTTACAATAGGAAACTTCTTTTCGCCAACCTCCTCGGTTATTATTAATTATTAATATTACTTAACAATTAAAACTTCTGCAAGATATGAAGCCTTTCTTTTAGAATTGTTTAAAGGCAAGACAACAAATAAGATCTGACAATCTACTATGCATAATTTTAAATTCAGATTTGACCGTGGAGTCCTTATAGTAGTCAGGTTTGTTGCTGATTGCAACAAAACATTAATGGCTAGTCAATGTAAATGAAAATTTCCGTAAGAATAGTTTTCTGTTGGCATACAACTAGTGTACCAGAGTTTTCTTGAAGACATTTTGGTGTTGACGCTCCAAATATATAATCTTTTAAATTTTCACTTCTTTACTGACAAATACTATTCTGTATCATATTATTTATCCATTGATAAGGATTCCTCTTTTCTTAAAGTCTCTGGCATCTTGAATTAATATATATGTATATTAATCATATATATTCATATATATTGATTTAATTATATCATATATTCATGCATATGAATTCACACATATATGAATATACAATATTTATATATAATATATATGAATTCATATATATGAATACATATATTCTCTTAATTCTCAATGTCTTCATTCTTTCTACTGCTATATTTACATCAAGAAAACACAACAATAGCATACAACTTACTAGTCATTGCTTTCTTCTAATCTCTTTGCCTAGTTGCAGATGCCTAGCTCTTTTTTAACCATTACTTTATAGCTCATAACTTTTTTACAAAGAATAATGCATTCATTTACACAGTCCTTTTTCCCCCAGCTCCTTTTGTCGGTTCTTTACACGAATCTGCGGAGTTGGCATTACTTTGCTCTGATCTGAATTAAACCTATCAAGGACTTGCTTATTTTTTGCTTCTTATTTTAAGCAAAACAACATGATGGCTTTTATGAATCAAAAGACTAATGAGCCCATCTGTCATATTTTGCAAGAATGCCACAGTGAATCACTTTTTCTGACTTTAACTGGCACTGGGAAATTACTACATGTAAATAGACTCACTGAGATGTCAAAACAAGAGTGTTGCAAAAAGGAACTGCTGTATAGTTTCTCCACAGCGTTTGGCTGGGCTGAGAGCTTTACTAGACAATTGGGAGCAGTCTGGGCATGGGAGTTTAAGCAAGATGTTCAGATTTGAACAGCATGAAAAAGGACCATTGGGTAACTGGAAAATAGAATCTTCTCTCAAGTTAGCAGAGGTGATGATCTTTGGAAATTATTGTTGAGGTAAATGTAAGCCTAAAGAATAAATGTAAGACCTCAGATAACACTATGAATCTACTGATAAAAAACATTTAAAACACTTTTTTTCAGTTGAAAAGAAAATGACTTTTCTTTTAAGACCTTGTGAAATCACTCTCTTTCAGTTAAAATATTTAGGCAAATTATTGATGCCAGGCTGAAACTTCTCTTTCTTTAAACAAAGCACACTCGGATGTCTCCTTTATGTTTTGCTTTGTGATCATACTTCAGTTAATTTTTCAAGGAGGAAAAAATATGAAGATGAAGATAAGGATGATACCAAACATTATTAAATGATTATAATCTCCCTGGCATTATGGTAATCACTTTGAGCTATAATCTGTTAATATCAGGGAATATTTTATTTTTTAGAGAATCAGTATTTTCTCAGTTTCATAGAGATGCATATCAATTGAGTGTATTATTAGGAAAGCGGAACCACTGTGCAATACGAATTAGGAATTTATTTTAGGCCGGGCGCGATGGCTTTGCCTGTAATCCCAGCACTTTGGGAGGCTAAGGTGGGTGGATCACGAGGTCGGGAGATCGAGACCATCCTGGCCAACATGGTGAAACCCTGTCTCTACTAAAAAAAAAAAAAATACAAAAAACTAGCCAGGCGAGGTGTTGGGCACCTGTAGTCCCAGTTACTCAGGAGGCTGAGGCAGGAGAATGGCGTGAACCCGGGAGGCGGAGCTTGCAGTGAGCTGAGATCCGGCCACTGCACTCCAGCCTAGGAGACAGAGCGAAACTCCATCTCAAAAAAACAAAAAGGAATTTATTTTAGAGATTGAACTCTCCACAATTATGAGAGAATACACAGAAGCAAAGAACCAAAAGGGTATGGTTAGAAGATCAGAGAAAGGTCACTAACAAGGAATCAAGGACAAGAGACAGTGAAATCTACAGCAGGCTGCTGCCTCTGCATTTGGGAGTGGGCAGGCAGTTGGTGGAGCAGGCAATTGTGAATAAAATCTGAACCTAAAGAAAGAGAAATCAAAAGCAAAACCTGTGAGGAGACGCCATCAGAGTAAACCATAAGTCATATTTGCCAGTCTCTGCTTTTCTTGCCATTTGTAAATCCACATCTAGCCTTGAGGAACCTGCCTTTGGTGAACTGCAGGGGAAGCTAAGGCCCTGCACATAGGCACTGCGCATGAGCCTCACCTAAGATCTAAAGAACGGGAGGGAAATCTGGGCTAGCTCATCACCACGCAAATGAGAGGAACTAGGGATCAGCAACAGCATTTGAGACTTACAGTAATTCTGGAGCCCTGGCACCAACTTCCTAGTTTCCTGACTACTATTTCCTGTCCGCCTGCTAAACCGCACAGATTTCTCTTATTTGCCTGACCTAGCCCAGAGCTATACAGAAAAGGGTATTTGAAGAATGAAATCAGAATTCAGCTATATTGGCACATGCAAAACTATTGAGTTTAGTGTTAAGATCCAGACTATCTGAATTCATTTTCTGAAAATGGCAGTTACTGGCTTTGATACCTTAGGCTATTTAAATGCTTTGTGACTCAGTTTCCACATCTCATCAATGGGAATAATTGTAGCACCTGCCACGCTACTACTGCTTAACATCATAGGGTTATTATGAGAATAAGTAAATGCATGTAAAATTCCTAGAAGTACACAGAGCACATAGTAAACGATCATTAACTGCAAGTAATTATCATTATATGTTTCATATCATTTTATCCTGTTTTCAAAATAACATCACGAAGTGATGTTTTGGGATCTGTTGCTCAAGTTACATGCATCTTCAATCAAAGGTAAAGCATATTGTGATTTTTGTTAAAAAAATAAACATAATAAGGCAAAGTATCAAGTCACCAAAGGTTTCACCTTCCCTTTATTTTTCATTAAGAGTAATACTTGCCTTTAGGGCTGGGGCGGTGGCTCACACCTGTAATCCCAGCACTTCTGGAGGCTGAGGAGGGTGGATCGCCTGAGGGCAGGAGTTCAAGACCAATCTTGCCAGCATGGTGAAACCCCGTCTCTACTAAAAATACAAAAAATTATCTTAAGCATGATGGTGCACACCTGTAATCCCAGCTACTCAGGAGGCTGAGGCAGGAGAATCGCTTGAACTCAGGAAACAGAGGTTGCAGTGAGCCTAGGTTACACCACTGCACTCCAGCCTGGGTGACAGAGCCAGACGCAGTCTGGAAAAAAAAAAAAGAGTAATACTAGCTTTCAGCCCTCTGCCTGAAGACAGAAACTCTCGGAATTTTAGCTGTCCCATGCCCAAAGCTGTCAGTGTAATTTTCAGTGGACATAACCGAAGGGGTGTATCAATAATCATTTCTCAGAGCAGTGAATGTTGAAGTTATAGAAGATAATAAAATCTACTTAAAGTCTCCATGAGGTTTAATCCATTATCTTCCTGGGGAAACTTTTATATTCGAAAGACCTTATTCATGTCTTACATAAAGGAGCAAACCATTCCATAAATAGATTAAGGAGAAGAGCATTCAAAAGACAGAGTACAATCCTCAAACAAAGGAATAGAAATTGCGTATGTCAAATATTTTTCTTTAATGAAACCATATAGTTATCTTACAAAAATATATGTTGACCTTTGGCATTTCTAAATTAAATCACTGGTTACAACTTTATTAATGAACCCTGAGAAAGAAAAATATTGTTAACTGACCAGGGATAGAAACGTCTGGTCACAAATAACTTTTCTAAAGATTTTCATTAACTATTAGGTCACTATTATCCCTATAATGTTGACGAGAAAATAAAGTTCAGGAAAATTAAGTAAAAACTATCCACAGTTTTATACAGAGTAACAAAATGCCAAGATTTTAGCTCAAAAAATTAGACCCAGAACCAATACTTTCAACCTCTAT
The DNA here is from genome assembly GCF_049350105.2 of Macaca mulatta. Classification (NCBI taxonomy): domain Eukaryota; kingdom Metazoa; phylum Chordata; class Mammalia; order Primates; family Cercopithecidae; genus Macaca; species Macaca mulatta. Next base: position 29,295,922 of record NC_133408.1, read on the forward strand.
GTAAACTGCCTTCCCTTTACAATCAGAATGGAGTACTGAAAACTGTGACCAAGATCTTGAAACACCAAATCAGGATTCTTACATAATATTTGAAGATTGAGAGCCCATTTGAAATGTGTAATATGTTGCATATTTTTACAGCATTGCAAGTTACATTGATCCTGTATTAGCGCTGTGGTATTTCCCGATATTAGTGGTATAGTGTTTAGTGATACAGTCCTCCCATGTCATACATGTAAAATAACAGCTACGAAAGAGAATATCTTAGTTTCTCTCAACCTTTGAAAACTCTCTCACCCTTTGAAAACAAAGCTCACCCTTTGAAAACTCTGTGCTTCTAGAAATGCAGTGTGCATATAAGTCACCTAGAGATCTTAAAATGCACATTCTTATTTAACAAACCTAGAGTGATTCTACATTTCTAACAAGCTTCGGGATGATATTTAGGAATGATGTTTTAAGTGTTAAAGCCATATACTTTTGAAATCCTCCCTAGATACTTCTTGGGGATGAAGTGGAGAAAGCCTACACACCAGAAAACCATCTGACTCTATATCGCTGTGACTCAGTGCAGTGATACCTCTTATCTGACTAGACCCAAAGTGACATCCACATTGTGAATCTCACAGGCAGTATCATCCTCAGTGCCAAAGCCTAGCCATGCTATTTGAAAAACTCTCTTAAAAGAACTTAACAGAAAGTCCAAGATAAAAACTTATTTCATAGAGCAGCAAGATCAAGTGCTTTTGTTATCTGTTGCATCTATTGACCTAGTGTGACAGCATTAAAAATGACAATATCACTAAGTCAAAGGCAAATTACTAATTGTTTTAGGTAATATGCAGGTTTTGCTAAATCCAAGGTATGGTTAGTGGTTAATGTAACCTTCGCTACAATTTGAGAATTTTTATTATACCTTCCAGATGTTGAAGATCTTTCCCTAGCCACATAGAAATAGAAAACTAAATAGACTTTGAGTTCTATTCCACTACAGAGTACCACCTAGCTACCTAATAAGGAAGTAATAAAAAGAAGGAGATTTCAGCAAATCTAAATAATGGTGACTTTAGCCATGCTGTTGAGGTTTACTCCAATCACAGACGCAAAGGATGTTAAAGCTGGCTAACATTGTCTCATCCAAACCATTCATTGCATAGATGCAGAAGCTAGCATTGGAGGAATTCAATAATCATTTAAGGGAACACTGTTAGAAAAATATGAAGAAAACTTAAAATTTTTGATGTCTAGTCTAGTGCTGAGGAAATTACAGCCCTCCTTTTCCTATACATATTTTTAATATTACCGTAATCACTCAGGCTAGGCTACGTTATGCTACATTTTAAAAAACGACTTTCAGGTCCCCGTAGCAAACAAAAACAAATGTCAATTTCTTGCCATATTGTGTGTCCATTGTTGATTAGCTGTTACTCTCCTTCACATGTCTTCACTTTGCAACCCACGTTGACAAACAATTGTATTCGGGAAATTACTTTTCTCATGGTAGAAGGGGGAAAAAGACATAACCAATCACTTTCTGATTTGCTTGTATTCCCATTTTGTTATTCAGAAACAGTCACATACCAGGGCAGGATGTATTCTCCACCTACAGGAAGGACTACAGTGGCATGGCTAAGTTTGATGTCAGTGAAGCCCAGCAGGGTACTTTTCTACCAGGGTGGTGTCAAAGTCAAATAAAATATAGAGGTGGATCTCCATAGTTAATATTTCGAGGAGGAAAGCAAGAATTGCAATTTGGGGCATACACACAGACCAGGTGGTCTTTGGTATGTTCAAAGAGGAAAGAGAAGGTTAAAGTTTTTATGAAAAGAGGAAACGTCAACCGGGCACAGTGGCTCACGCCTGTAATCCCAGCACTTTGGGAGGCCGAGGCGGGCAGATCACGAGGTCAGGAGATCGAGACCATCCTGGCTAACATGGTGAAACCCCGTCTCTACTAAAAATACAAAAAACAAAAAAACAAAAAACAAAAAAACTAGCCGGGTGCGGTGGCGGCGCCTGTAGTCCCAGCTACTCGGGAGGCTGAGGCAGGAGAATGGCGGGAACCCGGGAGGCGGAGCTTGCAATGAACCGAGATCGCGCCACTGCACTCCAGCCTCGGAGGCAGAGCGAGACGCCATCTCAAAATTAAAAAAAGAGGAAATGTCACATATTGCTTATCAAGAAAGTTCGTTGGCACTAGGAAAGTTTTGGGGAGTTGACAAGTTTTAATCGGTAAGTGACAGCAATGAGGAAGACTATTTTTGGAGTTGCATAGGTTTGCTTCAGCAGCTATTAGATAAAACTGGTTTCAGGTTACAGTTGGCTGTTTCTGCCAGGCTTGCAGAGCCTGGTTCCACATTCTTGAAACTATTGCACATTCACTAAGTGCTTTTTCCCCCTGGCTCCTTAACACCGATTTAGTTGAGTATGACAAGAATGACCTGACTGTTATGGTCAACTTTCAGAGCAGCATAGATAATATTTTTTAATGAGGCAATCCCATAAGTGCAAATAGTATGAACTCCGTTGTTTTTTCATTGATCTACCATGTATAGCATACTCTGAATCAACAGCCATTGTCACAAAGGGGTGCCAATTTTTTTTCTCTGGAGATTCCAATTTTAACAATGTTTTCTAGCAGAGATTGGTTCATATTATTTTTAAAATTTATATCACAATATTCTCTCTATAATAGTTAATAGATTATATCGCAAAAGAATACGTAGACCAAATCAAAGAGATGAATGGGCAGGGCTATAGGGTAAAAGATGATTGGGGAGGTAACATTTTCCCTATTTCAGCAAGAGGCCACGTATAAATCAATCCCTAAGGACAGAAAGGTTGACCCAAGTTTAAGATTGTAGCCCATCCAGCTGATGTAGAGAGGTAGAGAACGCCATTCCCATAAAGATATGACCACTATCGCTTCTACATATGTGACTATAAAATTGTTAGGATTCCACAGTCCTGGCTGCAGAATGACATTCTCTTTCTAGTTAGCCACCGCCACAACAGATAAAAATGATAAGAGTTGCAGAAAGACCACACAACACTTTTTAAAATAAGGTACTTAACTCTCTTACCTCTAATCCACAGAAGTAGGGTATCCCTGAGACACCATATTTTGGGTATTGTCTTCCAGCTGATAGCAAGCATTAAAGCATCTAATGGGTGAAATGAAACCAGAGGAGAGAGCCTGTTCGGAAGAGACAGAGAAATGTCATTTCTTTTGTTTTAATTGGTCATGACAGAAAGAACAAATGAACAATACATTTCGTTACCTTTTAGCTGAAGAAAGAGCCCACGATCCAAGTGATTGCTTTTCTTAAATTGCTAGCCAGGCTCAACTTCTCCCAATAGGATAGCTTTTTACATTTTTTTAAAACAAATTCCTTGTGAAATGGATACAGCATTTCTGGCAATTATATTCCAAGTATATGTGTGTGTGTGAATATATGTGTGCGTGTTTGTGTATGAATGTGTGCGTGTGTGATTGTGTGTATATGTGTTTATATGTGTGTAAGCTACCCTTTTGACTGACACATATTGCTGCCTCGATAACAGCATTCTCCTAATTATTTTCTTAATATGGATCAATTCACATTGAGCAAGATTAGCTCTGGGCAATCTATTTGGATCATTTCACTGAAGAGTTAATTTTATTTTCTAGATCAGAAACATCTAGCAGATACAGACTTCTGAGGGGTTTAGGCTCTATTTTTATCACAAGGTTATTGAGAGCCTGAATTTAATTAAATTGTGAGCACAGCAAATCTTGTTCAGCATAGATACTAACTTATGTAGCAGGAGTCTTAAAATGTTTCAAAACATATCTTCCTTTCTCTGTAGTATCTTGACATAGAAGAATGCATTAACTATTTTAATTGCGTATTTTAATTAGAATACTGTGTTTTAGGACCTATTCATGCCATCTTTGTTTATTCTTTATCTCCAGAAATCTCAGTCTGGCTGTAATTGCACTTGCTTGTTTGCTGTGGCAGAATGTTTTATATAAGAGAGGGAGACAATCATAGGATTATGTAAAGTTCTGGAATGGTTAATTGTTGCTTTCTTACTCTCACAAGGTAGAGACTTCTGATTCAAGTTGTAAAAACATGGATCTTTTCATGTGAGAAAGATAATAGACAATTTAAAATAGAAGTGCCAAATAAATAATGGTTAGGTTACACGTGCTCCAAAATCTTGAAATTACCTTTCTAAAGCCTTTTATGTAAAACTTGGCTGAAATGTTACAATCAACATGATTTTTTTTCTTTTTATAGTTGGTGTGATATTCAAGCACAGTTAAAATTACTAACTTATACATAAAAATTAATTGTATTATTAATCAAAATGTAAGTTGGCATGCTTAATTTACCATTACCATTATGAAGAGAGTTGACTGGCATGGTTTATTTCAAAATCTGGTATGTACCAGTTTTACTTTAGAATCAATAATTTGTAATCTCATTAACACAAAGTCAAGAGCATAGAAAATGTGTCATCAATAGATAAGTAAATCTAAGGTGTTAGTAGGGCATGAAATATATGTACTATTGAATGAATGAATTTATCACATCCAGTAGCAAAAGATAAAGAAAGTCAAAAGTCATCTGGATAATTTAAACTCATAAACAAGATAACTAAATTTAAAATTCTTTTCAATATACTGCAAATAGGTTGTGAATTTATCAAAGAGTTTCACATTTTGGCTAAGTATTAGAATTTCAAAAATTAATCAATGTCATCCCCATTCTGTAATGGTATGGTTAAGGCACAAGGAGCCAATGTCTTCAAGAGAATATTACAAACCAAGAAGATAGAACACTAGGCTGCAAAAACAAATGCCTTATGATAATAGTAAGTCTACAAATTTCAACTGTTCAAAAGATATATAAGGATAATATGAATTTTACTCTAGGATATTCTGAACAGTAAAGGTTTAAATGGAGTGTAAAGTCAAGAAGTGTGATGTCTCCAGCTTTGCTCTTCTTTCTCAAGATCTCTTTGGCTACTTTGGGTCTTTTGTGGTTCCAAATGAAATTTAGGATTCTTTTCCCTGTTTCTGTAAAAAAACACCATTAGGATTTTGATGAATATAGCATTTTACCTGTAGATCAATTTGGCTAATATTTATATTTCAGTAATATTAAGTCTTCCAATCCATAGAAAGGCATGTTTTTTCATTTATTTGTGTCTCCTTTAATTTCCTTCATCAACATTTTGCACTTTTCATTGTATAAGTATTTCACCCCCATGCTTAAGTTTATTTCTAAATATTGCATGATTTTTATGCTATTGTAAGTGGAATTGTTTTTTAACTTATTTTTAGAATGGTTCCTTGTTAATGTTTTGAAATACTACTGATTTTTGTGCATTGATTTTGTATCCTGCATATTTAATCAATTTGTTTATTAGTTCTAACATTTTCTGTAGGTGGAGTTTTAGGGCTCTCTACACATAAGATGATGTCATCTGCAAACAGAATATTTTATTCTTTTCCTTTACTATTTGGATTTCTTCTATTTCTTTCTCTTACCTAATGGTTCTGGCTAAGATGTCCAGGACTTTACAGAATAGAAGTGGTAGAAACTATAGTAATTAAAACAGGTACTTGTATTGTCTGCTTCTATGAGTTTGACTATTGTAGATACTTCATATAATTAGAATCATGCATTATTTCTTCTTGTGTGAGTGGCTTATTTCACTTAGCATAATGTCTTCATAAAGACAGATATATTAAATGGAACAGAATAAAGAGACCAGATATAAACTCATACATATATGGTCAACTCATCTTTAGCAACAGTGCTAAGGATACACAATGGGTAAGGAAGTATACTCTCTTCAAAAAGTAGAACTGGGAAAACTAGATACTACCCTCAAAAAACAAAAATAGATCTCTACCTTACACCATTCACAAAAATCACACAAAAATGGACTGAAGACTTAAACATAAGATCTGAACTGTAAAACTGCTAGAAGAAAACATAGGGGTATACCTTCTTGGCATTGGTCTTGGCAAAGATTTCTTGACTATGACACTAAAAGCATAGAACATAAAAGCAAAAATAGAGAAGTGGGACTATGTCAAACTCAAAAGCTCCTGTGCAGCAAAGGAAACAACAGATTGAAAGGCAAGCTATAGAATAGGAGAAAATATCTGCAAAACAAACATCTGATAAGGGGCACATTTCAAAAATATATAAGGAACTCATACAAATCAATAGCAAAAAGACGAGTAACCTGAATTTAAAAATGGGCACGCACCCTGATAGACATTTCTCCAAAGAAAGAGAAATGGCCAGCAGGTGTATTAAAAAGTGCTCAAAATGTCTAATCATCAGGGAAATACAAATCGAAACTACAGTGAATGATATCACCTCACACCTTTAGGGTGTGTACTATCAAAAAAAATGATAAGTGCTGGCAAGAAAGTAGAAAAACTGAAACCCTTATACAGTGTTGGTAGAAATGTACAACGGTGCAACAGCTATGGAAAATAGTATGGAGGGTCCTTAAAAATTTAAAAATAGAGCTACCATATAATCTAAAAATCCCACTTCTGGGTATATATCCCAAGAAACTGAAATCAGGGTCACAAAGAGATATCTGCATCTCTGCCCCACGTTTATTGCAACATTATTCACAGTAGTCAAGATACGGAAACAACCTAAGTGTCCTTTGACAGATAAATGGATAAAGTAGCATGCGATAGGCTGGGCGCGGTGGCTCATGCCTGTAATCCCAGCACTTTGGGAAGCAGAGGCGGGTGGATCACGAGGTCAGGAGATCGAGACCATCCTGGCTAACACGATGAAACCCCGTCTCTACTAAAAATACAAAAAAGTAGTCCCAACTACTCGGATGAGGCAGGAGAATGGCGTGAACCCGGGAGGCGGAGCTTGCAGTAAGCAGAGATCGCGCCACTGCACTCCAGCCTGGGCGACAGAACGAGACACGTCTCAAAAAAAAAAAAAAAAAAAAAAAAAGCATGTGATATATGCATACAATGGATTATTATTCAGCCTTAAAAGGGAAGGAAATTCTCCTCTTTGCAACAACATGGATGAACCTGGAAGGCATTATGCTAAGTGAAATAAGCCACTCACACAAGAAGAAATAATGAATGATTCTAATTATATGAGGTATCTACAATAGTCAAACTCGTAGAAGCAGACAATACAATAATGATTGCCAAGGACTGGAGAGTTGGGAAAATGAAGGATTCAATAGGTATAAAATTATAATTATGCAAGATAAATAAGTTATAGAGATTTGCTGTATAACATAGTGCCTAGATTTAACAACATGACATTGTGTATTTCAAAATTTGGTAAGAAAGAGTTGAAAGCTCATGTTATGTTCAAAAATCACACACACACACACACACACACCAAGCAAAGGGGCACAAAGAAACATTGGGAGGTGCTGGACACGTCTATTCCTTGATTACGGTGATAATTTTACATTGTTGGCATTTGTTCTGAACTCATCAAATTGTATACATTAAATATGTATAGTGGTGTGTATCTTAATAAAGCTGTTAAAAATGGAGTATAAATACCTGAATTGTAAGAATTTTTAAAAATTAAAGGAAATAAAAAGCAGAAATAGTATCTTAACATTCTAATGGCGGTCTATTAAGTTTCTATACATTCCTTAAGTCTATATATTTCTATGCTGAAATAGTTACTGGAAGAAAAAGCATGTCATTAAGATATTATAACTAAACAATTACTACTATCACATAAACAAGTAAACACTTTGTAACAAATTACTTTAAAATTTTTTTTAAGTGCATCATGAGCCTGTCTCTACAAAAAATAAAAAAGGTGGCCAGGACCGGAGGCATGTGCCTGTGGTCCCAACTATTCAGGAGGCTGAGGTGGGAGGATCACTTGAGCCCAGTAATTTGAGGCTGCAGTGAGCTATGATCATACCAGTGCACTCCAGTCCGGGCAACAGAGCAAGACCCTGTCCTAAAACAAGAAATAAAGAGGGCAGGATGTGGTGGCTCACGCCTGTAATCTCTGCACTTTGGGAGGCCAAAGCAGGTGGATCACGAGGTCAGGAGTTCAAGACCAGCTTGGCCACGATGGTGAAACTCCATCTCTACTATAACTACAAAAATAAAAATAAAAATAAAAAATAAAGCCAGGTGTGGTGGCGGCGCCTATAAGCCCAGCTACTTGGGAGGCTGAGGCAGAGAATTGCTTGAACCCAGTAGGTGGAGGCAGCAGTGACCCGAGATCAAGTCACTGCACTCCAGCCTGGGCAACAGAGCAAGACTCTGTGTCAAAAAAAATTAGACACATAATGCATCCGAAAGAAAGATGAAAGGAAAGAAAGAAAGAAAGAAAGAAAGAAAGAAAGAAAGAAAGAAAGAAAGAAAGAAAGAAAGAAAGAAAGAAAGAAAGAAAGAAAGAAGGAAAGAAGGAAAGAAGGAAAGAAAGAAAGAAAGAAAGAAAGAAAGAAAGAAAGAAAGAAAGAAAGAAAGAAAGAAAGAAAGAAAGAAAGAAGGAAAGAAGGAAAGAAAGAAAGAAAGAGAGAGAGAGAAGGAAAGGAAGGAAGGAAGGAAAGAGAGAAAGAAAAGAAAGAGAAAGAAAGAAAAGAAAGAAGGGAGGGAGGAAGGGAGGAAGGAGGAAAGGGGAAAATGCATTATGAATTACACTTAAATTTCTAATTCAAACTCATAGTTACAATTTTATTGAAAAAGCAGCCTACACAAGAAGATTGAAAACTAGGGCACGTAGCTTGTGGCGAACAGGTAAAACTCAGGAAGTTTCATCTCTAAATGGAGAAAGGGAAGAATGAATACCGATAGAGAATGATCACCACCACAATTATATTTATTTAAAATTTATCTTATTTTTACACAACATTTCCAAGGATCTTATGCTGTTTAATTCCCTGTACCTAACCAACTTTACCAAACTGATGCGCATGCCATTGACTTCCCTGTCATAAAAAAAAAAAAAAAAATGACTTAATAATAAAATCTTCCTGGTTATTGTGAGTTATTTTATTTTTAATGTTAATGGTCCCAACTCAGCAGCAGCAGCAGCAGCAGGGTTACTAGACACATTAATCAAACACATAATTCTGGGTACAGTACAAATTATTTAAGCAAAATCACACTACATACCTGGCCGCTTTGTTCTTGAAACTGACATCATTAAAAATAAAGAAGCAGCAAAGAAGGTATGTACTTACCTAGTACAAAATATTACCCAATGAACTTTTTTGGATGGTGGCTAAAAAGACAGTCAGAAGCACGAAATGCACATTTTTACTTGGGAATTTAGAGGTGCAGACCAGGTCAGGAAGTTTTAGTTCTTTAATTCACTGATCTCTTAATTGGATTTTCTTTTTATTCTTTTAGTTAAAAAAGAAAACAGGACAAGCTTCCTGGAATTGTGTTAAGACAGTGAGAACTTAGCAAGCAGATGTGGCAAACTGATTCTGCAGACAAAGTAAAGGTTGGTATAACACTTTGGTGATGATAGCAGGGAAATTACATAAAAGAGCACTGAGGAAATCTGACAAGTTGGCTCACTCTCTTTCAATATCAAATAATCTTTTGACCTCTGGGCACCAGGATTATTAAAGTTAAAAAGTAACGTGGTGAGAAGATAAATCTTGCCTGAGCCACAGATGTGGCTGGCACAACAATAGGAAATCACAGAATTGTGAATTGGTTAGGATTCTGGATACATAGGGGATTTCTTTGAAAATGATCTAAACTAGCAGCTGATTGGGAAGAACATGCTGATATTTTTTTTTTCAAAGCTTCCTACTAACCAAGTGGGATGCTATAAAAAGTGTGGTAACCCCTACGAGGAAAAACCAATCTTTCCCAGCCTGGTTCATTTATCTTTCCCGAAATACAGGTCTATTTTTGAATACTGTCACGAATCGAGTTCTTTCCTTCGGAAGAGTTAAGTGCTATGCAGTTCAGCATGTTCTGGTATAATGCCTTTTATTCAAAAGTTTCATAATCCACTTTACAGACAAAAGTAGATTAGGGAAATATGCTTGGTGAGAGTGACTTTCATATGGCCAGGTAAAAAACCACATGTGGAGTGGGAACAGAGGATGAAGGGAGAGGAAGCAGAATTTGCATTAGCAAAGGGAAAGTAAATATGGTTTCATGTAGTCAGACAAGAGGAGGATAAAAAGGAATTGCAAAGAGACTGAAAGGTCAGTGGGAGATATGAAGGAAAAGATCTTAAGAAAATGTTTTAAAAGACAGTCTCACATAGGTGATTTTTCGGTGAGTATCTGAAACAAATCTCAGGGGGAAAAAAGGCTTTTTAATGTAAAGAGACATAAATCATACACTTTCCTTTGGAAGGAACCATAAAAATCATGAAGTCATAAAATTTTAGAAAGGAAAGTGATTTTAAGATCAAAAACTTTGTTCTCTAAAGTAGAAAACTGAAGCTCAAAAACAAAGTTTTAACGAAATGCCTAAGAATACCTAGTAAGGGTCAATGCTTATATACACAGCTGGGTCTTCTGTCAACATGTTTAGTGATATTTTTCACAACATACCATCTTTTTGTATGGCAAATACACTTTTTAGCAATTAAAATATTTCAAAAAGAATATTCTAGAATGTATCGTACTTAAGGGCTTCCTTTACGATTAACCTAGGTAGCAGAGGAATGCAACTTCTGCTTAATGGGATCGTAAACAGTGCAAGAGATTATTATTAATTTAAAGCATTTTTAGTTTGTGAATTTTCAGTTTTCTTGTATCCTTCTGTAAAGTAGTAATCAGCTAAATACTAGATTTGGTAGTATTTTTAATAGTGTAGATAAAATAACTAATGATATTGTCCATGTATACATTCTTAGAGCCAGTGAGTTTTTATAACATCTATATAATATTTAGGTATTATTCTGGCTGAACAAAGTTGATATAGTCCTTACGTTGAATAAAATTGGCATAGTCTTTAGTTCTTTAGGTCAGAAATTACCTTTATGGACTTTTGAATAAATTTGAGTGGAACTGAAGCTTAAAACCTCCTTCTCTAGAATATAATTCAATTTTATAAACTGGTTTTGAGCCAGCCAAAAAGTCACAAAAGCTCATCAACAGAAAAACAAAGTTGAGGCATACACTCCATCCAATAACAAAAATAGTAAGGAATTCAACATGGCTCTTTTTTTTTTTCTATTATTCCTCTACAAACTCTCTCCTCCCCATCAGTTTGCTGAAAAGAAACTCAGAAAGTTCTAATTTTCATTAATGTTTTGCAGTCTGTAGAAAAACAGGTCAAACTGGTAAGTAGGCAACCTGAAATAAAGATAGGGAAAATATCTCAGGTCTAGCAACCCCTAGCCATCAGTGACTGCTACAGGATCCCAGTGGAGATGGGAGGAACCATTATGAGTTTGTCAATTCTTAATGCTACTCTTTAAATTGTAGAGAATAGTATGTAGCACAGTGGCATCCCAGTGGCATCCCGCACACATTCACAGATAGAATAAATCTCACATTAGTGCAAAGGAAGCTTTCTACAGGATATTTAACAAAATTGCAGAAAACAGAAGGAAAGGCCATCAAAAGAAGGTTGTACACAGCCTCATGTGAATTTATACTCCGGCCTCAAAACCTTTCTCTAACCACTTAAATTGCAGGAAAAAAAGTGCATATCCAGTTTAATTTCTTCAACAGCTCATAAAAATGTAAGGACATTAACCTACTCTATGGGAAAACAATGAAAAATAACACAGGCAAGACTATGACAAGAGTGAACCACATGGAAAGAAATACTGTGGAAGACATGTGAATATACCCAAGAAGGAAAGACAGGAAGGAAGGAAGGAAGGAAGGAAGGAAGGAAGGAAGGAAGGAAGGAAGGAAGGAAGGAAGGAAGGGGGGAAGGAGGGAAGGAGGGAAGTGGGGAAGGGGGAAGTGGGGGAAGGGGTAAGGGGAAAGGGGGGAAGGGGAAAGGAGGGAAGGGGGGAGGGGGAAGGAGGGAGAGAGGGAAGGAAGGAAGGAGGGAAGGAAGGAAAGGGGGAAAGGGGAGGGGGGAAGGGGGGAAGGAAGAGGGGGAAGGGGGAAGGAGGGAAGGGGGAAGGAGGGAGGAAGCGGGGAGGGGAAGGGAGGGAGATTGGATAGAAAATATTTCCAAAAACTGATTTTGGAAGCAAACTCAATCAAAGAAAAATTTTCAGCAGTGCTATGTATTGCTTTTAAACCTTAATAAACGAGTTGAAGACAATAAGAACCCAGTAACAAAATCCAGAACTTGAATAAAAGAGAAAGTTTATAATTATGAAAATCAATTACAACTTAAATCAACAGCATTACACAAATCTGTAAATTAGAGAAGGCAGAAAACAGAAATACACAGTTGAACATTGCATATAATTGAAATGTATGAGGGAGATACAGATAAAATGAAATAATTAGGAGAAAAGTATAGATACAGGTAAATGACTAAGATAATTCATCCTAAGGAAAATTGGACCCTAATCCCATTAAAAATTCTAGTAAATTGAACAATGACAAAAAAAAAAAGATTTGAAGCTTTAATAAAGGAATATTTTCTTTTCTGAGATGAAAGGAAAACTGAAAAAGGTATATCACATTCTAAGAAAGATTAATTCAGAATAATCAATGCCAGTTTACTCTCTTTTGAACTTCAAGTATGAAAACATAATTCTCTAAGCATTCAGGCAGATATAAAACATGTCACATACAAAAGTAAGAAAAAGGGTTAGCATCAAATATTGGCAAAATTATGTTCAGTGGCAGAAAAAAAAAAAAAAACACTATTAAAAAAATCTTCAGAATTCCAAGAAAAAAAAACTTGTCACTTACCCATGCATTAATAGATTATCAGTCAAGTATAAAAGAAAGAGGAAGATTTCTCACATATGAATGAACTCATGTAATACAAAATCCAGCAGCTCTTCTAAACATAGGTTTTTTTAAAAAACAAACAAACAAACAGAAAAACCTGACTGATGATGACACATCCTCAATTAAAATTGAATTGATTTTTACAACGATTACTCTGTTATTTTATAACTATAAAAGAGGACTAGTTCAATATTCAGTGCCAGAGAATAGCACCAACTTTTTATATCCAGACAAATTTTTCAAGAGTCAAAAAAATAAACAACAATATCCAGTAAGCAAATCTCTTAGATTATAGTACTTAAGAATCCTCAATGATAAAGACATTTAACAATATTAAAAGTCCACCTTCTCCTTTGTGCCTAGTTAAGATGTTTATTAAATAGTCCTCAGACTGTGTATCAATAAAGATGACCACCCTTTTAAAAACGTAAAACATAAAGAATTTGCCAATTAGATCTCAGAATAACGTGTTAAAATTACATAGAAAGTCAAGGAAATAATTACCAGTCTTAGAGAAAAGCAAATGTGTATTTCTTAAGCTCATATCAACTTGGAACCATCAATCCTGGGAGGGTTCTTGACTACTGCACTGGTATTTTTGGAGAAAAAAAAAATAGTCTCTGAAAGGTCCAGAAGTATTTTTGATGAAGAATACATATTTTCTTATTTTATATTAGTTTTTAAAAATGTAACTGTATTAAAGATATTTATCTGCTTACAACCCAGCCACACACAATTATTTAAAGGTGAAAGTTGTTTGAGTTTTCTCATCTTGTGTTGAACAGTGAATGAAATTTCACAGAAATGTTCACAGCTTTATCTTTAAGAACTCTGCAATTACTACTGCTACTTCATACAGTCAGAGTATAAAACCACATATTCATTGAACAAATTAACACTATAGGGTATGCACATGGTCTGTTTGCTTCTATAACGTTGTCAAGAGCTTATAAGACTCTTAATTTTCTTAGCTGTTCTATTCTTACCCTTTTATTCGATCTAGGCAAAAATAATTATAATCCACCTTAAGGTCTCTTTCTACTTCATTATTCACCTAACCAGAATACATCATTCCCATTACCAGAATGGTACGCAACAATTTACTCACTGAAATTTTCATTAAGAGTTAGTGATCTTACCTATCTAGAGCTGTATATTCTGTTTATTTGCCATCCCAAATATGTATTCATTTGTTTCCACTTCACATAAAGCGTTTTATCTTATATGGTTAAATGTCTCAAGTATATGTTTAAAATAATTATTTTATTCTCCTATGGGCATTCAATGACTTGACTAATGGGAACATTTTTGTAACTTCTACACTTTTCACAATAGAAAGTTCCTTCAAGACCAGCCTGGACAACAGAGTGAGACTTCATCTCTACAGAAAAAAAAAAAAAAAAGGATGGGGGAAGAAAAAATTATCTGGGCATGATGGCACACACCTTTAGCCCCATATACTCAGGAGGCTGAGGTGGGAGGATTGCTTGAGCCCAGGAAGCAGAGTCGGCAAGTAAACCAAGATCATGTCACTGCACTCCACCCTGGGTGACAAAATGAGACTTTGTCTCAAAAAAAAAAAAAAAAGAAGAAGAAGAAGAAAAGAAAAAGAAAGTTTAGTGCATAAGGTTTCTTTCAATTTTATTAATTATTTGGTAAGATGAAAATTATTAATAATATCACAGGGACTTCAATCTTATGTCTCCCCTTTAACTTTTGATCTATTTTTTAAAAAATGCAGAATATTTACTCACATGTCCTAATCCTCTAACTGTGTCAAAGTTTATGTGGTTCATTAACGTATTTCAAATATTTTAACAGAAGTGATGCAATACAAATACACCTTGTCATTCTATTTCTGTTAACCAACCCTTTTTGTGCTCAGAAGTAACCACCATACTGGATTTTCTGTTTATCATTTCCAGGTACACTTTTATCCACAGAATTGCATCACTAAACAAATGATTTTCTTTTCTACTGTAAGCTATGCAACATCACATATATCCCTCTAAACTTGTTTCTTTGCATATAATTTTGTTTTATTATTTCCAGTTTAGTACATACAACTTTAGTTCACGCACTTTAAACTTGTGTATAACATGTTATTCTATAAAAATACTACACGACATTTTTTCATTTTCCTATTGATGAACATTTAAGTTTTCCCTATATTTTATAGGGCTTAAAATTGTATTATAATTGTATTATAATGAATATTGTCTACTTGTCCCAGATTTAACTGGAAAGGGAATTTGGGGGTCAAATTGTATGTGTGCATTTAGTTTTTCTAGATGTTAACCAAATTGCTATTCAACATGATTATTTGAATCTTCACTCAGACAAGCAACGAATGACGCTACTAAGTATTGCTAAGGCTTTTAGTTTCTGCTAATATGTCTAAGGTCAGTAATATTTTGTTTTTTATTTTAATTAGAATTCCTTAACTACTAACATTGATCACCTGTAGACATTTGTGTGCTCCTGTTTTCTTTCTTTTTTGTTTGGTTTTTCACTTTTTGTCAATGGCCTGCTACCTGTCTTTTGTCCATTAGTCAATAGAAATTCTCTTTAATTTCTGAAGCGTGTTTTTTATTTGTAAGCCGTATCAGCTATTGTAAGGATTCTACACTCACAGGCTCTCTCATTCATCTCTGCACACTGAAGTCAGCTTCTCTGGATGTCCTACTCACACAGAGTAACTCGAAGTGCCAGACTTGAAGTCCCAGAAGCTAACCTCTACCAATGAGCATGGCTTTCTGGCAAATAAATATTCCACTCTATTTCCCCCTAAGTGGGATAGCACTGACGCTTGTTCCCACTGTCTCGCACAGGTCCCAAGCAGAATTATGTTCCAGATGCCTAGGGTGGTAACCGGCTTGATCACACCCAATCTTCACTGGCTTTATCACCCTCCATCTTTTCACTTCCCAGCCCTTCTCATGGAGCTTTCCTGGACTGCCTTCAAAATAAATGTAAGTACCTCATACCCAAATTTTTGCCTCAGTTCAATTCTGTTGTAGCTGAACTAAAACATATGCAGTTTGAAAAACAATTTTAAAGGAAAAAACACAAGTCTGTGGCTTAGGGTTTTACTTTTTAGATACAGTTTGTTGTTAAGAAAAGTCAATGTTATTATTGACTAAATTTATCAATGTTCTTCGTGATTTTTCCTTTTATTTTTGAATCCTTTTCTAAAAATTCCTTCAATATTTTATCATTAGAAAGACATTCTTCTATATTTTCTTCTAAAATTTTTCCATGCTTTCTAGATATGCTTAATCCACCTGGAATTTATGTTCCTTCACGGTGTGAGATGAAGATCTAAAGTTCTTCATGTGGAGATGGAGAAGAAATCAATGCTGCACTATGTATTGAAGAGCCACTCTTTTCTAACCTATTATTAATGCCCTATGTTTTTGATATATGAAGTTTCCATATGCAAATCACACTTATGGGCACTTAATTCCACTGAGATGGTTTTCTGTGCTGGGACTGATACAACTCTCTTTATATTACAGCTTTGTAACGAGTTTTGTTACCTGACAGGGCAAGTCCTGTTTTATTTTAATAACTTTTCAAAAAATTTCAAGACATATGATTTGATTTTTCACATTCATCTGTTTGTTTAATTTCACTCTGTCCTTCATAAAGTATTGCTTTCTTTTAAAAAGCTATTCTTTCACTCATTTACTTGATACTAAATATAATTATTTAAAACATTATTTGAGGAGAGTTTATGATCCAAAAGTGAAAGTTTTCTTTCTGAAACTAAATGCATTATTTTGGGCTTTCAAACTGATATTTTACCCATTAATCCATGCTATGCTTGAAGCAGACACGTGAACTCACTATCTTCTGCTTTCCTTCTATAACAGCAAAAGAAATGTAACTTAAAGCTCTATATGATGTTCTAAAAAGGGTTTGCTTCTGCATTAGCCATACAAAGAAAACACTAATTGTGCTTTCACTTTGACTTTCCAAATTTAAGAGGCACTTTTTATAGGCTCCAATTTTGTCAGAGGGTCTGGCCTATTATAATTGTCCCCTAGAATATGGATAAAAGAAACTTCTCCCAATTCCATAAATGGTGTCTCTGATTTCATGTATATTTCAGAGCATTTAACAACAAGTAGTAAGTCACTTAGCTAAAAATATAAATATTTTCAATGACATACATTTGTTTACTCATAATTCTATTTTTTATCAGCAAAAATTCTTGAATCTGAGTGCAACATGCAATTCTCCTCTTTCATAGGTAAAGAAGAAAAGCAGCTACTGCTCATCTAAGCCCATTATAATATGCCACAATTTGATTGTGTTAGGGTTTTCCAATCTAAAACTTTCTTACCTCCTGCCAGTTTTATTTACCAGAATAAAAGGCACGTTGGTTTACTTCAGAATAGATTTGGTTTTATTTGGTTTTAATTTTTGTGTTTTAAAATTCCTGAACTCATCATTATTCGTGGTGTGAATAATCACAATGCTACACTGTAATTTAATTATCAGAAAACAACTTTAATTTTGCCATAAAGCATACGTCTACAACTATACCTATGATTATCTTAACCTGTTCTCTTCTTCTAATTGGCATATTTAAAGAGATAAAGTCCAGGGCAAATGAGCAATATCTTCCCCACCCAGGCTATTTTCTTAGAATAGAAACATATATTTTATTCCTCTTATGACAGTTACTCCCATTCATTAACAACTGCACAAGGCCATAAAGAGTAGCCATATAATGCCTTGTTGAAGTGTACTTGCCCTTAGGTAATACTGCCTTACATTGCATAACTTCACATGGGTGACATAACAAAGTTTGCAACACTTTTGATTGTTTCCATAAGGAATATATGTATACATATATGTACACAGAGAGAGGATATATATGTTAGGCTTTATATATATCTGTACCTTTATATATATCTTTTTATATATATTAGGCTTTATATATATTAGACGGTCTATATCAACATATAAGAGAAATGTCTTAAGAATGATCTGAGTCAGAGGGTAGAAGGTTGATCTGTTAGGAACTCTCTCTATGAATATCAAATGCATGTGCCTAATGACTAATTTGTCTGTCATGAATTTCACATTTTTCTTAATAGTCTCCAAATGATAAAGTGTCTTTTTTTGTTTACAACATGAATTTAATTTGATTCACCTTGGCAAATGGCCTGTTCAGGTAGTTAACATTTACAGCTCTAGGCATCTTTACCCATTTATATCTACTTAAAGATTAACCACCCTTTTAATGATACTTAATGTATGGAGACATAATTTTGTCAAAGAGACATACATAGCTCACTTACACTGACTGGTATGCATGTAGACAGGTAGTTGTTGCTTTACACATCTTTAAAAATTTGAGAGATTTTACTCTTCATTTGGTACAGTTATTTATATTCTCTTTCAGTTCTTAAATTAGCAAGCCTTCAAAACCAAAAATGGGTTCGAAAAGAAGCGTGTCTTCTAGGCACCATTCTCTCAGCTCCTATGAAATCATGTTTGCAATTCTCTTTGCCATATTGGTAGTGCTCTGTGCTGGATTAATTGCAGTGTCCTGGCTGACAATCAAGGAATCCCAACGAGGTAAGTCACATGGAGCTGGCTCGTGAAGGTGCTCTCAACTGAATGTACACACTTTAATTTCAGTTATTCTGTAAGTCTATTTTATTCATTGCTAACTGAATGCATTATTTTGGGCTTTCAATCTAATATTTCAAAGTAATCTTCATGACAACATTTTTTTGTTGCATTCACATACTTCTCTGTAGTTCCCTTCAGAGAATATTAGGAAAATTAACTGGTATGTAATTTGAAACTTAACCCAGAATTTAAGCATGAGACTAAGTAGTTTTTAAAATAAATAATATTAAATGATTTTCTTGGCTTCTACATATAATCAAGTAGATTTCATGGCCCCTGATTTTGTTTTGATATAATTTAAATCACAAACATATTAATCTGTTGTTGAATATATAAGTAGATAAACATGCAAACTTAACAAAAATATTTATTTCTATCTTCATTCACTTCTCAGTCTAACCATTTTAATTCTACTAATATAAAAGAAGTTGGATATAAATGTAGACTTAAAAAGGTCACAAACTGTCTGAGTAGCAACTTTGATAAACAGAAAAAATATAAGAAATGATAACTCTTATTTAGAGCTAACTTTGTACCAACAGCTTTTCAAAGACCTTCAAATGTATTGTGTAGCTACAACATACGAATGGTTATTGGTATGCTTGTTTTACAGATGAGGAATCTGAGACAGAGACTAGAGGTAACTTGCTTAAGTTCACATCATTAGTGGGTAGCAGAAGTAAGATTCCAAACTAGACAATCCAGCTCTAGAATTTGTAGTCCATCTTACCACTTACTCATTTATAGGGTAAATTTTTTAAAAAATTGGATGCATAGCAATAATCTATGTATTAGCAGTTTATTTGTTCTTAGACAATTTTTTACATTTTTAAAATGATAAACTATATACATACATATGGGCATATAAATTCTCTCTCTCTCTCTCTTTTTTTTTTTTTTTTTTTTGAGATGGAGTCTCACTTTTTCACCAGGCTGGAGTGCAGTGGTTCACTGCAATCTCCACCTCCCAGGTTCAAGTGATTCTCCTGCCTCAGTCTTGCTAGTAGCTAGGACTACAGGTGCATGCCATCACACCCAGTTAATTTTTGTATTTTTAGTAGAGGTGGGGTTTCACCTTGTTGGCCAGGATGGTCTCGGTCTCTCGACTTTGGATCTGCCCACCTCGGCCTCCCAAAGTGCTGGGATTATAGACGTGAGCCACCGTATCTTTCACATGTGAGTGATTTTAGTTTTACCTATTAAATTCACAATTGTTGGGTTAGCTATTTTATTCTAGTAAACAAATAAGTTTAAATTAGAATGTAATGCACATGCCATAGTTTTATTAAATAATTTTAGTATAATCCTGGTCTATTTAAAAACTATAGACATACACAAGGGCTATATTTTAAAGAAAAAAAAAGTGTGGATATTTTACAAAATTATACAAAGTACTACCAGATAATACATATTGATTAAACTTTTAGAAAAATGGCTGTTTGGGTCTTATTTAATTGCTGTGAATAACTTGAAGGATCTATAAGCATTTGAAAGTCCATTGGAATCCCTGATGTTCAATAAACATATGAAGGTTAGTTATTTTACAAGGGAAGTAGAAAATAAATATGTATAGGTGATAATACAATTTAACAGTGAACAACTAAATATAAAAAGGGCAAGTTAATGCTTTACCAACACACCAGAGATCATAACGCATACTACTATTTTTTCCTTTTTAAACTATTATTTTAGATTCAGGGGGCACATGTGCAGATTTGTTACCTGGGTATATTGCATGTGTTGAGGTTTGGGGAATGAACGATGCCATCACCCAGGTACTGAGCATAGTACCCAGAAGTTAGTTTGTCAACCCTTTCCCCTTTCCCACTCTCCACTTCTGGTAGTCCCCAGTGTCTATTGTTGCCATCTTTATGTCCATGAGTTCCTGCTGTTTAGCTCCCACTTATGCTTGAGAACAGGTGGTATTTGCTTTTTCTGTTCCTGCATTAATTTGCTTAGGATAATGGCCTCTAGCTGCATCCATGTTGCTGTAAAGGACATGAGTTCATTCTTTTTTATGGCTGCATCTTATTCCACAATGTATATGTACCACATTTTCTTTATCCAATACACCGTTGATGGGCACCTAGGTTGAGTCCATGACTTTGCTATTGTAAACAGTGCTGTGATGAACATGTGAGTGCATGTGTCTCTTGGGTAGAATGACTTATTTTCTTTCGGATATATACCCAGTAATGGGATTGCTGGGTCAAATGGTATTTCTGTTTTAAGTTGTTTGAGAAATAGCCAAATTGCTTTGCACAGTGACTGAACTACTTTACATTTCTATCAACAGTGTGTAAGTGTTCCTGTTTCTCTGAAAGCCTTGCCAACATCTCTTGTTTTTTAACTCTTTGGTAATAGCCATTGGTGACCAGTATGACATGGTATCTCATTGTGGTTTTGATTTACACTTCTCTGGTGATTAGTGCTGATGAGTATTTTAAAAAATATCTGTTGGCCACTCGTATGTCTTTTTTGAGAAGTGCTTGTTCATGTTTTTTGCCCACTTTTTAATGGGTTTGTTTTTTGTTTGTTCAATTATTTAAGTTCCTTATAGATTCTGGATATTAGACCTTTTTCAGATGCATAGTTTGCAAGTATTTCCTCCCATTCCATAGGTTGTATATTTACTTTCCTGATAGTTTATTTTGCTGTGCAGAAGATCTTTAGTTTAATTAGGTCCCACTTGCCAATTTTTGGTTTCGTTGCAACTGCTTTTGAGGATTTAGTCCTAAACTGTCTGCCAGGGATAATTTCCAGAATTATGTTTTACTTTTTTTTCCTCTAGGATTGTTAGAGTTTGAGGTCTTAATTTAAATCTTTAATTTATCTGGAGTTAATTTTTATATATGGTGAAAGGTAGGGGTCCAGTTTGATTCTTCTGCATATAGCCAGCCAGATATACCAGCACTGTTTATTAACTATTTCCTCATTGTTTATTTTTGTCAACTTTGTCAAAGATTAGATGACTGTAGGTGTGTAGCTTCACTTTACTGTGGGTTCTCTATTCTGCTCTATTGGACTATGTGTCTGTATTTGTACCACTACCATGCTGTTTTAGTTACTATAGCCTTATCGTATAGCATGAAGTTGTGTAATGTGATGCAGACTATGTGTCTGTATTTGTACCACTGCCATGCTGTTTTAGTTACTATAGCCTTATCGTATAGCATGAAGTTGTGTAATGTGATGCCTCTGACTTTGTGTTTTTTGCCTAGGATTGCTTTGACTATTCTGGCTCTTTCATAGTTCCATATGAATTTTAGAATCATTTGTTATGATTCTATGAAAAATGAGTTTGATAGTTTAATAGGAATAGCATTGAATCTGTAGGTTGCTTTGGGCAGTATGGCCATTTTAACAACATTGATTCTTCCAGTCCATTGGCATGGAAGTATTTCCATTTGTTTGTGTTATCTGATTTTTATAGCAGTGTTTCGTAGTTCTCCTTGCAGGTCTCTTTTATACCCTTGGTGAGAGATATTCATAAGTATTTTATCTTTTGTATGACTATCGAAAATGGTATTAAATTCTTGATTTGGTTCTCAGCTTGAATGTAATTGGTGTTTAGAAATACAACTGACATTGTACATTTATTCTGTATCCTGACACTTTGCTGAAGTCATTTATCAGTTTCAGGAGCCTTTTTGCAGATGTCTTTAGGGCTTTCAAAGCACATACTACTTTTAACATTTTTTATACTTTTTTTGACATCACTTTAGACTTTTAAAAGTTGAAAAAATTGCACAGAATTTTCATATAACCCAGCTGCCTTGGATGTTAATATTTTGTTTATCCATAGTACAATTACCACAGTCAAGAAATTAACATTTCTACAATATTGTTAACTGAACCACATACTTTATTCAAATTTCACCAGTTTTTCCACTAATACCCTTTACCAGGTTAAGATCCAGTGCAGATTCCTATGTAAGATTTAGTTATTACGCTTCCTTAGTCTCCTTTAATCGGTTGTAGTTCCTCGGTCCTTCCTTGTATTCTGCATTTAAACATGCAAACTTCAATCTAATTTAGAGTCTTTAAAATACAAATGAAATAGTATAAATAATACGTTACATCAATAATGCAGTTAACGTTATTTAGACTATATGCACACATACTGCTTGAATTATTATTTCTAATTATCCTCTTAATGGGATAGTTTGGTGTGAATGTATTACATAGAGATCTTGGGTTGTGGAGTCAATCATTTCGATGACCAAATTCCAGATCTGTTGCTTCAGACATTTACTACCTTGAGAAATTTTCTTAATCATTCTAAACACCAATTACCCTATCCCAGAAAAGAAGAAATAATGTCTTGTCACACCAAATTATTGTGAGAATTATATGTCATTATTATTATATTTACTAATGAGTTCATCACTGTGTGAGTTTCAGTTGAAGCAATTCATTTTAAACATAAATCAGTGTCCATGAAAATATGCTGATAAAGGAATTATGCAGGACTTAATGACACATTTTATTATCCATGTTTATATTTAATTTGTTAACCTTCTTTTTTACATTTTTTTTCCTAGTGAGGTTATCTATTTTCTACACATTCTAAATAACGTCTTCAACAAGGACAGTCACCAGCTAATGGCACAAGGTCATGCATGACATTTTTATAATTATTAGAATGAAAGAAGTAGCTTCAAAGTCATGTTTCAAAGTAACCAAAATACTGAAATCTTCACAGCAATTCATATGTCAAAACCCAGTGGTGTCCCTGGATGCTAGGTGTTCAAGAAGTATCTGAAAGCAACTACAAAACTTTTAATGGTTCACTTCTCACCATGTTTCCCTGAGTCACTTCCCATAATTGGTGGGAGTTCATCAGTCCGTGTATCTTCCAACAGGAATCTCAATAACAATAATAATGAAAACTTGGAAGCTTGGAGTGTGGGTTAGACTTCAAAGAAAAGAAAAAAAATATTGAAAGAATGGAAAAAAACTTTAGTTTCCAATCTTTTAAAACAATCAGACAGCTGGGGACAGAAAGCAGCTGATTTTGAAACATGAGACTACAAAGAAAAAGCAAGAACTACAGAGCTAACACATCAAGCAAGAGCTTTACTTCTGTGTCTTAACAGAATGTGCATATTTTTCCTACTCATAATCCAAAATCTTAGTGTTTTTTTCCTTATTAATTTATCTAGGTGCAGCACTTGGACAAAGTCATGAAGTCAGAGGGACATTTAAAATAACATCCGGAGTTACATATAATCCTAACTTGCAAGACAAACTCTCAGCGGATTTCAAAGTTCTTGCTTTTGACCTTCAGCAAATGGTAGGAGACTGTCTCTCTTCAGCTGGTTTAAAATTTTATAACATAGTTTAACTAACTACTTGCCAAAAACACCATTTTGTCACTGTGAAACAACTAGAGAATAAATGTAATATACCCAAAATACTTAAATGTCTGAGCCCCATTACTATGGAGAAAATTCCCCCAATTCTAAGCAGAGCATAAAGATTGCTTTGCATAAATTTTTCAACAAAAGTTAAAATCTTAAATTTAGTATACTCATTCAACCTTTTACATTTTTCTAGATAGATGAGATCTTTCTATCAAGCAATCTGAAGAATGAATATAAGAACTCAAGAGTTTTACAATTTGAGTGAGTACAGCTCAAAAATTTTCTACTGACAGAAAATTAGGGATCTTTTTGCTAATATTTGTAAAATAGCATCACTATACATAGGAAAAGAGGAATATTTAAATTTTTCAACATTTTTTGAGGATTAAGCAAAGTGGCATAGCATAAACTTTCATTTTAGTAGCAAATAATAATAACTTTTGAAAATAGATCTTATGTTAATATGTTTCTCTTGACAATAACATCTTGCAGAGACACATGGAGAGGGCTGAGGTTAAATGTATGCAGATGCAGATATAGTGTTTGATTTGCTACAAACATTTGGAAAAAGCTTGCTCTTCATTTAATAAAATAATATTGTATCACGCTGCTTCATTTATACTATAAATACAAAGAGAGAAGATACTTGTTCACTTTTGTACCCAGAGGGTGTAACATTGCTTAAAGTTGGTGCTCAATAAACTAATGAATCTTACATTAATAATGTAATGATGTAATTCCACACTATGAATGTTTGAATCTGTAATATATGGAAATTTTTGTAAGAACTATTTTCTTATTTCTATTGTAAGATCTATTTTCTCGACAATTACCTTTTGTATTTCTCACAAAGAAAATTGATCTGTGTGTTGTTGTTGCTATTGTATCATGAAGGAGAGTTTGACAATCTTGCCAACATCTCTCTGAACCTAAAGTTTTCTAAGCTACAAACTACCAGTAGGCTTCTTGAGTAGAGATACAAGCCAACAGGAAAGTTAAAAAAAATTATAAAAGAAAGAAAAATGTAAATTTATAAAATTAAGTTAAAAATGAAAAAGACAAAGGGAGAGAATTCCAAGAAAAAAAAAAGTTAAATATTGATCAAGAACAGGGGTATCTGAAGAAGGGAAGGGAGCAAAGTCTTCACAATAATTCACATTTAAAAAGCACAGAAAGAAAGACAATATTACAGAGCCTTGGGGAAAACGCAGATCCTATGACAAGCTGACAAAAAAGAAACTCACTGGTTGAGTCTCTATTTCAGGCCAAGCCTTTGGCGACTTAAGTAATTTTTTTTTTTTTTTTAGACAGAGTTTCGCTCTGTCGCCCAGGCTGGAGTGCAGTGGCGGGATCTCAGCTCACTGCAAGCTCCGCCTCCCGGGTTCCCGCCATTCTCCTGCCTCAGCCTCCCCAGTAGCTGGGACTACAGGCGCCGCCACCACGCCCGGCTAATGTTTTATATTTTTAGTAGAGTCAGGGTTTCACCGTGTTAGCCAGGATGGTCTCGATCTCCTGACCTCGTGATCCACCCGCCTTGGCCTCCCAAAGTGCTGGAATTACAGGTGTGAGCTGCAGCGCCCGGCCGTAAAATGTATTTTCTTCTTCATTCCTCACCAAATGACTGTGAGGGAGAAACAATTATTCCAACTTAAATAAATAATGACACCGAGGCTTGGAAAAAAACTAACTTGCCTCAAATCACACAGTAGGTGCTGGGGAATGTATTTGAATGGGGTTTTGTTGTACTGATTCAGCATATGCTCTCCTTCCAAATGAGAATGTTGGAGTAGCAGAACCCAAAGAATAGAACAACTTCTAGGGAGGCGGGGTTTGCTTTTCACCATAGATGGGTGGACTCAAGGTGCGATGGAACAGGAAACTTCTCTTTTTCTACAGAAATAGGAAGGATGACAGTAAACCTGGAACAGGAAGGAGAACAAACGATGAAAGCCAAGATGAGCATGGAGAAGCATGACTTATGCCAGTCAAACATCTAAGTAAGCTAGACTGATGGCAATAGTCCTTAGTAACAGCTGGCCATCTTCCATACTCCTTTACCATGAAAGTCAGTAAGTCTTAGTTTTTAGGCAGCTGTTGCACTGCAATTGAAGGTAGCCGAAAGCTCTAAGCCCACAATTTGAAATGAAAGCACAGTAGAGAAGCTCCATAGCAGACGACAACAACCACCCTATAGCTTTTCAAGACACAGCTGCCTATAAAACCTGAATATTAATTAATTTTACTTTTATTCATGTATTATTTATTATATGCCAGGCCCTTAAAAGTACATATTTTTTGTGCTTTTATGCAGCTGACAGTCTAATAGAAATTATTACAATTTTCTTGTCTACATTGTCCATTGATATTTAAGGTTTATGTCTTCAATTAGATAAATCATAAGGCATCATAACAACACTAAAAAAATTCAGATATTTTACATTTTGCTCCCTAAAAATTACATTATTTTTGAAAAGGTTAAGATACTTTAGCCCTATTTTTATAAAGAAAAATGGCAAAGGCCGGGCGCGTTGGCTCACGCCTGTAATCCCAGCACTTTGGGAGGCCGAGACGGGCGGATCATGAGGTCAGGAGATCGAGACCATCCTGGCTAACATGGTGAAACCCCGTCTCTACTAAAAAATACAAAAAACTAGCTGGGCGAGGTGGCGGCGCCTGTAGTCCCAGCTACTCGGGAGGCTGAGGCAGGAGAATGGCGTAAACCCGGGAGGCGGAGCTTGCAGTGAGCGGAGATCCGGCCGCTGCACTCCAGCCTGGGCGACAGAGCCAGACTCCATCTCAAAAAAAAAAAAAGAAAAATGGCAAGTATATATGGACTGATGGTGTTCCTGGTATGGCAATTCACTTAGCAAACTACATTCTCAGTACTAATCAGAATATCACCACAAACTTGTCAGTTTGTTCTTCTGTGTACCATTACTACCACGTACTAGTGTATGTCACCTAATGCATTCCTCACTAGGGGTTTGTGGAGTTTCAGATTGTCAGCCTGTCATGAATTATTAATGTATGGTTCAGAGAGGCTAGGTTATTTTTCCAATGTCATGCTGCCATTTACTTTCTGTCTAAAACATTCATGCTGTCCTCTACTACTAATTTTTATATTTAAAAAGCACTCAAGACAGAGAGTGAAGCAGTGAAAGTTAAGGTTAAAGAGTCACATATTCAGGAACTGTTCAAGCAGTATTTGATGTATGTTTCTCAGTGACTACTGTCCCTCCGGGTGCCTTATTGTGTTCATTTGCCAAATTGCCGTAGACCTTTGTCCACGCAAGCCCTATGCTTGCACCTTTAGTTTTCCTTGTTCTCTACTCTGATTTTTAACCTTGGGTAGGTTAAAGTGCTCGCTAACTTTATGGGAAAACTGATGGGAGAATCTATACTCAGACTAGGGTAAACAGTACCTAAGTTTACAATCTTTTTATTCTCTTATTTTTTTTCCTTTTTAATGGTGATGCATGTGTTATTCTTCTATGAATTAACAATGCTAGTTGAAAAATACTAGCGTATAGAAAAATACTCAGAAAATCGACTGGAATGAGTTAAACGAATGGAGAAATAACCTTTATAAGAAGCAGTCACTGGATTTAAAGGTGTACTGGTCTATCCAGAAGTCTATAAGGGACTTATCTATCATTTAGATTGTAATCACTGTTAGAATTTAGTAGCAATGTGCTATTTTTTTCATAATGACCTTGTTGTTTAGCAAAAACTGGAGGCAAGTTGGAAATGAGGTAGAGAGTCTACAGTATCTCCGTACAGTTTATATGGTTCATAGATGCATCAAAAATATCATAAGTAAGTGTTTGTGTGTGTGTGTGTGAGAGAGAGAGCGAGAAAGAGAGACGGGGGGAGAGAGAGAGAGAAAGAGACGGGGGAGAGAGAGAGAGAGAGAGAGAGAGAGAATGCTACACATGAAGGTTTAAACACCTGTTTGGTTAGAATGAGAATGATCATTATTTACTTTTTCTTTACCTCCTCCAGAAAAATGACACATTGTTGTGGTTTGTTTCATTGGAGACTTTTTAAATCAGTTCTTCAAATGTGATGTGATAGAAACTAAGTTACCTTGTACTTTCTGTAATCTTCAGAAAGCAGAATTTTCCTTATCTTCCAAAAATAATCTTTATTCAGGGTTAATATCCCTAAAATTCTATGAGAGATATAGCATCCTTTGAAATACAACATGAATTGCTAAGTTAAAATCCTCTTATAGTGGAATAAAGATAAAGACAAAAAATATAAAATATTGCTCTGTGCTTTGCACAAGGGGAGAGTAGAATCACTAAAAAGAGTACTTTAAAAAATAGGCAAAACATATATTAAAGAGATACTGGAAAACTGAAGCCAATATTTTTATCCTGTCAACACAGAGTTAAATAAATATTTGGGTAGTCATCCATTCATTTGCTCGCTTATTTATTTAACACACATGTAGGGCTTACTTAGAAACAGACATTTAGCTAGGTTCTGAGAATACAGATATTAAGAGAAAGGCTTTTATTAAAGAGCTCACTCAACCACCATCATTAAGACATTCTAATTTGTATTGGTGTATTTAGAACTGGTTTTCTCTCTCTCTGTTTTGATAGGCTATTTGGTTTTTAATTGCCTACTTACAAAGGGCACCTCTGGGTTAAGTGACTAATATAGAACAGTCATTAATAATAAATTAGGCATGAGTAACCTGTGATGATGAAGGTATCAAATCTCTGCTATGATGAATTTAAAATATTGTTGGGGAAATATGACAGAGTCAAGAGATTTTTACTAACGTTATTAGGCATTACGTGGCAGGTTGTATATACAGTTTGTGTGATACTGCAAGAAAAATTTTTTTCTTTTCTGATGTAGTCCAGCCTTTGCTTGACTGCTTTGGGCTGGAATGCTCACAGACTAAAGGAAATTCATTCTAGTCCAACGAAAGAAAGAGATTCCTACTGCTTAAATTTAATTTTCTCATTTAATGTAACTAACAAAAATTAGTCATCTTTTTTCAATATTGCTGTGGACATCCTACAAACAGCCTATTGAATAGTCATGATTATTACTATATTTTGTTTATTGCTTTATAACTGTAGGTATTAGAACATGCTTTGTTATTGTCACCAAATTGTTTCTTTCTTTTATTTTCACCCATTCATCCTGCTTGTAGTTACTAGATTTTTAGAGAACAAACGTCTCTCCATCTTCATATCTCAGTCTTTTAAATACCTAAAGACCTTTTCTAGTTCTATCATCCTAAATGCAGGTGTACTGCACAGCTCTCTCATCAAAACACACTCTGGCCTTCTGTTTCTCCTCCCCCACTCGACACAGCCTTCTGCTTCAGTCCTGCCACATCATCTGTACATCCTCAAAACTATCCTGTTTTCTCTCTTTTATCTATGTTTTCATTACTGGCTGGTAAGGCTCTGTGTCCCCACTCAAATCTCATCTCAAGTTGTAACCCCCTTGTGTTGAGGGAGGAAGGACCTGGTGGGAGGTGATTGGAATGGGGGCAGTTTCTCCCATGCTGTTCTCATGATAGTGGATGAGTTCTCATGAGATCTGATGGTTTTATAAGTGGCAGTTTCCCCCACTCTCTCTCTTTCCTGCCACCTTGTGAAGAAAGTACTTGCTGCTTCTCCACCTTCTGCCATGATTTTAAGTTTCCTGAAGCCTCCCCAGTCATGCAGAACTGGGAGTCAATTAAATTTCTTTCCTTTATAAATTACCCAGTTTTGAGTAGTATCTTTATAGCAGTGTGAAAAAAAGGCTAACTGGTACCAGGAATGGGGCACTGCTATAAAGATAACCGAAAATGTGGAAGTGACATTGGAACTGGGTAACAGGCAGAGGTTGGAATAGTTTGGAGAACTCAGAAGAAGACAGGAAGGAGTCTTCCCAGAGATTTGTTAAATGAATTTGACCAAACTGCTAAGAGTGATATGGATGATGAAGTCCAGGTTGAGGTGATCTCAGATGGAGATCAGGAATTTATTGGGAAATGGACCAAAAGCTGTTCTTACTATCCTTCAACAAACAGATTGGCAGCATTTTGCCCCTGCCTTAGATATCTGTGGAATTTTGAACCTGAGAGAGATGATTTAGGGTATCTGGCAGGAGAAATTTCTAAACAGCAAAGCTTTCAAGAGGTGACAGAGTATAAAAGTTTGGAAAATTTGCAGGCTAACTATGTGACAGAAAGAAAAACCCATTTCCTGGGGAGAAATTGAAGCCAGCTGCAGAAATTTGCATAAGTAATGAGGAGTCAAATGTTATTCACCAAGACAATGGGGAACATGTCTCCATGGCATGTCAGAGTTCTTCATAGCAAGACCTCCCATCACAGGCCTGGAGGCCTAGGAGGAAAAAATGGTTTGTGGGTTGGGCCCAGGACCCCACTGCTATGTACAGACTTGGGGCTTGGTGCACTGCGTCCCAGCCACTCCAGCTCCAGCCATGGCTAAAAGGGGCCAATGTATAGCACAGACCATTGCTTAAGAGGGTGCAAGCTCCACACTTTGGTGACTTCCACATGGGCCAGCAGGTACACAGCAGTCAAGAATTGAAGTTTGGGAACCCCCACCTAGGTTTCAGAGGATGTATGGAAACATCTGGATATCTAGGCAGAAGTCTGCTGCAGGGGCAGAACCCTCCTAGAGAACTTCTGCTAGAGCAGTGCAGAAGGAAAATGTGTGACTAGAGCCCCCACACAGAGTCCCCACTGGGCTGACTCTGGAGAAGACAACCACCATCGTCCAGACCACAGAATGGTAGATCCACTGACAGCTGCACTGTGTGCTTGGAAAAACTGAAGACACTCAGTGCCAGCTGTGAAAGCAGCCTGTGGGAGTTGGGGAGCTGTACCCTTCAAAGCCCCTGGGGTGGAGCTGCCCAAGACCATTGGAGTCCTACCCTTGCATTAGCATGCCCTGGATGTGAGACATGGAGTCAAAGGAGATTATTTTGGAGCTTTAAGATTTAATGACTGCCCTGCTGGATTTCGGATTTGAATGGGGCCTGTAGCCCCTTTGTTGTGTCCAACTTTTTTTCCATTTGGAATGGTAGCATTTATCCAGTGCTTTAACCCCTTTGTATCTTGGAAGTAACCAATTTGTTTTTGATTTTACATACTTATAGGCAGAAGGGCCGTGTCTTGTCTCAGATGAGACTTTGGGCATTGGACTTTTTAGTTAATGCTGAAATGAGTTAAAACTTTGAGGGACTGTTGGGAAGGCATGATTGTGTTCTGAAATGTGAGGAGATGAGATTTGGGAGGGGCCTGAAGCAGAATGATATGGTTTGGCTCTGTGTCCCCACTCAAATCTCATCTCCAATTGTAATTCCCACATGTTGAGAGAGGGACCTGGTGTGAGGTGATTGGATCATGAAGTCAGTTTCCCACATGCTGTTCTCATGACAGTGAATGTGTTCTTGTGAGATCTGATGGTTTCATAAGGGCTTCTTCCCCCTTCACACTCTCTTCTCTTCTACCATGTGGAGAAGATCCTTGCTTCCCCTTAGCCTTCTACCCTGATTGTAAGTTTCTGAGGCCTCCCCAGCCATGTGGAACTGTAAGTCAATTAAACCTCTTTCTTTTACAAACTACCCAGTTTCAGGTATTTCTTTATAGCAGTGTGAAAATTGATTAATATGCTGGCACTCTCATTTTTCTCCTTATTTTTGCCTCCATTCTTATGTTCCATCCTTACAACCCATTAAGAACTACTCCATGTCACCTTTCAGGGACACTTAACTGTCACTCTAGTCCGGGTTGGGTGCTTCTTCCCTCTGCTCATTTAGCACCATGTATGTACATTTAAAGTACAATTCTCACACTATCACATAATTGCTGATTTGTCTATCTCCTTACTAGACTAGGAGCTCTCTTAGGGCGGAGAATTTGTCTTTGATACCTGTATTTTCAGAACCTAACTAATGCCCACCACAGCATATGTATTATATAAAGTCCTAGCAAATGAATGAAAAATTATTTAACAGCTGTTATTAACATAATCAATATTATGTTAGAGGTTAGCATCTTTTCATTTAATCTTCATCCTATGAATATTATGTTAGAGATTAGCATCTTTTCATTTAATCTTCATCCTATGGCTATAAAAATAATTATACAGTTATCATGGCTTTAACTCTTTATTACAAGAAATAAACTAACTTGAGAATTCTTAAATAGTTCTCCAAAAGCACAGGCATGTTACTGTGTGAAAGAATCCCTTGACTTGAAAGGGTGGGTCATGGAAATTTTGTGAAAAATGTGGGACAGTGTCTGAAAAGCATAGATAGGGACTACTTGAGTGGAGAAGTCAAGGAAAGCCATTTCGAATAATAATGTAGCATGTCGAGGATATCATAGAGTTGGCATTGATGGCCACTAATAAGATGCTGAGACATCATGAATGTGCTAAATATAAACCTATGAGTGTGACAATGAACTCATGCCATAGGGGACTGGCAGGACATTGGAGAAACACAGTGAGCCTGATTTTATAGAAAGTTTAGTCTCACATCTCAGATAAGGAACAATTGAATTGAAGATCCTAAGGACAAAATAAGTGGTATATGATCATCACAAAAGTTCTGACATCAGGAACAGAATCCTTAGTTTTAGTGACCAAAAAGAGGTAGGAAAGTCAAATCAAAGGTAAAAGAGATTATGCTAGAAAAACAATGGCAGAAGGTCAAATGAAGGTTATTTAATGGTGAGAAGAAACCTCAGGGCCTTCCCATCTCCTATTGGAACACAACTTGATGAATATAGACTTTTATGTATAGTCCTGATAGGCTATGAAAATCTCAGGATTTTTCTTTGATATTTAGGAAATAATCTTTTATTTCTCTAGATAGAAAAATCACTATATTTAAAGTGTAAATTATTTGAGTTTAGGAATTGTTTCTTTCCCCTCCTTTAAAGCTACCAAGGGGGCCAGTACCATGCCCAAACCTTGATAAATATTTTATAATGAGTCTGAAATCAGTGAAGTAGTTTCTATGAAACTACTTCCCTCCATCCCTCCTTCCCTCCCTGCCTCCTTCCCTCCCTGCCTCCTTCCCTCCCTGCCTCCTTCCCTCCCTGCCTCCTTCCCTCCCTGCCTCCCTCCCCTTCCTTCCTTCCTTCCTTTCTTTCTTTCTTTCTTTCTTTCTTTCTTTCTTTCTTTCTTTCTTTCTTTCTTTCTTTCTTTCTTTTCTTTCTTTGCTTACCTATCTATAACATTCTTTACTCCATTGCATATTTCTGACATGTTAATCCCACTAGCTGCCCCTACGCCCATCTGCTGTCTTCATTCCTACCTACAGTACATAGTCCCTTCCCTCTTTTTCCAGAGTGGGTAATCTCTTATAGCCTCTTTCATTGGTCCAATTTCAGAACTAAAAGGAGAAACACAGACATGCAGGAAAGGTTAATTATTTTAACTTTTTCAAAATGCTAATAAAAATGTGTACTTGGTCTTTATTTGGTGAGTGTTACACTACACAGGCAAGTTTTATTTTTTATTGGTTCACTTTAAGCTATTTGTCTACTTGGAGGTGAATGAAACAAATTCCTCATTTCTGGTTTTGTGGAGGACTGAGTTTGCAGAGCTGCAGTAAAGCATCAATTCAGATTTATTTCCAAAAGGCTTTAACCTCCTTTAAGGAGAGGTATTCTAGGTGTCTGCCTCTCTTGAATTGGGCTCTGCCTAGTGAAATCCATACAGAAAGCACAGTGTCCATTGCAGAGTTTATCAGAATAGTTTTGCTAATTGAACCCTTTATGTTTACATGTCTACAACATGTTGGATAACTTCACTTACATTAGGTTGGGAAATTTTGATGAATATAGACTTTTATATACAGGCCTGGTGGGCTATCAAAATCCCAACTTTTTCTTTGATATTTAGTAAGTCATCTTTTATTTCTCTAGGTGACAAAATCACCACATTTGAAACTGTAAATTATTTGAGCTTAGGGATTGTTTCTTTCCCCACCTTTATACCTACCTAGGAGGCCAGTACCGTGCCCAAATCTTGACAAATATTTTATAATGACTGTCAAACAATGTACTTCATCAGTGTAGAGATACTTCCCTCTGGTGGTAGCTGAGCTGCTATTAAATCAGAAGTGAGTTTTTGAAAAGTGCAATGCAAAGGAATTTCATGAAAATGTCTGTTAGATAAATTACATGTTGTTATTTTGGGAGACCTAGAAGAGGATAGAAAAAGGAATTGAGGAGCAGGAGAGAGAGTAACGATGAAACATTCAAGATTACTTGACCTTAAATAATCACCTACAAATAGATGTATTCCACTCATAGGAAAAAGTAGCAGACTCATTATTCACTTTATAAATTATTTTAATTTAAAAATCCAATTGATAAAATCGGAAAACAGAAATAACCTAGGTCTCACCTAACAACACCCACATCAACTGTATATATATATAAATCTTTTAAAATACCTATTTACATTTTTGCTATAGATTTTAATTAAACTCATACCGTGTGTGTGTATATGATCAAATTCTAGCACTCAGAATACTAGAGTTAGTCATTGAACTATTTTCTCTTACTTTCACAGTATTTAATAGCAACCTCTGCCACTTACTAACTTGTATGATTGTGCTGTGTGTGTGTGTGTGTGTGTGTGTGTGTGTGTATCTACTCTTTAGGGTAAGCAAATGGTTTGGTCTATTTGGGGAATACTTTCAATCATTCTGCTTTGTGGAAAGTGCTTTCACTCAGAACATTTAGCATTTGATTCTTCTAATAAATAACTGTTTGTCCTTTGTGGCAACACGCAGTTTCTTTTGCCCTTTGAGCACAGATAAGCCACAAAGTTAGGAAAGGAAAGACTTCTATTTACTCAGCAACCCTAAAGGTTACCAGTATCATTAAGGAAAATATGAGATAAGTAATATTTTGCTCTATTACACTCAAGCTTTCTGTACAATAGTAGGATTTATCTGCCTTAGCAAAAGACTGTTATTTTACTAGTACTAGTACTTTGAAATGAAAACAGTCTTTTTTTTAACCTAAAGGAAGAATTCTCACTCATTACTAAACAACTAAACAGCTTCAACTTTCTTATGAGGTGAATCACAAATGATTATTATGACTTTTTTAATTTCTCCTCTATCTCTCTCATCTCAACATTTCCACTAAATAAGAACATAAACTTTAAAGGCTACAACTTTATGTGGATATAGGATATGCAACTCCTATCCTTGCAAAGTATAAATTATTAAATGTAATGCATAATTCACAACTAAGAGAACACACCTTTCAAAGAAAAATGTTTTATGCCTGAGGATGAACTAATCCAGTTACTTTCAACTCAGTGAAGCAAAATTCCAGATTTGTATTTTCTTTGCCCAAAATACCTTACCTCTTTTACTCCATAACTCACATAAAATGAAAGCAAGTGTTTCACTCAAATTAAACCTGTGAAATTACATAGAAATAAAACAGATTTAATCAGAATTTAAGTTTTCTAGTCTGCAGCCAAAGATAAAATGAAGATGGGGGATTGGAGAGAGAGAGAATAATTAATATTGTTCACTCTCACTTCATTTTAACCAATTCAATCCTGTCTATTTGACTATCTTGGAAAGTGAGGTTGATTAGGAAGACATAATGTAAAAAAGAAAAAGGAGTAGGAGGAAAAGAAGAAGGAAGAAGAGGAGGAGGAAAAAAGGCAATACTCTATCTTTTCAAAGTATTTTAAGAATAGATATCTTTCCCTTCTCCCCAAAAATATCCAATCAGCTATTTTTTTCATCTATTTGTATATAAAGTTCTGCTAACTATGCAACAGAATAAAATACCTGGACATGCCTTTAGGGTAAATGTGCTGTAGCCTCTTTCCTGCTGACAAATAGTTCAGAATAGAGTGGATAAAAGTGTTGTTGAGTATCTGGGGATGGGAAATATATAAAAACACATTAGGGAAACAGATTCTCTAGGTTTCTTTTCTATCTCTGACACTGATAAGCTGTATAACCCTAGGCAAAGTTACCTACATTACTCTAAGCGTCAGTGTCCTCATTGCTAGAATGAAAATATTGGCCAATATCAGGTTCAAAAATAATTACCTTCTGTTCACATAAATATGGAATAGGGGCTGACAGTTGTATGCTTGTTAGAATTTTCAAATTTTCCATTAACAGAATGCATGACTAAAAGTGCCTTAAAAATAAGTGTTTATTGGCCAGGCATGGTGGCTCACGCCTGTAATCCCAGCACTTTGGGAGGCCAAGGCGGGCGGATCACGAGGTCAGGAGATTGAGACCATCCTGGCTAACATGGTGAAACCCCATCTCTATTAAAACTACAAAAAAATTAGCTGGGCAAGGTGGTGGGCGCCTGTAGTCCCAGCTACTTGGGAGGCTGAGGCAGCAGAATCGCTTGAACCCGGGAGGCAGAGGTTGTAGTGAACCGAGATCATGCCACTGCACTCCATCCTGGCCACAGAGAGACTCCGTCTCAAAAAGAAAAAAGTGTTTATCTGACATCACAAGAAATCTAGAGGTTTTAAAGGAGGTTAATTCAGTAGTACAATAACAATGACAATGACATAGTCAGGGCTTTGGGTACTTTCCTTCTTCTACTACACTATCTTTGGCTTATCAACCATGGCCTGACTCATGGTCTCAATGTAGATGTGGCAGTTTCAGCAAATTATGTAGACTTAATAATGTTCAACAATGAAGGGTAGTAATCTACTATGAGCTGTTCTTTCATTAAATATAAAAAAGTTTTCCAGAAGTTTCTGTAAGTCTTCCCTTCAGATTCTGTTGACCAGGGCCAGGTCATACACCCGTGAATAAAACCATGTTTGGTATAAAGAATGGTTAAAGAAGATGTCACCTTTCCTAAGAAAATGGAGGCTTATTCTCCAGTAAAATTAGAGGTTAGCCAGCCAGGACATGTGTGGAAGAGTAGATGAAGGTAGTGTCTGTGACAAAATGTATCATTACCAAGGACAACAGTGATTTCATGTATGGGTAAGTTTGGGAAACCCTGAACTGAACAGTTACTAGGGAACCTTCTCATTTACAAGATTTGGTTACTATATTTTAAGCAAATGATTAGAAAGCTATACCTTCTAACATTTTAAATAATTTATTTAATACATGTGAATTATAAAAATATTATATCTTGTTCATTTTAAAAATGAAAGACCAGCTACCTGGAAATGAATCACTGTGAAACTGAATAGTGCCATGGACACAAAGAAGGAATATGCTCCCCCTAGTGGAGATGCTGATCTACTGTGATCTTTCAGGAATATTCTGGTTCTATATCCAATCAGGGAAGAAAAAATAACATTTATTGTAGGCTCTATTAGGATAGATAGATGGACAGATAAATAAAGAACTTTACTGGACTTGAGAAAATCCTTCATGAAGCTCAAAACTTACATATATCACAGAATACATAACTCCCATGATTCGAAACCAGTAAACATGCAAAATTTAGTTTTCCCTAGTCTATCTCTTAAGGAACCAAGTATACACTGAGTGCCCAGAGTTTACTGAGGGGTATAGAATAAATATCAGAGCTATAGTTTGTAATCCTAAGTGGTCATACCCTAAAATGACAGTATATGGCAAATAGAAATGTAAGCAGGAGTGCAAAAATCTCCCAAGAATCCCTATTCACCAAAAATTTATTCTTTTTTCTCTTCCTTTACACTGAAAAAAGTTACCTTTTAAAGTGCATAGTACAGAACAGGGGATAAAATAAAGGGGGAAGATGATTAGGGCTATATGGCTGAACTCTAATGCTATGTTTGGAAATCATGTAGGCTAGACCATCCCAACTCATGGAACTGAGATTGAATTTCTTGTGAGTCCCTAATAGACCCAGATATCCTTTTTCTTTCTATCCCTTGAAATCAGGGCATAGTTTGATATTTTATAATAAGCAAAATAGAGAAGAAGAGGCAGATATAGATTAGTTGCCATAAGCTTGCTATCAGGCCTTTTAAAACTATGTAGAAAAATTTTCTTTGAAACCAGTGAAACTACTTTAGATTCCCCCCAACTTAGAAATTATCCATGAAAAACTACAAATCCATACCCTTCTTTTCTCCAAACAGTAAAATCAGAGTAAGTGCCAAGAGACCACGTGATTTTAACACAAGGGTTTCAGGAACATCCTGGCCTGGGGATGAGTGCTCGAACGTGGAACTCAGAAAACTCAGATTTCAATTTTTCATCTACTTTGGAGTTTCTCTTCCCAAAAAAACATTAAGTCTTTCAACCAGTTTTTCTTTCCCTCATGAAATAAAGATAATATTTGAAGTAGCCTATCTTACACACGTATAATGAGAATTAGCAAGATGATAACTATAGAGAATTTCAAAGACATTTAACATGAATTGAACACAAATCAGTTGAAGATGGCTGACTTTTTCCTCTTATATCATCTTTTGCTTTGCAGAAATGGCAGCATTATAGTCACATTTGAACTTTTCTTTGCCCAGTGGGTGTCAGATGAAAATGTAAAAGAAGAACTGATTCAAGGCGTTGAAGCAAATAAATCCAGCCAACTGGTCACTTTCCATATTGATTTGAACAGCGTTGATATCCTAGGTATCTGTGAACATTATTTGATTTCTTTGAATCATTAAGCTATGAAATTAAAATTCTAGCAATATACCAGGGAGGAAGTGGAATCATGCTTGACCTTAGGAACATGTCTTATTGCCTGAGGTGACACATTTACATGAGAAAAGTAAAATCTGAAGAAACCATATTTGAAGAAACTTAACAATGAGAAAAAGTTTATAAAATATCAAATACCAAGGAGATTCTGACAGTGTTGGTATGCATAGAAGTTTGTGGGTCTTATGCATTCTTTGCACTGGTCAAGCACACCCTAACTTCAGGAACTCTCTCTAGACATTGTTAGATTGTAAAATCCAGTGGCAAGGTCCGATCTCTAATTGAGAAGCTAAAAAAAGAAGAAAAAAGTAGAGTCAATGAGTTTGATCCTTTCCAGTTACTTATTTATAAAAATTAAATATTTATTTTAAAATGATAAATAATTTTAACGTAAGAGTAAACCAAAAAAGAATATGGAACATCAAAAATAACAAAAAACATGTTTATAAATGCTTAGATTGTTCCAAATTTTCCCTTCTAACTATCCTTCTTTCAATTCAATTCAACAAACATGGTGTCCTTATTGAGTACTGTTGAGAACAGTAGTAATTTGCCAAGGTCATCTAGATTCAATCCCTTACTCGTAAACCTTGGGACTAAATACATTTTGGAATTCAGAAATGTTTGGATGTTAGAAAGTTAGCCAATACATAAATAGCTACACTGAGGGAAATAAAGAGAAGCTCTAAATAGCCTAACTATTCAACGAGTTCAACTAGTTTTGCTACAATATGAGATCAGTCAGTATATTTGCCTCTAAATCAAATACAAAAAAAAAAAATGCAGGAGTTTTTTTTGTTTAATTTGTAATAGTAGATATGAGATTGTGGATCTCTAGGTGCTTCTCTTCAGAGCGTTGTTTCATCAAGTATAGTTTCGTTTTTCACTGAGTCTCCCGCAACATCCTGCAGCTCCTGTTCAGCAAGAAGATAAATTCTTAGTCCTTCCTCTACCAATGGTTTGGACCCATGTCACAGCTGTTTGAGCAGAGACTGTCAATTTTGAATCTTTGATTCAGATGAGCTGAAAACTACTACTGGCTATTATTAGCTAGAACAGGTGGTTTACCTATCAACATTTTTGCTCTCCACATTAATCCTCTTATGTGATGTCATTACTATCCCCAAATCAGGGAGAAGACCAAAACACAGATACTTTTGGTAAACAACCTTTTCCACATAATCATTTAGACTTAGGCATTCTGACCTCTGTGGTCTGATCCTGATGTCTGTGCTCTTAACCTTTATACTAGTTTGTTTGTAATGTTTTTACCTTTGAACAATTTTAATTGATTGTTTTCATGGTCATTTTTCTTTTTTGGCATGGAAAAATAAATACTTTCATTTTTCATTTTTTAACTTTTAAGTTCAGGGTACATGCACAGGTTTCTTATATAGGTAAACTTGTGTCATGGGAGTTTCTTGTACAGATTATTTTATCACCCAGTTATTAAGCCTAGTACCCATTAGTTATTTCTCCTCATTCTCTGCCTTCTCCCACCCCCCATCCCAATAGGCCCCAAAGTTGTCATCTTACTATCTCTATTTGAATGTGCATTGGTTTCTGATAGCCTGTTCTGGCAAGCGAATTGACAGATATGCTGAAACTTATTTTCATGATTTCCTATATTTGGATCATCTGAGGAAACAGAGTTTGTGATTTTTAAAATTATATGTTTATTCAATGAAACCATATCCTTTGAGTTAATTTAGAATTAGTATCACAAGCGTAATAAACTGTATTACAACATCAGCCCAAGAATATTCTCAACAAGTAGAAGTTACATTTAATTTGTTGAATTGTGTTAAAACACATTTATAAACATGGTACCAAGCTTAATTATAGGTATTTCAGTTTAATATCCATTTGTATCATGTGAATTTTCAAATTTATAAAGTTTTAAAATTAGTTAAGAATTACATAGATATCTTGAATTTTTGTATAATATACTGTCAAATGTAATAAAAATTAAACCATATTCTTATGAAAAGTCACATAAATTTTATCTTCAGTGTCAACACTCTACCATGTATCATTTACAAAACTTCAATAGGTTTTATAGAACCAACACAATTCAAAAATGATGAAATGCTGAAATAAACTAGTTAGTAGAAAAGAATATATTTCTTAGCCTACTTATCATCAATATAGTTTTGAATAAAAACAAATTCACCACATGATGATTTTTCATGAGATATGCTTTGATTTCCTTTATATCTTGCATAGGTGAGTCTATACTTTTAAAACTATTAAACATGTTAAAGTTTGAAGAAAATTGCCAGCTTTTGTCTTTTATGTGCAAAGCACTTTTTACTTGTATACCATTTAGTTCCAAGAAAATATTAATTATGTGAAAGATTGTTTTGCAATTGTTACCTTCATATGTTTTAGTGTAAAACAAGGGGTTCTAGGTATGCAAAGATTGGTGCATCATGTTATATTAGTTGGCTAAAATGTAA
Organism: Macaca mulatta; assembly: GCF_049350105.2. Classification (NCBI taxonomy): domain Eukaryota; kingdom Metazoa; phylum Chordata; class Mammalia; order Primates; family Cercopithecidae; genus Macaca; species Macaca mulatta. The sequence continues at coordinate 29,336,942 of NC_133408.1, forward strand.
ATTATTCTATGTAACTATGATTAATAAATAGATATCTTTCTTAGAAAAAAAAAGCAAACTTTTTGCATAAGTAAGTTGTATAGAGAGAATATGCAGACTCTGGAAATTTATCAAATGTATTGCAACCAAATAACAAATAGGAAGATTTAGCATGGGAGAGTATAAAATAGGAACTCCAAAGGATCAGATGTCCTTTGAATGAATATTCAAGTTGTACTCAATGTTTTGTAATGTATTTATATCATAAACCCATGTGTCAAATCAACTTGACTTTATTCCAGCATCTTTGGAGAATTTCTCTACAGTAAGCCCTGCAACAACTTCAGGTCAGTGTTTACGGCACTTTTTAAAATATAACTTAGGGATCATCAAACTCTATGACCTAGGAAAATACACATTTTTTTCTTGCAGCTATTTCTGAGGCATTTAGTCTTCATATCAAGTTATAAGAAGCTTATATTGGTTAGGAATAACATAGTTCGTAATATTATAATGTTCCTAATGCCTCATCACTTATGCCAAGGATATACATTTCCAATTTCAATGTTCCTTTCATATTTTAAAATTTATATACATATATATGAGAGACATATGAGTGTGTGTGTGTGTGTAAAATGTCTCCATAAACAGCTCCAATCGTGGTGCCTTGGTGATGAAGCTATGGCACTGGTGAGGTCACTAAGGGTGAGATAAAGAAAGATCACTTTCAGAGTATATTTCACTTTGGAAAGGAGAATCCAGGCTTTATGTTAACTACTCTATTCCAGCATTTTCTTCACCCCATCTTTCGAACTACAATTACAAAACTTCATAGTTATAAAACTATGAAGATATTACTTTTGGTATAATAATCATGACCATTTTTATAATATTTGAAGTCTTATTTTTTAAGCCATCCTCTTTAGCCCAGGTACTATATTTTACAAACATTACCTATTTCAATTATTACAGTGATTTTGTACAGAGGTCATAATATTTTTCTATTTGAAAGAATAAATTAAATAATAAGTAACATGCCCAGGGTCACACAGCTACTAAGTGTTAAACTCAGAAATCAAAAGCAGTTCCTTCTGATTCCAAAGCCCATGGTCTAAGCATATCCCATGCTTCTCTTTCATATACCATCAACTTAACCTGGAACATTTACGTCTATGGTCATTATGAGATTAATGAATACTCGTATTTAGTTATTGATCATTGAATAACCTTGTCTTCTTTAGTTAGAAAATAAAAGATGAGTTAAAAATCTAAAAACCTCTGCTCTACAACTCTAAAAACATCAAAAACACAAAAGATTTATTCTTAAATCCAAATACAAATGACATACTTCTAAATGAATAAACACTAATAATTCATAATAACTTTTACAATTCTTAGGTTAATTATTATACAGAATGCATATACAATAAATTCCTGGTAATTAGTTTAAAATATGTAATAATTATTTTAATATAATTTATTTTTCAGGCAAACTAACAACCACCAGTCATCTGGCAACTCCAGGTCAGTTTTAATAATATTTTTTTTTTGAAAGAAAGTTTTCACTTACATTTTATTTTAGGCCCCTGAGAAGTCTATGATGCCTTAGCAATAAATATTGCACCTATTTTATAGACAAGAAGCCAAGAGCATAAAAGTTTGCAGTTTTAGCCCTGGATTTCACCAAAGTAAACAATATATTTAGGGCTAATGCCTGAGTTGTCAGATTTCACTTTTATCCTCTATTATTAACATAACTGTGATTATCTAGTGATAAGAATGTCACCCATAGGATCAAAAGGTTTTAAACTAAGGAAGCAGATTTTATCAGATATTATGATTTTTTTTCCTTTGATTATTCTCTCTGCATACAATTTAGACATGCTTGCTTTCTCCTGTTAACACAGTACTTGTGGCCAAAGCAGAACCAAAGTAGCCTTGGATTCATTCATTCAAGAATTTTAAGTATCTACTTTGTGTCCACTCTCAGTATGTATCTTTGGTGTGCCAATTTCTCTGCATTTCTAAGAATTGTCTGCTGTGCTGCTGTCAATCAACTAAAATACCTTCTCTGGTCCTGACTTAATCTTCATATAAAAATGTCCTGGGTGCGTCACTAATCCCTTTAAGCAAATTAAATAAAGGCAATATTGTAGATCTTCATATAGCTCCCAATAATACCACTACCATGTTATACTATTAAAATTTACATAAATATTGTATACATAGAGGGAAAACATTTGTAAAATTATAAAAGCCATTCTTAGCAAGGATAAAGAATTCTTGCATAAAAATTGTTGGTGTAATATTTGAAAAGCAAAGCAATACATAAATCAATCAAAATGCTTTAGGAAACAAGCCGTCACAATTCTAAAACCCATGAAGATCTATTATGATAGCATAAGCCTGTCTGCAGTTGTGTTAGGTTATATCCAAACAGCAGCACAACATATTGACAAAAAAAAAAAAAGCCTGCCACTGAGCCCACATTCCTGTCTCTAATGTGGAAAATTATTTACAGCCTCTCAAATCCTCTCCCAACACACTTTGAACAAATGCTTTTGGGATTGATAATGGCTAATTCTTTTGCTTTCAAAGTAAACTGAATAAGTAAGATAAATATATTTTGAAAACTACGTTCCTAAAACCTTGAAAGTCAGTAACAAGTATCCAAATTAAGGCCATTTTTCTATTTGTTTAGAGGTTCATCAAATGATTAATTCAAAGTCGTTAGGGCCCTCTTAGTTGTATAAAATGTCCTAATAGTAATATGTAGAATGTATTAGGTAGAAATAGTGTTTTAAATAAAGCAAGAAAGCACTGGACTTAAAAGAAGGTTTTCTCCTTTACTATTCTGAAGACATACCTCTTAAAAATGTAAAGAATTGGCTGAAACATCTGCCCAATTTCCTCTGAGCAAAGAAGGAAATGATGAATGAGGGGTCAGAGAGCATGGGAACGTGTGCCAGCCATATTTTTCTCTCCTGGTCAGTAGAGCAGAAATCTTCTTTTCTACATGTGAACACAGAAATGGGGGGCAGTGTACACTTAACTCTGTCTTTCACATTTTGTATAATTGATAGTCAAAATAAAGATCAAAATGTAACATAAATTCTCAATCACTAAAAAGACATGGGTGAATTCACGCATTACCTAATTTCAACAATATGTATATGTATGTGGCAAGCTATCTAGCCTATTTGAACTTTATAAATTATCTGAAAAGTAGATTCAAATACATTTCTTAGAGGATGATCAGGAGAATGGAAAGAGAGATAATACAGATACCCACTGTACCGTGGTCAGTATGGTGACTCCCACAAAGGAGCAGGAGGAACACCACCAATATTAGATCCCTACTCCTTCCCCCTTCTGAGTTTGATGAAACAGAATCGAACAAAACAACTATTTGGATACTTTATTTAAAAGATTCACAAAAAACCCTAAATTTAAAACAAGATTATTATACTGGGTAATGCTCATTTTGATCTGAACTTTTATTTCTCCAAAAACACTTTGTTTCTAAACATTTCCTGTTATCAGAGACTGTATTGGATTACCTTAATCAATTCTCAAAGTATTATTATAAGGTAAGTAGGTGGTGAAATGTCATATTCTTTTTCTTTTAAGTGAATCCATGTACTACATGGATTATGTAGTGCCCAATCCTCCTTGCCGTTTATTCCTCTCATATGGCAAGATACTATGTATTTATAGAGAGGAATGAGGCCATTAAACGTGAAAACTGCATTTTCCAAGCAGTAATTTATTATGAATATGACTTTCAGGGATTTTAAGTTTATTCTCATTTTTATATGCCTGGAAGGCAGAGTTTGAGAAAAATCAACAGATGCATGCATCATATACCTGATATTAGTACTGTTATAAATTCTGCCAAAGACAATTTTTTGTGATAATGGTACAAAGTTCATGAGGATTATGCTCTATCATTCACCTGCTTTTGTTGCCGATGACCTGTCAGTTTTACTAACCCAGTTAGAACATTAGCGGCGAAGGACTGGAACTGAGGTGACATTACACAGATTAATTTCTGGAGCGCTACAGAATGCCTAGAGCGGGTGTTTTGGCAATTGCTCCGATGTTTGAGGGATTTCTAGACGACAGCTTGTTCTAGTCCTGTGTTACTTACTGTGTAGGCAATAGCTGCAGAAAACAAAAGTTTCACTATCAGGGTCTTTCTCCGTCTCATAAAGTATGTAATCTTGCTACCAGTCCACTGTGTGAAAGAGTTTGAGGACTGAAGAAAAAGAATAATTGGTTGATTTAGTGAAAAACATGAAATTGGGCCAAAACAACCTAAGGTGGAATGATGTTCCCCGATTTAATTACTTTAAGACTGAGATGCAGAGATTTTATCTGATACCAAATGTATGGTGACTTTAAGAATTGCTCTTTTTTTACACTTGAGAAAACAACATTTATCTATTACTAAGCACTCTCCTCTGACTTAAGACATTCCTACTCACATGGTATCAAGACTACTAAAGAATCTTTCTACCAATAATTTCATTTGGATTGAAAAGCCACAGTCTTGCTTAAAATAAAATTGAAAGAAAACCTAAATTTGTTCTATACAGTAAATGAGAATTTCTGTAAGTTGATATCTATTTTCCAATATAGCACAGTGAAATAAAACTGGTCTCTAAAGGCAAACATTCATGGATGAAGATTCTGCTTCTCCTATGGAGTAAGCTATCAGGATCTTGGGCTTAATTTGTCTTAACCAGTTTTGGCCACCAAGTACTATTATCCCTTTTCAAACTGTAGGGACAATAAAAATCTGTGATTTCCAAACTATGGTTTCAATTTATCACGTTGTATGTAACATCTCTTACAAATTATTTGGAAGGCAAAAAATAATGGATTTTAGTCTTTTTACTCTCCACGATGCCTAGCACAGAACCTGCTCTCAGTAGGCACAGGAGGCTCCTAGTGTCAAATCACTGGAAATTGTTTGGGCATTGGATCACTCTGAAATAATCCTCTCTGAGTGTATACTGAATTTTTCATGTTACAAATACAAACGATTAATTAAAGCCTTCTATTTGCAGAACTGCAATATAATTCACTGGTGTGTTTTCATAATATGTCAAAAGTTAGTGTCCTGAAGGTAAAATACCACATAGATTACAGAAAACAAGTGCACTTTTCCCCACTGAGTTAATAATGCCTAGTATTAAGGAAATTTGATTAGTTTTTAATAAATGAAACCAATTATTCTCTTTGTTTTCTTTAACTAGAATTGATAAACTCCTTTCCTAAAAATTTTCTGTTGGGAAGCACAATTTGGTACAGACTTCTTTAAAAAAAGAAATATTAGAACAAAAATTAAGCAATGAAATGCAAACCAAGTAATACTCAAGTCAAGAACTCTAGTTTGAGAGTGCAAACCCATTTAAACTAAACTGGCATCTGGCTAGGTGTAACAGCTAATGTTTTAATGGATTTTTGTTAGAAATTGTAATCATATATATTCATGTAGGAAATGAAAGAGAGAGAGAGAAGAGTCAGTAAAAATATAATTTGACAAAAATTTAAAAACTCACTACCATTGTATAAGAATGACATTCACATTTTTCATATTAGTTTTAATATGGGAAACTTCTGTTTCCTCATGGACCAAGTCAGTTGAAGAGTGCTTATGAAACAGTCTGGAGAGAGCCAGAGTGCAATTTAAGGGTACCTCATATTCCAACTTAAATTCAAAATACTTCAAACTAGACTCAGTTTATAACCCCACAATTTGTTCATCTCGTAATCACTACTGCCAACTAATGGTCATTAGTAACCCAACTGGTCTCTTCAGTAATTCAACTGAATTACTTAGCATCCCATTCTCCACCTTCACTAATCTTGTTCAGAAGCACATGTGGTCACTGAAGCTCATCAATTTTACCTGTAAAGTAGCAAGTGAGTCCATGGCCCATCTCCTCTGCCATTGTGAGACTTCTGCTCTCATCTTTCATGTGGACCCTTGAAACAGCTTCTCAAGTCGTCCTATTCAAGTGATGTTTCACATATTTCACATGGTCCAACAATTGCCTTTAGGAAACATGGACTGGTCATATTGCAGATAGATGTAAAATGTTCCAGTGCCATCGCCTATTGAAAAATATCTCTAACACTTAACAAAGATGAAAAGGTTCGCTAGACTCTGGTACCAAACTCCTTCCTGCTATGCCTTCCATAAACATCCCACTGCCTAGGTTAATGAGACTCATCTGTTTCTCATATATTGATGTACTCCTGACACATCACTAAATACATTCCATATCTCTCTCCTTCTGGTGCATTTCTAGGTATACATCAAAAACTAATTTAAATATGACCGTTTCTGTAAAAATGTCTTTAATTCTTGCCTTAGAAGGAAACTAATTGCTTAAACTTTGATGCTCCCATAGCACTTTTTAAATCTCTCTCTTTAAAATATAATTTGTAAATAAATAAGTTCCCCCACTGAACTTCAAGCTTCATAAAAAGAGAGAGGCTCTGACTTACTCATTCTTTTATCTCCGTCTCTTAAAATTCCATGACAAAAATGTGTACAAAATAAATACTTGTGGGGTCAATAAATGATTATTCATGAGATCAATCGAGTCCAAGTGGTATCGCTTGCTGGTGTGGTTTTGGGGTCCGATCTAGAGTTCAACAGATATTGAACAGAGACACGATGCATCAGGAACTGAAGCTCCCATGAGAAGCATTAGGACAGCCAAAGTGATATATGTTCGTAGCTATATCCCAAATTCGTCTTTGAAATGTTGAATACTTGGAATTCTATTAGCTACTCGTAAAATAAGACATTTTTAAGTATAGTGCTTTCTTTGGTTTATGTATTTATAAAGCACGTATGAGATTCTATCAAATATTATGCCTTTTCTGGATTAACAACTCAATGGTTAAGGACTTTTGATGAATAGCTCTTAAATATCAACAAATATATGCCTTTGAGTTTATTAAATAATATTTGTATTATTATTTATTGTTTTCCTACATGGGAGTACTCTGTCATTTGAGAATGGCTTTGATCTTTACTCTGTCCTATAGTTTTAGATGTTGGGTGTTCCATGAATTTCCCATTGGTTTATATTCATTTTAATTACAGCCAGTTGCACATGTCTAATTTAGTTGTATGTAAACTCAGCAAAAATGTACAAATGTTTTTAGTTAAGAAATAACTTAGTAGGTTCATTGACATGGGCATTTTTACTTTTCCAATTAATTTTATGGAGCGGAAGGAGAAATTTCAGATTTTCATATTTTTAAAACCCAGCAGATGGCAGTAGAGTTCTGGCTTTAAGATTAAGAACACTAACCAAAAAGAAAACAAAAATGCTGATGAGTTAAAGATCTCCAAAACTTTGCACCATCATTGTTATTATATTCAGAGGCAAAAGTATTCAAATTTCCACATTGGCCTAAAATTTTTTAAAAAGTCTTTATCTTGTAGGCATACAAGAGTATGTCTTATTTTCGGAATTGCTCTTAAATTTTCCAAGTTAATTTCTAGAAGTAAAATGTGTTCCTTGGTGCATCTCTAGACTTAAGTTGATGAAAGTGGGACAAGTGAAGGACAAGGCAGGCTGAGAGGTGCACATTGTTCGGATCCCCTCCAGAAGATGGCACGAAACCCTGCAGGGGTGTGTTTACAGTGTACCCCCTAAGAATCTCTGACCCCAAGAACAAAGAGATACTGAACAGAAATAGCCATTAGGTTTCTTCATTGTTCAATGTCACAATGCACTGGGAATTTTAAGTGTTTCTCTTACTTTAAAATGACTTCGGTTGGTAAATGTACTCTACGGAATGGAAACCTTGACTTAAGACACTATATTTTCAAATAATAAGCTTATGAGTAAATGAAGTGGCTGCTAGATGTTGCAGATGATGATAAGTTTTCCAAAATTGCCCCTCATGAAATTTCAAAATTTAAAATGCTCTAATTTTACAAATGATTGATTTACAAATGAAATAAATATTCCTATGGCAGTTGAAGAATATACTTATAAGTAAGAACCCCAGTGGCAAAAAGGCCTATTAAATATTTAAACATTGTACATATCTCATCAATTGGAAATTAATTTCCATTGTTTTTTAAAGGAAATGTCTCAGTAGAGTGCCCGCCTGGTTCAAGTCCTTGTGCTGACACTCTAACGTGTATAAAAGCTGATTTATTTTGTGATGGAGAAGTAAACTGTCCAGACGGTTCTGATGAAGACAATAAAATGTGTGGTAAGTTCTCCCCACTACTCTCTCTCCTTCTGTTTTATCCTCCTTCACTGTAGACACACAAACACACACACACACACACACACACACACATACACATTCTAATCTCAAATACCTGAAACTACTGAAGAATGAGCTATTTAAATAGCTATTTTATAGTATAATACAAAATCTAAAAATAATTGTATTAATATTTTCCTAAACTTTATAAATAATATTAAACTTATTAATTAATTAAACAGAATTCCATTTGATCACTACAGAAAGGAAGATGTGATTAACAGTGTCTGTCATAAATGTGGGGATGGGTGTTGCTAAATTTTCATCTCTTCTCTATGTTAAGCTAATCCAAACTATTATTAATTTGACTTATTTGATAAACATTCTCACTTCTTACTAATGGTTTTCATGTTTTTTCACTATCATATCGGTCTTTTTCTTTCAACATTTTAACAGTACCTAACTCAATGAGCACCATATTAAAATTTTGACTGTTGCTTTTATTTGCCTCTTGTAGTTCTATAAATAATAGAAATAAGATATGAATAAGAACTTAATGCCTCATAAGTAAAACTTCTGTGTTTCATTTGTATATTTTGGCATTTTTTGAGTGTTAATGACAATAACGTTATTTTACTATTATTATTATTATTATTAGGCACTTAAGTAGTAGTTACCATATACCAAGCATGACTCTAGTTGATTTAAACTACATGTTTACTCTTTGGCTTATTTCTTCATGTTATAGCTGGATTCCACTTAGGAAAGTTTACTAGAAAGCAGCATCTAAATAGGTAATTTATTTTTGTGTGCAACACATTTAAGAAGATTTCCACATAGAACTATAATAGTTCTCCCTTATTAGTGGTTTCCACAGTTTCAACCTACTGTCAACCACAGGGCACAACAGTAAATGGAAAATTCCAGAAATAAACAATGTATAAGTATAAAGTTGCACATCATTCTGAGTATTGTTATAATTGTTCTATTTTATTAGTGATTATTGCTGTTAATCTCCTATGGTGGGTGTGTATGTGTAAGAAAAAAACATAGTAGATATAGGGTTCAGTACTATCCATGGTTCAGGCATCCACTGCAGGTGTTAGAATATATCCCCTGTGGATAAGGGGAGACTGCTGACTTTGGATAAGTCTAACTGATATTTTGTTTTATTTAACAGAAAGTATTAACTGCACATTTTTTGGTATGGCTTATAATTAGTTTTAAAACTATCAGTACAATTAGTGCCCAAAGTGTGTTACAGACCGTAGTTACTATTTGCTATACTTTTCTATTATTTGTTATACTTTTCTCATCTTGCTTGACAGTAATTAAAGACGAGTATTCCAATAACGATGAAAGTTTTCAAAGCTACCTATCCACTCAGTACACATTTTAAAAGCCAGGCAGTTAGTCTGTTTCCCAGTACCAACTCAACGAAAGGCAGCTCCACTACAGAGACTCCCACTAAGCAATCCCAATGCAAATGTTCTTGGATAAAATTCAGACCTTTAAAGTTTAACTACATACTCTGAGGTGCACTCAGAACATGTTGGAAGAAAGTGCAGGCTACAGAATATTTTTAAATCTGTTTTATATAACTAAGTTACTCAAAGAAGAAGAAAGCAATGTTCTTGCTTTGCTCTGGCTTTCAGGCATTTTCCAAAATCTTTTCAGGGAGAATATGATACAAGTGTGCCATCATGAGGTAACAAAGGTGATGTTGATTTCTGTTTCAAAAAAATAGTGTACATCAACTTAAACACATGGCTTTAAGCCAATATAATGATGATCAATATCCTTAAATAGAGGAAAAGGCGTAACTACCAAAATACATGAATCAAATATTGAAAAACATATGCACCTATTATTTTGTTATTATGCTCATGGTATTCATAATTTTCATGATGAACTAATATCAGTGCATATAAAAAAACCACAGGAATATCATGCAAGTGTGATAATTTGTCCTAAAATAAGTTTTAATGCTATGAATCATTTTTCTGAGCCACTCAAAACTCAGGAGATGAGCCTCAGTATTAGAATGGAAGTAATTATCTAAGTTTGTTTTAAAAATATAGTCGAACTGCTTTGTTACTTCTTAGTATCACAAAGATTTTTTTGTTTATTGAACCTTAATAGTGACCAGCCTTTCATGTCACTAACTCTCTCAAGCGTGCACACCGTCACTTTCCATTTTGTTGATTCTCTTTTTTTTGTTGTTTAAAGTAAGTTGTGTCTATTTTGGTAAATAAACTCGAATTATTTGTGGGATACTATTGTTTAAATCAATCAATTAATCTATTTTTATCCAGAGAGAATTTAAAAGTACAAGTTGCTTTATTCATTTTAAGTTGCTTCATTCATTGACTATGGTGAGCTCACAAGCCTAATGACTTTCAGCACCAGCTCAAACTTCCAGCAGCATTATTTCCACCTGAAAGCCACTGTCCATCAATCTGTATTCACGGAAAAAAATTATAAAATTAATTTAAGATAATTTTTCCAATATGAAGTTGACCTTTACTCTCTCTCTCTCTCTCTCTCTCTCTCTCTCTCATTGATTTATTTACTTTTATGCTCCAACTGGGAGCTCTAATTCTGGTTTGTGTTATAAATAGAGTCATATTAACATTGTCTTCCTCATGCAACTTCCTCTTTTAGTCTTTAGTTATTTAGGTTTGCACACTTACAGCTGACTATAGCTGAAACAAGATTTCTTTAAATTGTTTTTGTCTTCTGATTAGAATTACATCAGCAGGAAAGTTCACTTTTTAGCTGACCTATGAAAAGGAAAGATGCTGATTCACAGCCTTTAAGCCAATGCTTAACTCTTTGGAAGTTGGCGAGTGTTCTCATAGTTTGCATGCCTCACGTGTGTATCCATAATAGAGCTTGGTGGCTAAGCATAGATCATGTTTGATTTACATATCCTGGAGATTTCAATGCCATGAGCAGACACAATTAGTGAATATTCAGCCAGCAGAGGGAGCTCTTCATTGGTCCTAAGTGCATACCCTTATGAATTCCATCCCATTACAGGTAACATTTCTGATAATGCAGTAGAATGTCTGCTACTATTTGACAGGCTCATTTATCTTCTACTTAGATTTTTTTTTTCTGATGCTGCACTAGAAAGCACTGCACAGTCTAAAAAGTCACAATCCTAAGCACCCAGCCATCCTACTCATCCACCACTGGGTCATATATTTTTTCCTGAAAACCTATCCTGCTTCATTCATGGTCATTTGTACTATTAGGTTCTCCAGAAACATCCTGAAATTAAATGAAAAAAAAAGTATAAGAAAGTGCCTTACACAAGCCTCTATCTTGAAATGATAATATTTTGGCATTCTGAGTGTTGCTATTAGAAATAATTCAATACTACTTTAATTTTATTTTAAACACGTTTAGGAATATTCTCTATATTTGCTTGAATGCAGGAATTGACTAGAGCCTCATTAGAGCAGAATTTGACCTGTGGAGTATCCATTCCCACTAAAACTTAGTAACGTGACAGAATACTGCACAGGAAAATTGATCATATTCTTTAGGGCATGCTAAATACTATGACAAACAATCTTAACAATTTACGACAATAACAGTTTATTTATCACCTATATCACAGTGCAAGAAAAATGGCGAACGGCTGTGCTCTAGGCATTCAGGATGCCTGCTCCTTACTTGCCACTCTCTCTGCCCCCAGAGTCCTCTACTGGATCCTTTATAACCAGCTGACTGACAAAGGAAGAATGTTACAGATATGTTCAGAAACCATATTTGGAAATAGACACAGCGACTTTTACAATCGTTCATTGGCCAACTCAGTCACATGACCTTATCTGACTGCAAGGGATTTGGGGAAGTGTAGTTTAGTCATGTGCTGAGGAAAGAAATGAAACAGGGTTCGTCAAACGTAGAACCGTCTTTGAAACTAGAGACATAACTCAGCTTTCTGGAAATCATGAATCACATTGTGCAGCACAAAGCTGTTGATACCTTTCCCAAAAAAATGCGTAGTGATTGGAACAATGACTAAAATTTTAACAACTTTACAAACGGGTTTTACGAATTCTTAAAGGGATCTTGTTTTGTTCCCTTTCTCTCTCTCTCTCTCTCTGTCTCTTTTGCGTCCCCATTTGTTCTGGAATATTATTGCAAATGTGATCTATATTCTAACTTTAAGAACATTGAAAAAGATGGAAACCTTTAAAAAGTTTTCTGTTTCTTCTTTTATTTATGCTTTCCCCCCTGCTTTTCAGTTCAAAGAATGGGTGATGTCATTGCGATAGTGATAGATGCACATACATATTGTGATATTAGGCAATATACCACAGTATGCTCTAGAAAAAGATTGCCTGGCTTTCAACTGTTGCTTGTAAGCTAGGAGGCCTTATGGTAGTTACTTAATCCATATATGTCTCAGTTTCCCCCATAACTTCATAGAGTTGTTATAAAATTACATTCATACATATATAATAACTTTGGAAAATGACTGGCACATAGTTAACCCTCCGTAAATGTTGGCAGTTATATTTTAGCACTGACAGGATTGAGCGCCCTACCTCATGCACTGATAGGACTGAGCTCCCTACCTCATTGCTTCCTAAGTACTGCAACTCAAATATAAACTTCCCAATAGCAGTAGACTTTACTACACTGCCTACAATCTTTGAGTCCACAATATTTCTCGACAAACTGTAATTTAAAAGCTTTATATATCACATAAAACGCAAGCAATACCATTTTCATTTTTATGGTCTTTGAATCTAAGGCATTAATTGCCCTACTTGTTTGGCATGGTTTACAGTGAAAAACAGAGTTGAGGGTGAGAAAAGAGATTTGCTCTAACAACTAGAAAATTATTTAGCAAGTCATTAAAAAGTCACATATTTTACTATTTATCTTCAACTCATGACGAATGAGCCTTAATTTTCTTTGTTTGTTGCAGCGATTATTATGCATAAGGCAATTCAGTTAACAAACCACTATTTTTCCTTCTTTCCTGTGGTCTGTGCTGGATTGTTCAGAATTTAATCCTTGCTCCTTGACTTTTTTTCTTTTCTTATCTTCTTTCTTTTTTTCTTCTGGGAATCAGGTTGCCAAATCATAAGCTAATGCAATTAATTCTTAGGCCATTGTTTTTAAGCAGACTTTGAATAATAAACTTAAGTTACCAAAGTAAATTTTTATGCACTTCAAAATATATATATGCCAAAAAATAGCAAAAACCCAATAAACACATAAAATTTTTATCAAGATTTCTATTTGCCAATTTTTAATGTATTTATTTTTATGTACATAAAATATTTTGTCATAAAATAGCTTGTATTATATAATTTGATAGAATCACTTTATAATTTACAATGAGCTTTTTCATAGCTCAGTTTAGAGTTAGCTTATTCTAAACACTCAGATTCCAAAAATGGCAAATTAATTTTGATGTATTTCTTTGATTTTTCTATCCTCCGTCAATGTTTCTCCATATGAAGAATTTTTAATCTACGCAGAGAAAAAGAGCACATTGCAGGGGTCATAATTTTAGAATACTGTGTCAACATAACCAAGTAACTAGCTAGAAGGAAAATAATGTAAGAAAGACTAAAAATTGTGAAAATCAAGGTGGATTTTTACATATACTATATATAGCAAGTGTATGAAAAAAACAAAAATCTGTAAGTTATGGCTCCTGGTTCATGCCTTCAAGAAGTTTTTAATCTAGTTGTAATCTATTCAGATATAAATTAAAGGCAACTAATAATACATGACATTAAGGAGGGGTTCATGAAATAAATCTAGGAAAACTAAAAGAGGAAAATGAGTAATTATGGAAAGCAAAAGTCTTAATCAGGAATATTGAATGAAAATATTGAAAATATTGAGCTAGTGATCGCCCAAAGGAGCAAGAGTAATGAACTTTAAAAGATGGACTAAAACAGATTTGTTGGATGGAATTCTATACAGGCCATTAGTACTATCATTTTCCTGGCCTTATTCTAATCTTTTTCAAGAAAACATAGCACATTGTTCATATATTTGAAATTCACCTAGCTCCAATTTAATTCTAAAAATAAGACCAAAAAAATGACTAGTTATTTGTCTAAACTGGCAGGTTGCAATTCAGATATATTTATTTCCTTGCAAATATGGAAGAATACACTTAAAGTGCAGCTTAGGGAAGTGTGTTTAGAAAGACAATGCTCTCCTGACCATGGTGAAACCCCGTCTCTACTAAAAAAATACAAAAAACTAGCCGGGCGTGGTGGCGGGCGCCTGTAGTCCCAGCTACTCGGAAGGCTGAGGCAGGAGAATGGCGTAAACCCGGGAGGCGGAGCTTGCAGTGAGCTGAGATCTGGCCACTGCACTCCAGCCTGGGCGACAGAGCGAGACACCGTCTCAAAAAAAAAAAAAAAAGAAAAAGAAAGACAATGCTTTTGAACATGGCACAGTGGCTCATGTCTGTAATCCCAACACTTTAGGAGTCCTGGGAGTGCAGATCACCTGAGGTCAGGAGATCGAGACCAGCCTGGCCAACATGGTGAAACCCCATCTCTACTAAAAATACAAAAAGTAGCCGGGCGTGGTGACAGACGCCTGTAATCCCAGCTACTCCTGAAACTGAGGCAGGAGAATCACTTGAACACGGGAGGCAGAGGTTGCAGTGAGCCAAGATGGCACCATTGCATTCCAGCACACACAACAAGAGCGAAACTCCATCTCAAATAAAAAAAAGAAAGAGAGAGAGAAGGAAGGAAGGAAGGAAGGAAGGAAGGAAGGAAGGAAGGAAGGAAGGAAGGAAGGAAGGAAGGAAGGAAAAAGAAAGAGAGAGAAAGACAGAAAGAAGGAGAGAGAAAAAGAAAGAAGAAACAAAGAAAGAGAGAAAGAAAGAAAGAAAGAGAAAGAAAGAAAGAAAGAGAAGAAAGCAAAGAAAGAAAGAATTTTTCTAAAATACTTCAGGATAGGATGTGTACTAGTATTTAAAAATGGCTAATAGGTTTTCAACATGAAATCTTATTATCATTTCAATTTTATAAAATAGCCTTGTACAGATTCTGCCATGAATATTCTGTGAAATGTTTTGCAGCCAATTTGAATCCCAAGATTGTTTTTGTCTAACATTAATTGGCATCGTTTTGCAGCCACAGTTTGTGATGGAAGATTTTTGTTAACTGGATCATCTGGGTCTTTCCAGGCTACTCATTATCCAAAACCTTCTGAATCAAGTGTTGTCTGCCAGTGGATCATACGGTAATACAAGATCTTATGTTTTCTGTTCTTAAGTCATAAAGTGTTTTTCTGATGCAACGTCTTATTGTTTTCAGTACTTTTTTAAAGAATTATTGTTTTCATTAAGTATGAAGCAAAAACCTCCCAAATGAAAAATTGTACCAAAGATTATACTATCATTTTTAACCTTTTACAAAGGCATTCTGTCCTATGAACAATACTGTCTAATAAATGGGGTCATCTCATTGGGTTCTGAAGCAAGTTTATTTCTCTGTGGTGCACATTGATCACGTGCTGCCAGGCAAACAACACACATGTAGGGTGTGTATCATGAGAAGTAGAATTTCACATCACCTGCATTTGTCTATAAAATATATCCTTTCTTATTTCGCCACTGACTTTGTGGAGATCTCTAAAGGTGTGATTCAGTTACAGCAGATTAAGAGCAGGGAACAGCCTCTATGTATGTCTTTCTTGCTATATCTCGAATGACATTTGGATCAGTCAATATATATTTCACCTCCATATTCTTAATTCAATTAACCAATCATGATGATAATCAAAATAATCAGGCTGCTGATAGCTGATCTATCTTAATGTTTATCTAAGCATTTGCATAGACAAGGAACACCTTAAGTTCCTTCCGGATATTCCAAGGAAAAAAGAATTTGTACTCACATAAATATAAGAGATCTTGAAATAAACTTATTTAAACTCTTAAAAGTAGGACTTCTTATGGCTTTAAATATGTTAACATGCAATGTAAGTCTCCAATGAAAACTTGCTTATTAAAATGCTGAATATTTCCCCAACAGAGCATGCAGAATAAGTGCTCCATTGAATTCACTATGAAAAATTATATTCTAATTAATTCATTTGTATTAATAGCTAGATGGGATTATGGTTTACTGGTCTGACCTATAGTGTTATTTTAATCATTGTGATGACTCACTAGAAAACTACGGCAATCAATATAATAGCTGATTAAAGAAAGTTAAAAGTCGGAGCCTCAGGTTCTTGCCAAACAGTATGAAATGGCTGCTTATTTCTTCCATCTCTGTCTTTTCCAGCTTGACTCCAGATTCCCTAAAGGTCTCACCAGCAGGCTCACTCCCTCGGTCTTTAAACTGACTTAACAGAGGCAGAATTTAAACAGCTTCAAACTGAGCTTTACTTTCCTTCTCTGTCTAAGCTGGGATGATCTTCTGCTCCCTCATCTTGATCCCCTCACCTCTGCCTGTGGTTACCAGACAGGTCTTATAGTAGCCATGAGTATAACATCTCCTGCATTTACCTAACATGCTTCAAGGGCCCTCAAACCTAAGCACTCATCATAATCGCCCTTGGAGCTTCTCAAAATACACATTCCAGAATATACTCCGGGACTGCTCAATCTGATACTCAGGGCTGAAGTCCATATGTTTGTGGTTTGGGTTTTTTTGGTTGTTTTTTTTAATAACCCACCACCATTCTAACTTTATCTCCCTTGCAGCAAACACAGGTCAGGTTCAGAAATCTGAGTTTCTGCTTAGTTGTCTTTTAATGCTGCCCTGATAGTAGCTGCCATTTCACTAACACCATCCCCACTACTTGAAGACTAAACTTCAACCCTGAAGTCCAGCCCACTGGCCGTAATTATAGTATGGTGTTTGATCAACCTGAGGTCTTGCCACAAATGGACAGTTCTCAACAATGACTTCTAGATTTTCAAATATTTGCTAAACTCTGTGAAGAATGTCCTTGATTGCCTTATTGGCCACATTACTACTGGTGGTGAACCTAAAAACCAGTCTTGCCATGTCCCTGCCTGTAGGCCTTTCTCACTCAGTATCCTCTAGGGCCAGAGTCAGAGGCCAGGTCACTTCTCAGGGCTCCTGCTTGGCCTTGGAAACTAAATCTCTTAAGTATTACCAGCCCTTTTAATCCTTTCCTGGGTCCATTTGCAGATGATCTAGCCAACCTCATGCCAAAGGAGGCTTAGATATTTTCACCCATACACACTTTTATTTCTTTCAGCCATCTCCCTTCCAAGGAGTTCAGAGAAACTTGGTACTTACAAAGCACTTGGAGGAGTTACTTACATTTCTGATTATAACACTTTAATAAGACAGTGGAGTTGTAAGTAGAGGTTTCACTAAGTCTCCTCTCTCTGAAACTATTATCTGAAAATGAAAATAGTTTAAATGTCAAATTTAAATTTTCTGATGAACCTGTCACACTTTTCCTTCTATGCTCTTATACCGGCAGCTAGATACAATATTTTTTATATCAATAGCATGCACTAGTTTCTACAAAGTATTAGATAATATAGGAATGAATGAATTAATCCCTGTCCTTGAGTCACATAAATTGTTAGGAAAGACATTTAAGTATGTAAATAACAATTTAACTGTCATACAATCAAGCTGTCACCTTGATGGTGTGAGCAATATACATGAATTGGAAATTTTAACGTAATTAAAATGTTCATACTACCCAAAGTGATGTACAGATTGAATGCAAACCCTATAAAATACTGATGGCAGTTTTTACAGAAATAGAAAAATAAAATCCAAAAATGTATATGGAATCACTACAAAACCTGAATAGCCAAAACAAACTTGAAAAGATAACAAACCTGGGGTCTCACACTTCCTGATTTCAAAATGTATTACAAAGCTGTAGTAATCAAAACTGTAACGTACTGGCAAAAAGACAAACACGTAGACAGAAAGAATAGAAAGCCCACAATAAAGGCTCACATATATGATCAAATGATCTTCCACGAGGGTGCTAAGACAACATAAAGGGAAAAGGATAGTCTTTTCCACAAATGACACTGAGAAGACCTGAAATGGTGCAGCTGCTATGGAGAACAGTGTGCGGGTTCCTAAAAAAATGAAAAATAGAATTCACATATGATCCAGCATTCCCAATTCTGAATATTCATCTCAATGAAATATCTGCACTCCCATGTTCATTTCAGCATTAGTTACAATAACCCAAAGGTAAAAAGAACCTGAATGCCTATCATCTGATGATTGAACAAAGGAAATGTGATATATATATGAATATTAGTCATAAAGAAGGAAATTTTGTATATGATACAACATAGAAGAACCTTGAGAACATTGTACTAAGTGAAATAAGCAGTCACAGAGAGATAAATACTGCATGAATTCATTTACTTGAAGCATAGAAAGTAGTTAAACTCATGGAAATGAGAGGAGAATGGTGGTTGCCAAGGACTGGGAGGACTAAGCAATGGGGGAGTTGTCATTCACTGATACAGAGTTTCAGTCCTGCAAGTTAAAGAATTCTCGAGATCTGCTGTACATCATTGTGTTCATAATTGGCAATACTGCACTGTACACTTAAAAATTTAAGAGGGTAGATATCGTATTACGTGGTGTTCACCACAAGAAAACACATACAACTTCTAGAATGCATTAAGAAATATGACAACTGTTAAAAATGTGGTAATCTATTTTTTGCTTTTAATTTAGTGTAAACCAAGGACTTTCTATTAAACTGAGCTTCGATCATTTTAATATATATTATACAGATACATTAAATATTTATGAAGGTGTAGGATCAAGCAAGATTTTAAGAGGTAAGTTGAAGCAAATATACAATTACTTATGAAAATGAAAATATGTGGGTAAATTTTTGGAGTGGTATGTTTTCCCTTTGATTTTGAAGTGAATATGGACTTGAAACTTATAAAACTAAAAAAAAAATTGCTTCTCATTATAAAAATTAGAAAATTAGTGCTCTACATGTCTTCATAATAAAACAGTTACGTTTTAACATCATCCTCTTCTAATTGATATCTTAAAAATTATGTGAAACTTGTCAAATGGTTATAATTATCAATTTGGTTACCATACATTGTTTAAATGTTAGTCCCTATTAACCAAATTCAGTCTCTGAAAATTACTATTCTGTTTTCTCTGCATTGCATAGGTTATAAACCCACAAAGGTTCTGTTATTTTTTATGTTCATCCTGCTCCTCGTTCTCCTGCAGGCTAATACTAATAAAGTGGCTAAAACATTGTCTAGCCAAGAAGGTAGGCTAAGTAAATGATAGATGTGGATGGATGGTATTGTGACTATACAACCATTTATCGTTACACATGGATGGGGCTGGAAGCTGAAAAGAGGGCAGGGAATGCCCTAGTAATATACATCTGTTCATGCCCCTTTGTTCTCCCTGTCCCCAAAATGCACAGACCTATTCACAGTAACCAGTGAAATTAGGGGCAAAATTCCAGGAGGAAATCAGTGAGGATGAGGTAGAGAATGCGGAAATGAAGCCGAGGGAATAACTAGTTTTCCTCGCCTGTTGGAGAAATAGTTAAGTGTTGAGCTAAGATAAGGTTGGTGACATGTGTGATTAAATTTTACACAATAACTTTGTGTTAAGAACCTCGCCTCTCAAATTGTATTTGTGGGCAATGAAAAGTGAATCCTACTGAATAATTTTTTACAGATTTAATGATTTGAGAAATATGTAAGCATATGCTAATAATATCTCATTTTTATTAGGTGTTGACGTGTGATATTCTACTGAATAATCAATGTGCATTTTCTTATTTAACATTTTCAAGAAACCTGCAAAATATGTTTTACAGAAGAGTAAAATGAGGTCTAATATATTAAATTACCATAAGTCCACAGTGTTGGAGGCAGAAATCAAATCCCAAACTCTCTGACTTGAAACATAATACAATTATTCTTTGTGCTTTAACAGCCCAAGTACACATATCATAATGAGTTTATGTAAAACATATGAACTCATGGTAAATCACATTTGCTCTTAAAAAGAATGGGCCAACCATTTCATAATCTATTTCTATATCCGACAAATGCAGTTTTTTAAAATTATTACCAACATAAATATTCACATAGGTGGACAAATAGGCTACTTCATATAAACATTTCCAAAGACTAATGTGGCATTAATAAACTTTACCATATATTTTCACTTACACTGTGTAAAGGAGTGTTGTCAGCACTTTGAGTTGACTCAATAAATGCTCTTCTAAACCAATTATGTAGGTGCTATTATCATCCCTACTATACAGAAGTTAAAATCTAAATTTGCAGAGGTTGGGGGCTGAATAAGTGGTAGGCATAAGATATTCTCATGTTTCTTAGCTCTTCAAATACCATGGTTTGTCTAAATATTTTCACACGATTAGGGTATCAGCAATTTGTGAATAAATTTTAAAACATTTAGTCATAGTGATGTGACTAATGGGCAATTAATTGCCATAAGAATGTAATGAGAAACTGAATATCCAAGCAGAAAATATCTATGAATGTGTAGTTACATTATAACAGGTAGTTGCTTAATTTTAAGGTATTCAGAATAATAATTTATTTTAAAGTTTTGAAAATTAAATATTTTAATTATAATCCGAAAATGTGAGAAAGTGTATTGGGTGTTAAATTTTCAAATTAAAAATTCTAACTTTTTCAAAGAAAACTAATAATACCTTACCATTGGTACCTAGCACAAAGTCTGGTGTATTGCAAAAACTCAAGGTTTATCTGAATTTACACCAACTGGGATATATTTCTATCATATGGTATTATAGTATATAATCAATGGAGACAAGCAGTATTTCCCATAACTGTAAAGTTAATTTGTATGGAAATAATGCTGATACTTTCATTCTCAAGTCACAAGCTCATCTTTCCCTAAGTGTTTTAGCAATTTCTTTATGTGAATTGTGCTTACAAGGTTTGCTTTCATTAAATTCCAATTCAAAATATATAATCTCAAATGCTGTTATTATTTGTACACTATTGGAAATATATAAATTTTTTACTTAGGGTAAGTGGGATTATATAGAGACAATATAAGAAATTATCTTCGTAAAATAGTTATATACCTGATTAGGGACAAATCAGCATAAACAAACCCTAAAGGCATTTTTTCCATCATTTTAACCTACAGTTGCGATGCAAAAGTTCTTTAACTGCTAAAAAGTGTCAGGGAAATATAGACATGCATAAAGTGATAGTGCAATCTTCAAATAATCTTGAAAATTGAAGTAAATCAAAATGGAGTGCTGGGAAAGTTATTTCAAAAGTGTTTTCTTTAAGTTGCAATGATGAAGGTATAATATTAAATTCAATGGTTATAATAATTATTAATACTTCATGTGAAAGGAGTAGAAGATGGTGAGTGAGCTTACTTAATTTAGTGTTCAGAAAAATCTATAAATGTTTTTATGCATCTTCAAAGAAAGACAACAAAAATGCCTGGGTTAGCACACTGAAGACAGTTTCAAAATGCTTAGCCCAGGAATTGTGTTTCTGAGTGCGTAGTTGTTACGCCATTCTTTGTATCTCAAGTGCTTAGCTGGTATTCCATTCCCACAGGACTGCTGACAATATATTTCTTTTTTTTTTTTTTTTTTTTTTTTGAGACGAAGTCTGGCTCTGTCGCCCGGGCTGGAGTGCAGTGGCCGGATCTCAGCTCACTGCAAGCTCCGCCCCCCGGGTTTACGCCATTCTCCTGCCTCAGCCTCCCAGGACTGCTGACAATATATTTCTAATACATTGTATAAGGCCATGCTTATCCTGAGGCACACAGAAGTGTGAATAGCTATAGCCAAAGCTATGTAATAAACATAGTGTATATTCCTGAATTGTCAACTTATCCTACAACAAAAATAATAACACTGCATATATGGAATTAAACAATAGAGGCAAATATTATTCAAAGTAAAGCATTTTTAATACATTTTATGCTTTTATTAGGACACTTTTATGTATACTCAGAAGTACCCATTAACTCACTTCTGTTGACAGGGGTACATTATGTGGAAAAATTTATTTTAGCAAGCACTAGGTTTGCTTAAGTCATCCCTTCCAGAAATTATCAAAGATTCCCCAATCATAGTGCCTGGCAAAATTAAAGATTCCTTCTTCAGTACCCCTATAGCGTTTTCCCCTTATATAATAATTTTATGGTTATTTAATAACTCACCAATACAAATTATTCTAATAGAGGAAACTGGTTATTTCTTTTCTATGTCATCAGCACTTGACCCCAGACCAAATTCTTAGTGGGCACTCACTAAGATGTGTTGAATATATTAGAAATTCTTTTATAATAAAGATGGTACTCTAGTCGCCGCATTTTCACTCCTATAAATTGGATAATATAAGTAGTTTGAACTAGGTCTGTTGAATCATATTCTGTAGAAAGTTGGTCTTCCTTGTCCATTGCCCTCTTTCCAAATTCCCCACATCTGTATCATATTTCTCTCTTCTTTCACAAAACCTATTCACCAGAGCCTTTGCTGTTAGTAGACAAATGATGAGTTAATTCACATTTAAGAATGACTGCTTGATCAGTCTATGCAAATTAACATCCATAAAAGTTTTGTATTTTTAATAGAAGATGTTGGATTTTCTTAAGGAATGTCTAAAAATTTATTTTATCAGTTATGATATACTAGGAAAAAAGGCATCCTTTAAAAGATATTAGGTAATTGTTTTTATTCTTTCAACACAAATCCTGTCTCTTTTATGTAGGCAAATTCTATTACTGTTTACTCACATCTTGATATATGCCCTCAAATATTGATTAAAAATCTCCTATGCTTTGATACAATGACAGAGGCACAGAAAGCATTAAGTCATAATCTCACCCTTTTCAAGGTTTACAACCTAGTTGGTGAGATGGAGAAGCAAAAGATAGAATTTACTGAGCATTTAGTGTATACCAGTCACTGTCTTACATGAGAATTACTTTTACCCCTTATCACAAATCTTCATGGGAAAAAGTTGTTACACTACAGAAGAAAGGCACAGACAAGTCTAGTAAGACATGGAACCAAGACTCAATCAAATACTGATGCTGGAGCCCCTGCTCTTAACCACTACCCTCCACTACTCCCTGAATTTGTAAGATACATGGCTTTCACTGGATCTGTAGTCCTGGGACTCTTATTAGACAAGGAGACTTTAAGACTATCTGATGAAAGTTTTATAAAATCTCTACAGACACATATTCTACACCATTTTAGGAGGTTTGCATGTATCTCTGAAGCAGGTTAATGGAACTCAAGGTAAGCTCCTGGACTTTTTAGACTAGCACAATTCTGTTAGATATCATGAGAATCCAACACACTATGAAATCCAACACACTAAGGGTGTGGTTGAACCACCAGCCACATTCAAAGCCAACCAGAAGCCATTGTCCAAGAGAATTCCATTGCCATGGAATAAAAAGCAAAAAGGAGGCAGATAGGTTTAAAGTTTCTAGAATGTTCACATCCCTTAAGTGACTAACACTTATGAACTCCAAAGGTTTTCAATATGAGAAGTATTTAACTTACAAAGGTGTGCATGCTGCCATGATGACAGTCTAAATAATAGTTCTTCATGAAAAAGCATTGAATTCATGGCACACATTTTGGGGAAAAACATTAAGATGTGAATCAATGCTTGTTCATGAGGTCCTTTCTATTAGATTATATTGAAATTACATTGTATGTATCACATTGTTTCCTAATTACTACATAATCACAGGATATCTAATCATTCATAAAAGTGTCTCTTTTCAGAACTCAATGTTAAATAACTCACTGTTATTTATGCTAATGGATGGATTGTTTGTTAACACTTTTTTTTATTATCACCTCCACTAAGAAACCATTTTAGGCCTTGTTTTTTTCTAACTACCCCTCGTGAAAGTCTAATATTTCATATATACTATATTCTGTGGATCTGTTCATGGACTGTGGGTATATCTGAGCTTTACTCAATTGAAAATAAAAACTGTTTTTCTCCCTCAGAACCAATTTTCACCCCCCTATAGGCAAGATCACCCCCTTTGAAAATGTATGTGATGTACATTTTCATAAAAGCAAATTTTATAGAACAATGATTTTGTAAAGCATAATATGAAAACTTTTACTAACCCAAGTACCATACTAACTCTTGACAATCAAAAATGAAAAATAAATCCCCTAAGTAGTTTATACTCAAGACAGACAAATGCTACAATCAATATAAAATGCTGTAGAAACAATCTTAAGTCACCTGGTATTATTTTGAGATCTTATAGTTACAAGTATAAAGAACCAAAGAATACTCTTTTGTTTCTATTATTTTACCCAGATTAAGCCCTTGTGAGTGTGACACAGTAAATACCTGATGAAGCTAAGTTGACTTTAATTTTTAAAACTGCTTAACTGGTGTTTCTTAGACTAACTTTGTCAGTAAATGAATGCATCTTTTCTATGTATATATAGTGTATAAATCTAACAATTAAAAATTTAAAATACCTTTTTTATCAAACCATAAATATGTAAAATAATTTGAGGCTTTCTAATGTTTGAGAGAAGAGATATTTCAGTTAAAATAAAGGTAAGACTAATGCTTTTAGTTAACTCGGTGGTATCAGATAGATATTTGGATAGATAAACTGATAAACTGATAGTTCAGTAGATGGACTGATGGATGGATAGATAGATGAACAGATAGATATATACATATAACAGTTGTTTATTTTATTTTGCAGCTTCTATTTGGGAAACTAATCCTGGCACAATAAGAATTTTTTCCAACCAAGTTACTGCCACTTTTCTTATAGAATCTGATGAAAGTGATTATGTTGGCTTTAATGTAACATATACTGCATTTAACAGCAGTGAGCTTAATAGTAAGTATTATTTATTTTCAGCTTTTTAATTTTTAGATGCTTTAATGTTATAATGGAATTTTAAAGGTAGCAGAATCTAAAATTTTCATGATGTAAGTTTTATAATGAGTATCTTGTATGTGCATCTTTCTCTTCTTAGAACTCAAAAAGAAATGAGAAATTGGAAAATGGTTTACATTTTTCAAAGGAATCAAATAACCAATTTGAGAAAAATTATAAATCACTGTAAAATCAAATTAAAATTTTATTTGCTGCAAGCATTGCAAGTTACAAAATACTAGCATAAAACTATTTCAGAGAAAATTCTACATAAACTTAATTTGGATCAAGCTATTAAATTTAGTAACAGGAGAGAGAAAAATATGGAACAAAGTTTTTGTGGGTGAACCAATGGAGACAAAATGTAAAACTTAAAAAACAAGAAACTTATATTTGCTAATACCCTGACAGAGTATAGGAAATGTATTAATTTAACACACTTGGCAATAAAAAGCTGTTTTAAAAAAACTAAATAGAATGCAACAGAGTTAAGATTAACAAAAAAATGATTTTGTGCATACCACTGAAGTATAAGCTACATAAGGTTAGATTATTTTCAATACAATCTAATACAACTACTCACATTGTGGACTAAATTTGTTTTTTATTCTTCCTTTTTTTCATTCACAGATTATGAGAAAATTAATTGTAACTTTGAGGATGGCTTTTGTTTCTGGGTCCAGGATCTAAATGATGATAATGAATGGGAAAGAATTCAGGGAAGCACCTTTCCTCCTTTTACTGGACCCAATTTTGACCACACTTTTGGCAATGCTTCAGGTATAATTCATTTAATTCAGAAGTCAAAAGGATTTTAATTCATAAATCAAAAAGAAAGAGATATGTGTTGTTCTGCAGTGTAAAGTGAGCAGTATTAAATGCAAAAGTCTTTTTGGATTTTTAAAAAATTGAGTTAATTAAATGAAAAATGGTAACCAAACAGGCAAGTAAAAGTGAGTGTGTTTCAAGAAATATATTGGTTTACCCTATATATTTGCAAAATGTTGAAAAGTACACAGAGGCCATTAGAGACAAGACTAGGTTGTCATCTTAGACTTGCCACTTATTATTAACTAAGTAGACTTGTGTGAAGCAATTAATTTTTCTGGAGTTTGGTCTATTTTGTCTTAATTTCATTTTCTGATTGTACATTGCTAGTGCACAGAAATAAAATGGATTTTTGTATATTGATCTTAGACCCAGCAGCAGCCTTGCTGAATTTGTTTATTAGCTCTGATGTTTCTTTAAAGAATTCCTTAGCATTTTCAACATACAAGATTGCATTATCTTGAAACAAAGATAGATTTGCTGCTTCTGGGAAGCCCTATGGAAGTCTGATTCTAAAGCATGATAATAGGGCAGGGTTGTGACTTCCAAGTACGGTTTTCATCTGAATGAGACATTCGAATTGATGTCAGGTGGAAATATTAGAGACAATAATATTTTGCTTAGAAACTAGAAATCGTGGTGAAATATTAGAAACTAAGGAACTTGTAGTGAGAAAATCAGTCATGAAAGTCTTGGAACACATATTCATAATACCAAATATAATCACTGAAATAAGAGTTACAAATCTTAGAAGGAACATGTAAGGAAAATTTTTTAAAAAAAACAGTCAAAATTGAGCATTTATATAATTGTCTTAAGCAAAATTCATCCTATAATATGACTTGCTGATAGGTTACTGATGAGAATACTATTCCATTCAGGCAAATAAATGTTAAAAGCCACCTCTAACCAGCCATGGTTCTAGGCATTAAGGATACAGACCACATACAGTAACTTCCACAGTCTGTCCCAAACCTCCAAGTTGAAATGTTTTTTTCCTTTAAATATTCTAAGCACCGCTTCTGTTTTTCCTATCACATAGCATTATATTTACTCAGTTATTTGTTTCTTTTTACCACAGTGTTCTTTTCAGGAACAAAAACCTAGTCTCTTTTGTCTTTGAATTAATAGGGCATGTATTAGTCCATTTTCACACTGCCATAAAGAAATACCCGAGACTAGGTAATTTATAAAGGGAAGAGGTTTAATTGACTCACAGTTCTACATGGCTGGGGAGGTCTCAGGAAACTTACAATCATGGCGGAAGGCAAAGCAGACACATCTTACATGGCTGCAGGCAAGAGACAGTGAGTGTGTATAGGAAGAAATGTCAAACACATATAAAACCATCAGATCTTGTGGGAACTCACCATTACGAGAACAGCATTGGAGAAATTGCCGCTGTGATCCCATCACTCCCACCAGGTCCCACCCTCAACACATGGGGATTATGTAGATTACAACTGGAGATGAGATTTGGGTGGAGAACACAGAGCCAAACCGTATCAGACATTCTCAGTGCATGAATCTAATTGACAGGCAAAATTATTTTTGAACATGTAAATAAATATCTACAACTTTGACTCAAGTAATTTCTGAGTAAGTTATTGACTGAATAAAATAGTTTCTAAAGTAAACAAAAATTCTAAGCACATTGACATTGCAATTTGTTATTAATGGCCACTTCTATTACAAACATAAATATTCCTGATTTTAAGACCTGAAAATTAAGTGGTTGATTTAATATCAATTGTGAGTGACGTTTAGTTAAAGAACTTTAAAGTGTTAAATTTTTTCAAGAAAGAAATATATCTGACTAATCCTACTTCTTTAGAGAATGATATCCCTAGAATATTATAATATGGTTCATCACACTATTTCAACTTAATAAAATTAATTTTTAGTAAAAAGTGACTACTTTTAATATATTTCATAGTCATCAGTAAAAGCCCCTTCAAATTTATTATTTTGTTCTTTTATTTAAGAAGCATTTATTGAGGCCTCATTCAAGTCATTCAGAATATATCTGTGAACAAAATAAACCAGATTTTCTGCTCTCATGAAGCATAAATTATAGCAAGAAAAAACAGAAAATAGGAAATGTACATATATGAAGTAATTAATTGTTTCTTGGTGTATTAAATGTAAATAAGTACTTTGGGAAAATGTGAAGCTTTGTAAGAGGATGGGGAGGGTGGGGCTAAGATGCTATTACAAATTAAAAGAAGATGATCAGTTAGTCTCATTGAAAGAGTGACACTTGAATCAAAACTGTAAGGAACTGAAAGAATTAGCCACACAGATTATTCCAGGCAGAGGCAACATGACTGTTCTATTGGAAGATAGTTTGTGCAAGGGCAAGAGTGTTGAAAAGAGACTGGTAGAAGGCCATTGCCTAACTAGAGAAGAGGTCATGAGACTCAGATCAGTGGGAGCAGATGTGGTGAGAAAAGGCCAAATTCTGAATATGTTTTTTAACTGAAGCCAACAGAATCCAGTTAAATGAGTCACCAGTGTGGACCTTTGCATTAAAAAATGTGCTGTATGTAAATGGCCAACTCCATAAGACAAAAATGTTTAGTCCTAAAAATGATGACATGAATGCTCTCATACATAATTAATCTTATTTGAATAAGTTATTTCCCAGAGCCTGATTCTCCATGGAAAAATCACTAATTGCACAGCTGAAAACTAACCCCTACGTGATAATCACCCCACTTCTCTGAAGGGGTCTGAGCTAAAACAGTCAAATAATCTGATTTTTTTTTCTCTTTACTGTAATAAAAAAAAATTTCTACCACACTTGGATAAGAGTAGTTAGAGGAAAGTGCAAAAAGCATTTATATCTATTGACTATGACAGATACCTTTTATGTAGTTGAAATCTTTGATGTTCAAATTATCATTTTTCTACTTTGATGTCATCCTAATAAGAGATAAGATAACTCCACTGATATCTGAAGAGTATAAATACATTAGAGGGGAAAATGGTATCACCTTGCCAACAGATTAAATAACTAAGGAAATAAGATGAAATTGGACAAAGTGAAACGGGTTGAATGTCAAGTGGAGGTTTTACATAGCTGGGTCTCAAATGAAGTCTCAGGAGAAAGAGGAGTAGCAGGAGTTATTTAAAATTAGACGAGTCATATAACGAGGACAGGTGATAGGGTTTAATAGGTCCTCTCCAACTCTCATACCTGTGATTTCATAATCAACCAGTCATTCCTCTCCAAAGGGCATTTTCTTCTAGCTTGCTTTTTTATGTGTCAGAACATCCTATCTCTGAAATGAAAGAGAATTAAATATTTCTCAATGTTCCTCTTATCCAGGCAGGTTTGTTGTTTGTGTTGTGGTTTTGTTCTTTGCCTTTACCTTAAGTGACAGAAAAGACTAAATGAAACAAACTTTGAGTTAATACTGCTTTAGGTAAGAACACCTAAAGCTCTTAACTTTTCTAGTCCTTCTGAAGAACTGTCTCCTGGTGCAGCAATGGCTTCTAAATCTCTGTGTTGTCAACAATCAGGGTTTCTCTGTACCTCTTAGAAGCAAAGGGAATTGTTGGAGAAGTATCTTGAGGTGCTCGGAAGTGGCGCATTCCTTCAGGAGGCTCAGGAAAAATGAGGTTCACAATATGTGGAAACTCCAGGAATGTAGGGGTCACAGAGGACTACATAGCTCAAATAAAATGTTTCTTTCCTTTCCTTTATCAGTGAAATTGCAGTTGTTTGTAATACTGTGGGAGGTAGTATAATTTAGCAGTAAAAACCATTAAAATATAGACCCTGGAGTTTTAGCCAGGTTTAAATCTTAGCCCTGCCATTTAGGCAAGTTTCCTATCTTCTATTTCTGCCCCAGTTCCCTTATCTGGAAAGTGGGGTTGAGGACAATAGGACCTGCCGTTAGAGGTATGTAATAAACATTAAATTGATTGCTATGTTTAGAAAAAAACTCTGAAAAATGCCTGGCACATAGGAAGTGCTATATAAATGTTAGGTATTACAACTACTTTCTTTTCATGCTGCGAAAGTGTTCAAGAAACATAAATCGGCTGTGGTACTGTTCTAAGTCATATGTTGGGGAGGAAAATAGTTACTCAGCTCAATTTTTAAAATTATATTACTTCTTTTAGATATTGACATTTAACTTAGCGTATAAACTTTTTCTAAAATAAGTGTAACTTTAATGTTTTAAAAGTAATATTTTTACTTTCTTATCTTTCCTGTGATGCTGAATTTTAGAAAATAATATACTTTCTAAAATTGATAGACTCTGACTGAATTTAGGCCATGCATCAGTCTAAGCTTTTAATAGTATTTATCTACTGGGTTCAGCTAATTTTACGTATGTACTTACAACTCATGAAACAATTTATATCAGCCTATTTCCTTCTTGAGAGGGATTTCCAGGTTCTCAGGAAGTTCTGCTATCTCTCCAGTTCCTGCTCTCTTTATATTAGATCAGCACATGCTCAGAAGTTTTGCTTTTTAATTAGGATGTTGGGTGGAGAGAGGTTAGGTTCAATTCATAAAGAGATAAGCAGGAAACAAAATGATGGAAAGAAGTTTTAAGAAAAACCTAATCGTTCAAAAAAGAAATTCATTATATGCTTAAGAAAACAAAATGTATTCAATTTTCTGGGGCTTATGTATTTATTTAGAGACAGGATCACTCTCTGTCCCAGACTGGAGTACAATGGCATAATCATAGCTCACTGCAGCCTCAAACTCCTGGGCTCAAGAGATACTCCCGCCTCAGCCTCCTGAATAGCTGGGATCACAGGTGCATGCTATCACACCCGGCTATTTAAAAAAAAAAAAAAAATTATAGAGATGGGGCCTCGTTATGTTGTCAAACTCCTGGCCTCAAGTGATCTTCCTGCCTTGGACTCCCAAATTGCTGGGATTACAGATGTGAGCCACTACGGCTGGCCAATATCCTGGGTTTTAAGCTGACTGAGATTGATTCTAAGAGCTCTAGAAGACATTTCAAGGAAGTCAAGGGTTTTAAAAGAATTTATTTTTGACCATATAAATTCCCATGTGGTTATGAAAAAAAATCTCTTTAATTATTCCTTTTGTGTAGAAATTTAATAAATTTAAAAGCAAAGCAAATCTGTAATAAAAATATATTAAACAACAGACAGCTAATTCACATCAAGACAGAAAAAAAAAATAAACGAAGTGTCTTTCTTGTTCCCAAAAGTTCTAGCAAGTTGAAAAATTCACATATAAACATAAATAAAATATACAACAGGCTGGGAACAGTGGCTGATGCCTGTAATCCCAACACTTTGGGAGGCCAAGGCAGGCAGATTACCTGAGACCGGGAGTTTGAAAGCAGCCTGGTCAATATGGCAAAACTCCATCTCTACTAAAAATACAAAAATTAGCCAGCCGTGGTGGCGTGAGCCTGTAGTCCCAGCTACTCTGGAGGCTGAGGCAGGAGAAGCACTTGAACCCACAGGAGGCAGAGACTGCAGTGAACCAAGATTGGCTACTGCACTCCAGCCTAAATGACGGAATGAAACTCCATCTCAGAAAAAAAAAAAAAAAATACACAACAGAATATACCGAATGAGATCAGAGAAGTACACAGTGCCACTGAGAGTTCAAAAGAAAAAGTGATCACTTTTAATTGGGAGGCTTTCTGAAGGAGATGACAATTTGATTTAAATGACCTCAAAAAATTGATAGGATTTTAACAAGGTACAATTGGAAGGGGAAGTGGAAGGATGTAAAAGAGAAAAGAAGAAGACGCAAACTGTCAAAAAATTTCTAGGTGTTTGGAAATATTAACATTATCTAATTTTGCAGAAGTGCTGTATGGAAATAGATGAAGTATAAGTGCAACGGCTGGAAAATGACATTGAGGACATAACACAGGGGCCTCAAATATCAGACTGTATTTGTATTTGGTTTAATAAGAAATAAAGAGATAATAAAAGATCTTGGGCCGGGCGCGGTGGCTCAAGCTTGTAATCCCAGCACTTTGGGAGGCCGAGACGGGCGGATCACGAGGTCAGGAGATCAAGACCATCCTGGCTAACATGGTGAAACCCCGTCTCTACTAAAAAACAAAAAACTAGCTGGGCGTGGTGGCGGGCGCCTGTAGTCCCAGCTACTTGGGAGGCTGAGGCAGGAGAATGGCGTAAACCCAGGAGGCGGAGCTTGCAGTGAGCTGAGATCCAGCCACTGCACTCCAGCCTGGGCCACAGAGTGAGACTCCGTCTCAAAAAAAGAAAAAGATCTTGAACAAGGGGCTAATTCGATTGTGCATAAGAAAGCATTATTGAGCAATGGTGTAAGAGATGACTCCCTTGAAGAATCAGTGAACTAGAAGTGAGATGCACTTGGAAATAGTGACAGTGATGGTCTGTCTTCCATGCGTTGGGATGTTTCTACTCTGCTCCCTGGTGAGATAGCCCAACAGACATGCTGTGTGAATGTGAGTTTCCATACTTTAAGTGGAAGCAACTGGATGTACAACTAATTGACAGCTTCTCAAATTAAAGAAGCAAACTGAAACTGTGCCTTAATAAAATTATTTAAGGAAGAAAAAGTGATTGATAATCTTGAGAAGACTTAGGAGAGATGTAATAGTGGCCTTTAAACTTTTGTGGAGCTAATGAATACATTATATTGCAAATAGTCCCACAAGGCAAAATTAGATATAATAGGTACATATAAGCTTATTTTTTAAAAAAGGAAAATAATTTTCTAATCATGTTGAAATGGAATGGGATGCCTTGGAATACAATAATTTCTTCTGCATCTGGCATGTGTTAACCAGAAATCAAGTGATCCCTTAGGGTAAAATGTCATAGATGAAATTTAAGGACAATTAGTGGTTAAACTAAGTACAGTTTTATGTAAACTACAAATCTCTACTCTTAAACCTTAGCATTTTATGAAGGATGTTATTCATCTTCTAATTTGTTAACTAAAGAATGAAGTTGATATCACAACAATAGCAATTTAATGTTGTATATTATTTTACTATATTCAATAATATGCAACCAATATGATATTTACTCTAGACAAGATTTATAAGGTACTATAGTCTACATAATTAATTATGTCTTACCTGATCACTGACAAGAAAAACTCATAGCGTCATATTTTGATCATACTGAAAACTCCAAATATATCACTGCTTAATAAGTGAAAAACAGTTTCAAATTATTTCAAATTAGTTATTACTATTGACTGTGAACATGGCCAAACATAAATAGGAGCATGATGTGTGTTTATATAATTGTAGCTAATTAGAAATTTTTCTGAATAGGCTAACCATTTGAGTATTTATTCATGATATTCAGTGGTATTTCAATTATTTCTTCCCCAATTATGTTCTAAGTAATCAAAAGTAAGGTAAATTCAAAAGTGAGTTGGAGTTGCGCATTTAGAGAGTGGATTCTGGGACCTCTATTCTGTATCTATGCCACTCTTCTCCATTCAGTCATGTAATTAGAACACTCATGAAATAGCTAAGATAGGTACTCATGAAATATTACAGCATTATATAAAATAGGAGTAATGTGTTAATATAGAATGTTAAACATAGTATTATTTTACAGTTTGTCATATAAAGCAAATAAATGAATACATATTACATTTATTAAGCCACTAGACCATAATTTCACCTTGATAAAGCATTCATTTATTCTGAATAATTTTTGCCTCACTGGTCTAAATATCCATTGATATATCTACAGGCAGTTCCACTAGCTTCTTTTCTTTATGCCTTGTTCTTACTTTGCATCTCATAAATGAGTGAGTTTAAAGTTTATATGCAACATTGCCTATATTTTTCTGTTGGAAAGCACAAGAGAGAAGATGCTTGATTTCAAGTAAACACTAAATTTCAGCATCTCATAAAAAATTTCATTCCAATCAAATTAGATTAATCCAACATCACATTTGCTTTATATAATATCTTGTTACATGATTCTTGCTTCCTGTCACAATATGTGAGCAGGAAACTAAGAATAGAATGAATTCCCCTAAGAAAATGTTCAAGATGTTATCCCAACAACCCTTCGCAAACTTCACATGACTGAAATCATTGGTTGGAATAATGAATTTCAGACCAAAAAGTACTTTATGCAGAGCCTTGTGCTATTTTGAAAGCTTTTATACATATTAGCATGCTTCCTGCTCCTCGGTGATCTGATTACCCATCATTCATAGGACTAAAGAAAGATAAGACTGTTTTAAAATAAGGCAAGTTCTTATTTAGAGATATGAAATGTTCAGTGAAATATAAAACTGAAAATCTTAGAAACTCTTAAATGTTTTGTATTTATATATGTGTGTGTGTATATTCTGAGTTAGTCCACTAGCATCTCTAAATATCCACATGTACTGACTGTCTCTAAAGATGTGAGTTAATCAAAATATCTAGTAAACTAGAATTAAGTCAGGAACTGGGCTGGATTATTTAGTGACTCATAGTAAGTCAGAATTTTATATATCCTTGGCGGTACTCCACTTCAAGGCTCTTGTTTAATAAAGTGGGAGGCCCAGTGTTAAGCTATTTTTGTCAATAACAATCTGTTATGGCAAAAAAAAATACTGCTTTTCTGAGCTCGAGTCTAGTGTCCTGTCCACTATATCAAAATATGTTTCCTTAACCTTTCATCTTAAAATTTTTCTTTCCTGTTTACAAAGTCTACATGTCACACAATGAAAATGCAATATTTAAGTGAAATAAAACGTTTTTTGTTATTTTTACAGGATTTTACATTTCCACCCCAACTGGACCAGGAGGGAGAAAAGAACATGTGGGACTTTTAAGCCTCCACTTGGACCCCACTTTGGAGCCAGCTTGCCTTAGTTTCTGGTATGTTGTAGACACCTGTTTAAAC
Source organism: Macaca mulatta (assembly GCF_049350105.2). Lineage (NCBI taxonomy): Eukaryota > Metazoa > Chordata > Mammalia > Primates > Cercopithecidae > Macaca > Macaca mulatta. The sequence goes on from NC_133408.1 coordinate 29,371,801, forward strand.
GCTGCCTTATTTAATGGGTAACATTGCCTTGCTCAGGCCACCAGGCTCACATTTCACTAAGATGTTGGCTAAAGTTTTAATGCATATACTATTACTTTCCCAACTGATAAGCAACAAAACATTGATAGACTCCTCTCTCAATCCCCAGCAACTCCAAAACGCAGAGGGAGAAAAAGGTTGTTTCAAAGAAAGTAAAGAATTAAAAAGCTCTGAAAAGGACTTATTCTAATGTTGTAGGCATCCAAACATTTTGCTTCTTTCCAAACTAGGTATCATATGTATGGTGAAAATGTCCGTAAATTAAGCATTAATATCAGCAATGACCAAAATATGGAGAAGACAGTTTTCCAAAAGGAAGGAAATTATGGAGAAAATTGGAATTATGGACAAGTAACCCTAAATGAAACAGTTAAATTTAAGGTTTGCAAAACACTTTATTATTTATATTTGTATTCTTTTTGTGGTGGTACAATTATATTTAGAATGATACGGTGAAAAAATTAATTTTCTGAAGATAATCAAGTCACTTTCTCTACTTGCCCAATCTACCTCATATTTTATCTTTGAATATTTAATTTTCATTTATTCATTAGCCTATTAAAAACCATCATTGAGGAACAATGTGCTAATGAAAATACAGCTTATAATGGTCCATAAAATACATCGAAGCCTTTTAGAATATTTCGGCTTCCTTCAGCAACTTTCTAGCATAGGCCAACCATTTATCTCTAAGTCCTCTACCTACCTACAATTTTCAGCTTTTCACAAACACCACCTAGGTCAGCCCCGCCCTTTTCTACACCTACGCCCATCGGCATCCACCCACCCAGCCCCACTCTGATTTAATCTCCACATGTTTCCTTTAGGAACAAATTATATGAGCTGTATCATTGGGAAGTCTCTGATCATTTATTTCACATTAAGGTGAATTAATTTTTCAAATAACACTTTAATGTGTTCTCTTCCTGAGGGTCTTTGCAATTAAAATATGGCATAATAGAGGCTATTAGTTTGACCAAATTAATAAGGTTTTCAATTGGTAATTTCAAACATGAGAGTATCACTTTCAGAAGATGTGTATTTGGACAGACACTGCCATCATCAAAGGCTCCAGATTTTCCCCATGACTTGGTGCAAGGTAGGCAATAATTAATAACTCTCAACTGTTTTCCTCCCATCTGTCTTTCCTTCCTTCTCTTCCTTTTTCCTTCTTTTCTGTCTTCTTATTTGATCCCTTTATGGGACGTTTCCTCTCCAATTTTGTTTTCTGATCATTCAAAGAAGGCTAAATGGAACGGCGGGGGAGAAAAGAGAGAGTGGAAGGGGAAGTCAGTAATGCAGTGGCCAAATGTGGCTGCACTCACAGAGCATCTTTTCTAACGTAATATAATTGGGTCCATTTTCTCACAGCTCATGGGGTGGTGCGAGAGTGTCAAGTTCTACAGATATGTGCACTTTGGCTTTGCCATTTTGTTGTGAAATCATGAACGAGTCACCGTAGTCTCCTTGAAATTTAATTAGGTCATATGTGCAAGGAAGAAAATAATACTTACTGAAATCATGTCTGGTATGAAGTAGGTGGAATGGATAAACAAATGAGTGAATGAACGAGTGTTGAAAATTAAATAAGATCAATGTATACCATGTGCCTAGCATAGCAAGTAGCATATAGCAGACATTCAATTTATGTCTTTCCTCTTCTACATAGCACAGGATCCAGGAAAGTATAGCTAAAACACCCACTGTTTCTGATTAGAATGGAATCAAATCAATTCATATGCCTCTCTGAATTGCAGGTTGCTTTTAATGCTTTAAAAAACAACATCCTGAGTGATATAGCATTGGATGACATTAGCCTAAAATATGGGATTGGCAATGTTCCTGAGAACCTAATATGTTACCTCTAGCCACTGGACCTTTCTTCCAAGTCTGGCTCTGTGTCCTCCAGGCATCACCCTTGCACAGTATCCCACATCAACACCCTGGGTGAACTACGACCAGTAACAGCTGGTCCTGAATGATCATTTTACACTCATACTTTCTCTCGTCCCCTTCACCTCCGGTGTGTTTTCTCTTCAGGCTTTATATGCTCTAAGAAGGCAGAAAACTACCTGAATGTTTAATTTATTGCTGAGAGAAGAAATTTGGGAGAAAATTGCTTTCTCCTGCCAGATGATATATATTCATGACAGAGTACACTGGAGTATGACAATATCATAAAAAAGACACAGACAGAGAGATAGAAACTGTAACAATACTGACTAACTCAGAAGGAAGACACCATTGGAAATTTAGCCAGTGTGAACACATAATAAGAGAGTTGGGTTCAGCAGAAGGATTTAAAAAGCATGGTCTGTCAAGATTTCACTATGTATTAACTGGTCACCATATAGTTTGAGGTGACAATATTGAATCTCTAGACAATATTGACTCTCTTGGGCTCACAAGAAGAATCAAGTCAGAGAAGATTAGAATGGAATCAAATCATTTCATATGCCTCTCTGAATTGCAGGTTGGTTTTCATGCTTTTAAAAACAAGATCCTGAGTGATATAGCATTGGATGACATTAGCCTAACACATGGGATTTGCAATGGGAGTCTTTATCCAGAACCAACTTTGGTGCCAACTCCTCCACCAGAACTTCCTAGTAAGTAACGTTCATGTGTATTTTGTCTTATTAAATCATTAATGTCAGGTGTGGAGGCTCACAGCTATAATTCCAGCATTTTGGGAAGCTGAAGCAGGAGGATTGCTTGAAGCCAGGAGTTTGAGACAAGCCTGAGGATTATAGCGAGACTCTGTCTCTACAAAACAAAACAAACAAACAAAAATTAGCTGAGCACAGTGGTGCATACCTGTAGTCCCAGCTACTAGAGAGGCTGAGGCAGGAGGGCCTCTTGAGCCCTACAGATTGAGGCTGTTGTGAGCTGTAATCATGTCACTGTACTCCAGCCTGGGCAACAGAGTAAGACTCTGTCTCTAGAAAAACGAAACAAAACAAAAACAATAATTATTTTCAGGTAGGCCTTCCTTTGGCTTATTTTCATTATCTCAACCTACTGGTATTTATTTTTCCTGAAAATCAAAGACTTTAAAATATAAGCCAAGTGGAGGCTAGCAAAATATTACATGTTACACATAAACCCACAATGAAAATCACCTTTGTTATCGAGCATATTAATGATCATTGTAGTATCTTTTTATATTTGAAAGTAATAAAGGAGCTGGTTTCCATTTTGTTTTCACTGGAATACAAACAAGTGTTGTATTGGCCGTGTGGCATGGTCTGTAATCTTTGGAGAGGCAGCCCTCAGGTTTTTGTGACCTTCTTAAGGAGTAATTTTAAGAGTTTAGTTAAGTCTGAAACCTACTGTGTCTATTTTTAAAATAATGTAATAGCAATGACTAATCAAGCCTGGACTTTGAACACACAGACCTAGATCACCTAAAATATTTTTGTCCTAAATAGTGCCTGGATTAGTCAGCGTTCTCTAGAGGGACAAAACTACTAGGATAGATGTATATATGAAACGGAGTTTTTAAGGAGTGTTGACTCACATGATCACAAGGTGAAATTTCATAACAGGCCATCTGCAAGCTGAGGAGCAAAAAAGCCAGTCCAAGTCCCCAAACCTCAAAAGTAGGGAAGTTGATCGTGCAGCCTTCAATCTGTGGTCAAAGGCCTGAGAGCCTCTGGCAACCACTGGTGTAGGTCCAAGAGCCTGAAAGCTGAAGAACTTGGAGTCCGATGTTTGAGGGCAGGAAGCATCCAGCGTGGGGGAAAGATGAAGGCCAGAAAACTCAGTCAGTCTAATCCTTCCACGTTCTTCTGCCTGCTTTTATTCTAGCTGTGCTGGCAGCTGGTTAGACAGTGCCCACCCAGACTGAGAGTGGGTCTGCCTCTCCCAGTCCACTGACTCAAATGTTAATCTTTGGCAACAGCTTCACAGACACACCCAGGAACAATACTTTGCATCCTGCAATCCAATCAAGTTGGCATTCAATATTAACTATCACAGTATCTTTGTAAGGCTTTGGAGTATGTTCCTTTCATGGAGCCACTCATGTGTTACTGCTGAGAAGTGACCAAGATTCACAATGTCCTATAAGATCTTTTAACTCAAACGAACCAAATCGAGCCTATGTCTGCTTGTGCTCTTAAGTCAAATTGGAAGCATAGCATTTCAGAACAAAACCCATTACCATTCAAATTATCCATGTTAAAGAAGACAATCACTTCATACTACTTTCAGATTAGGGATTTGACAGAAAAACAAAGACAAAAGAAAAATGCCTATGATAATAAGTAATAACAAACATCCACTGACTTTCTGTAGGGATTTTTTTCACTACACTGTTGTTTTTATGCAAAAAAAACAACGCTTTTTTCTTTGGATTGTGGTGGTTGGAAACTGACTTAGCTCTATGGCTTTGTTTGGGTTAAATCTCTTGTGTCTTTAGTTCTGCATGGATCTGATCCCACAGACACAGTACTTTTTCCATTTCTCATTTTCTTCCAAGCACACTTACTACTTTTACTAAATTTATATCAGCAAACCAGTTTGGAGAGCCTATCCAAATTTGGTTTACTTCCAAAATTATATATTTTTCTGCTTCCAATCTTCAAGGAAAAAAAGCAGACTTTTCAAATGAGTGACTTTAACAATGAAAAGGTTCTAAAGATTAATTATGGGTATTTGAGAACATGTAACAAATGAGCTACCATTAGGTTGAAGATAGTAGTTATATTGTCATACTGATCCCACGCCACCATATTGAATGAGCACTTACATTCCACCAAAAGATTGGTTTGCTTTTACTATCTTGTGTATTAACATGTTTAGATGCTTATATGAGATATATAAAAATTACTCAATATTTAATCATTCATTCAAATTTTATAAATATCTGCCATCTGCAAAACACTGCAGATGAAATGTAAGATGTAGCAATAACCATTAATACATGAAAAAATTATATAAATAAATATTTAAAGCAATGTATTATTATGTGCCCCTAAAGGTAATACATGAGAGAAGTAAGTGATAGAGGACTTTGGAGAAAACAAAATGTGAGCAAAAAAGGGTTTAAGGAAGTGTGCAGATAAAAGACAGAATGATACTCATAAAATTGATGACAAAGCAGGAAAGTACCATACATTCTCATGTAATAATATTGGTCATAAAATTGTGACAAGAAGTGAGTTCCTTCAGAGCAAACTCTAGCTCAAATTTACCTTTGCTTTACCAGTGTATGACTGGTTCCTAACATCACAATAACTGGTCATCAGTAAATACTATTAGAGATGGACTAAGCCTCTCTCTTTCTCACTCTTTATCTCTCTCTCTCTCTCTCTCTCTCTCTCTCTCTCTGTCTGTCTCTGTCTCTGTCTCTGTCTCTCCCTATTTTGAATATACTCTTATTTTGGTGACATGAAACTTTTGTTAAACAAAATTTTGGCACCAAAACTAAAGTTTGGAAGTGATGGTAGGGATGGATGTAGAAAAAAATACTCACATAAATGGAATAATTTTGCATTCGTGGCATTGTTTGAAAATAATTGTCTCACTTCATTTTGTGTAGGTGACCCACACCCTACCTATTTATTATATGGAACAGTTTTGTGCAAGAACAACATTCAGCATCATTAAAATCATAGATGGCTTGATAAATATTAATTATCCCTACAGATACCAAATACTAGCAACATTTTGCTATTTTGATATTTCAGTCATTTAACGTGATAGATTTTCTTGATAATTCTGCTAGTTTGTTCCTCTATTTATTCATAAATAATAAAGAAGAAAAATTTTCTGGGAGGAAGTAACATCGTTTCTTAGACCTGATGTTTAAAATGTAGCAACATCTCATCACTACCTAAAATAGAAAATTTGAGATAACTTTTTTACATCATGTCATACATAGAAACAAAATTTTAAATATGGTTTCTTAAGTTAAAAATTTATCTATATGACCCTTATAGTCTTCATATTTATATTCCAGTCAGGAAGAGAAAAAGATAACACCTTGATGTCAAGCTTGGTGTCCCCGTCTATTTTAACAATAGGGAAATTATAATGAACGAATAACCCATCTGATTTGAAAATACAAACTTTAGAATCTGCCCAGAGTCTATTGGTTCCAGTTTCCAAATGGTTCACTTCAAGACAATATTTTTCACAGCAGAAAATGTTAATTACCATCAAATGTATTCTGAACAATTTCATTCTAATGCCATTTGCAATTGGTTCAGTGAAATTCTTATTTGAGCAGAGCTTTTTTGGTTCCAGATCACTGACTTGTTTAAGCAGTAATAAAAGGAAACCATGGCTGACTGGCTAATAGCCTTTCTTTGGCTTTGTTTAGAGCACTTAGGGAAGAAAACAATCCCAGACCAGTGACTGAGTAATAAAGCTCAGTTTCTTCCCTCTTTCCTAGGAACCCACATTGTGTTTAGTTTGAGGAAATGTAAGTTCGGCTTTCATAACCACAGAGATTCTTCCATTTCATGACTTTAATAACTTTCTGCTGCATCAGTTCTACAACTAACTGTTGCTCTGTGATGTTGATACAAATGAATTTAAATGTGGGGATTGCACTGAGTACACTTTAAGAGAGTAAACATTCCATTACACGACTATCATGCCAATTTAAAACGATTTTGATGATTCATGACAAGATACCTACTGACTAGAAATAGGTGTATACAAAACAAAATCCACATTTCAGGCCCCTGGCTTATTTCTGGGGCTGTTAAAACTAATTAAAAACAAAAACAAAACACCTAGCTATAGTGTTAGATATTACAATATTCACTCTTCATTTCCACAGTTTTTCTTTATTTCACCATTTTTAAAGCCATTTTCTGCTTCCAACTGTGAATTAAAGGTAATTGGGCATGGTCGGGTGCGGTACCTCACACCTGTAATACCAGCACTTTGGGAGGCTCGGGGGGCAGGTCACTTGAGGCCAGGAATTCAAGACCAGCCTCACCAACATGGCGAAACCCTGTCTCTCTGAGGAGGGGTGGGGAAGTTAATTTGGAAAGTTTTGTAGATGTGACCTAATACTTAGAGCTAAATAATCTAACTTTAGTTCTTCATGTAGATATGAATCAATCAGTACCTGTCTACCTCTCTACCTCTCTTGAAATTGATGGCCATATTCAGCAGTGAAATTGATGGCCATATTCAGCAGAACTGCTTGCTTTCTATATCGTTAGTATGACTTATAGTGAAACCTGTAGCAAACTCCATATTAACTGCAAACATATACACTTGTATCAGTGTGTTTTGGGCTGTTTTATTTTGTTTTAACTATTTTACCTCTAAAACTAATAGCCTGAGCCAGGCACAGTGGCACATACCTGTTGTCCGAGCTACTCAGAAGCCTGAGACAGGATGATGCTTTGAAGTCAGGAGTTCAAGGCTGGAGTACACTACGATCATGCTTGTGAATAGCCACAGCACTCCAGTCTGGGCAACAGAGTAAGACTCAATCTCAAAGCAAGACAAAACAAAACAAACTAATAGCCTATGTTTTTGAGCTCTCATTGTCTGGATTTTTATTAATAACCAAATTTAGAGCACAGAGAATAAAAATCTGAACTTTATTGTTGCACATTTAATAAAAATATTTATATCAGGAATGATCACTATAACTTGTTAATGAAAACATAAATTTTGATAAAATGAACACAAAATTTTATGGAATATTTTACTTTAAATTACAACCTAAACTTTTAAAATGCTATTTGTAATACCAAAAGATTTGTGTATCTATTACAATAATGATGAAAAACAATAGCCAATTTTGAAAATTAGCCACTTTTTATATATTCAAACATCAATCAATAGGCTGTATTATTTCTCAAGCTACATCTATTAATTCTATCACATAAAGTATCAATCAAAAATCTGTTTTTCCCATATTCTCATTTCTTGTTTTGCCATAAATATTTTTAATTAAAGCCCTGTCATTGTAGATGAAAGCTAGGCTCTTCTCCTTTCCACCTCTCAGTAAACACCCCTGCGTTAACACACATTTCATGGACATCAGAAGCTTAAGCATGGAGTAAAAATGACATGCATCAAGGAAAATACCTATCCTTGGCAATGACTTTGCCAAATACTGCATGTTATTTACATAGTATATGCAGTGAAAATCCCTAGTGGCATAGTAAGAAATTAATCAGAACACAAGTGTTTGAGAGAACAGCTCCCAGAAAAAAAAAAAAAAAAAAAAAAAAAGAAGAAGGAATTTAACACTGTAAATGAATACAATTCCCTATACCAGACAGGCTATTTTACTCTCTTTCCCTGGCTGAGGATGTTTTACCTAATGGCACAGCATGACTGTGATATCTGGAATTACATTTCATTAATCTTTAGTTTCTCTATTAGAAGCACACGCCACATCTCTGCTAGATCAACACCACCATTAAAGTAAATTGTGTCGTCATATTTAGAATGACTTAAAGTGCTTTTACCAATTCTTTACAGTCATTTATATGCAGAGAGTAACTGATCTATTTTATCAGGCCAAGGATCAGAGATGTCTTATTGGTCAGTTATTTGATAATAAATTATAATTTAAATGCATTTCAAAAAGTACTTAAGTATTTTAAAGGGATGCATTTTCCAAGACTTATGTTTAGTGGAGAAATCCTAAGTAAACTGCCTGCCTTGACAGGTTTAACTATTACAGTTGACAACGTTTGAGTTCTTGTTATGTACTCATTAACATCCTACCTACTCATCTTTAAGTATAGCACACTAAGTGTTCAATTATGTCAAAATCCAATGCATTTTCCAAATCTCAACTATTTACTATATCAGGAATATAAGGTTTTACATTTTTTCCTGTTACTTGAGGATAAAATAAGAATAATGGTAAAAAATACAAAAACATTTTTTTTAAAATCCACTATTGGCCACTGCTACATTTGTGAAATAGGCAGTTACTTTTTCCCACTCTTATATTTGAGTGGAATATTTGTCCCTGCAGTTAGTTACACATTCCCTCCTTCACTGGTCTCATTAAGGATTAAAAGAAGTGTTTCATAGCAATGTAGAATTATTGAAATCAAATGTGCCATGTGTATGTAGAGGTTATAGGATTGTGGTAGACCCTTCTTCCGAAATCTTTGTAAATTAGTCATGATTTCCTGTTGAGAAGTTGCCCTTATTCTCCATTGTTGTTCTTTCTTTGGTTCACATGCCTTTCTCAGCACCCCGTGTACACTCTCTTCTTCCTTCTAGGTTTACCCATCCTTGACTTTACTTGTCAGTGTTTTCATCCACTGCCCTTTTTTTATTATGTATATATGAAGTGCCAATTATACAGACTCAATTTAAACCCTGCTTATGGCAGTGTGAACCAGATGGTGGAAATTATTCAAAGTTTAATCAACCCAATAGGAGACAGTAAAGTGCTGTGGGATGAGCTTGAGATTAACCACGATGAGTTCTTGACTTTGAATCTAGGTGGCTGTGTATGGCATTAACAAGCAAGTGAATATCTGTAATTCTCAGATTTTCCATTTAAAGCTGAAATAATAATAGTAATTACCTAATCCGCAAGGTTGCCTTGAAAACCAGTACTAAGTATGGCAGGTAATGCAAAGGAACATTTCTTAAATTGTCTCTAATTTTACAACGATCCAAAAAATCCTTAATAGATATCTAGTTGTCTCCAAGACAACTAACTCAGAGCCACAATTTTCATCCAGCAGCTCCAACAAATCCTCCTCTTATGCACTGCATTCTCTCCCCATATGAGATAATACGCATGGAAACACTTTGCAAGCTTTGGTAAAACATTTTATTATTTTGATAAGTTCATCTGGGTATAGACAAACCTGGTCCTGGAAGTCATGTAGAACAGGATCATGCCCTATCTCTTTACTGAACAGGACAGGTTGGCAAGGATCCCAACACTAAGTCAGAGTAATTGCCTTCTCTCTCCCATCATATGCATCATGAAACTCAAATCTAAGCAGTGCGTTACATGTAAATTTTGAAGATGCACATGAATTTCAGGTGATTTACAGAAATAAGGCAGATGATATATGAAAGAGAAATTAAAGAAGAGGGTATGGCTATAGACCCTGTCATAGATGTAGAGACACTTAATTATTCCTCCCATAATCTGATTTCTAGTTTATTGTGGGTAAATAATCCCAGTATCATATGCCTTTAATAATAGAAAATAATATATTTATTCCAGTTTTCTGCATTCTTCAAATTAGGTTACTTTTCTTCTTTTGGTCTTATTTTAAAACATAATAATGGTAACAAGAAGTAGATACAATTAGAATGTTTAAAATAGTTGTTGATTTTTTATATTACTTTAGAATTTGTTTCTAATAAATGAAACACCAAAGTATGTTAAGAATTTTATAAAGTTAATCTACCTACTTAAAGGGTCAGTCTCTGAGCTGGAAGATCTGTGCTCTACTGTTTTAATAAATTTGCCTTAGTAAGTTACCTGTCTCTACTCGGCTTCTGCCCAATGTTGGCTACCAGATCAGAGCATTCATTAAGCAAATGAAGTTTCACTTTGTCGCCCTTTCCTCACTATCGATGTGCAGAATAGTGAAGCTTCCCCTTAAGACTACCAATAAATAAATAAATAAAAGGGAAAAAAAAGGAAAATCAAGAATTGCAGAATTAAATGATTTACTAGCCTTTCTCGTTAGAGAGTGGTAAATATTGAATTTGTTTTATTATAAGTAAACATTTTCTACAATCCCTACTGTAGAAATTTGATACTTTAGTTTATGAAACCTATTTATAAAAGATATTTGACAAAAAAGTTCCTTTGTACAAATAATTTTAGGGGAGTGCTGTACACTATCATGCTTTCTTGAAGATTCACAAGGGCCTTAAGAATACTAAAGAAATTTTGAATAGTTCTTATCTATTTTTTTTTTCAATTTTCTTTTTAACTTTTAAGTTCAGGGGAACAAGTGCAGGTTTGTTACACAGGTAAACTTGTGTCATGGAGGTTGGTTGTACAGATTATTTTATCACCCAGGTATCAAACCTAGTATTCACTACTTATTCTTCCTGATTCCCCTCCCTCCTACCACTCTCCACCCTCCGAAGGCCCCAGTGTGTGTTGTTTCCCTCTATGTGTCCATGTGTTCTCATGATTTAGCTTTCACTTCTAAGTGAGAACGTGCAGAATTTGATTTTCTGTTCTTGTGTTAGTGTGCTAAGGATAATGGTCTCCAGCTCTGTCCGTGTCCCTGCGAATGTCGTGATCTCATTATTTTTTATTACTGCATAGTATTCCATGGTGTATATGTACCACCTTTTCTTTATCCAGTCTATCATTGATGGCCATTTAGGTTGATTTAAGTCTTTCCTATTTTGAATAGCACTGCAATGAACAAACATGTGCATGTGTCTTTATAATAGAAGGATTTATATTCCTTTGAGTATATACCTACCTGGTAGCAGAATTGCTGGGTCAAATGGCATTTCTGTCTTTAGGTCTTTGAGAAATTACCACACTGTCTTCCACATAGTTTAACTAATTTACATTCCCACCAACAGTCTATAAGTGTTCCTTTTTCTCCACAAACTCTCCAATATTTGTTATTTTTTGACTTTTTAGTAATAGCCACTCTGACTGGTGTCAGATGGTACCTTTTGCAAATTCTGCATCTGACAAAGGTCCAATATCCAGCTTCTATAAAGAAATTTATATGAAAATTTACAAGAAAAAGAAATTTACAAGAAAAAGAATAAACAACCCCACAAAAAAGTGGGCAAAGGACATGAACAAACACTTTTCAAAAGATAACATACATGCAGCCAACAATCACATGAAAAAAGCTCAACATCACTGATCATTAGAGTTCTTATCTATTTAATCTATTAAGTATTTTTCCTTTACTTAAACTGCAACATTTACCCTTACATGACTAAAATTTACTTGTCAAAATTTGTATTCTAAGAAATGTAATTGAAAATTCGCTGGCATATGGTATTAGCTCTCTGAAATACGCATTGTGTTACTAATGATTTCTCATTGCTTTCCTTTTCAGCGGACTGTGGAGGACCTTTTGAACTGTGGGAGCCAAATACAACATTCAGTTCTATGAACTTTCCAAACAGCTACCCTAATCTGGCTTTCTGTGAGTCATTTCTTTTCCAGGTCATCAGAAACAAATCTCCATATGAAATGTAGATCTCCCCTTGGCACAGCAAAGTAAATTATCAATTTGTCAAACATGGGTACACCTGTCATGTCTACCTATAAGATTGCTTAATATAACAACAAAAATAACAATAATTCCTAAATATATACAGCATTTGTTTCATGGCAGGTACTGTGTTAATGCCCAATATACATTGTTTCATTCATTTACCACAAGAACTTCTTGAAGCAGGTGTCATTATTATAATTCCAAATTTAGAAGTTGAATAACAATAGTAAGAGAGCCAGTATTACTCCAGACACCGCTTTCTAAATCACTTTCCTTGTCTGTGCATATAATGTCTACAGTGTGTTTAACAAGTTTGCAATTTCAAAGGAGAAAGACAATGGAAAGTATTAAAAAGTAAAGAACCTGTTGTAGCATTCACACTTTTTGCAAATATACACTGGAGTCAATAAAGCAGATAGCTACAGTAATGTAATTATTTCCAGTATAAAAAATAAAATTATAAGAAAGATCACTAAAAATTTTGTCTAGAGAAAATAGTTTGCTAAAACTGCATAAAGACTACTTTTAGGTCAATGTTCCTAAATAGAGAAACCCATATAGAGATACATAAAGATTGGGTTGGAGATGCAGATTCCCTAGCCCGTCCTACAAAGGTTCCACTTCAGGAGTTTGGGTTGGGAAACAAGCATCTTTCCATGACCATGCCTGGTTAAGACCACTAAGCTAAATGGAGAATTCTGTCAATGAAAGAAATGCCCCAGTGCTGGGGAAAATGTGTCGTCAGAAAAAGCCAACCTTCTTCCTTCAGATGATCAAGAGATAAGAGAGCATCACTTTTATAGGTGCATATAGGGTCAGTATTGTAGACAGATAACTCATCCCCCAAAAAATAAATAGCAACTAATCTAATTTGACTTGTTTGGGGAAACAAAGTTATCTCTGCTTCACACTGAAGACATCTTTTAAACGTCATTTGAACAAAGTGATAATCTGAAAAATCCAGCAAGCAGTGGAACATTGAAACAATTTGGAGAAATTTATTAAATTTAAATGTATTTGTTTATTCGACAAATGTGTATTCAATACTTTATTTCCTTAGTCTGAAGTAAGTAAAGAAGACACAAATGTAGCACAGTATAGATGGTGACTCAATATGTTGTCAGGCACAAAATGTCCAAAATACTGTTATAATAAGGGTAAAGGCAGGACTCTGTGGAGAGACGTGGAGAGTCCTTGACATACCAAAGTAGGAGACAACTGTTTCTTGAATCGCCAAGAAAAATTAAATAATGGTAATGGGTAAAATTAGAAGTATGAAGGGATTTTGCACCATGTTATGAAGTTTGAATTCCATTCTGAGAGCACTGGGGAGTTCTTTGAATAGTTTACAGGAAAATGGCGATAAAAAGGAGCTTGCATTTTAGATCAGAGATCGATGGTAAGGTATAAGAACCATCAGCATCACCAACTGGGAGATGAGACACTATAGTTATTTGAACTCTTGTCATGGTGGCAAAGGACATTGAGAAGTAAATGGGATTCAAAGGATATAGGAGGTAGTATTAACAGGCTTCGGTGATTGATTGGATGTGGTAGGAGAAAGGAGGTTAAGGAAGGTGCTGAGGTTTCAAGCATAGAGAACTGTGAGTGGGTGATTAGTAGTGCCACTGAGATAGGAAGGATAAGATAAATGAGTTTGCAAAAGAGATAATTCTACTTTTTCTTTAGAACATGTTGGATTTGAACTATGTACAGCCATAGACAGTAAATAAGTAGATAAATTTGCCTGCATTTCAAAAAAGTGCAGAAAATAAAGACTTAGAAACTGTTACTATATAAATATAGTTATATTTCTTAAGAGTGAATGAGAAAACTAATAGAGAATGAGAGAAGAATGGCCTAGAAAAAAATCTGAAGGTTAAATCATTTCAGAAATCAATAAAAACAAGAAGTGTTTATTGATGCTGTTTGTCTTGTTTCATTTTGTTTTTGTTTTTTTAATGAACTAAATGTAAATAAATGCAGAAACCTTTAAAATAAATATTAAAGCTTACTTGTCCTATAAATTGCATTTTAATTACCTAATTTTCTTCTAAATTTGATCACGGAAAATTAAAAAAATAAAACTATAATTTTGGTATCTTTTGATATTCATAAATGTTATATCATACAGGTAAAATAATATTTGTAAACTTTGATTAAAGTATTCCATTTCACAAAAATATCAATTATACTAAATAATTTCAAATTTAATTGAAATATTACTATAAATATTACTGAATAAACCAATATATTTTCTCACCCAAAAAAAAAGTAATGAAAGGAAAAAAGAAACACCTCAAAATATTGATTTTCATGAAATGGAAAAAAAATTTTTTTTAAGTTATTTGAAATTCTCAAGAGAGTGAAGCTTTTAAGAGAAATCACCAAGTGTGTTCTAAATTAAATGTTACTTCTTACTTTTAAGGTGTTTGGATTTTAAATGCACAAAAAGGAAAGAATATACAACTTCATTTTCAAGAATTTGACTTAGAAAATATTAACGATGTAGTTGAAATAAGAGATGGTGGAGAAGCTGATTCCTTGTTCTTAAGTAAGTCTGCAATCTGAATATTGTAAAGGTTGTGTAGCTCAAGATGTTGTTCTGATGGAAAGAGCATTTCTTAATAAATGTAATCACTCTTTTACAACTTGCAAAATGAAAATACAATAGTAAGGTGGCATAAGTTTATGTGGAGCTTACAATATAGGGCATGTTTAAAATAGTGACAACATAATATTTTTCTTGAACATTCTTCACAAAGCAGGACTAATTATTTTCACTTTTTAAATTCATTTTTAATTTTCATGGGTGCATAGTAGGTGTATGTATTTATGGGATACATGAGGTATAGGCCTACAATGCATAATAATCACATCCATGTGAATAGTGTATCCATCACCTCAAGCATTTCTCCTGTCTTTGTGTTACAACCCAGTTATGCTCTTTTAGTTATTTTTAAATGTGCAGTAACTTATTATTGGCTGTGGTCACCCTATTGTGCTGTCAAATACTAGATCTTATTCATTCTAACTATATTTTTGTATCCATTAATCATACTCACTCCCCCACCCTTCCCAGTACCCTTTCTAGCCAGTCGTAACCATCATTCTACTCTCTATCTCCATGAGTTCAACTATTCTGGACAATATTTTTGAGTCATCAGTTCCTACCAGCTGGTATTAATCGACTACCACAAGCACTACACATTGGAGACTAGAAGCGAAGGACACCCATTATGTAGTTCTCTTTATATGTACGTCAGATGTCCAAAGATAACTATGAAATCAGTTTTTATTTTACTTCGAACTATTCAAATTGTGTTGTTATACAAAATTTTTTAATGAGTTTTACTTTACATTTTATTATTACTTTGGCTGTGTCTCTAGTACTAGCTGCTTCTGTATAGGTACCTAAGAATGCTTCAAAAATTGACCAAAGTTTATTTTTCTTTTTTATTTATCGATTATTTTTAAATAAGCCTAAGGAGAGTGTACTACTGTAGAGGAAATTTTTGTGCTGTTAGAGTGTACTATGATAGAGGAAATTTTGTGTATTCCATAGACCATAGAATACATGCTAACACACTAAAAGGTTATCAAACACATGATAGCTAATATGTTATTTAACTACCACCATTTTGTTGTTGCTGCTGTTGTTGTTGTTGAGATGGAGTCTCGCTCTGTCACCCAAGCTGGAGTGCAGTGGTGCGATCTCGGCTCACTGAAACCTCTGTCTCCTGGGTTTATGCGATCCTCCTGGCTCAGCCTCCTGAGTAGATTGGAGGCTAATTTTTTGTGTTTTTAGTAGAGACGGGGTTTCACCATGTTGGCCAGGCTGGTCATTTTTAAGAAAAAGGTGTCTCTTGATAAGTCACACATTAAATAAAGATGCTCAAATGATCCATTTTGATGAATGAAATGATACAACTAAGAAGTGTTTTATCACCCCCCCACACCCAAAAAAAGTGTTGTATCTAACTGTGCTTTGGACTTGTATTCATCATTTATAGTAAAATCTGATCTATTAGACATGCAATAAGGGTACAATCACATGAATGCTGCAACTACTCAATGAAAACTCCAGAGAACATTTTCTAGAGCGCATCAAGGGACAGTGTGGTGGGGAGGGTTCCCCAACATTTTCATCAGTCAGCCCTTATGCAGAATTCTGCAGCAAAATCTCACAAAGTTCTAGAGTGTGAGCTTCCTGGGTTTTTGGGAGCCCAGGATTTTGGGAGTCACACATAGAACAAATAAAGAAAATTTTGTTGTGATTAGAAGGTTGGAAAGAACTGAGGAATCTGAAATTTGGTTCTTTTATGCACATATAAAAAATCTTAAATAGTATTCCCATTTTAGATCAAATTATTCTTCAAATAAAAATTTCAGACTTATCATCATCTAAAAAATATAAAATGTGTCAATTCACCTGTTAATAGTTAAACAAATCATTGAAAAGTAAATAAGAATTCCAGAAAGATCTCTGAGTTATTGTTTTAAAATTTGTAGGCAGGAAGGTCTTTTGAAACTGAATCACTTTCAGGGCTTCCAGTATATAAAACTTTTTAAAATAAATGTAGTTTTTAATTAGCTGAAATATAGTAAAGAATGTTTTATTGTTTATGAAATCCCCAAAGCCGAGGGATTAAGGGGAAAATGTTTAAAAGCCACCATGCAGTTAATATTCTCAATCTCTAAACAATCCATCCTTCAGATTAGGTTTATGATTCAACACACAAAAAATACTGAATATGTTTAGTTAACAATTTACTAAAGGTGACTATAAACTCCGTTGTTTTATAAAGGTCTTTATTAGTAGTCATTTATCTGGGATAACATGAGCTTTGAATAGCAGTGGTACTAAGTCAGATATATTATAAGTAATTCATCATTACATTATAGAGCTGCACAAACCTCAAGTAATATCAAAAAAGTTTAAAGAGAAGTTGGCTTTTTTGAAGAGTGTTCAAAATGTAAAAGAATGTGTGCGTTCATTTACTTATGGCTGCTCTATGAGCGAGCCATGTAGCATGTAGCCCTATGTCCGGCAGATGGAACTGAGATGTGGGGTACATTTCCTTCTAGATCCAAAGGATCATCTCACTGATTGTCTCGTTTTCCTTTGGAACAGCTGTGTACACAGGGCCTGGTCCAGTAAAGGATGTGTTCTCTACCACCAATAGAATGACTGTGCTTCTCATCACTAACGATGTGTTGGCGAGAGGAGGGTTTAAAGCAAACTTCACTACTGGCTATCACTTGGGGATTCCAGGTAAGAGATCATAAATCACACATTGTGTCATAACTTTTGGAGCAAAACAGCAAAGGTATACAGAATTTCAAGGCCAAAATCATGATTTTAATGCTTTCCTTCTGTGACACTCATTCTTCCTCATCTTAATGAAGATTATCTTTCCTCCTTTACATCTGTATTACCATTACCTAAGTTTGTTCAAAGTAGGAAGCCACAAAAGTTTTTAGCAGACTTACTTGGACCTCTCTGATGTGTAAGGAGTGTTGAATTTTGTTCACTGAAGAGGGCCATGTTAAATGTTAAAAGTAGGATACTTAGCCCTGTAAGGAAGGAAGACTGTCATGTTTCCCATGTCAAGAACATTTTCAGAGAGCAAAGAAGGAAACAGGCAAGAGAGCTGTTGGCATGCCAACAACATTCAATTAAATAATTAACATCATTAAGTTATTGGAGACAACCGGAGTAAAGCACTGCAGTGTAGGAATTTAATGCTATTTGCTGGCATGCCCAACCCTCCGACACTGGGTGTTTTATTATATCCATAAAATAATAAACAAGAGCAAACAAAATAGTGGCATGTTCATCATGGATATATGTATATGTGCATATATATATGGATATATATGAATATGGATATATATTTATATATCTAGTATTTGCATATATTTGCATTTGGCAATCTGCAAAGAAATTTTGCAACTGGATACTCCCCTTGGACTATGATTTGTCTCATAGAACTGCCCAACAACTCAGTGGTTCTTTCCAGGTGCAAATATGTTAGAAACACAGGATAAATGCTACTTCCTACATCTCTCTTTCTCTTCCGTAGGAAGAGAAGTATTTGTGGAATTGATGTCTTACACTTGAATATCTAGAAAAAAGATAGGATTGGATAGTTTGTCTTCATCTGGCCTATTATCCAATACAAAATCCAGCTACTATTAGGTTATGTTTATCTTTGTTCCTCCACTCACAACTGGCCAGGACTTTTGACACCATCCCAGAAAGCTGCCTGCTTTAATCTTTATGGCAAAGAATTAAGGGATCTATCATCTGGCCTGAAAATGAGCCACAACTGGTATTATCCATGCTACTTAGATAGAAGTAAGTGGTAGCTCAATCGATTAATCTGGATTTTGTGACTGCTTTTAGAAGCCACTCTGTTTACTTACAAGCAACAGTGAGATGGATCAATAAAAAATAATTAGTAAACACTTTGAGATCTACACAAAATTATAATTTATCTTATCATGCAGTACACTAAAAAGAATAAGTATGGAAAATGACATGATTTTGTTAGGTAAAGAAGAAAATGCATTGAGATGCAAATACCAATAGATATGTATTTACATAAGAGTGTGTGTGTGTGTGTGTGGCAAGAATTTAACTTAGAAGAAAATTTGATCATTGCTTTAGAAAATGTTAATCAACATAATTTTAAAAATGTCATCTTGAATTGAATCACTGATTTTGTTTCTTATTTTGTTGCTGATGATTATACTATAACCTTGTTTGTTTGCCAATTATTTTATCTGCTATTTCAGTTTCCTTCTCTTTGTGATGAACCTATTATTTTAATTTAATTCAACATTTGAGTTATACTTTTAAAGTATAGTGGGTGATGGACATAGATGAGGACATTTTGGTAGTTAATAATTGAGCACACTTGAGATAAAACAGACTGGTTATGTAATGTTCAAAAAAAAGCTAAATCTTTCTTACTGTTATATAGAAAGTAAATTAGTTAATAGCAAACTTTAGATGACAGAAAAACACAAACTGTTACCACCAATACTTTTATACGTAAAATTATGACCCTAATTTTTTTAATTATTATATAATGTTTGGTTCCTGATAGAATAGTCTTTGCACAGTACTGGCTCCCACAAGTGACGTCACAATAAAGTCTCCTTTCAAGAAATTTGGAAGAAGATGGCCATCTTTGGCCAGAGCAATTTTCTGTGAAACTCTGCCATAATCAGATCTTTCTGACTTAATTAGAGGCCTTTGTTAGCAGTGTGAACCACCTAGTTTTCTGGTCTATTGCACAATTATTCAGAACCTCTTGTGCAGAACACACACATTTCCACAAAAATTGCTGCAGGAAAGCATGATGAAGAATGAAAAAACAATAAGTAAAGAGAGATGGAAACATATGAGCGTCTGTAATGGGCATGCAGGAAAAAACACCAAGCCAAATTTGCAAATAATAAACATTCCTGAAATTGAAAAAAAAAAAGCAGATCAAAACTAATAGTGAAAGATACAATGAAAGAAAAATTATACACTTTTTGAATCTGAATAAAATTACCTGAAAAATCATGAAGCCTTAGCGTCTTCAGTAAAAAAGATTAATAAGCAGGAATCAGTGTTATACAACTTTCTGTGTGAAGTTTTAAATTTCAAGAGGGAAATTTTTCTGAAAATTTCTAGCAGAATAAATAAAATTATTTCTGTAGGTGTTGAAGATAAGATCAGCTTTATATTTCACTCAATTATGAATATTAAAACAATGAAGTAATACTGAAGTAATATTTCTCATGTTTTAAAGAGAAAATCCCATGACTAAAAAATATGCAAGGGTCAATAACTGCTGTATTTAAATGTAGTAAAATTCTGTACTCTCTTCTGCAAAGTATCATAAAATAGAGCAAGTAATTATCTAATGCCTATTACTATTCTACTGGAGGCCATCCTAAATTTTTTTCAAGAATTCTGTCAAGGAAAGGATTTTTGAAAGAAGTGTTACACTTTTAAAGGAATTGAGATAAATAGTAAAACCTGAAGTAATTGAGGTTTAAAAAAAAATACTGTGCTCTAACAGATAGGGGATTAGATTTATTGAGGTATCCAAACAATTGAAATAATTGTAGGTGATTTGGTTTGGCTCTGTATCCCCACACAGGTCTCACCTTGAATTGTACTAATCCCCACGTGTTGTGGGAGGGACCCGGTGGCAGGTCACTGAATCGTGGGGGTGGGTCTTTCCTGTGCTGTTCTCACGATAGTGAATAAGCCTCATGGGATCTGATGGTTTTATAAAAAGGAGTTTCCCTGCACATCTTCTGTCTTGCCTGCTGCCATGTAAGATGTGCCTTTCTCGTCTTTTGTCTTCTACCGTGATTATGAAGCTCCCCCAGCCATATGAAACTGCAATTCCATTAATTCTCCTTTTTCATATAAATTACCTAGTCTCAGGTATGTCTTTATTAGCAGCGTGAGAACAGACTAACAGCACAGGACATTCCACCATCTGCAAAAGTGAAAGCATCTTGAAACAAAATTTTAAGAAAAGGTAGATCTTTAAATTCCTATTTTAAATTCCTATTGAAAATGAGAAGGGAGAAAAGACTTGAAAAGAGGAAAATGGATTGTCAAAAGGAAGATGGAGACAGATCTCTTTCATCAAAAGTTACAGTTTGTTTAAATTGTGTTTTATGGACTCATAATAATTACACATGTTTATGGAGTATATGTAATATTTTAATACAAGCATATAATTTATAATCATCAAATCTGGGAAACTGAAATATTCTTCACTTCAAACATTTATTATTTCTAAGTGTTAGGAGCATTCCAAATTGTCTTCCCTAGTTATTTTGAAATATACCATAAATTATTGTTAACTATAGTCATTTTTTTGTGTTACCAAACACTAGGTCTTATTCATTCTATGCAACTCTGTTTTGGTACCCATTGAAACCCTTCTTTATCCTCTCTCCCCAGTACCCTTCTCAGTCTCCGGTGACCACCATTCTATTTACTATCTTCATGAAAGCAATTAATTTAGCTCCCACCTATGAATGAGAACATGCAACATTTGTCTTTCTGTGCCTGGCTATTTCACTTAACATAATATCCTCCAGTTTCCTCCATGTTATTGCACATGACAGAATTTCATTATTTATTATGACTGCATAATATTCCATTGTGCAAAGATATCATATTCTCTCTCTGTCTTCATCTGTTGATGGACTCAAGTTCACTGCATAACTTGGCTATCAAGAATAGCGCTGCAACAAACATAGATGAGCAGATATCTCTTTGAGATACTGCTGTTCTTTCTTTTCATTTATTTCCTGTCTCAGATTCTTATAATGAAACAAACACAACATCAAAGACTTTAAAAAGCATTATAAGCAATTATGATTCAAGATCAAACTCAAAAACAGAGCACAATCTATTTCTCTCAACGCAAAAGAGACACCAAGTTTATGGTGCATAGATTCTTTATATTTCTTTTGCCTACAGCTAGATTCCATTTAGTACTGTTACATTAGTGTGTAATGTATGAAGTTTTTTTTAAGGGAAACTTCCCTTGATTAAAGCTAGAATGGAGTCTTCAATGCCCATCACTGCATGATAAATACATGGGGAATGTGGTTTCACTTGCCTCCTAGACATAGGGCAGATGCTGCTGAGAAGTGTAATGGAATGATTGAGTTGTCATCAGCACCATCTGCTTCCATCAAAATTATTTTTTATACCCAAAGACTGAAAAGCAATTACAGAATCAGGGACTTGGCTGTGGAGGCTAATCAAGCTGGTAAGGGAAAGTGAGATTGGACACACATCCTGGGACTTTACTTTGGTGGTTCTTTTAGAAAAAAGTATAAATGGGCATCAAACATCATTTTTGCTTCACTTATCTTCTGGAGATATTGTAGGGACACCTTCCAAGACATTCAGTTGAAATCTAATGCAATTGTATAGTGTATTTTTGTATCTTATTTTCTTTGTACTATGTTCCTAACATTTCCATTTCTATTGTAATAAAGTATATGTAATAGAGATTTATGAAGATCTGTCTCCTATAAATGTCCCCTTATTGCTCTTTTCTGATACTCAAGAGTCTTAACGATGGAATTCAATAGTGTTTGTCAGGCAACTGTGGAAGTGGCAGCTGATTACGGTGGCAGCTGAGGCTTTGAGCCCTCCCCAGATTGTGTGGCACGTGCCTTAGAGATCAATTTCGTTCTGTTTTAAACCAAGCATGTGTTGACTAAATGAGGCAACGCTACTGGAGACTCCATAAAAGGAGATGGGGAAATTCAATTCTTAGCAATATTTCTTTTTCTCTCCCTCACCATGGGCATAAAACTATTGGAAATAAGATTTCAGAGTCCAGAGAGAGTTAAACTGTTGGATTAAAGACTGCTTAATGAAGCTGAACTATTGTATGTTGCAAAGAATCAGAATCCAGTTTATGCATGTAAGGAAAATTTTCAAAGAGCTTATTTATACTTCTCAGATTTTAAAATCTCTGTTCAGTTCAGTAACAATGCAATTTTCCCCATTCAGCATTTTTTCATCCAGTTCATTCAGCTTATAGAAACAAGTTATTATTTTTCTGGATTCATAGAATATAACCCTAACAGCTTCAGCTAGAGCACAAAAATGAATTACATTTTTTAGATATTTATATGTTATCAATTAAGTTTTAATTCAGATAGTTGTCTGTTTCCATTTAACTCATATGTGATTTTCAAATTAAATATTGCCTAGCTACATTAATAAGAGGGTAAAATTATCAGTAAATTTATCTGTGATTAAATTATTGTCATTGAGAACTCATGCTCTACATAGTGATTTCAATAAGCTATGAAAAATGTAGTAAGATAATTTAAAAATAAAGAGTGGTGACTAACATTCTGTAAGTATATTAATATAATTGATCATGGATATGTAATTCATGCTGTCAACTTTTTAAATAAGGTTTATTAAAATATAAACTTAAGACACAGTATCTGAACACAAACACTTCTGCCTACATTTAAGGCTTCCTGTTTTCTAAAGGAAAATTAATATCTGAAAGATAAAATATAGAGTCAAAGTATTAATGCTCTCTTTAGAATCTGTAATTATCTCTGCCCATTTGTCATCTCACTAATCTGGTTTAAAAATATGTTTGTGAAACAAATTGTTAATTACATTTTCAAGAACCTGCGTAATAGCATTATATTTTGAGATATGTAACCAACTTTTCTCATAGTATAAAGATTTGTAGAAACAACTAGCCACGGCTTTCTAAAAATATTTTCTTAATAAGGTAACTCAGATTTCAGTTGAAAAAATACAGAATTCTTCAAAGTTTAAAGTACAGCCTACAAATAGCTCTGATTATTATTGTAAGATCCTAAGAGGAAAGGATTAGTTATGTTTTCATATTTATTTCATTATTCGTAGGGAGAAATAGCACAACTAGCACATGGAGTAAGAATGTTAACTTTAAAAATATCAGTGAAAGGCCGGGCATGGTGGCTCACGCCTGCAATCCCAGCGCTTTGGGAGGCCGAGGCAGCCGGATTACCTGAGAACAGGAGTTCGAGACCAGCCTGACCAACATGGAGAAACCCTGTCTCACCTAAAATACAAAATTAGCCCGGCGTGGTGGTGCATGCCTGTAATCCCAGCTACTTGGGAGGTGAGGCAGGAGAATTACTTGAACCCAGGAGGCGGAGGTCTCAGTGAGCCGAGATGGCACCATTGCACTCCAGCCTGGGCAACAAGAGCAAAACTCTGTCTCAAAAACAAAAAAAAAATCAGTGAAAAATATTTTTTTTTTACTGTTACTGTTTTTACTGTTAAAAATATTATGTACTGCATATTCTCTGTATATATATTGTTATGATAAGCATACTTCATTATTTGTTAAAATGTATTCTCCTGACACACCTAAGACAAAAGTAATAGTTACTTCTGTTGACAGTCAAAGAAACGGAGCCTCAGAAAGACTAATGTCTTTGCCCAAGGTCAGAGAAATATTAAAAGAAATGGCTAGGCCAGGCACGGTGGCTCAAGCCTGTAATCCCAGCACTTTGGGAGGCTGAGACGGGCAGATCATGAGGTCAGGAGATTGAGATCATCCTGGCTAACACGTGAAACCCCGTCTCTACTAAAAATACAAAAAACTAGCAGGGCGAGGTGGCGGCCCCTGTAGTCCCAGCTACTTGGGAGGCTGAGGCAGGAGAATGGCATAAACCCGGGAGGCGGAGCTTGCAGTGAGCTGAGATCTGGCCACTGCATTCCAGCCTGGGCGACAGAGCGAGACTCTGTCTCAAAAAAAAAAAAAAAAAGAAATTGCTAAATTGTACCTTCAACCAAGATCATATTACTTTAGGGTTTCTTTAGGGTTTATGTCTTAACCACTGTTGAAATTTAACTAAGTAAATTATATTTTCATAATTCATAAAATTGATTTTTTTCAAATCACTAGAATTACTATCAGCCAATTATCTTAAATTTTAAACTTTATTTGAAATCATAGTTTTAAAAAGTGCTTTATATTACATCGACTCTATTACTAAGCTTCATACTTATTTTGAGGCATATCAATCTTTTAACATACATTAATTTACTTTATGTTTTAAAAAATCTACTTATTCTCTGCTTTGTGCCAGACACTTTGCTAAGCCCTGGACATACGAACATGAGAAAACAGGCTTTATGGGTATTACAGCTGGCATATTGTATATTCAGTTTATAGAATGACTGACCTCAATGACAATATAAGCAAAACAAAAGATTCTTTTGTCTTCATTTTAATTCAAATCTCCTTTTTCGTCTCTGGATATTTCAGGCAGATCTCTACACGTTTTCAGTTACTTCCGCTGTTAAATCATTTTATCTGAGTAACTTACACTCACTTTTAAGTATTAAAATGAACAGTCAAGTATAATGTCAACACTTTTATATTATCTAATTCAAAGCTTCTTTTATCCCTCAACTCAGGCACAGACGTTGGCCTGATAACTTAAGACAGAGGAGGGTGGAAATACTGTCTTTTTTTATTTTATACTTCTCTTTTTTCCTCTTCTTCCCATAGTTCCAACGTTGGAAGATAGGAAGTTTGTTTGTTTGTTTGTTTTTTACCATCGTAGTTTTCTTTTGGCAAATACCAACTTCTGGCCAAATGCTAGCTCTGTTGTCAAACAGACTTGTGAGCTCTTTGGAGCATTGTTTCACCAGCCCTGGACTACTGTACTGTAGACATGGGTAGTACAGCTCCTAAATAATCTCTTATAACCCTGCTCAGCTCCAAATCCCTAATCCCCAGGTTCCATTCCTCCAATTTTTGTGCTAGAGCCAGACTTCTCTGCCAGGCAGTTGCCATCTGACCACCTTTCCAGTGTCCACCTTGCCAACATTCTAACTTCTGATTTCATTTCATGGGAATTGATCACTAATATTTATTTACACAGCTATCTGCCCACAAACTTCAGGAAAATAATGTCACTGTCTCATTAATCTTTTCACTATACTTCAGTTTATCCTGGCATTTATAAAAAACCAGGGTAGTGAAATGGATTTATTGGGTTTCACGACACAACAAATTTTATGTTTGTTGTATATTTCACTACCCAGCAAATGTTATGGAATATAATGGGATGGGATGAGATGGGATGGGATGGGATGGGATGGGATGGGATGGGATGGGATGGGATGGGATGGGGTGGAATAGGGTAGGATAGGATAGGATAGGATAGGAATTAATAGAACAGAGTAAAGGTAAATTTTAATTTAGTTACACACACACACACACACACACACACACATTGATGTGTATCCTAGAATTATTACTTAAAATCTGTTTCATGCTAATGTCAGAGTTTTTAAAAGTCTGAAACCCCTAGCACTAGTCCCATGAAAGCCTGGTCCTTGTGGTTATGCAGTGTAGCCAACTTTTGGCCAGGGAGTGAGATGCTGACCTTGCTTCTTTCAGGCAACCTAATTAGGAATTGATTCTCTTAGGGAACCCCACACTTGGTTTGCTGGATGGCCCCACTCCACTTTCCCCCATAAAAACACCCCCCCTCAAATACTCTATTCAATATTTTTTTAGAAAAATACTCTAATGCCCTTTTATTAAAAAGCTGAAAATAGCTGATGGATATTGATAGTTGCTGGACTACTTTCGGTCTTTTTTTCAATTAGTGTGGTATGGCTAAACTGAGTCCCTCTCTTTAGAAGTATAACGGTATTTGTCAGTACTCTCAGATGTGAGTCTACAACCTAGATTCTAAAAGAGCAGGAATAATTTCTTTCAAGTGTCATTATGTTTGGTCATCATAAATTCAGAAAGTCTCCATGGATACTTCTATAATTTGTTTCTGAAATCATATTAACCTGAATTGAGTCTCCTTGAAAGCAGTGTAATAGTAATGTTATTGTATTGACTAGTAGACACTAATAGTTTTCAAACTACAAGCTTCCCTTTTCTTATTTTTATCAAGTGCTTTTGCCTCCCCATATGATTGTTCATGTGCCATGTAGGGCATAAGACGCTGAACCTCTCCACACCTGACAACCATCGTCATTGTCAGGGAACCATGTGGCCCTCACGGAGTTCCTGCTCTCCTTCCAGCACATAACTGTACCTTGTAAGCCATAATCAGAAAGTGCTAGAAGAGGGAAGCAAACCTCTCTCTCCCAGTGATATGAGGGCTCTCCTAGAACAAAACTTTTAAAGACCAAACAGTCTCAGGAAACAGCAGCAGCTACTTCTAAGTAAGAAATGTTTCCAGTAGGCTTCTTTTTGCACAACAAACTCTGGAAACAACGACCAATGGCCTCCAGATCTACCCAATTTCTTCTTTGCCCAGCCTTTTCATTTACCTTTTGTGTCTCCACGTGCCAAGCACATGCCCATGCCTCCAACATCGCTTTAATTATTTGGAGCTCTATCCTCAACTTCTTTTCACATTACAGATACCGCAAAGTTTCCGTTTCCTTGTGACTACTCTTTCCTGCCTGACCAACTTTTAATTGAGCCCTCTGTTTCCAACCCAATCCAACTTTGATCCCACCAACAGATAACTTCCACAGTTCTTTCTTACAAAGGTTTGGAAGTATCATTTGGATGGTGAGGCCAGGGGACCTCTCTGTGCTTGAGTAACAGTTCGGTGGTTGTTGCTTGTATGTTCGTTTGAGGGGGAGGAGTTTGTTTATTGAAGAGATACTAACAAAATTATGAGGAAGAGGTGAGTTGACCTCTCAGCCACTTCTTAGAAATTCCCTGAGTTTTGCTGCAAAAGAGATGTCTGAGGTTTCATCCACACTCTTTTAAAGCGACTTGCACATCAGCTTGGGAGCTATTTCTGAGGCATTCTGAACAACCAAGTTGATGGTGTTTCTCAGTATCAAAGCTGGCTCCACCTTGTGCTGTGGCAAAGGGCTCATGTTTAAAGGGGAGCAAATGGGATTTGTACTCCAGAATCATCCATTTGTGTTTTCTTTATCCTATACAATAAACATTCTTTCCCCATAGAGCCATGCATGGAAGACAATTTTCAATGTAAAAATGGAGAGTGTGTTCCACTGGCAAATCTCTGTGACGGTCATCTGCACTGTGAGGATGGCTCCGATGAAGCAGACTGTGGTATGCCTTATTTTTAGGAAAATACTTTTATGACTTTAGCCTCTGCCTTTGGATTCTATGGTGTAAAAGAAAGATTATAAGTGTGTTTATTAGGACTGTTTTGATGCTTTGGAATGAGAACATCTCATCTCTGAGATGATTTTAGCACCTCGTCCCCATCTGGTTAGGAAAAAAGTTAATACGCAGGCCTCAGTTTATTGTTTGTTTCAATTTGGCCACACTTATTAACTGTAATTCTAGAGCAACAAATATTCATATATAGGAAGCCTAGAATACCACAGAGACAGCATTCCAAACCAAGCAGGCTAGCACCACGCATATTGGCTACTGTGTTCTGTTTATTGCCCACATTCAGAGGTACGTGTATGCTTACTTATAAGTCACTTTCTCCCACTGCCCTGCTGAGTTTTCAGTCCAGCTCCCCTTCCAGACCTCAATAACATTGTGAGTAATGGATACTTTTATTATGTCTTTTTATTTCTAAGCAAATTTTTAACACTTACATACTATGCATTATGCACTGTAAATAAGTTAAAACAAAAAAATCTACAATAAGAATTAGCTATAATTGGCCAGGCGTGGTGGCTCACGCCTGTAATCCCAGCAATTTGGGAGACCGAGGCAGGCAGATCACCTGAGGTCAGGAGTTCATGACCAACATGGTGAAACCCTGTCTCTACTAAAAATGCTCAATTAGCCAGGCATGTTGGCGGGTGCAATCCCAGCTACTCAGGAGGCTGAGGCAGGAGAATCGCTTGAACCCGGGAGGCAGAGGTTGCAGTGAGCCAAGATCGTGCCATTGCACTCCAGCCTGGGCAACAAGAGCAAAACTCCTTCTCAAAAAAGAAAAAAAAAAAAATCAGCTATAGTTCACCCATGAGGAAACTGTGGCTTGGAAATGATAAGTGGCTGCCAAATTTCACACACCTAGTAAGGGCCATAGCTGTTTTTGAACCTAAGTCTGTATAATTCTATAGTCACTGCTCTTAACTGTTGTCGTAATAGGAAAAAAGGGTAAACAATGTAGCATTATTTTATAGAATTACAACATAGTGTTTGTAGGTAAGACTATAATTACTGATATTTTCCTCCCTTGATGAACTCGCTTAACTTGGTCCAGTCTGTACCTGGCCACTAATGGTCTTAAAAGTCTGTTCAAAATGATTGTAAAATGATGAATGAGATGATAGAAATCAAATGGTATAAAAGCAAGTACAAAGAAAAGAGTACTTTTTGGTGGGGTGGGAATTCCTAAAGTAATCTCTAAACTTGAGTTTCTGTCTTTCAGAAGCTAAGTTTATATATATTGTTAGGTATACTCTTCACAAATAACTTTATTTTCTGTTTATGTGCTGTATAGATTTGTAATAAACTTGCATATCTCTGCATTTTCCATTTTTATAGTTACATAAAAGAGCAAAATTATCTGCTAAATTTATATTTTTCAAATTAGACCTTCCATCATGCTCTTAAGAAAAACTACAATCAATCTCTAAACTTGAGATGTTAAGAACATTGCACATTTAGTTTAGAGGCCGTAATCTACTCTTATCAATTTAGGTCAAAATGACCACAAGTGTAATCTAATCTCTTTAATGCATCTTTTTTTGTTAATTTTTCTAAAAAATTAGCTGTAAATTTAAAAAATTTAATTCTATATATTTATTGTTTACAACGTGATATTATTATATATAATATATATATAGGATGTATGGAGAATGTATATATAGAGAATGTGTATATATGTATATATAAAATGTGTGTATATATGTATCTATAAAAAGTGTGTATATATAGAGAGAGAATGAGGAATGATTGAATTATGCTAATCAACCTATCCATCACCTTAAATACTTACCGTTTTTCATGATGGGAAAATTTGAAATTTTGCAATTTTGCAAAATTTAGAAATATACAGTACATTATTATTAACTATAGTCACAGTGCTGTGTAAGAGATCTCACAAACTTATTCCTCCTGTCTAACTGAAGCTCTGTACTCTGAGCAATGTCTTCCCATTCTCCCCACCCTTCAGTCTCTGGTAACCACCATTATACTCTCCGTGTCTTTAGTGCGTCTTTTCAATGGCACAACGAACAACAATGGTTTAGTGCAGTTCAGAATCCAGAGCTTATGGCATACAGCTTGTGCTGAGAACTGGACCACCCACATTTCAAATGATGTTTGTCAACTGCTGGGACTAGGGTAAGTAATTCTACTGAGTTCTCTTTTAAAAGATTCTCAAATGTTTTTATTATGATCAAATTAGATTTAGCAAGAGCTTTAAAATTCATAAAGTTATGAATTTAGAAAATACACATTAGCAAAAGGGAGAAAATTAAAATCTTGATTAACCCTATTTTCAAATAATAACCACTGTTGGTAACCTTTGTATAGTGTATAAATGTAAGTACGAGTAAATATTATATAAAATATAATATGCTCTGTTATACAAAATACTTATATGTGAGCATTTCTCATGATTTTAAAATTTTTAGATGACTTTTAAAAAAATGAACTATTTCATTTTATGCTATATCATAATATACATAAATAATCACAAGGGTACTACAGAGAATATGATTTTGCTATATCTTTGCAACACATTTACAATAGTTTTTTTGGAAAATTTATAGAGGTACTATTGTAGTGGGAGAGGTTTTGCAAAATTTGTAAAATATTTTAAAAATTAAAAATTTTACATAACCTCTTCCACTACAATAGTATTTCTATAAATTTTATATGATAGAAAGATAAAGAAGGATATTCTCAGGAAGGATGATGCAAGTAAAAATTCCAATTAATAACTCATCAAAAATGTATTATACCTCCCAGTCTAATGCCATAATAGCTTGCATCAAATATGTAATTTCGCCATATTCGTTTTTTACCTTCCCATCAAGTCTTAAAAGTAATTAGGTAGAAAATGAAAGTAATGAGTAGCAATAACATACTTACTTTGCGTTTTACAACCTGTCAACTCTAACCCACCATTCTGATCCTTAAACACATATGATTTTGAAGATTTAATGATTACTAACCATATTGGTTCACATGTGGTTATCTTTATAACTTATAACACTGTATCATTTAAAGTTTGTTTGTCATATTAAACTATAAGGTCTATAAAGGGAAGAACCGTGTCTATTTTATACATTATTGTAATGCTAAAATCTAGACTAATCTTTGTCTTTAAAAATCAGAGCCAAATACTTAAGCAATAAATTATATTATACACTCTATGTACATGTAAATATAGATATACCTATCTATAAAAACATATGCCAAAAGTTTTCTAATTATAAAACATATGCTTTTCTCTTAGGTTGATTCCAAATGTTGGCTATTGTGAATAGTGCTGCAATAAATGTGGGAGGGCAGATATCCTCTTTGATATACTGGTTGCCTTTCTTTTGAATATATGCCCAGCGGTGGAAATGCAGGATTACATGGTAGTTCTATTTTTAGTTTTTTAAGAAACCTCCATGATGTTCTGAATAGTGGCTCTACTAATTTATATTTTCCCCCAACAGTCTATGGGAGTTCTTCCTCCACATCTTCGCCAGCATCCCTGACTGCCTCTCTTTTGATAGAAGCTATTTTAACAGGGGTGAGAGGTATCTCACTGTGGTTTTGATTTGCATTTCTCTGGTAATTCGTGATGTTGAGCATTTTTTCATATTCTGTTGGCTATTTGTATGTCTTTTTTTGAGAAATGTCTATTCAGATAATTTGCCCATTTTTAAAGTCAGAATATATGTTTTTCTTTCTTGTCGATTTGTTTGAGCTCTTTATATATTCTGGTTATTAAATGCTTGTCAAATGGATAGTTTGCTGATATTTTCTCCCATTCTGTGGACTGCCTCTTCACTTCGTTAGTTATTTCCTTTGCTGTGGAGAAGCTTTTTCACATGATGTGATTCCCTTTGTCCATTTTGGCTTTGGTTGCCTGTGCTTTTACGGGCTTACTCGAGCACTCTTTGTCCAGACCGATGTCCTGGAGTGTTTCCCCCACTGTCTTATTCTAGTGGTTTCAACATTTTAGGTCCTAGATTTAACTCTTTAATCCATTTTGATATGTTTTTTCTATGTGGTGAGAGATAAGGGTCTAGTTTCATACTTCATAGAGTTCTCCAGTTTTCCCAGCATCACTTACTGAAGAGATTGTTCTTTCCCCCCAGTGAATGTTCCTGGTGCCTTTTTTAAAAAAAAAAAAATCAGTGGGCTGTAAACATAGATTTATTTCAGAGTTCTCTATCCTGTTCTCTATTCTGTTCCATTGGTCTGTTTTCCGTTTTTAATGCCAGTTATCTTGGTTACGGTAATTTTGTAGAATATTTTGAAATGTGGTAGTGTGAAGTCTCCAGTTTTTTTCTTTTTGCTTGGGATTGCTTTGGCTCTTTGGTGTGTTTTGTGGTTCCATATAAATTTTAGGATTTTTGAAATATTTCTATGAAGAATGTCTTTTGTGTTTTGATAGGGATTGCATTAAATCTGATAGAGATGGGGTAGCATTTAACAATATTAATTCTTCCAGTCCATGAGTATAGGATGTTTTTTTCATTTGTTTGTGTCATTTTCAATTTCTTTCATTAGTGTTTTACAGTCTTCCTTGAAGAGGTCTTTCACCTCCTTGGTTAAATTTATTTCTAGGTGTTTAATTTTTCTGTGGTTGTTATAAATGGGATTACTTTCTTGATTTCTTTGTCAGCTAGTTGGTTGTTGATGTATAGAAACTGTAATGATTTTGTTTTGTTCATTTTGTATCCTGAAACTTTACTAAATTCAATGATCAATTCCTTTTTTTGGTGGAGTATTTAGGTTTTTCTATAGATAAGATCGTGCCATCTATAAACAGAGACAATTTGACTTCCTTCTTTCCAATTTGGATGCTCTTTATTTCTCTCATTATTCTAATTGCTTTGTCTAGGACTTTCAGGGTTATGTTGAATAAGAGTGGTGAGAGTAGGTATCCTTGTCTTGTTCTAGCTCTTAGAAGAAAAGATTTCAACTTTTTCCTGCAAATATAATGATAACTATGGCTTTGTCATATATAATCTTTATTGTGTTGCGGTACATTCCTTCTATACCTAAGTTAGCTTCTAACAGTTGGACCGAGAGCTTCCAGTTCCTGTTATGTTTCCAAATGCTTTGCATTTAGAATGGAAACTTCCCGGCTTCAGGCCTCATCCAGGTGATGTCAGCCTCATCAGGAACGCAATTCCTATCAAGAGCAAAGAGAGGAAATGAATTTCATTATTCATTATATAAATAATCAATTTAGTTGAACTAATTTACACTCCCATCAACAGTGTAAAAGCGTTCCTTTTACTCCACATCCTCTCCAGCGTCTGTTGTTTCCTGACTTTTTATTTATTTATTTATTTATTTTTTGAGACGGAGTCTCGCTCTGTCGCCCAGGCTGGAGTGCAGTGGCGCGATCTCAGCTCACTGCAAGCTCCGCCTCCCGGGTTCACGCCATTCTCCTGCCTCAGCCTCCCGAGTAGCTGGGACTACAGGCGCCCACAACCGCGCCCGGCTAATTTTTTGTATTTTTAGTAGAGACGGGGTTTCACCGTGGTCTCGATCTCCTGACCTTGTGATCCGCCCGCCTCGGCCTCCCAAAGTGCTGGGATTACAGGCGTGAGCCACCGCGCCCGGCCTGTTTCCTGACTTTTTAATGATCACCATTCTAACTGGCGTGAGATGGTATCTCATTGTGGTTTTGATTTGTATTTCTCTAGTGACCAGTGAAGATGAGCTTTTTTTCATATATTTGTTGGCTGCATAAATGTCTTCTTCTGAAAAGTGTCTGTTTACATCCTTCACCCACTTGTTGATGGGGTTGTTTTTTTCTTGTAAATTTGTTTAAGTTCTTTGTAGATACTGGATATTAGCCCTTTGTCAGATGGATAGATTGCAAAAATTTTCTCCCATTCTGTAGGTTGCCTGTTCACTCTAATGATAGTTTCTTTCACTGTGCAGAAGATCTTTAGTTTAATTACATCCCATTTGTCAATTTTGGCTTTGTTGCCATTGCTTTTGGTGTTTTAGTCATGAAGTCTTTGCCCATGCCTATGTCCTGAATGGTATTGCCTAGGTTTTCTCCTAGGGTTTTTATGGTTTTAGGTCTTATGTTTAACTCCTTAATCCATCTTGAGTTAATTTTTGTATAAGATGTAAGGAAGGGGTCCAGTCTCAGTTTTCTGCATATGGCTAGCCAGTTTTCCCAGCATTGTGGAAGACTGTGTGACGATTCCCCAAGAATCTAGACCAGAAATACCATTTGACCCAGCAATTCCATTACTGGGTATATACCCAAAGGATTATAAATCATCCTACTATAAAGACACATGCACACGTATGTTTATTGCAGCACTGTTCACGATAGCAAAGACTTGGAACCAACCCAGATGCTCATCAATGATAGACTGGATAAAGAAAATGTAGCACATATACACCATGGAATACTATGCAGCAATAAAAAAAGAAAGTTCATATCCTTTACAGGCACATGGATGAAGCTGGAAACCATCATTCTCAGCAAACTAACACAGGAACACAAAACCAAACACTGTATATTCTCACTCATAAGTGAGAGTTGAACAATGAGAACACATGGACACAGGGAGGGGAACATCACACACCAGGGCCTCTTTGTGGGTGGGGGACTAGGGGAGGGATAGCATTAGGAGAAATATCTAATGTAGATGATATGTTGTTGGGTGTAGCAAACTACCATGGCACATGTATACCTATGTAACGAATCTGTACTTTCTGCACATGTGTCCCAGAACTTAAAAAAAAAAAAAAACTCAGTGTCTAGTTTTCTAGATCTTTGTTCATATATGTACTTTTAAACTTTTTATAAAATGGGTTAAACCACATTCTTTTGTAATTTCTTTCTATTCCTACTTTTATTGAGCATATTTTCTATAAATAGCATATATTAAAAATCTATTTGGTTTATGCATATTAGTCAGTCTTCCTGTACTTCAAATGTGTGTGTGTGTGTGTGTGTGTGTAATTCTTTTTATTCTACTTGTAAACTTTAACAAAAACTCTTTCAACATGGGGAGCTTTCAGAAATAAAGTCTTGGAAGAAGGCAAGTTGTAGGAGAAACAATGATTTTTGATAAAGAGTCAATAAAACCCAGAAACTGACAATCTTTTATTTTCATTTCAAGTAAAGAACTGGGTAAGTGGCATTCATTCCAAGTTCCTACTTTAAACACTAATTTTACTTCAATAGTGAATTCAAAGGGGTGAAGTCCTAGGAAGCTGTTAGCTTCAATTGCTTGGGAGCTGCTATCTAGACTCAGGAATTTAGTTTCTAAAGATTAAGCTAAAGAGATTGGGTACTTGACCTCGCTTCCACATTTGATGCGCCCGAGTGTCCTGGATGACTGAACTTTCCCTGCCCAGGAGATTTGTGTCTCAATTCATCACCTTTCAAAGATCGCGTATGATTATAAAAAAAGGAGTTCTTTCCATTGTGGTTTGTGAATTTTAACTACATTGTTTCCTGGAGGATGTATTGGGTTCAGACGAGTTATTCGCAAAGGTCGAAATGATCAACCCTTTACTTTGACAGAAGTTTTTTCAATGAATTTGAATGAAACATGTTAGTTGGGTGACAGCAAAATGTTGATTCCTATATTTACATTCCTTCCAATGCATTGGAAGGGAACATATATCTTTATTACATTTTAACAGTATATAATGTAAATATATTATTATTATTCCTGGATCAGAAATCTAAGCACTGGTGTTGATATTGTGTCTGTTCCATGAACAAATAAGACATGGCTTTCTGTGCTTATGTGGTGATGATAGACACATAAACAGACAATTACAATATAATGTGATACATGCAAAGTGCTGTAGCAGAACTTAAGTCATTAAAGGCATGTCAAGGAAGGTTTTCTAGAAAATGGCCCGAGCTGAGTGGATAACACACAGCTCTGTTCTATTTACTTACATGGTTTTCCCCAGCCAGATTTTACTCTCTAGTTCACTGATCCCATTTCCCGTGAATCATAGTCCTTTTAACCAGATACAGAGACAAATAACCAGATTTTTAGTGTATGTAACACAAGTAGTACATCCCATTGCCTTAGATACAATATTTTTGATGAAGGTCAGGTGCTTGCTTTCTTCAGAAATGAATCAAGTAATCTCTGCAAAGACTTTAATCTTTGAGCCTGTGCTTATTAAATAGTTTCCACAGTGCTCTAGTAATTGAAAGAAAGTTATATCCTTGATGAGAATTTGTCTAGACTGGTGCATGATAACTGAAAGAAAACTTAGTGAGTTTAAAATGATGTGTGTTTGCTGCAGTAGAAAGTAATTTGGTAGTCAATTTATTAAAAAGCCACTGTAGTCTCTCAAGATTATTTATGCAGATAGGGTACAAAATGCAATTCCCCTCCGATTCTAGTAAATCATATGAGGCCTATTTCATTAGCCTTTCCTTTCTTTATATTAAACATTTTCATTTTCTACCATTTATTACATGCATAAGTAAAAAGTAACTTGAATAACTTTTTCATCTCTTTGATCAAAGTATGAAAGAAAACATTTTATACTGATGCAACAATAATGGTTAAAAAAATCTTAAGGTCATGCTTTTTTTAATGATATATCCTAGCAAATAGCATTTCCCTGTTACAACCCAATATATAAATGATATAGCTGATATACCCTGCTAAGTCATTAAAATCTGGAAAAAAAATAATCATTTCTGTAAAACTTTACAGAATTTAGGAAATACTAATATCTCAAAAGTGGAGTTAGTTATTTGTGTTCTAAGATGATGGCCTATAAGGAATTGGTGTTAATTTTTAAATCCCATATTAGTCCTGTCCAAGATCCTCCTAAATATCAGGAACATCAAGTTGAGCCTTACATTCTTAAATGCTAATAAATGGAATTACCCCAAGGTTCTTCCTTTGCAGCTGTGTTTTGAAAATAGTGGGGGGAGAGATTAAAACATTTTCCGATAAGCCTTTCAAAAACATAGAGCATAATCATTTCGATTCTTATGTAACCACCACAATGAATTTGTTTACATAACTTAGCACTGAGTTCCAGAACACTGGAAATAGAACCTGTGTTTCATCCTCGTTTAAGAAGGCGGTAGACACGTAGCGCTTCTGCCCTTGTTCATATTTTCTGCCAATGTCCCAAAATTTTTAAGTATGTGGGGAAAACCTCGACTTACTACAACTCAGGATGCAAAACAACAACACAGATATGGGAACAGTAAAAAAAAAAAAAAAAAAAAAAAAAAAAAAAGTAACCTTTGGCTTTAGATTTGGCTTTAGATGATTTTTATTTAATTTGCTAGCTTTACACAGAAATAATTAAATAATATTTTACATTTTTAACATTTTTTTATTTGTAACTTCAGTACAGAAGGTACTTTCATTCTTAGCTATGTTACTGTGGTAGGGTGAGTGAGAAAAGCTTTGGGCAAGATGGTGGAAAAAATCTTATTTTAATTTGGTTTAATTGACTTAACTACAAAGTCCATCATTTACTTGAAGTACAAATTATAACTCTGATGTTTTCTCCATTTTAAAATTAGAAATGCATTAATTAAAAATAATTAAAGAGCAAATCATTAATAGCAAACTACCATAATTTGATACTTTTTAAACATTAATACTTAATAGGTTTACTATCTGGCAGGGTGGGGGAAAGCACAGTGATAATTATGTCTGCTCTGGGCAAGGAGTGACATTAGGTATACCACTGACTTGTAATACAACAGCTACATCAGCTCTTAAAGGTACAGTCTGGTTATACATGAGGATCACCTAGTCTCAGCCTCAGACCCTTAGATTCAGAATGGTCTAGGTCAGTGAATCTCAATGTGTGGTTTCAGGACCAAATTCCATCCCAGCATGGAACCACCTGGGATAAATTTATAGAAATTCAAATCCTGGAATCCTGCCTCGGGCCTACTGAACCCAAAAAGTCTAGAGTAAGGCCCAGCAATCTGTGATTTAATAAGCCCTACAGGTGATTCAGATGCATTCCAGAGTTGAGAACCACCACCTGGGGTATGTGCTCTGAACCTTTGTTTAGTGTCATAGGCACTTTTGTCAGTCTGGGGAAACTTAGTTTGGAGAATCTTCTTTGTCTGTCACTCCTACTTCGGCTTATACTTTTTAGTATGTATTTTGTCACCCAAGTGAGACTTTGTTGCCAGGAAATTAGTAAGAATATAATTACACACGCAAAAGAGTATTCTTAAGTATATAAAATAAAACACACAGAACTACAAAGGAACTTTATTACATTAAAAATAATTATCAAAAATTTTAAAATCCATGGAAATAAATATTTCTTTATTAACATATTTAATAAGATGTACTGGTGGCTCTAATGACTACTGTAATATCAAAGGTGAACATAAATGATATTTTATATATGTATCTAGCAACTGCAATATGATATGAACATATCTGTAGTTTGTTTTGGTGACCGTATTTTAGATGTTGCTAACAATTTTGTGGTTACTCACCTACATTTGTATCAGAAGAAGAGATTAAAGGTAGGAAAAATAAAGATATAATTATTTATTTTCCAACTACAAACCTCCTACCTGTTATCATGAACTACCAGGGATTCCAAAGAGGAGAAGGGCCCTGGCTAAAGGGACACCCAGAGGTCTTAGTTCTTTAAAAGCCCGAGGTCATTCTGACAGAGTAGTCAAGACAAGCATGATCCTTCATATACTCATTTCAGTAGAAAACAACATAGAAGTTATGCAAAGCATCCCCAAACTTTGACGGTTTGATTTCACCTGGTAATAAAAACAAAACAAAGATACACACACACACACACACACACACACACACACATCAAACAACTTTTTTCTATGGTACCAGGTTTAAATACCGTATTGAGAATTATCTGACCTAATCCAGGACATTTCTTAGCTTGTCCTAGCGTACTTTGACTTTGTTAGAACCACCCCGTACCCCCACGAACCCTGGCACAGATGAAATCACATCAGAAATATGAGACGGATATCATCAACAGAGTGAAAAATATCCATAGCAAGGTTTTCACCACCCACAGACTGGTATTATTTCTTACTTGGAAAAACATTATTCCTCCTTTCTCCTACTAAGTATTTGAAAACATTTTATTGGGAATCAAGAGACTTTTATGAAATGTCTTTGCACTGCCACCATTCAGGGAGAATCCACCATTCAGGGAGAATCTTCTTTGTCTTTCACTCCTATTTTGGCTTACACTTTTTAATATGTATTTTGTCACCAAAGAGAGACTTTGTTGTCAGGAAATGACTAAGAATATAATTACACACACAAAAGAGGGAGAACATCTCTTTTATGTTTTGGCACAATTACAAATCATCTGCCAAAAATTATCTGTAATGTATAGGTATTTACTTTGTTATATAAAAACAAGAGAGTATGTTTTCCCCCAAGGCAATGTCCTTTATCATTTCCTTAGATCTTGTTATTTGGAAAAGAGGAGGTTTCTACATTCTAAAACAGACATAGGTAAGGAGAGAAAACCTTAGCTCTATGAAGTTTGTAACAAAACCTTCCTTATTCATTCTAGTTTTCTTCAAAAAAGTGCTTCCACCTGCTCAACTTGTAATTAACGCTGCATATTCTATGAGATGAAGAACAGTTTTTGAATAAAATTGATGAAATCCAATGAAATAATATTCCCTTTTTCCTCCCTCCCTTTAATTTTTCCTTCCTCTTTCTCCTTTCCTCATTTTCTTTCTTCTTTCCTCATGTGCTTCTGTTCTTTCTTTTTTCCTCCATGATTTTCTTCCATTATCTCTTTTCCAAAAAGGAACTGAAGTCTATATAACAAAGTACATATGCAGTAAGGTTAATAGAATACTACAGGAAAATAAGATCCAAAGAAATAAAGAGGTAAATATTCAAAACATGGAAGGTCAGTGTAATTACTAACACTTATGTCTGAGATTCCTGGAGACCCATGCAAAAAGGAAAACATTAAAAACCATATAATTTTCCTGATGAAATAAGATAAATGCTAACAGTTACACAGGGATGACAAGTTTTGCCCAACACTAAATTCTAAAGGAAATTTCACTCATAGGTCCTTAGAAAGTGATAATGCACTGAGAAAACTTAATAAGAAATGTAGATATGTGTGCCACATGCCTTCTACTCCAAACAAACAAACAAACAAAAGAAGAAGCTCCAACAGCAACAGCAGCTAAGGAAACAATGTTAAAGTGGTTGGCATTGCCCAAGGTTTCCAAGATGTTGCCCATGAAGAGAGCCTGCCTCTTTGACAATTTCCTACAAGTATCACTTCTCTCAGACATATTTTTGGTAGGAAGCCGGTACCAGCAGTTTCCTTCCTTTGTAACACCGTTACACCTGTAAGATAACAGAGAATAGCTACGAGACTAACCTATCAATTTACTTCTTGCTCTTAATACAGTAGCTTGCACAAAAGTAGAAATTGATTAGGTTAAGATAATTGTTTTTATTGACATTTCTTTACTTCTGAGTAAATGCCACCAACTCTTAAGGGTGGAAGTCAGAAAATCTAAAATCAATTAAACTTACCTGTTTGCTATCACAGGGCTAGGTGTGTGCTAGGTGTATTGCTATAAATGCAATACATGGTTAAATAATTACAGTTTAAATGTGTCCAGTTCAGAAATGGCATTTACCTACCTGCCCACATACCTTTACTCTCCTAGTGGGATGATGTGCCATCGAATATCTTCTATCCATCAAGCCCCTGCCTATACAAATGGTCTCCCCTGCCTTCTGTCGTGCTCAATCAATCCCCTTCTTTCCCTTCAATCTGAAAAGAAACGACCATCCTTCTCCAAAAGCCTTTTCAGGGTAATCCCACCTGGCTCTATTCATGACTTAAACCTTTTGGGGTGTGAAATGAGCTACAGTGCCTAGCTGCAGTATTTGCAGCAAGCGTTATTATTCTTTTTCGCTTTAGTGTGTCCAAAGGCCTTAAAACATCCCCGCCTAAGCTCCTGCTCCAGGGAAGAATTCTTATCACAGAAAATGCAGCCTGAGAAGTGAGACAAAAGAGAAGAAACCTAGGCAGGGCCTAAGAAGAGAGGCAGAAGATTTAATACCATGCAAGTATTCTTGAGATATCCTTTTTCCTCCCTAGAATTCATCTATGAGTATATTTTTATACTTCATCTATGACCTCCAAAATAATAATGATTGCATCTATATGCTTCTTTTCTCACATGGAATAAAGTTTTCCTAAAGTAAGGCGAGTTCTTTGAGGTGATATAACCCATAAAAATGGCAATAAAAGCTTAGAAATAGGTTTCCGGGAGGCATTAGTGTGTCAACAAGGTAATGCTATATGGTGTTTCTATGTGATACTAAACTTCTGATTTCAAATAGCTATGTGACTGTGTAATGAAGCTATCTAAATCTCTAAATCTGGAACATTTTTAAGATTTAGAAAATGTACAGTCTAGTTTTAATCTTCACAGAGTGCCTCTCTAAAAGTCAACAACTAATTTCCTTGCAGGAAAAGAAAACTGAGGCAGTAAGAGCATCGGGTGCATGCTTAAGTTACAGAATGTAATATAATGCATTCCCTCTGAATTCAATTTTTTAGTAGTTCTGAGATTTTTGTCTGTCAAAAGTAAATGGTGACTTCACATAGGGTAATCTTTTATTCTATCGAGAAGATTTTTAGTATATAGTTATTGCCTTGTGATTTCTTAAAATAAGGAATAGTTTGTTGTAAACTGCTGCTGCTTTTTAATCTGTTTACTGTGCATACAAAGAAATAAATTGTGCTTAGTCAGAAAAAGAATGAATTTGACTTGGCAGGATTTGAAATGTAAGTAGTCCATCACAAATCCCAAATTTCACATGTGGAACTGACATCTGGAAAAGTATTTGTATGAACTGATGGCCCTATACCCTACTCCTATGTTACTGGTAACAATATTTAGTACAAAAATGTAATTATGGGATAATTTTGTAACTATTTTTGAAGGAGTATTTTGTTCAGCTACTCTAAATAACCCAAGACAACACATTTATATTTGTTTTCTCTTTTTTTTTTTTTTTTTTTTTTTTTGAGACGGAGTCTCGCTCTGTCGCCGGGGCTGGAGTGCAGTGGCCGGATCTCGGCTCACTGCAAGCTCCACCTCCCGGGTTCCCGCCATTCTCCTGCCTCAGCCTCCCGAGTGGCTGGGACTACAGGCGCCCGCCACCTCGCCCGGCTAGTTTTTTTTTTTTGTATTTTTAGTAGAGACGGGGTTTCACCCTATTAGCCAGGATGGTCTCGATCTCCTGACCTCGTGATCCGCCCGTCTCGGCCTCCCAAAGTGCTGGGATTACAGGCTTGAGCCACCGCGCCCGGGTTGAGAAAACTAAAGTGTTGAAAAGATCATCTCAGAATATAACGTTACACATCTTTGATCCATGTGTATATTTATCTCCAGTTTTATCTGCTGGATAGTGGAAGTGCCACCATGGAGCAGCATTTGAGAATCTCAGGGTGGAACAACTGGCATTTACCAAATACCCATTATTCTTAAAAATTTGTTTCTAATCGACTTTCCTTCTAGAATAGGCATATGTTAAAAAAAAAAAAAAAAAAAATCACGTTAATCCTATCTGAGTGCATGCCAGAAGCAGATGTGTAATAAATAGTCTTGCTTTAAAAATATTTATAAATATTTTTTAAATACTTGTTCAATTCAGTTTTTGTCCAGATTTTGGTGTGAATTTCCAGAGAAATTAATGTATCTGGCCGGATGCAGTCACTCACGCCTGTAATCCCAGCACTTTGGGAGGCCGAGGCAGGTGGATTACCTGAGGTCAGGAGTTCATGACTAGCCTGGCCAACACAGTGAAATGCCCTCTCTACTAAAAATACAAAAAAAGTAGCCAGCTGTGGTGGCACACACCTACAGTCCCAGCTACTCGGGAGGCTGAGTCAGGAGAATCACTTAAACCTGGGAGGCAGAGGTTGCAGTGAGCTGAGATTGAGCCACTGCACTCCAGGCTAGGCGACAGAGTGAGACTCTGTCTCAAAATAAATAAATAAATAAATAAATAAATAAATAAATAAATAAGCAAGAAATTAATGTATCCCTTCAGGCTCTGTCTTAAAAGAGATATGCAAGGGACAGGGGAAAAGGATAGCTATAGATAAGTGAAGAGTCTAAAATCTACCTCTCTAACATCTATTTTTAATGATACACCTTCCAAAATGTTTCCTCATTTAGACATGAGTGCCTTAAAACAGATTATTGGGTAACTAGAAGTCACTTTGGATGTCAAAAAGCAGAGCCTCGTGCCAGTAGCAGAAAAAGATGCCATATTCGGCTATGACATGTTTTCCTGTCTATAGCAGGCACCAGGATCACCTGGAGGGCTTGGTAAAATACAAATAACCAGGCCCTACCCTAGAGCAGGCCTAAGACTACTGGCTAAGTTGGCCTCGAGTGAGCCTGGAGAATTTGCCTTTTGACCTATATTCTCTCCTGAGGCTGATGCTGCTTGTCTGGAGAGCATCACTTTGAGAATGTGTCATGGGGAGTCAGGAACATGGAAAACTACCTAGAAGAATGTTCAACACATGGCAGGCATTCAGCCGAATGAGGACTCTAGAAATGTGATCAAACACAAGAAGATAAGAGAGATGTCTAGAAGAGAGGTCGGAGAATGACTCTCCCAACCAACCAACTTTACTCTGGCAGCAATGATGTTCACTAATTAACCAATTCCAATGATGTTCCTGGAGCCTGCAGACAGCAAAACACAACTAAAGCCTCTTTAATTTGAGATGGCATCCCTTGATATTTTTGAAGGCTGAGATTACCATGATGATTGCTACCAAAACCTGCAAGAATGGTAAAATTCAAGGTCCTCTACGATCTGTATTTATCTACCTTCGGTCTGCTCTAAATGTGTGAGTCCTTAAATATAACTGTTCTGCATCTGTGAAGTTCTTCATGACCTGGAGCATTCCAGACTTTCTGCATTCTCAGCTACCCTTTGATGTCTTCATACCTGTTTTGTTTTCTAAGCCATAGCAAAAGCATTTTATATAAATATTTAAATGAGATTTTCCTTCTGCCCACTTGGAGGAATACCATCATCTCTAACAATAGGAATTCCAAGGCTCATCTTTCCTTTGGCAAATTCATTTCAGGCTTTATTAAAGAATGGGAATGGCTTTGTGTGTTTGAGTTACTTTTATCTGTTTATAAAATAAAAGTGCGGCCGGGCACCGTGGCTCACGCCTGTAATCCCAGCGCTTTGGGAGGCCGAGGCGGGAGGATCACGAGGTCAAGAGATCGAGACCATCCTGGCTAACACGGTGAAACCCTGTCTCTACTAAAAATACAAAAAATCAGCCGGGCGTGGTGGGGGCGCCTGTGGTCCCAGCTACTCGGGAGGCTGAGGCAGAAGAATGGCGGGAACCCGGGAGGCGGAGCTTGCAGTGAGCTGAGATCGCGCCACTGCACTCCAACCTGGGCGACAGAGAGACTCCGTCTCAAAAAAAAATAATAATAATAATAAAAATAAATAAAAAATAAAAGTGCAAGGTTTAAATTCTGGAACATAGAATAGACATCTATTGTCCCAGCTCTATGTTCCGTAGATGAAAGTTACTAAACAAACACTCTTTCAGCTTGATAAAAGCATTAAAAGAGAGAAGAACCACCTTCTAAATAGCTCTTATCTTCTAATTGATCAGAAAAGCTTTGACTGTTACTTGGAAGTTCCCTGGAAACAGACAGAAAAGGGTTAGTGTTGGCAATAGCTTGGGGAGTGCATTGGGGCTTCTTTTAAAGAGGCAATGGGTAGGTCCGTCACAGTACTCCAAAAGGAAGAACCACACCATCTCCCTGCTCACCAGCAGAAGACGGCAGAAATCAGGATGTTTCCAGCCTAAA
Organism: Macaca mulatta; assembly: GCF_049350105.2. Lineage (NCBI taxonomy): Eukaryota > Metazoa > Chordata > Mammalia > Primates > Cercopithecidae > Macaca > Macaca mulatta. Next base: position 29,416,593 of record NC_133408.1, read on the forward strand.
GGGATATTTTCATATGACGATCAAAATCTGAAATAAATAAAAGGCAAGAAACAAGATGAAGAATTAAAAGCTAAAAGTCTCCGGCTAAGGCTAAAACAGAGTGTCAGGATAATTAAGAGAAATCTTCAATTAGAGCCCACATTTGAGATCATGGGAATGACGGGTTTTCAGGGAAAAGAAAGCCTAGGGGCTTGCATGTCTTTGGTCACAGGGAGGTGTCTCCTTCTCCACCCTGTGGTGCCTCGCCCATTGACACTTGCAGGCCCAGGCTACATAGTCTCTCTGGCACAATCACATGACTTCCTTTAAATTAGGGCTTGTTAGCCTTTGAATTGAATGAAATATGAAGAACAAAGCAACCTTTTGAGAGGTAAACACTGAAGACAGTCTTTGTCTATGTTGTTCTCTACATGCACTTTTAAAAAGATGAGCTAAAAAAAAAAGATGAGCTATACAGGAGAAAAGCTTAATAAATTACAGTGCAGCAATGCTGTGAAGTTGTCATTCAAAGCGGTTTTTTATGGAAACTATTTGGCAACATAGAAAAATCAAATTTCTAACACCAGATAACTAAGTGATATATGTAATGATTTTAATTTTGTAAGAAAATATCTAAGAATGCAAGCAAAGACTAAAGATATTACATTTCATGTGATTATGGGTAATTCTACTGATTTGCTTTATCCTTTAGATAGGAAAACACTTGAAGTTTTATATTAAAACGGTAATTTTTTTGGCTGGAATCCCATAATTTGTTTTAATGTCCACAGCATTAAGGAACTGCAAGTCTAGCTTATGGTCTTTTCTTTATGCTTTTGTTTTGTCTGTGTGCTTTTTCCTTTTTTCTCTAGGAGTGGAAACTCATCAATGCCAATCTTCTCTACCAATGGTGGACCATTTGTCAAATTAAACACAGCACCTGATGGCAGCTTAATACTAACACCCAGGTGGGTCCCTAAATCTGTTCTTAGACTAGTTGTACATAGACATGGAAGAAGATAGATTGTTGAAGCCAGTCGGATTTGAATGCTATTACATACTGGTCATATAATCTTGAAAGTTATTTGACTTATTATTTAAGTAATCTCAAATAGTATTTAATATCTGATAACATTTTCTAACCCTAATATATATAAGATGGTCAAAAGAAATATTCTATATGTAAATTTCTGGCACACTCGTAGGGATTTGACTTGTTTTAATTTTATACCCTTTTTTATCCTTAGCCTTGGATTAATACACAATTAAATCACATGGAAAGAAATTGTGAGAACTGGGATAAAACAGGTCCAGTGTTGATCAGACTAAAGAAGGCAGCACAAATTAGCTACCACTAAAAGAGAAGAAAGAGGGGAAAAGCATGATATTCTTTCCTTTCCTTGGCAAATAGATCACGAATATTAAATGAAGAAGTCTGGACTTTTCGTGGTGTCTACATATTCTCTTTTACTTTTTAATATTAGGTTTACTTTTATAGCCTTTACTAAGGTATTAAAAAGCAGCATTTTTCCTGTATTCAAAGATCTGTTTTAGCTCAGATTGTCATTTCTCCTATTTGGGTGTTAATAGTAATTTTTGTTGAAATTGGCTTCTGAATTTTACAGTTCCATTAAAGAACAGCTGTGGGTGGGGAGAACGTAACTGCAAGAAGCCATAACTGCAAACAAGGATTTAAGATGCTTTGCTGGTATATTTTTTTTAATGGTAAAAAATGAAATTAGATAATTATTCAGTTTTTCATGAAAAGTTACCATTTCTGTGAGCTTAACCAGTAAAAAAAATAAAAATGGTAAAGGAGTATTTTGAGTACCAAAAAGAGAACTTTGCAATTGAATGTTTTATATCAATGTTTGCTGGACCTTGACTGATATTATGAGTCTCATGGGATATGAAGCAAAGCATCTGCAAGTGAGAAAGCAGGCTTCTAGATTTCCTTTCCTATAAGGCATGTCTAAATTTATATTACCATATAGATCCTGAAGCAGTTTGTACATTAAGAATTTCTTCTATTCATGTCTTAGGGGCATTTAACAATTTGTAAGAAAAAAACTATTTAAAATCATTTATGCTAATTATATGCATGTTTCAGATCAGAACTAGCTTATTCTATGCTTATCAATAAAATGCCAGTATCATTTTCCATTGGTGTCACTATTATAATGTATGTTTGTGCTATTTGAAAGAGGCATCATTTATAGACATATTTTAACCTTTCATGACATCAACAAGCCAGTTAATTAAATGTCCTTGATCCCTTCCTTCATTAGCCACATTATATTGAATTGGCAGAAAATCAGACATATGTTCATTTATTTATTAATTTGGTTAATTTATTTATGCATTTATTATTTATTGCATAGATGATTATGCTTGTATCCCTATGAAAACTGGTACTTTTGAAAATGCCCTTGCACTAGTGGTTGTAATAAAAAAAGAAGTAAAAGAAGAGGATGTCCGGGAAAATGATTCAGCCAACTATAAAAATCTACTGACCTATATGACCTATATTCTGATTTTTTTTTTTTTTTTTTTTTTTTTTTTTGAGATGGAGTCTCGCTCTGTCGCCCAGGCTGGAGTGCAGTGGCATCATCTGGGCTCACTGCAAGCTCCACCTCCCGGGTTCCCACCGTTCTCCTGCCTCAGCCTCCCGAGTAGCTGGGACTACAGGCGCCGCCACCACGCCTGGCTAATTTTTGTGTATTTTTAGTAGAGACTGGGTTTCACCATGTTAGCCAGGGTGGTCTCGATCTCCTGACCTCGTGATCCATCCCCCTCGGCCTCCCAAAGTGCTAGAATTACAGGCGTGAACCACCACGCCCGGGCTGTTCTGATTGTTTAACCTGTTGTGAGATATATGCAAGACTCAGACCACCATCTCCCACCACAGGGTTAACAAAAGGGAAGTTAATGGAGACTTCCTTGGGGTGTTATAAATAAATACATGTCAATATATCTAGATTGATATACATGCATGCACACTAGTTACTAAAAAGATAGACTTCCTTATATTTCAACTAAAATCATTCTGTATTATAAAGAATATGACAGTCATTCAATATGGATACATATGATTTCAAATAAACTTTTTCATGTATTTTTCTGAAACACTGTATTGCTTTGTTTGGACATATGGATCTTAGGTCTTATTTACGTTGCATTTTTAAAGACCTAAACAGCATGCACAATTAGCTGTAGCTAAGTATATAAATGTAAGTCATTACGATTATATGTGTATCTGCATGTATAATGTGTGTGTTTTAATGTAGCCAGTATCTGCTGTGGTTACATTTGGAAATAGTGGGGGGCAAGTACTTTAATTTCTTGTGTTATACTGACCTCTAGTGGCTGATAAGTAGAATGCATTATAAAACAAATTTGCTTAGTTTTTGTTTAAAATGGAATTCTTGACACTGAAAAAAGAGTTGGTATTTAAATTTCTAAGCAGGTGATGCGTTTTCAGTAATTTATGCCTTTGCTTTCTTTTTTTTTTTTTTTTTTTTTTTTTTTTTTTTTTTTTTTTTTTGAGACGGAGTCTTGCTCTGTCGTCCAGGCTGGAGTGCAGTGGCCGGATCTCAGCTCACTGCAAGCTCCGCCTCCCGGGTTTACGCCATTCTCCTGCCTCAGCCTCCCGAGTAGCTGGGACTACAGGCGCCGCCACCTCGCCCGGCTAGTTTTTTGTATTTTTTTAGTAGAGACGGGGTTTCACCGTGTCAGCCAGGATGGTCTCGATCTCCTGACCTCGTGATCCGCCCGCCTCGGCCTCCCAAAGTGCTGGGATGACAGGCGTGAGCCACCGCGCCCGGCCTATGCTTTTTTTAATGCTTTCATTTATATGTGCTTGTTACATGTCTGCCTTCCTTGAAAGCAGCGCCTGTGACATATTCATCGTTTAATTCCCTGAATGAAGCACACAGCCTCATACACAGTGTTGGGCACGGAATAGTTGCCGGATTGGCAATACTGAGGCATACTCTGGGTTATAGAATCATGAAAACCAATATTGGTTCAAGTAAAAATAACAGTATCTATCATTTATAGAATTTCATTGTGTATAAGGCCCTCTAATAGTTTTATTGCAAATACTGCTTTTTCTTCCCACAACGCTCCAATAAAGTACTATCACCCCCATTTTATGGAAGAAGAAACTGGGTCTCAGGGATATTGAGCAACTTCCCTGAAGTCACATAGAAATGGTAGAATAAGGATGTAAACTCACCTCTATTTGACATTAAACTGGGGCTTCTTCGGCTTACAATTCAGTCTCCCTACATTTCATATATGAGACATTAAGATGTCCATTTTACTAAAGCAAAAGTAGGATAACCTACACGATGTTTGACCTCAAAATACTAAATGCGTAATTGTAAAAATATGATTGTTTTTCTGTTACAGTCAACAGTGTTTGCAGGATTCCTTGATTCGGTTACGGTGTAACCATAAATGTAAGTAAATATGTTGTCATATCCCCCTTCCAGCATTCTGTTTAAAATTCTGAATAGAGTTTGTATGTCACCCGAAGTTATTTTGTTACCACTCAATTTTCACCATCAGAAGAAATGACAAAAATGAAATAGATGCTCTTTCTCCAATTATTTTAATAGCTTGTGGAAAAAAACTGGTGGCTCAAGACATCACCCCAAAGATTGTGGGAGGAAGTAATGCCGAAGAGGGGGCCTGGCCCTGGGTTGTGGGTCTGTATTACGGCGGGCGACTGCTCTGTGGCGCAGCTCTGGTCAGCAGTGACTGGCTGGTGTCCGCCGCACACTGCGTGTATGGGTGAGTGTGATGCCGTGTCCCTTCCCAAACGAGGTCACCACAGCAGACCCTGCCGAGCGTCCCATTTCATGTAGCCTCACAAAACCACCCCAGCAGGAAAATCCTGCTGTTTATGACATCATAAACATTCCAATTATTTTCCCATTAATGTCATGTCTGAAAATAGAGATAAATTTTAAAAAATTATTCTGCATTAGATACAAATATTAATTATTCTACGTTAGATATTGCATCATTAGACCCTTTTACATGCATAAAAATGGAAACTTTTGCCAATTCACACGGTGAGCCTTTTTCAGAGTGTGAAATTAGTGTTTATTGTAAAAATCATACTGGTTACCATTCAATTTGTCCAATATTTATTGCTAGCAAATTGTCAGTATCAGAAAGTATGCTTAGGTTGCACTCCAATTACAATTATACCGCACTCTGGAAGTTCATGGATAAGCACTTTGTTGTGAATTAGGATAAAAGTACTTAGTTCTTAAGTCAGATCTATTCTGATTGCTACCTATTAACTGAAATTGAGAACTAATATCAACCGTATCTGACTCTGTTTTGTACTATAATAGGACGAGATACATGTTGAATTCTGGCATTTATTTTACAGTCCTAGAGGAGAGAACAGAGTGGATGGAAGAGGGTGAGAGTAAAGGAGGAATGGAAGGGGGTGAGAGTGAAGGAGGAAAAACTAAATGATCCTGGGCCCAAGAACATGTTCATTCTCCTCTTCCACATGAAAGATGCCACTGCTCTAGGTTGTCACGTGGTTCTGAATTCGGTCAGGGAAAAGGGAGCTTCCTCACAGAAGACGCATGAGCTTGATCTAGGACTCATCTCCTGCCCCTATGTCAGTGAGACGTCCAGTGAATGACCTCACTCATGAGGATTAGAGTAAACCTCTCTGTAGCCAGCATCCAGAACCTCTGAGGAAAGGACCATGTTAGAAAGAACCAGGCATGGAAGGGGCAGTCATAGTTGATCAGGTTACAAGACTTACCTTTCGTTACCCACGCAGATGTTTAAGGTCCTTGGGTAAGTAAAGACAAACTGTCAGACACAGAGATTGTGAAAATTTTAAAGGAGATAGGCAAAGCCAGGTAGAGTGAACCTTAAGAGATTGCACTTATGCCTAAATACCCATTATATCAGAGTGAAAGTAGACTCAAATGCATAATCCCAGGGCTTTGGAGAAAAAGGACCCTCAACTAGATCTCAGGTTTGCCAAATAGCTGGTCTCCAAAGGAGCTACCTACAGCACCATCCCATCTACGTCTAAAGCTCTCCCTGATTCTATCCATTGAGTGTTACATCCTGGAGACTAAATTACAGACTCTCCCATAACTAAAGTGCACCCTCTTGACTTTGCTGTAATTGTAATTTATATTATAATTTATTTTCATACTATGGCAAGCGTCTGTAGAGGCAATTTTTCCATCCCCTTCTAAACATGGCTTTAACCTTTATCGACATATATTGTTTGCGTTGGACATGTCACAGATAGGTAACATCTGTATCCTAACTGTGATGCAAATTAAAGCTACTTTTAGCTAAAGAGCCAGTGTTTTCTGTTGCACATGGGTAGATCTTAATAAGTTAGCAGCCTTGCTATATCAACCTTGAATTTGGCAAATTCCTGTTTAATGTTCTTGTCAAACATATGCTTTCTAAATGTCAATCATGCTCGCAGTAATATTAGCGATGTCTTTCAATGATCTGTTTTACAGATGTACTTCTAATAAGTCAATGATACCAATGTCATAGCTTTCCAAACAAGAAATACGTGAAGAAAATAGAAAGGCAGTTCTACCTAGTATAAACACATGTCCAATTGTTACCAGAGAAGAGGAGTACAGATCCAGGCGCCAAGAGAGGATTCTTGGATCTCACACAGGAAGGAATTCAAGGCCAGTCACAGAGTGCAGTGCAAAAAGATCGTTTATTGAAAGCTCCTGAGTCACAGAGTTGGGCATGCTTAGAAAGCAAGAGAAGGAACGCCCTGTCTTTGTTTTAAGTTTTTCTTATATGGGGGTCTTGTTGATGTAAAGACTAAACTAAGCTGTGTCTACATGACAGTAACTTCGACAAAATTTGTTATTCTATTGATTTAGAGAAAACAATCCTTGATGTTGCAGTGTGTAAGTACATCAAAGCATACTTATCTTGAAAGGATATGTTGTTATGGGTGTTGAGACATTTGGACTTTCCATTGTTGTAGGATTGTGTCCTTGTAGGTATCTTTAGGCTGCTTCCTCAACAATAAACATTTTATGACTATGAGTCATGACCAGTAAGGATGTGTCTTGTTACCAAGATGGGGCTGAACTTAAAATGGCGTTACTGTGGCTCTCCTAGGCTCCTGCTTCTCTCACACAATCACATAGGACAATAAAATGTCTTTTCAGTTTCAGCTTAAGCACAAGCAAAGGTAAGTTGTACTAGAATTGTGATGATTTCAAAATTATCCTTACCAACCATGCATTTTACTCTCCTTCAGCATTCAGTGGAATTATTTTTTTTCTCTAGTGCCTAACAGCTTTCTTGCTTTCTACTTCACGTCTCTAACAAAGAAAGTTTCTGATACTGTTTTAGATAGTTTAATCAAAAACTGTTTTATCAGTACGTTAATACTGGCTCTTATCTGTCTCTTTAAAACCCTAATTGTGCTATGGAAAGCTTAATTTCCTAATAAAAAGAATAACCCAGATCAAGCAAGTTATTAAATTCATGCTACGCAAGTAGCTTTGCCCTCAGTGTAAACCTGTTCCAGGTGTTTTAACCTGCAGGTGGTTAAATAGTTTAATTGAACAGCTCTTCTGTTTAATCTTATCATCAACACTTCATTTGCATTCCTCAGGCTAAGTTCACCTGAGTGATTCTAAATAACCCTGTGCCTGTTCAGTTTCTCTGCCATGGTGTTGTCCTTTCACAACCTTAAAAGAAGGATTTGGAAAAGTGTCGGCCAACCTCGCTGTGGTTTAAAGGGCAAGTTTGGCTTTGAACTAAAGGAGAGGATTTTAATCCTTTATATCCAACAAATCACATGTGTGATTATGGACAAGCAACTTAGTATCTCTAAGTCAGTTTCCTCATCTGTAGGAAATTCATAAGGATATCTATCTTGCTTGTCAGGACAACAATAAGATGCTGCAATGCTTTTGCCGACCACGATTCATGCAGGAATGTGCAATAAAATGTTGATTATGTTGCAGTTCCTGCATAGGAAGCCTCTATGAAAGGAAAGGCCGAGTCTTGCACAACGCATATTCAGCATATTTATTTTCTGAAATTTTTATATTGATATAATTTCAAACATGCGTAAAAATTGCAAAAATAGTACAGAGAGCTCTTTATACCTTTACTCAGACTCACCAATTACTTACATTTTCCTCTATATATTTTATCATCATCTCTTTCTAAGTCAGGAGACTTTTTTTTCGGAACAATTTCGTAGTAGGTTAGATGTATTTTTATACACTTAAGGACTCAGTATATTTTTACTAAAAACAGGATACTTCCTACAGAATCACAGCAAAGCATGGAAATTTAACATTAATGAAATACAATCCTAATTAATTGTCACAAATATGCTCTTTATTTTGTTTGTATGTTTGCCATGTTAGAACCGATTCAGGATAGTGTATTGCACTTGAATGCTACACTTTTTTCATCTCCTTTAGTGCAGTGTAGCCCCTTTCTGTGTTTCTTGTTTTTAATATTTTTGAATACAGGCCAGTTATTAGGTGGGAAGATTCTTCTATTTGAAAAAGAAAAAAAAAACTCAAGCTTGCTCCTTTATCAGCCTTAATATAGTCCCACTCTTTGAGAACTTCTTTTATTTTCTCTCAAAATAAGATGCTCCAGGTTAATCTTGTGCGTTTTCTATCCTAGCCCTGAAGTCAACTTTTCCTTAAGAAACCTTATTTCTATTTAACTTATTTCAGTTATTTCTGTATTTTGGTAAACGTGATCTTGTGTGCTTATGGCTACCGTTTTTGTGTCCTGTTCCTAAAACTATACAATGAAAAAAGCTCTATTATATACCTATAAATATAAACTCAAAACAATGACTCCAACTCAAATAGACTACTACAGGGCAAATTCTAATCTTGTCTTCCTCTGTATTTTTACATCTTGATTCCGATAATAAAAAGCATTGTTTCTATTATCTACAAGCTATTGATGTATTTGCTGAAGTCTGGAAAGCCTGGAACACACAAAGGAGTTTGAGAATTGCTAACTCACACTACCGCATGAAGCAGACTCATCAACCAGGGTCTCATATTTGTTTTCCACTCTTTTTTCCTGCTGACATATAGCAAAATGCATAAATTTAAGTATACAAATGGATGCATTTCGTAGATGCATGCACCTGTTAAATTGATATTCCTCTGAAGATATAAAACATTCCAGTCACCCAAAGAGTTGCTTCATTACCTCTTTCTAGTCGCTCATATCCCAGCTTCCAGAAGCAAATATGGAGCCACTTGGGTGGGCGATCATATATGGATTTATAGTCTGGGTCCCAGTCATTGAATAGACATCTATTAGAGATGAAATTAGTGATAGGGAGCCTCTTGCCAATATCGCAGTCTTTAATTTAGCTTTTCAGAGCAGACCAGAGACGTCACAGGGCTTACCTGATTTCTTATTGAAACAATTCCTTAAAATATGTTAACACTCCTGAAATAAATAATTTCATATATGAGGTATTTGGGGCATGGTGAGAAATACAGACTACTATTCATACTTTATTTATTTATTTATTCATTCATTCATTCATTCATTCATTCATTTATTGAGACAGAGTTTCACTCTTGTTGCCCAGGCTGGACTGCAATGGCACCATCTCAGTTCACTGCAACCTCCGCCTCCCGGGTTCAAGCGATTCTCCTGCCTCAGCCTCCCAAGTAGCTGGGATTTCAGGCGTGTACCACCACACCCGGCTAATTTTGCATTTTTTAGTGGAGATGGGGTTTCTCCATGTTGGTCAGGGTGGTCTTGAAAGCCCAGCCTCAGTTGATCTGCCCACCTCAGCCTCCCGAAGTGCTGGGATTACAGGTGTGAGTCACCATGCCCGGTCTATTTATAATTTATTTAGTACTCCATTTATTAAACGGATATAACTAATAAAACTTTGCAAATCAACTTTTTAAACAGTTAAGCATTTATAATAAAATAACATTACTCAATTGCTACTGTAATTGCAATTAAAATTTGGATTTTTTTGAATGCCTCATGCTCTAAGCGGAACACAGAACATGTATCGATTCAATAATGTTTAAATACTTAATTTCTACTAAACCTATCCTCAATATACATATTATTAGTTTAATTTTATTTTTCTGTTTATCTACCTAGTCTTATCGCTCTAGGGAGTTAGGCTTGTAATATATAATGTTCTTCAGATTGCAGAAATACTATAATATCATTTTAAGATTATGGTAATATTTGCAGATAAGAAAGAGGAAGAGGGGCCCGAGGCAGTGGCTTACGCCTGTAATCCTAGTACTTTGGGAGGCCGAGGCGAGCCTGAGCTCAGGAGTTTGAGACCAGCCTGGGCAACCACCATGAAACTCCATCTATACTAAAATACAAAAGAAATCAGCCAGCTGTGGCAGTGTGCGCCTGTAGTCCCAGCTACTCGGGAGGCCGAGGCAGGAGAATTGCTTGAACCCCGGAGGCGGAGGTTGTGGTGAGCCGAGATCGCACCACTGCCCTCCAGCCTGGGCGACAGAACAACTCAACACTCCGTCTCTACCAAAAAAAAAAAAAAAAAAAAAAACCCAACAGGAAGAGCATTTTCTCAGGACAATAGACTTCTCTTTTAGATGTTATTTGTGTAAATGTATGGGGTACAAGTGTCATTTAGTTACATGGGTGGACTCCATCATGATCAAGTCAGGGCTTTTAGGGTATCCATCACCTGAATAACATACACTCTACCCATTAATTTCTTAATATCCAACCCCCTCCCACAGCACCATCCTTCTAACTCTCTCTGATCTATCATTCCACACTTTGTGTCCACTATACGTTATTTGGCTCCCACCATAAGTGGGAATATTTGAAAGTTGTTTCACTTAAGATAATGGCCTCCAGTTCCATCCATGTTGCTGCAAAAGACATGATTTTATTCTTTCTCCTGGCTGAATAGTATTTCATTGTGTATATATACTACATTTCTTTTTTTTTTTTTTTTGGAATCTTCTATTTTGTTTATTTTGTTTATTTTGTTTAATTAATTTATTATTATTGTACTTTAAGTTCTAGGGTACATGTGCATAACGTGCAGGTTTGTTACATATGTATACTTGTGCCATGTTGGTGTGCTGCACCCATCAACTCATCATTTACATCAGGTATAACTCCCAATGCAATCCCTCCCCCCTCCCCCCTCCCCATGATAGGCCCCTGTGTGTGATGTTCCCCTTCCTGAGTCCAAGTGATCTCATTGATCAGTTCCCACCTATGAGTGAGAACATGCGGTGTTTGGTTTTCTGTTCTTGTGATAGTTTGCTAAGAATGATGGTTTCCAGCTGCATCCATGTCCCTACAAAGGACGCAAACTCATCCTTTTTGATGGCTGCATATATACTACATTTCTTTATCCAGTCGTCGGTTGATGAACACTTATGTTGATTCAGTGTCTTTTCTATTGTGAATAGTGCTGTCATAAACACACAAATGCACGTATCTTTTTGATATACTGATTTCTTTTCCTTTGGGTAGAGTCCTAGCAGTGGGATTACTAGATCAAATGGAAGTTCTATTGTTAGTTCTTTGAGAAATCGTCATAGACAATAGAGATTTCAAGGATGGGTTAGTAATACTGACTTTGGTTAGAGCTTAGGTCTTGGATTCTTTTCCAAAATATTTCAAGTTTGGGTGCTAGTCATCTTCCTAAAAGTTAATATTATCTTACTGGATCACTAAGACTTTTTAGATTTATGTCTTTATTAGAGGTTGTATCAACTTCCAATCTTGTGTTTCCCTGTAAAATTATGTTTTGTATAAGTCTCTCTTGACCCATATCATGCAATCCATTTCCTAGACACCATTCTATTAGCACTGTTTTAATAACATATGTCTATTCAGCAGGTATCTCATTATAATGATTGGTGCACTCAGAAATTTCATTAACTAAAAGTTTCCATTGTATCTCTGAAGTTACCTCTACTTTGATAATTAATTCATCATCTTGGATCACATTGCTGAGCCCCCTTTTTCTTAGTTATTTTGCATAGCTTGTTACACAAATAAGGAATATTTTAATATATAGAGTTTGAGACTCTAAATATTAAAAAAGAAAAAAGAGCTGGGTGAGGCAGGGAAAGACTGAGGAAGAACAGAGAGTCAAATGATGTGGATTGATATGCAACTCTGCCTCTTTACCTGGTGGTTATGAGGAACCACTGGTAATATTCACTCCTTCCTGCTCTTGGATTGCTTACTGTTTTTGTATATACATTCGATCAGATGACATGTGCTGAGCACTTATCCTGTGCTAAGTATTTTTCTAAGTTTGGGGGTGATAGTGTTATACAGACCAACAAAATCTTTGCTCTGATAAAGTTTATATGACAGGTTAAGGCTGAAAACATTTAAATAAATACTTTAGCCATGATACACGCAGTAAAGAAGAGTAGTCTGAACAGAAAGTATGATAAGAGCAAGAAGGTTGTTTTTGATACAGTGGTTGGAGAAAGCTTTGCAGACCAATTGAAAATGGAAGGAAAATCTAAAGAAATGAAGGAGAATGTTACACAAATTTCTTGGAAGGTAACAGCAAACTGTGATGCTCTGGGGTAGATATGAGGTAGACTTATTCCAGACACCTCAGGAAGCCCTGTTGCTGTTGCCCAGAAAGGGATTGGCAGAGTGTCAGTGATGAGGCTGGAACTATGGATCGAGACCTGGAGAGGTCTCAGGAGGCTATGGTAAATAGGACGAGGGACCATTTGGAGGACCGAAGAGTGACATTATCTAATCAGGCTAATGCGTGAAGATGGGACTGCTGGGAGGAGCAAAGGTGAAATCAGGGAGACCAGTCAGGACCATAGCTGACGAAGCTGAGGAAGTGGCTGGATCTCATTAGTAAGTTCTGATGGTTAGGGTCATCTGCATTTATTAATGATCACATATATGGAGTAAGGAAGTAAGGAAAAGAGAATGGAGTGTTGACATCATTTACTGAGATGAGGAAAACAGAAAGAAACCAGATTGGAAAGAGAGTAAGAGTTCCAAGTTTTATATAGCAAACTTGGGGCTGCCTGTTAGACATCCAAGTTGGTATCAGTCAATGATGTCAGCCTATGGACATACAAATCTAGATTGTATGGAAGAAGTCAAGAATTAAAATACAAATGTAGAAGTTGTCAGTGTATTGTCGGTATTTAAAATAATGACTTGGATGAGATTATGTATGAGGCCAGTGTAGATATAAAAGAGAAGGCCAAAGGCAGACCCCTGGGATATTCTAAAATTTAGAGTTTAAGATGAAGAAAAAAGATCCGGGAGAAAAAAAAAAGACTGAGGAAGAACAGAGAGTGAAATGAAAGGAAAATCACAAGCGCATGGTGAATCCTGGAAGTCAAGTGAAGAAAAGAGTTCAAAGATGATTCCTTATGTTTCAGGCATCATCTACCAAGAAAAATTATGTTCAGGAGTGTTTGGCCTATTTCTTGTTTCCTGTACTTACTTCTGTTTCTTACACTTACACAAATAAGCATATACCCATATTTTAAAAACAGATTTCTACTTAAAATTAAATAAAAATATTCACATATATAAAACTCTTTTCCTTGCTCATGAAAAGGAAGAAAAATTAAACATATCCTTGTTGTCTACCCTCCTTTTACAATAAAACTACCTTTCGCACCTGTTAACTTTTCTCTTTTGAGTTTCATTGCAGACACATGGCCCTTCATAAACAACTCATTTCTTTTAACTAGGGTAATTATAATGATCATTACATGAGAGTCACCTTGCTAAAACTTGGCCAGTGTTATTTCATTTAATCTGGCTTCTTTGTCCTTTCAGAATTGCCCGATATTCTTGAACACTTTCTTATTCTCTGGCATCAACACTATGTATCAGAAGCATTCTAATGTTCAGTTGCCTCAAATATTAGAATCGGCTAGCCATCTAGGAATCCTCGTTATATTCAGAGGAGAATAAAAATAGAGATCAAAAATGCTGTGCTGGGTGTAAACATCAGTGTTGGCATGGTGCAAATTTGTTGAGGTTGCTGTTTTGCCACGTTTAGTAATAGTAAAACAGGAAAAAGGTTTTAATTTACAGTTTTGGATTCTCACAGATTTTCCTTTCCTTTCAGCCTGTTGTGATGCTCTATCATAGTTGTCTTACCATATTAGCTTTCTACTGCATTGAAATTCCCACTTACAAATGGACATCCTGATGCCTAGAGTGGTGAAGTTATTTTCACATCAGCACATACCCACATACATCTGGGACACCACTGGTTCATCTTATCTGGTGCTGCTTCTGCGTCACAGGAAATGGGAAAAAAGCATCTTTTTTCAAAGAAGCATCTTTGGGGTTACAGAGACCACGAGTGTATGTGTGTATGTTTTTCTGCCCTCTCCAACCTTCCGTGCTTCTCTTTCTCTTGCTACTAAGATAAATATCTTGCTTGTGCAGGACAGATGGTGAAATGCAGCAAAAATTCAGCCAACTTCTTTTTTTTTTTTTTTTTGGACAGAGTTTTGCTCTTGTCACCCAGGCTGGAGTGCAATGGCACAATCTCGGCTCCCTGGAGCCTCTGCCTCCGGGATTCAAGCAATTCTCCTGCTCCAGCCTCCTGAGTAGGTGGGATTTCAGGCATGCACCACCACACATGGCTAATTTTTGTATTTTTAATAGAGATGGGGTTTCACTATGTTGGCCAGGCCAGTCTCGAACTCCTGACCTCAGGTGATCCACCTGCCTCTGCCTCCCAAAGTAAATTCAGCCAACTTCTGTCTAAAGATGCCCTATCTTTGCCGTCTTTATCCTCTACTGGATTGGGGATTTCCAGTTCAAGGTGGTTCTCACTTTCGCCTATGCCCATGTATCTTCTGTCCTATAGCTCTTCCTTCCTTTACTAGAAAGGAGATGCCTTGAGACCAAATTTTAAAAACATAAAAAGTCCCATCTCTTCATCTTAAATGATTTTTCTGAAGGCTGTCTTCTGCTACCCCTCAGATTTGGGTATATGAAAAAGAAAATGATTTTTCTGAAGGCTGTCTTCCACCACCCCTCAGATTTGGGTATATGAAAAAGAAAATGATTTTTCTGAAGGCTGTCTTCCACCACCCCTCAGATTTGGGTATATGAAAAAGAAAATGATTTTTCTGAAGGCTGTCTTCCACCACCCCTCAGATTTGGGTATATAAAAAAGCTGGGAAGTTTTCTGCATTGCTCAATATCCCACTAGTGATTATAAAGTACAGATTGTTGAGTGCCACTCCAACTTTCCAAATTAGAGTTTCTGGAAATGGAAACTAGAAATCTAAAGTTTTAGCAACTTCCTCAAGTGGCTCACAGAACTTAAGAACTATTGGCTGTAAGTTCGGTATTCTCTAGTCGTTTTCCACCCAGGAAAGGCTCTAAAATTACTGCCAGATGGAGTAGTACTAGTGGTGCTTGTGCTAGTGTTGGTTTTGTGGTGGGGAAGTTAAGTGCATGACAGAAAGGTTTGTGGAGCAACCTTTCTCTTTGAAAGATGTAAATGATACACGGTAGCGGAATTTTTCCTATCCATGGTGCTGCTCATAGATACTGAAGTAACAAAAACATGAAAGGGGACTATTTTCTGTGTGGCACAATAAAAAGTTTTGGAAATTATCAAGAATGTGTCAGATTAATATTGTTGTAAATTGTATTAAATTAGATGAGTAGCTTGAAGCGTGTATGTTTAATCTGCACAGTTCCTGGTTCATATATTGGTTTTCTACTCAAGTCCTTAAAATAATGAAAGGAAATGTTGATTATTAAACGGTGTTACCTAAAAGCTCTCTCATATCAGTAATGATGTTGGTTAGTTCTCAGAGTACAGCATTTACAAAAGATAAGAATTTGGGAGTTTAGATGCTCTCTCTCTGAAATACCTTAATTTAACATTTATTTAAATCTATAGCAAATAAACTGCATACACCTCTCTGAACTTCTATATGAAAAATTCTGAAGATAAAAGACGTAGAAAACATCTGAGGAGACAATCCTATAATTTTGAATAATGACATGTACTCTGTTAACTCCAACTTATATATAATGATCTCATCTACTGTGAGAAAATATTAATAGTTATTTCATTAATATAGCTAATATTTATATAGATAATTTATATACATGCACTATAAATTATAAATATTAATACATTGGTTATATGAATATAACAGAAAATATGATGTATAAATAAATTTAATAAAATACCAAATAGGAAACATATAGTATAGTAATTGTAAGATTAATTTTTTGTAAATATTGAGTAAATGTGTGAGGTAAATGTTGAGTAAAAAAAATCATACAATTTTTAAAATAACTACTTGTTACCTGTCAGTCTTAACAGGCAGGCTACTCAAGTGAAAACTGACCAGTTGAGACTTAGGAAATGTACTGAACCTGTGATAGAGAAAGAAGTTCAGAAATAGAACACTAGGGAAGAGATTCGGCTCTGTTCACTCTCCCCGCATAGGCTAGGGTAGGCACGGGAATCCCAGAGTACAGTGCAAGTGGGCTGCGGTCAGTATGTCTGAAATTATCAAGATGCCGAGCATGGCTGAAGTACAGATTCCTCTGACCTGGAGAAGAGAAAGCAAGAAGACCTCTTGTCAAGACTCTACAGCACCCTAATGACCTCCTGGCCCAGTCTCTAAGCCACTTAAGGAGCTGCCACCAACCACGAGGAGCAGAGACAACTTCCCCTACCTGGGCCCAGGGAAACCAACAGCAGAGCTTCTCTCTCCCTCTTGCCCACCACATCTCCAGTCCTTCCTTCTAATGCTCAATCCCTCCCACAGCACCCCACTCAGAGTTGTATGAGGCACCCCAGTCACTGGTGTAAGTGCAGGCTCTAAAGTCAGACAGCTCCAATGAAAGTCACCTCCTACCATTTAGATAATCAGGGCCTAGTTTGTTCTGATTGTAAAATTCTGATAAGGATTCAATGAAGAGGTACAAAAGTTCTTGGTATTGCACTTGGCAGCAAGTAGTATTTTGTTGCTCCAGAGCACTCAGGTATATTTCTTCAAGTTTTAATGCAATGTGGTTGTCAGTGGATACTTACTGAATGCTCAGACACTCACTGGCTTTACTGATGACTGCTACCTGACCAAACATAATAATTTGGTAAATAAAACAAAGTGATAGATCGATATAAGTAACTTCATGCCCTTTATATATCTGTAAGTGACTTGGACTTTAATATTTAAATACCACATTAAACGAGGCATTTGTGACTGTTAAGAATTGAATCAATAGCTCTGCCTAGGATTGCAGTCATTGAATTTTACCTTCATTGTGAATATGGCTTAACTGGCTTAATTCCAGCTGATAATTCCTTTGTGTGAAGAAATCGCAGGCCAATAGCACATTTAAAAGTCCTTGCACATTTTCAAATTATAATACAGTACCCAACTTAATCTGTTCTACAACACAAGTGTTATCCTTTACCAGTTATTATAGATGGCCAGCATTGTATATGGAGATTATTCAAGTTTATATGTTAGATTATAAAAATCATAATAAGACATACTGTTTACCTTAACTATATGTGAATTCAATGACTCTCTACATGGGAAAATGCATCTGAACTTCCTTCCGTTGTACTACAGTTGCTACAGTTGTCTGAAAAAGCCCTGAACAGGGACATAATTGCCACAGTGAAATGTGACCTAAGGCAGAGGTTCTCCAACCTATATATTACGTATATTAGCACAAATTTGGAGATTTAATTGTTAAAGTATTTTTTAAATTGTCTGGTGGTCTATTCCAGACCCATTACATTAGAATTGGGGGAGGAGGGGAGGTAGGTGTCAGCATTATTTAAAAGCACCCAGGAGATTGGAATGTACAACCATAGTTGAGAACCACAATCTAAAACTAGAGCTCAGCATATGACTTAAGAGAAGTGAAAGAAAGAGATTAGCACTAATTAGGACTTTCTTTATGTTATCAGAAAAATAAAGACTTAAGAATTATTTTTAAAGGATGATTCTTCAGAGAAATTGAAGAACATTTCAGGATAGAAAAATATTCTGAAATTGTCTATGATGAAGATATTCTAGAAAGTAACTGCTTTGAATGGAGAGTGTTTCATATTTCTTCATTACAATTTTCAGGAGAAATTTAGAGCCATCCAAGTGGACAGCAATCCTAGGCCTGCATATGACATCAAATCTGAACTCTCCTCAAACAGTGTCTCTATTGATAGATCAAATTGTCATAAACCCTCATTACAATAGGCGAAGAAAGGACAACGACATTGCCATGATGCATCTGGAATTTAAAGTGAATTACACAGGTAAAAAAAAAAAATCACTCTTAGTCATCTTATCTGCCAAAATTAATTCAAAATTAGATTTGAAATATTATCAATGTCAATGCGTTAATTCATAAAATTTAGATAATTTGTTACATAAATCATTAGAACTTAAATGGGATTAGGGAGTAGAGAGAAATATATTACATTTCTTTCATCAGGATGTTTAAATCCAACTTTCTGGAAAGAACCAGTAGAATAAAACTCTCTGAGCCCTGTATAACAGTAAACTCAAAGGAGAAGCTCAGATAAATAGTTGCTGTTATTATGCATGCCCTCTCTATTTTTCATGTAAAAGAAAGGCAGTTTCATCTACCAAAAAGGCCAGAGTAAGACATAAACTGAGAGACGAACATATGTTCTGTGGTGAAAGTGAATAAGAATTAAGTTATTCATAGGATGAAGTTTGGTTTTTTGTTTTGTTTTGATTTTTGAGATGGAATCTCGCTCTGTTGCCCAGGTTGGAGTGCAGTGGCATGATCTTGGCTCACTGTAACCTCTGACTCCCGGGTTCAAGATATTCTCCTGTCTCAGCCTCCCAAGTAGATGGGACTACAGGTGCATGCCACGATGCCCAGCTAATTTTTTTTCTTGTATTTTTAGTAGAGACGGGGTTTCACCATGTTGGCCAGGATGATCTTGATCTCTTGACCTTGTGATCCGCCCGCCTTGGCCTCCCAAAGTCCTGGGATTACAGGCGTGAGCCACTGCGCCCGGCCTTCTTAGGATGAACTTTTTTTTTTTTTTTTTTTTTGAGACGGAGTCTCGCTCTGTCGCCCAGGCTGGAGTGCAGTGGCGCTATCTCGGCTCACTGCAAGCTCCGCCTCCTGGGTTCCCGCCATTCTCCTGCCTCAGCCTCCCGAGTAGCTGGGACTACAGGCGCCGCCACCTCGCCTGGCTAATTGTTTTGTATTTTTAGTAGAGACGGGGTTTCACCGTGTTAGCCAGGATGGTCTCGATCTCCTGACTTCGTGATCCGGCCACCTTGGCCTCCCAAAGTGCTGGGATTACAGGCGTGAGCAGGATGAAGTTTTTAATGGAAATTCAGTAATATTATCTGAGTAGCAAATGAAGGACTTCCTCCAAATGCTTGGAAAATGTGCAAGAAATCCCTTGATAAAGTGAACTTTATCATGAAGGGCTCTGCTCAATTCAGACTTTTATTCCTAAATCTTTTTCAGTGCCTGGTTAGGAGAAAGTGCTGCCATTTCGGTGTTTTCATGGGGTTTTATCTATACATGCGTTACAGCACTTATCGAAAGCAGAATATTGCTACGGTTAGTTGTCTATCCCTGTCCTTAAGGATAAGCACTGTGTCTTACTCATTTTTGTGTCTGCCCTAGGTCTTACAGGCAGTGGGTGCTTAAGAGTGCCAGTTGGTTTGTAAATTGATGCAAGAAGGGCTTTAAAAGTCGGTGACCAATGTCAATGCTTCCATAATTGCCCTGTAAAACAATCTCCTAAAAGCTTTTTTAACATGGTGATAATTGGGGAAAATAAGCCTCAGAACATTTGCCCAAGTCTCTATTAATTGATGCTGAAAATCATCCTTACCATAATTTTCAGAAAACTGGCACCACTCTCTATTGAGCACCATAATTTTATTTAAAAATAAAATATAAATGATTACCTCCAGAACTAAGACATTTTTTACACTATAAAAGAGTAATGAGGGCCAGGCGTGTTGGCTCACGCCTGTAATCCCAGCACTTGGGAGGCCGAGACAGGCGGATCACGAGGCAGGAGATCAAGACCATCCTGACTAACAGAGTGAAATCCCGTCTCTACTAAAAACACAAAAAATTAGCCGGGCAATGTGGCGGTGCCTGTAGTCCCAGCTACTCGGGAGGCTGAGGCAGGAGAATGGCGGGAACCCGGGAGGCGGAGCTTGCAGTGAGCCGAGATGGCGCCACTGCACTCCAGCCTGGGCAACAGAGCAAGGTTCCATCTCAAAAAAAAAAAAAAAAAAAAAAAAAGAGTAATAAGGAGACTTGTAAAAGACCCTAAAAGGCCACCAGTGGTAGCTGATCTATTGTCAAAGTAAGTGCTCCTCTGAAATGCCTATTTCCCCTAAGACCGATGTCTAAAATTTGTACAGGTAGGATAAAACAAAAGTACATGTTTTTTAGATTAAATGTTGAAAATTATTGATTTTTAAAACTTGTTAGAAATGCTTGTAAATCTGTTCTTTCTTTTTCTTTGTTTGTTCGTTTTGCTGTTTGCTTGTTTTTCCAGATTACATACAACCTATTTGTTTACCAGAAGAAAATCAAGTTTTTCCTGCAGGAAGAAATTGTTCTATTGCTGGTTGGGGGATGGTTGTATATCAAGGTAAATTATCAGACTCAAAAACAAAAAAAAAAAAACCTTAAAAACAGGCTATTATAATGTGAATACTTTCAACATCTTTGCAAATCTTATATCACAGTTTTTCAGTATCTCCTAAAAGTACTGTCAAGCATGTACATGTATATTTAGAGTTGTATATCTATAGAGTTGTCAGAGGAATACTTGTAGAGTTTGTATATTTGTAGAGTTTTGTTTGTTTGTTTGTTTTTGAGACAGAGTCAGGCAGTGTAGCCCAGGCTGGAGTGCAGTGGGGCGATCTTGGCTCACTGCAAGCTCCGCCTCCCAGGTTCACGCCATTCTCCTGCCTCAGCCTCCCGAGTAGCTGGGACTACAGGTGCCCGTCACCACGCCCGGCTAATTTTTTTTTTTTTTTTTTTTGTATTTTTAATAGAGACGGGGTTTCACTGTGTTAGCCAGGATCGTGTCAATCTCCTGACCTCGTGATCCACCCGCCTCAGCCTCCCAAAGTGCTGGGATTATAGTCGTGAGCCACCACGCCTGGCCTATATATTTGTAGAGTTTTTTAAAATTTCTTCAGATTGCATAGAGGATATTATAAAACTATATTCTTTTGAGGGGGAATTCAAGTGTCCCCCAAACTCAATATCTAGTTTTAGTATTATAAACACTCTGATAAAGTTAAAAAAAAAAAAAACTCATTAAAATGAATATAAACTGGGGTTACAAAAATTTTTTTTGTAAATCACATGATAAAGTCTCATCAAAATCCAAATTATTACTTGTCACATTTTCCACACTAATAAAGCTGTCTTTATTTATAATGTGAAGGCCTCACACTCACATTTTCTTAAAATGAGAATGGAATCTCTTCTAACTTGGACATGCTAATTCTGCTTACTGACAAGAGGACTCAGATTGGACATGAATCTTACATTGTATCCATCAGTTGATATACCATTCACCCCCAGCATTAACTGCATGTTTTCCAAACACAGAAATCCATTCTCAGTAAACTATCGCAAGAACAGAACACTAAACACCGCATGTTCTCACTCATAGGTGGGAACTGAACAATGGGATCACTTGGACTCGGGAAGGGGAACATCACACACCGGGGCCTATTATGGGGAGGGGGGATGGGGGAGGGATTGCATTGGGAGTTATACCTGATGTAAAGGACGAGTTGATGGGTGCAGCACACCAACATGGCACAAGTATACATATGTAACAAACCTGCACGTTATGCACATGTACCCTAGAACTTAAAGTATAATAATAATTAAAAAATTAAATAAATAAATAAAAATAAAAATAATCATACTTTTTTTTGAAAAGTATTCTCGTACTTCATACCCTTTAAATGTAACCACAAGGCTCATTGGCTGTGGAATTTCTAATAGGAGTGCCCTATCTGGGACAGAGTTTTAACCATTCGTAAATAATAAAGCATCAGAAAAGGTACTATAGTCTGATAAAAGGACCTGAGCCCTGCAGTCACAACAAATTATAGCCATGATGTTTAAAAGTCCTAAATGTGTTTAAGATGAAAATGCAGAAAATCTTGTGGAAAGGTAGAGGGTCTTAGAATCAAAGTACTGACATTTAAAATGTCCTCACCTATTTTAAGAGAAAGCACAAAGTTCTAAGTCAAATGCTCTTCTGATAATTCTTGCAAAAGTTCTTCACAGCAATGACACTGTGTTGCCGAAAAGTCCTCATGTCTGCTGTCCGTCAAGTATACTGAAGTCAAAGACTGTATATTCATATATTTCTCCTTCTTGAAAAATATTATGATTTATTAAACTTGAAATTTTAACAGTAAAAATGATTCCTAGATAGATATTCTCTCTCTTTAGACTTCAAGCTAAAAGGCATTTTATGACCACAATGTAGGCTCTTCAAAAACAAATTAACCAATAACAAAATTTGAAACTCTTTATTTCATAGGAAATTATTTTGTTTGTTTTTTGGACTTTTTTAAAAAGCTGAGTAAATGTGGCTTACGTTTACTTATTGTTAATAAAGATACATGTCTGATTGACTTAAGAAAGTCTCTAAGAGTGGTATGGAGCCAGGAAATAAACTGTATCTGAGATCAATTTCATTTAGGCATAAACAGCTAGATCATGTTTAAATCTTTCTTGAGTGATGGTAACTTTCACATATTTTATGAACTTTGCTTTATGATTTCCGTCTACTTAATTTCATAACATTCCAGTTTTCCAGCCGGGCGCAATGGCTCACACCTGTAAGCCCAGCACTTTGGGATGCCGAGGCGAGTGGATCACCTGAGGTCAGGAGTTCGAGACCAGCCTGGCCAACATGGTGAAACCCCGTCTCTACTTAAAATACAAAAAAAAAAAAAATTAGCCAGGCGTGGTGGTACGCACCTGTAATCCCAGCTACTCGGGAGGCTGAGGCAGGAGAATCACCTGAACCCAGGAGGCAGGGGTTGCAGTGAGCCGAGATTGTGCCATTGCGCTCCAGCCTGGGGGACAAGAGCGAGGCTTCATCTCAAAAAAAAAAAAAAAAAAAAAAAAAAAAAAATCCCAGTTTTCAATCTTTTGAGTATATTATATTAATTAATTAGCTAGGAAAACCATGAACATATTGTTCACTATGAAGAAATGAGGTGATACTCGTTGGTTAAATCAAGGCAATAAATAAGCAGACACTGCTCAAATGTTCCTTTATGAAACAGTTTTATCATCTACCAAACAAATTTTACCCTTCATTGACAAGCAGCAGAAGTGGCCTTGGTTTTTATTACAAAATTAAAGTCTGCCAAGCCATCCTTGATCCTCGTAGAATGGATAACAGTGAGATGCCAAATTGTCTCCTCCATTTTAATCTCCCCAATTCATTTTCTTAACTTATAGTCCATTGTCACACTTGAAAAGTTATCCAGTAATGCTTATTCCGTGTTCACTGCCATGCCGGTACCTTGAAATTGGTCATTGTGGAAGTGTTTACACCACTAAAATGAGAAGAAGACCTATGGGGCTTTCATTTTTCTGGAGAGACAATTGATAAACATTTACCAATGCACTACTGAGTCATATGTATCTGTTTTGCATCTAAATTACACACACACGCGCACGTGTGCACAAACACTCTTCTTTTGCGCCTTTCATTTAGTGCATGAATTAAATTTAGCTGGAAATGAGGTCACATAAATTTTTGCAGCATCAATGGCTGTCACATGTACTAACTTCTCTTCAACGTTCTGCCTCTCTTGAGGAACCAAATAGAAATGCTAATTATTAGAAAGTGCTTATCATCTACCTTTTCTGAGGCACTAGACACCTGCTTGTTTCATATCTCTCTTGGGATTAGTATTTCAGCAAACAGAGATTTGTACTTCTAGTGGATGAATCACTTTGTAAAAAGCAGGCAAGTACGCTCGGCTTTATTTTTTTTAAATACCTCCTTTCTCTTCACCTGGGTATGGATGACAAGCTGATTGCCCCTAGACCAGGGCATAGTTCATCTGAGCTTTGTCCTCTGCTCAATGTGCACCTGCTCACTCACACAGAGCCACAAAGAAGCTGAGTGCTATTATACGCAAGCGAGCACCTCCTCAGGTGCTAAATGAAAAGCACTTCTGGATTTCTGAGCCGTTGCTAATTTCCCTGAATGAAACGGTTTGTGTTGGTGATCATTTTCCCCCATGAGCAATCCTGTAACTGTTTAAAATCACTGAAGATGCCCAAAGACCATCTAGTCTAATCCGTCGCTCCTACTAGCCCTTCGGTAAGAAAGAAGAGCTTTCCTGTTATCCATTTGGCAAAATCCACAGATGGGCTTTATTATGTGCTTTAGTGTGCAAGGTTTAGTATTTAGTTCCATTATATATACACACAGTACTCGATAATGAGAGTGAAATGTTGGAATAAATAAGACTGATGGTAGTTCATTCCAGGATGCATGTTGATCACGTCTGACTGGCTGGCTGCATTCTCCATTTTGAGCAGGTAGTACTGCAAACATACTGCAAGAAGCTGATGTTCCTCTTCTATCAAACGAGAAATGCCAACAGCAGATGCCAGAATATAACATTACTGAAAATATGATATGTGCAGGCTATGAAGAAGGAGGAATAGATTCTTGTCAGGTAAAGATGTAAAACTCCTCACTGTACCTTTTCAGAAAGCACTGGTGTCATAGTTATTTCATTGCTTAACAATAATTTGGGGGTAAAGAAATAATCAGGGTTCTTTTATTTCTCTTCTTTTACAAAACTGTTACTTTTTGCCTATTTGCATAATCCTGTTGGGTAGACCTGAGCATTGGAAACAAAAATAATTTTTTAAGAAAATAGGTTACAAATCAGATGCCTTTGGAGACTAGACATAATACTTGAATGTGTGAGGCAGCCAGCTAAAATGAGCGGTGGACCTGGGTTGAACCAGAAAGTATGTACCTTATCTAAAAGCATTTCTTTTCAGATTTCCAATTATTTTAAACCCCCTGCAAACTTAAAACAAACAAGCAAAAACAGGGCCTGAGGGCTGGTGTAGTCTACGGGCCTCTAAATTTCAACCCTGATTTTAGAATATCATCCAGGAGTGCAGTAACCTGACGTAATTTCTTGATGAAAACCTGCATAGCCTAGTTAGTCAGTTTACAGCTAACCAAAGGGGAAGTAAATAACTTAATAGACTGGCATAACCCTGGCTCTGGTTTTGATATTATCGTTTATATTAGAAATGTAGTAACTTTACCTTGCTGTAGTGCTAATGTCAGTATTGCAATAAATTTGAAGTGTCAATAGCTCTTGACCTGTGTGGTCATTAGAAAAAAAACTCTTACCCACATACTACCTTCACTGAAACATCTCGCCACCTAAAAATAATGTTCCTGTCTGTTAGCTCCATGAAACCCAAGTACACACAATAAATAAAAAGGGAAGTTCTGCTAGATTTTAGAATTGTAATTGATTTTTAGGTACAGCATGGGGTAGTCATGAAGTGCATGGATTCTACGTTCAGACTATTCTTGTTGGATCCTGGCCGTAACACTCATTGGTGAGACTTTGGGCAAGTCACTTAGGGTTTATGGAGAGGTTTAAATGAGATAATCCATGTAAGGCATCAAGGAATTACTCAAAAATGTTAACAGTTTTTATTATGAAACTTAGCAAATAAATCTTCTGGCATATTTTCTATATTTGAAAATTAATAACATATCAATGCTTTAATGTCTGCTGGATTAGATTAAACCTGCTAGCATTACCGACCAAATGAATAATTTCTAAATGAAGAAATAGCAGTTTATGTCATGGGAAAATGGTTTCACCGTGTTAAAGTGTAGCAACTTATTTTATATATTAACACATATATGTCATACTACCAACACATGACAAGCCATATAAATTGATGCTTGTTCAGATCATCTGGGTCTAAGTCCTCTCGTTAAATCAATGTCTTCAGGTGTGTTAAATTTCCAGCTTCGTTTGACATTTATTCTGCTTTGATAAATGCTTGCAAATTCAAGACAAATAGGATGGTTTTTTCTTGTTTAAAATTTGTCTCCAGGTCTTATACGTCTTTTTTAAAATGAAAAGTGTGCTAAGGGTAAGATATATTGCCACTTAGAAGGAGATCTATAGAATTCTTGTGCAGGAGGGAAATCAGCTGGACAACTTCAATTACAGCTAATGGGGATTGTGTGGCAGACACCTCATGCACTAGGCAGAAAATATGACAGCTGATGCTATTGATTTTAAGGTTACATTAAGTCATTAACTCATGCCAGGTCTCTGAAATCTTATAGTTAGCTCGGATTCTACACAGTCTAAGCATGTTATCCATTGGCAAGTAAGAAATGTCCTACATAAGGTAATACCTTGTATAATAAAATGTTATCATAATTGAGTAATTAATATGCTCGATTGTCACATGATTTTCTTTGTTCAACTTTAATACTATGTTTTATAACAGGATTAATTGATTAAACAAAAATGCATTCTTTAAAACTGTGAACACGTTATTACTGTTCAAATACATTATTTGAATAAGTTCTTCGAAGCATCATTTTTTAGCCATACGATGGCAAAGAATGTGCCTTACTAGTCATCCACACCAGACGTATCTTCTGACTTACCAAAGGCTTGCCTTTTAGTGGTAGTAGTTTGGATTTAAAGGCAACATCAATGGCTGGAGAATATCTTCTCCACATAAAATTCAGTGAAGGACACTCTACCTGCCATTCCAAGCCATATTCTATACTAATGGCTTTCAATGTGTGGCCTCCAGTCCAGCAGCACCACCTGAGAATCTGCTAGAAATGCAAATTCTCGGGTCCCATCACATATCTGCTGAATCAGAAACTATGAGAGTGGGGCCAGCTATGTGTGTTTGTCACATCTCCCAGGAGATTCTGATGCACACTAAAGTATGAGAAGTATTGTTCTGAACAAAGATGGTCACCTTGCACTCAGACACTCAAAGAAGGTACTCATTTTTATTTTTACTTATAAATATAGCATCTCACTAGAAACATAAACTTAAGGTTAATACTTTATGTTCTGTAAACTAATGCATATTTTAAAAAATATTTATATATTTATGTATTTATTTTTGAGTCAGAGTTTTGCTCTTATTGCCCAGGCTGGAGTGCAGTGGCACGATCTCTGCTCACTGCAACCTCCGCCTGCCTCAGCCTCCCGAGTACCTGGGATTACAGGCACCCATCACCACACCTAGCTAATTTTTTGTATTTTTAGTATAGACTGAGTTTCACCATGTTGGCCAGGCTGATCTTGAACTCCTGACCTCAGGTGATCCACCTGTCTCGGCCTCCCAAAGTGCTGAGATCACAGGTGTGAGCCACTGTGCCCGGCCCCATGCATATTTTTGAAGTACTCATTATATCTCCGAGACAGTGCAATAATGAAATATTAATACCTTCACTGAACAAATCAGAAAATTAAGGTAAGGCAACAAACATATGGAAAAAAAAAACTCAACATTACTGATCATTAGAGAAATGCAAATCAAAAGTACGATGAGATACCATCTCATGCCAGTCAGAATGGCTATTGTTAAAAAGTCAAGAAACAATAGATGTTGGCAAGGTTGTGAAGAACTAGGAACACTTTTACACTGTTGGTGGGAGTGTAAATTAGTTCAACCATTGTGGAAGACAGTGTGGCGATTCCTCAAGGATCTAGAACCAGAAATACCATTTGACCCAGCAATCCCATTACTGTGTATATACCCAAGGGAATATAAATCATTGTACTGTAAAGACATATGCACATGTATGTTTACTGCAGCACTATTTACAGTAGCAAAGACTTGGAACCAACCCAAATGCACATCAATGATAGACTGAATAAAGAAAATGTGGCACATGTACACCATGGGATACTATGCAGTCATAAAAGGGAATGAGATCATGTCATTTGCAGGGACATGGATGAAGCTGGAAGCCATCATTCTCAGCACACTAACACGGGAACAGAAAACCAAACACTGCATGTTCTCACTCATGAGTAGGAGTTGAATAATGAGAACACATGGACACAGGACAGGGAACAACACACACCAGGGCCTGTTGGGGACTGGGGGGCAAGGGAAAGGAACTTAGAGGGCGGGTCAATAGGTTCAGCAAACCACCATGGCACATGTACACCCATGTAACAAACCTGCATGTTCTGGACATGTATCCCAGAACTTAAAGTAAAATTTTTAAAAACAAAAGAAAAGAAAATTAAGTTGAGGAGAAGTTACATAACTAAACTGATGTGGTATAGTTAGATGACAGGAAGGAATGGAAACAGACTGAGGCCTCTGAACCAGATAAACTGCCCAGCCAATAGGCAACAAGTCTGCCGTAGGATCCTTGAGTAACTGCAACTGGCCCAGTATGTTCTGGGTAAGTTAAAACCCCGGTTCTGTCTGGATCCTCTTGTCTATCAAAAAATTAAATTATTTTAGAAGATATGTGAAAAAACAAACGACTCCTTTTAAAAATATCCAAACAGCTGAAGTTGATTTTTAATAATTTCCAAGTCACATAAAATGTATTTTGATCCTTGGATATATACTGTTCCATAAATATTTCAGAACCTATATTACAGATTAAGGGCTTGGGAGGCAGAACTAGAAATCACAGTCCCTGCTTTCAAACAGCTTGAACACATTTGTTACACTAGAATGTTGGTAACCTATGGTCGCCAGTGCAATTTATGTTCCTGTGTATGGAGGGGGAAAAAGGTGCTTTGATAGACTACAGTTTTTTCTTCAAATACAGGGCCCAGAGATGATAAAGGATCAGATAAAAAGCCTCTTAGGATAATTTCTAGCATCCAGCTGGGATTGAAATATTCTGTTACACCAATGATTTCAAAACACATACAACTTTAAATGTCTTCATAAATATAAAAAGCATTCATTAAAAAGATTTGCCCAATTAATACAGGAAACATACTTGTCAATTTCATGTCATTAAATAATGATATTATATGTTTGTATTATCACTGCGTTACACAGGAATCATAGGCAATAAAATCTATGTAATGTACTAGGATCTGCTGTAATTAATATTCATAAAAATTAAAAACATTTCTTAGTTTGAAATCTCAGATGAAAACATGAGTAACTATCACTGAAAATTATATCACGGACTTCCTTATTTCAGTTGAAGTGTTTTTTACAGACTTCCTTATTTCAGTTGAAATGTTTTTCAAATCGGATGGTGTTTGTTGAGCCCCAAAAAGATAATGTTACCCAAGAGAACTAAAATCTACTTTGTGAGTTCCTAATTTTTCCGAAGAGTATATTGTGAAATAATTTGTCTTTTCCACAATGTCCTTTGTGACACTTACAGCAGATCTCCTTAAATAAAATGATTGGATTTTAATAAATATTTTGTTTGGGATGCTTGTCATAGTTGTGCTTTAAAGAAATTCTTAGTATCCACCAAAATGCCTAATTAAAGTGGTGAAACTTTTACTAAAAAGCTGCACCGTAAAAATTATAAATTAGGTCTTAGTTGTTACAGTGTCTCTGTCTCCTTACTGAGGTTCTCATTCCTGACTTAGAGTGAAAGTGAGAATATATACAGATGACTTGCAATTAAATCGTATTTTTTAATTTATTTGATACAAATAATTTTATATGTTTCGATCAATTGATGACATAGCTACAATTTTGTTTTGCAATTCACTCTTTAGGGGGATTCAGGAGGACCGTTAATGTGCCAAGAAAACAACAGGTGGTTCCTTGCTGGTGTGACTTCATTTGGATACAAGTGTGCCCTGCCTAATCGCCCGGGAGTGTATGCCAGGGTCCCAAGGTTTACCGAATGGATACAAAGTTTTCTACATTAGCACATTTCTTAAACCAAACATGAAAGTCAGATTATTTTCCCATTCTACTCTAGAAAGCATGGAAATTGTTTAGTACAAAAATTTTAATGAGTTACCCAAAGTTTTTATTCTTACCTATGCCAATGAAATGCTACGGGGCCAGGGAAACAAAATTTTAAATATAATAAAATTAGCAATACAGAGTAACTTTAAAATACCATTAAATACATGTTTTATTTCATTGTGAACAGGTATTTCTTCGCAGATCTCATTTTTTAAATTCTTAATGATTATTTTCATTATTTACTGTTATTTAAAGGGATGTTATTTTAAAGCATATACCATACACTTAAGAAATTTGAGCAGAATTTTAAAAAGAAAGAAAATAAATTGTTTTACCCAAAGTGCGTCACTGTTGGAAATAAACTGCCGTAAATTTTCTAGTTCCAGTTTAGCTTGCTATTAGCAGAATCTCAATCGTTTCTCTGTCTTTTCTATCAAAATTCATTCTTATTTCAACATATGCATAACCTTAGTATTTTCCCCACTAATAGAAACTATTTACTGTGAGCTTATGTCACAGGCCTGGACTAAATTGATTTTACATTCCTCTTAAATAAGTTAATTAAATAAAATATAAATTAACTGATACGGTCATTGTTTATTAGATGAATTTTACCTGGATTATGTATACTGTCTATTTCATGCTAGTATTTTTAAGTCTCAAAAAAATAATCAGACATACCAAAGAAATGCACCTATTACAAATCCTGGTCTTTGTTTATGTGTGTTACAGTGGGTATTTCTAATATGTGAAAAACTTATTTAGACACAGCTGAATCGCCCATGAGAAGGTCAAATATGTGGAATAAATGAATTTGCTTCACTTATTTAATCTCTTGGATCATTTCCAGAATAAGTTCAGACTTCAACTTAGCTCACCACACAGAATCTTTTGATGTATTTGGGGAGAAAAAAATCATAGTTAATACAAAACACATACACACATACCCCCCCCACACACACACATTCTTGCATGGGACAATTTAATAAAGAGAGAGTAAGGTTAAAAGGAGTTGAAAGAAGGGACCAATCTGTATGACTTGGCCTTATGGAAGAAAGGAGACTTGAATTACACCTGGAAAGAATAATTATTACAGAGGCATTGAAGAGGATATTGGGGATCCACCGGGCAGGTGGGAGTCAGTTAAGGGAGAGGGGTCAGTAGAGAACCATGTGTTGTCATACCAAAAGACTCTCTCTCTGGGAAACAGTCAGATAAAAGGAAAAAAATGTTATATGAAGAAGGTGTGGCCAAATGATGGATGACTGCAAATTCCTGTTAAGAAATTGTAGAATTCATTCTTTGGACCAAAATCAGGAGCCACTTGTTTTAATCCATTTTCATGCTGCTAATAAAGACATACCCAAAACTGGGTAATTTGTAAAGGAAAGATATTTAATGAACTCACAGTTCCACATAGCTGGAGAGCCTCACAATCATGGTGGAAGGCAAAGGAGGAGCAAAGGCACATCTTACATGGAGACAGGCAAGAGAGCATATGCAGGAGAACTTCCAAGTATAAAACCAACAGATCTCGCGAACCTTATTCACTACCATGAGAACAGTGTGGGGGAAACTGCCCCCATGATTAAATCATCTCCACCTGGCCCCACCCTTGACACATGAGGATTATTACAATTCAAGGTGAGATGTGGGTGGGGAAACTGCCAGATCATATCACCACTGAACACACGATTCTTTTTAACACCTTTCCAATGGTCTGATTCTAACAGTTGGGAAAGATAGACTGACCAGCAGGGTATTTGTTTTTAGTACTAGAAGATTGTTCCATATCTCATATGCATTTCAAAACATACAGCAAAAACATATTCTAAAAATGCTAATGCAACAGATACACCATGTATTTCTTTTCATTTTCCAAAGGTTAGCTAAAATTTTAGGAAACTGTTAAGGTAGGATTACTACCATTTTCTAATAAAATAGAAGTCCATTTTCCACCTCCAGTAGCTTATAGGTTTAGTTGTTGATACCAGAAGAGTTACTCAGACCTAGATAAAGATCAAAGGCAAAAGCAGGGCATTTCCCCACTGATTTACTGCTTTTGCCTTGCAGCTGTTACAGTCCATGGTGGCAAAGACAAGGGGGAACACCCAGTTTTCCTCCACTATGTCCACACTAGAGGGAGAAATACATGATAGTAGTTTGGAGGGAAAAGGTTAGGTCCCAGCAGCTGGTCTCCAGTTCTACCCAGAAAGATAGGTAGCCAAGAGAAGAAAGAAGAATGCTGCATGTTGGCCAATCTCAGCTTCAAATGCAGCTGCTCGTTCTCTCAGTCTCTCAGCAGCTGAAAATGGGCAATGCCCATTGATTTCTCTTTTGCCTCCTAGCTTTGCCAACAAGTGCTAGTTGTGAAATGTGTTAAGGAAAATACTTTATTATTTAACTGAAAATAATTAACAGGGAAAATATTAGACATAACCACGCCTTCCATTATTACCACACTTAAAGAGTAATTTGTTTCCAAATTTATATATCGATGCAAACATATCTGTACATTTTTTCACATAAGAGGTTTAGACAGGACTAGTGATCATTCTTCAGAAACAAGAACTCTTTATTTTGTTAAAAGGAGCACAGGGACATATGAAGACCAGACAGTTACAACACTCTCTTGAGAAGAACAAGGCATAAGCATTGAAGAAACTAGGAGATAACACAGAAAGGAGCCACCATTTTCTCTCTCAAGCAAACCCTCATCAATGAATATGCGATCACTGATGGGTTCCAACCCATTTTCACACCATTTCGTAGTTCCTTTCATTCCTGAAATGTCTGTGTGCTGTGCTTATCTCCACACTCATAGTGACTATTCACCTGGTCTCAACCACAAGACCTCTTTGTATACTAATATAGTTAGAGGCTAAATACAGCTAGGGAAACCGTAGACAAACTTTGCAAATATCTGTCTCCAGTGTCAATCCCAAACCCCAAACAACCATCTTTGTTTAGTGGGCAAGAGAGGGACCACATTGATTTCAGAACCCTCAGAGAGCTGCTTCTCATTATATAGGCAACGTGTGAAGACATATGATTTATATTGTGTATGCCACTACTTTTGTTCAGATTGACTGCATTACTGTTTATGCACCTATTAACAAAGTTACATTATTAAAAAATCTGTTGAATTTTAAACTAAAAATAATCATAAGGCACATGTCTTGCACAATTGAAATTAGACAATCCTTGCCTCTAAGTAAAATGTTTGAGGAGGTTTATATCACACTTACTGAAATAGCTTCTTATTTCTGAAGAGGTTTCCTAGACATTGACCAAAAGCAGAGAAACTGAAAGATGAGTTATTTCTAGAAAACAAACTTTTTCTATAGCACTACATTTGTGTGTCTGTGTGTGAATTCAGTTGACAACAGTAATGTTTCTTTAATCAAAACAGCATGTATTGAAAAATGAGATGCCATAAAAATAAATATTAGAACAGTTAATTTTTATCAAACACTTATGCAAAGGTAAAATACTTTTGCACACTGTAAATTTCAATACAATATACATTACATTGATTAGATTACAGCTTATGAAAGGTGAAAGAAATACAAAGAATTGCTTCTAACACACATACTCCTGATGTGTTGATAACTTTATCTGCATTGTCCATTTCATTTGCTTGAAGTTTCGGTGCATCCTTTAGCAAAATAAGCAGGTCTCACTCCATTGTTAGCACAGCGTATTTTGTAAATGAAATAATAAACATATAAAAATTACTTTAATATTTGCCTCAAGGGGGAGCTTACAGTTCATCTTGCAGATCCTTTGTGATTTCAAGCCATTCCAAGCTAATGTTCTGATGCCATTCCTTATACAGATTCAGAATTACAAAATTCTGGAACCAAGTCAATGAGTTACTATACTTCCATGCCACTTTCTTTTCTGCTGCTCTTTGAAATCCACAGTGTGGACTGGTTTGGACTAGTTTTTGTTCTTCCTTTACTGAAAAACATAAGAAAAAATAAGTTTAGTGTCTAAAACTTCTTATTAAACTAAGCATGTCTTGGTCCAAAGGGAGATATCTCAGACAGTTCTTTATGAAAGACTCCTCCTCCTCTTATCAGTATATTTTCCCATTCTTCCAAAAACTTCTAGATTATTCAAATATGTGAAGATGGCAGACGGTTCTTGTGAATGATAGAGAAAACAAAACGTATCTTTTCCTGTTTGACATTTCCTAATTTAGAGTTCATTTTTGTTGTTGTTTTTTTTATTGTTGTTGTTAATTTTTTATTTCCATAGGTTATGGGGGAACAGGTGGTGTTTAGTTACATGAGTAAGTTCTTTAGTGGTGATTTGTGAAATTTTGGTGCACCCATCACTTGAGTAGTATATACTGTACCCAATTTGTATTCTTTTATCCCTCACCCCCTTCCCACCCTTTCCCCCTGAGTCCGCAAAGTCCACTGTGTCATTATGTCTTTGCATCATCATAGCTTAGCTCCCACTTATGAGTGAGAACATACGATGTTTACTTTTCCATTCCTGTGTTACTTCACTTAGAATAATAGTCTCCAATATTACCCACGTCGCTATGAATGCCGTTAATTCATTCCTTTGTATAGCTGAGTAGTATTCCATCATATATATATATACCACAGATTCTTTATCCATTCACTGATTGATGGGCATTTGGGTTGGTTCCACACATACAAACGTGTGCCTGACACAATATTAACCATTTCCATTTTATTCACCAATAAAAACCTTTATTTTCTTTGATCAATTATTTTGGAAATCATCTTGCTCCTTGAGTCTCCTGTCACTAATGTATGCTGAATTTAATGTCAAATCATCAAAACAATGGTATTATACTATGTGTGCAGATGTGCCTATTCCCCTCCTCCCATCAGTTCTCCGGCTCTGCACTTAAGTCACTTGATTTCTGGAAGCTTACTGATGCCTCAGTCTCTGAAACCGTTGTGGTTAAACAGCAGCTTGATGCTTTGGTAACATAACAGTATCTGAGTTCCTCTAGATCTGAGATACAGTTTCACCCTTGTCAGATTTGGCATTCTGGCCCACATTTCCAGCCTGTGCTTAGGGTTCTGCTATCTTCTGTCTTTCCACAACATAATTACTTTTCAGGCACCCGCAGCAGTTCCCTGTTCCTGGGTTTACCTAAGTCATTCTGTCTCTTTTTTTTTTTTTTTTTTTTTTTTTTGAGACAGACCCTCACTCTGTTGCCCAGGCTGGAGTGCAGTGGCGCGATCTCGGCTCACTGCAAGCTCCACCTCGCGGGTTCAAGCGATTCTCCAGCCTCAGCCTCCCAAGTAACTGGGATTATCGGCACCCACCACCACGCCTGGCTATTTTTTGTATTTTTAGGAGAGATGGGGTTTTGCCATGTTAGCCAGGGTGGTCTCAAACTCCCGACCTCAGGTGATGCACCCAAGTCATTCTCTACTGGATGCCCTGTCAAAAGTAGATTTCTTTGGGCTGGTTTCCTCGGGATAATCTCTTGCCTGGACCAAAAGTGTTTGTCCCAGTTCACTGTGTTGTGCACTTACTTGCTCCCTGACCACCCCAGCCCCAGTTCCCAGCATCTGCCTCAATCTTCACAGACGTCTCCCCATCCCCTCCTCTCCATCTACCAGACATTGCAGAATTCCCTCAAAGAGAAAAAAGAACTATTTCTAAACACACCTGACCATCACCCTTTTAAAATATTACTTAATTCATTGAGATTTAGCTGTTTTGATTACTAATAAAATATTATGTCCAAATTGTATGGTTTGTAGATTTCCATCCAAATAAGTAAGATTAACACAACTCTATTCTACAATCATCTAACATGTATGGAATATAAGCCAAGAAAGTTTATAAAAAGCACAAAAATGTTCTAAATGGTTAAAAATGGTTATTAATGTGACTTTTGTGTAGAATTAGTATTTCATTTAAGAATTACTTAAATTTTTTCTAGGTCTTTTGTTACTTAATGGGTTCTTTAGGGTTTATTTCAGCAAAAGAAGAAGATGAAGTAAGGTCAAAAGAGAAAAATGCATGTTTGCAGGTCCTTTCTAATGGAGGCATTCTCTTGATCAGTTCTTATTTAAACCACTCAGACAAAGATGTCTAGCTTATTCTAGCGAACATGCTCTTACATAAACAGAACAGCTTTTCATTTTTTTATTTTGACACATATTTATATTTCATTTTTATTTGAAAATGAAATAAATTTTCATTTTATTGAATTTTGTTTCATTTTTATTAAAAAATTGGGACACATGGAAAAACTTCTCTAATTCTAGGGTATGAGTAAGCAGATACAAAAGTCATAATAATCTCCCAGAAATCTTGCTGGTAAAATAGAGGATTTTATTTCAAGATACCTGGCAAAAAGTGACCTGTTTGAACCACTGTATTTTATTTCCTATTCTTAAAAGATCTTTTTGAAATAAAACAGAAACCTGTGACTTGAATTTTGAAAAGTAATACAAAATGAACCCCAAAATATCAAGTCTTACATATAGCTTGATGTCTAGATTGAAAAGTCTAGCATTAATTCTTATACTTTATAACAAAAAACAGTTTAGTAGAGTGTATATGTTGGAAGTTTACAAACATCCAAATTTCAGATTCAGCATGGACACTAGCTATGACTAGGTAACCAAGGCAGACTAGGTAACCCATCTAAGACACCATCTTCTCAACTGAGAAATACAAACAGAAGGGTAACTGCTTAATAAGTCTTGTGAGGATTAAATGATGTATTACATTAATCCTATCCTCAATGTATATCTTATTAGATTGTATAGGATTGTATGTATAGGATTAAAGGAAAATTAAAATATAATTAACTTTATATTAATAGCTTTAAAACATTACTGAAAACCTATTTAAAGTTTTTCAAATTGTCTCTACATATATGAGTTATTTACCTTTTATGCAGCATCTGGAAACAACAGGTTCCAAAAGCAACCAGTATCAGTAACAGCAGGGGTATTGTTGGTATAACAACATAAATTAGATTGGGAATTATACCTACAAAATAAAACAGTCTTCATGTGAAAAGATAGTTGAGGAAGAATTCTAATGCAAAAATATGTAAGAATGTTTCAAAAAATTAAGGTGAAATAGAATTTTCAATAAATTGGCCCTAAAGT
Source organism: Macaca mulatta (assembly GCF_049350105.2). Lineage (NCBI taxonomy): Eukaryota > Metazoa > Chordata > Mammalia > Primates > Cercopithecidae > Macaca > Macaca mulatta. Next base: position 29,453,729 of record NC_133408.1, read on the forward strand.
TCTTCTCAAAATATTGAAAAATCTAATGAAATAATATACAGTCATGCACCACATAGTGACATTTCAGTTAGTGATGGACCACATATATGACAGTGGTCCCATAAGATTATAATGGAGCTGCCCTCTATAGGTGTACCGTCTTTTATATTTGATATCCTATTTTACACACTTCTATGTTTAGATAGGTTTTGATATATAAATTCCATTGTGTTACAGTTGTCTACAGCATTCCGTACAGTAACATGCTGCAGGGGTTTGTAGCCTGGAAGTAATAGGCCATATCAAACAGCCTAGATGTGTAGTAAGCTATACAATCTACGTTTAAGTACACTCTATGATGTTCGCACAATGACAAAATCGTCTAATGGTGCATCTCTCAGAACATATCTCCATTGTTAAGTGGCACATGACTGTATTCATATTTTGGTAAAAATTAAAAACAAAGTTTTACAGTACTGAAAATTGAATGGTACTGAATTGTAGTGATATCAAACTGTTCCAATTTGATATCCATACTTCCAAAACTATTATTAAATCTACAATTCAGACATGGACTAGCTTTCATTAATAATCTTAGCTAACTCATTTCATTACTCTTTCTCAATCATTACTTACAAAAATAAGTACTTATTATTAAAATAATAATTATTAAAATTATTTTAAATATATTGGGTAAGTAATTACCTAGCCAATAAGCTTAATGTCATGATTGCATACAAGAGTCACTGGGATTAAACTGAAATATGCAAATATTAACCGATGATACAGTCACGACTCAGAGACACAAGACTCTGGCAGCACAAAGACTTATCTTAATTAAATTCTAACATGAATCATTTTTTAATCCTGTTCCATCACATTGGATAATGCTAGGTATTCTTAGTAAAATTAAAAAACTGTGACACTGTAAGTCCATACAACTTAAAACTACTTTAATAAACATTTGTTCAATTTCATAAGAGAAAATAATATTTCTAATGTGATTTTTGTTTTTCTTGGTGGGGGGACAGAGTCTTGCTCTGTCTCCCAGGCCAGAGTGCAATGGCACAATCTCGGCTCACTGTAACCTCCACCTCCTGGTTTCAAGTGATTCTCCTGCCTCGGCCTCCCAAATAGCTGGTATTACAGGCACCTGCCACCATGCCCAGCTAATTTTTGTATTTTTTACTGGAGACAGGGTTTCCCCATGTTGGCCAAGCTGGTCTCGAACTCCTGACCTCAGGTGACCCACCCACCTCGGCCACCCAAAGTGCTGGGATTACAAGTGTGAGCCACTGCGCCCAGCCTACGGATCTTTTTAATTAGGTTTAGATGTTCTGAATGGTTTTAAAACCAAGCACCTGAAAAGTGAAAAGCACTAAGCCTTAATATCATGTCTATGCAGAAAAAGCAAATTGAAGAACTATGCATTTAGCTTGTAAATTAAAAGTCATCATCATGACTAATCTGAATAATTCTGGTCAAAGTGGACCAGATGCAGATAAAGCTTTCCACTTAACTGTGCATCACTTCATTTACTAGCAGAAGACAAACTCATGAGCAACGGGGCATCTGAGTGATAATTTGCTGTTTCCACCCACTCTTGTTTGACTTCAAGCAATTTAAGGATTCAGCCAATCCCTAAACATTTACCAGCACACCCCTGTTTGCTCTCCACTGAATGTGCCAGTTTGCATCATGACACCTACGTGTTGTTAGAGAAATTTATTGTAGATCCAAAGTTCTTTTGTTGTTGGTGGTGGTGTTTTTGTTTGTTTGTTTGTTGTTGTTTGCTTTTTTGAGACAGGGTCTCACTTTGTTGGCCAAACTGGACTATAGTGGCATGATCACTGCTCACTGCAGCCTCGACTTCCCAAGCTCAGGTGATTCTCCCACCTTAGCCTCCAAGTAACTAGGACTACAGGTGTGTACCACCACGCCAGTCTAATTTTTTGTATTTTTTGCAGAGACGGGGTCTCGCCAGGTTGCTCAGGATGGTCTCGAACTCCTGGGTTCAAGTGATCCACCTGCCTCAGTCCCCCAAATTGCTGGGATTACAGGTGTGAGCCCCTGTGTCTGGCCAGACCCAAATTTTAATGTGGATCACTTAGTTTAGTACCACTCTGAAGAAAACAAAACAGGTTTTTCTATTCAAATACTAGCTTAGCATAATTTTTTCTAACCTAGTTCAAAAGTAAATTTCCATAGGACCATACTTGGTGAACCACTTCTCCAGGCAAGACAAGTTTCACTGGGTCAACATGAAGCAGCGTTTGAAAGTACAGTTCATTTCTTGACGAAGTTAAGGACACATGAAGTAATTACCTGCTTCAGTAACAACCACATTTTGATGGGTGTCTCCTGGTTGATTTGTAAGATAAGGCTTTTCTGCGGGAGCTGTTGGATTAATCTCTGTAAATAATAAGAAACACCAGCATATATAATGATTAAACAAGAGAATTGAAAACACATATAAATATGAAATTATATTAGAAAATAATAAAAACGCCACAATTTTGATTTCTGAACAGCTTACAGCTAATAAAATATAATCTGAATTTAAATTTACGTGAAGTGATCTAACTCTAAAGTCAACATTTAATTATCTTTGAATAAAAGATGGAGTTGATACATTCTCCCTTAAAACTCCAAACTGTAATTAGCAATCAACTGTGGGTCTGTGCTGATGATAGCCTGTTGCAGGCAATAATGGTGGACCAGGCACAAAGTTAAGCAAGGCTAACCAAGAATTGGCAAACATAAGAGTGTGATACATTAAATGCAATTCAGAGACAAGCAAGATAATTTCTTTACTAATATCAGTGTATTATTTAGGTTTCCCCTTGCAATAATAATCAGCAGATGATCGTATGTGGATTGAATTTGGAATTGATGATTCGAGCAACAGTGTTATAAGCCATATTTCTGTTCTGCACATACAACACCGTCCTTAGATTTGCTTTTCAATAGTGTCCACTTTTAAAAATAATAATAATAACACTAAATTAAAGCTTGCAAGTTGTTCCTTTCCCTAGTTTTATAGATATCTCTTTAATTGCCACACACTTGATTTTTTATTGTTTTTCTAACTTTTAAGTTCAGGGGTACATGAGCAGAATGTGCAGGTTTGTTACATGGGTAAACATGTGCCATGGGCTGGGCGCGGTGGCTCACGCTTGTAATCCCAGCACTTTGGGAGGCCTAGGCGGGCGGATCACAAGGTCAGGAGATCGAGACCATCCTGGCTAACACGGTGAAACCCCGTCTCTACTAAAAATACAAAAAAATTAGCCGGGCGTGGTGGCGGCCCCTGTGGTCCCAGCTACTTGGGAGGCTGAGGTAGGAGAATGGCGTGAACTCGGGAGGCGGAGCTTGCAGTGAGCCGAGATTGCGCCACCAGCCTGGGCGACAGAGCGAGACTCCGTCTCAAAAACAAAACAAAACAAAAAAAAAATAGAAAAACCATGTGCCATGGTGCTTTGCTGCACAGATCATCCCATCACTGAAGTATTAAGCCCAGAATCCGTTAACTATTATTCCTGATATTTTCTCCTCTTGTCACACACTTTAAAATTGCTGAAGTTTCTTGTCATGATTTGGTATTGCTCTATTTTCTGTTTTTCTTTTCCTTAAGGAACTATTTGTTAAATAAATAATTCAATGAAAGTAAATTGAATTATTTTAAAAAACATAAATGTTTCCATTTGTTCCCAAAGTGTGACTCTCTACTTTTGTCAATTGAAATAAGAACACACGTAACATCTTACGTAGTCTTTAAGATAGAGAAGAATTTTAATTTAATGTTTACCATTCTTACATTGCCTTATAATGTCATAGAGTCCCCCTTTGTTGGAAGTTTAATCATACACCATTTTGTAGTAATATTTGTTACTCTTGTACGCAAATTTTACCCTGACATTTTAATAGCCTCCTCTGGGTTTCAGATTCAGTCCTAGACTCTACATACTCTTCTAGAGAACTTAGTCACCCTATGCCTAGTCAACTGGTATTTTTAAACAAATAATATAAATATTATGCAAAATATCACTAAAAATTGGTAAATACATAAAACTTGGTAATTATATAACCAAGGAATTTAATCAAACCAACATCCTTTACAAAGCAGACACTAAGCTCAACGAGGGTTAACTGAATAGAAATAAAAAGATATAAAAGATTAAATCATGACATAAAAAATAAAAATCCTGAACACATTAATAAGGCCAACAGTAAACCTGTGAATGTGCTTCAAAACAAAAACTACATAAAAGAATATTTTAATAAATATAGATTATTTGAAGATTTGGGTAGAAAGGAGAAGTTAAAGAAAGAATAATTTTATATCATAAATGCTCTTGCATGAGTAATGTAAACCTAGATTACCTAATACAAAAACAAGTAAAGAAGATTGTAAGATTTATAGTGTGCTAAATAATGGCATCAATTTGAATGCAAAAATAAAATAAATACAATGAAGGGTCAAATAATTGACCTCTGAACTCAAAAGAAAGGAGAAGGCGACAATGTAATATTAAGAATAATGCAAATATTGTACTTGTATTATTCAATAGTCTTAAGTACATGGAATGTCACAAATTTAAAATATTAGAGAATTTCAACTTTATATTTCTCCAAGAGAAAAATAAAGGATATAAGCACATAACAGACTCAGCTTTGCAAAGGCTTCCTGGAGGGTAATGATGGGTTTAGCAACCAAGATGGTTAAAGAATAAACTCACCAGGGATATAAAAAGTTGGCTAATACACTCAAGAGCAGGATAAATGTAAGACAAGGGTAAGCCTAATCCAAATAATCCTTTGTGCTTTATGGTATTAAGAGAAGAAGAATCATGTAATTTCAAGAGAATAATGGAAGCAGCAGTATTCAACTATAATTGCCTTCTGTGAACATGTATTATGAGTTCAAGTAGACACCTCTTCAGAAGAGTTAAAATGAGACTTCCAAACACTGCGGAGGAGAAAAACAGCAAAGAAATCTCAAAGCCTAAGGATCTAACTTGACTTTCTCAGATGATTTTAAAAAATGAGTCCACGGAGTTTATATTAGTCTCTCTTTCAGTCAAATATGAATTCAGATTATCTATCCTATTCAAAGTAATTCAAATTGACTATTTTACAAATCCAGAACGCATGCCAGTATAGCTCAGGTCAATGTAAGATTCCCATTTGCTGCATATGACAAGTAGTGGGAGATTTCAAAAGAAAGCTCACTGAGGAGGCATGTTTCAAGAATAGGAATCACAGGGAGAACGAATCATATCTTCCTGCTTTTTTCCACTACGGGGCAATGAGCTACAATAGTCTTATTTTTACTGAGTACCACATGTCAAGTATTATACCATAAAATGATAAGCAAATGTTCCAGGAGAAAGTACTTTGTTCTCTTAAAATCAGATAAAGAAGTGCTGCTCATGTGTGTAAGTCTACAGGTGCTTTGGTGACTTACATCTACTTCCCACATATTATAGTAACGTTTAAAATATTTTAAAACAGATATTTATTGTTTACAAAATCTATTTACAAAAAAATTGGTTTTATTGTTAGAAATGATTATTTTTTCTTAAAGACATCTCTTCAGATGTTTTTATTCACTCTCTTCTTTGAGCTCATTGGGCAGTTTGCTCTACAGCATATGATATACTTCATTACACAAGTGATGTGAGAAGCTGCAAGGTAATTTTCTATTTCACAGCAGAAAAACAAAAAGAGCCACAGGTAGTGAAAATTAAAGACAAAACTTAATACAATGAAACATGCGCAAAATCTTCTATACCTTCTTTTGCTACTGCTTACCTGGTTCATACTTGCAAATATAATTGTGCTTCATGTTGCACCTGTCATCATTCCACTGGTAAAGGTAGGGACCTCCAAGGCCAGGATTGGCAGTTGGTTGGTGATACATCACAACACACTTTTCACTTCCGCAGGAAGGTTCATCCGTGTACCAGTTTCTGCAAACAGAGAGTAACAGGAACGCTCAGATACATGACTACTAAATGATTCTGCCTGTCCTACTCTGAGATCCTCTACAGGTAACAGAGTCCTTCCTCTACCTCGTGGAGTTCCCCCGAATGCCTGTCAACTGCTCAAGATCCATACTCACCGGTACTGGGAACTGCTTCCATCAGACCACTGATAGAGATCCGGGCAGGCACCAGATGTTTGCCCATCTCCATTCCTCCAAAGCCCTATCCAGAAATCACCATCAGAAATCCCCGTTCCGGGTTTTGTCAGGTTTTGCAACATGCTCTCTATTAACTTCTGTTCTGCTTCATTCTCAAGGCTGAGGAGGACTCCTCCCTCACTCTCACAAGCCAGGCGCGCCTCCTGAAAGCTCACTCGGCTGGACAGTTCATGGAAGTAGGCCATTTTGTAGCAGGGATGCTTGAAGTCAGCAAAACACACCTTTTGGCCTGAAAAAAAAAAGATGCCCATATATTGATAATCTGAACTCTATTTGTAACAACACTAAGAATCAAAATTTAGGAACCAATCAAAGCAGAAAATACATTACCAGAAATGCTTCTCCCACTGAATTACTTTGTAAAGTTTATTTTCTAGCCTATTGCTTGCAATTTGTAAAAGCAAATTGATTCCCTTGTAAACTTGGAACATAAACTTTTAAACTCAGTACTTCAAGCAATGTTTGTTAAGGGAAGTTATAACTCTTCTGGCTTAGATTTTATAAACCAATTAACATAGCAAATGAAAATAGCTAAAGGAATTTCAGGAGTGTATAGTAAAGTGAGCTAAAACTTAATGAAAGAAGAATAACAACTCATAACGCAAATTAATTATCAAAAACAAGTAATGTATAATGAAACAATTTTATATAAGGTGTTCTGAAGAAGATACAAAGTGGCAGATTTAAGGTATAAATATTTGCTTTCATTTTGTATACCTGAAAGCAAATCTATTAAAATTGGAAGTTAAAAGAGGACAGAATGAAGGTAATTGGTAGTAATAAATGATTAATTAATATAATATTATATTGGAAGTGACAGGATAGAGTTCTAAATTCCTCACTATCTCTGAAAAAATCTCATTACCAATCTTTTTAGTATTTTTCTGGGGTCTTTGGGGAGATAATGTGTGTAAACTCCAATTCCGAGGCCAATGTCTTCTCTCATTTTACAGGGACATCTCTGATAAGTGATAAATTGCAAATTAAAATCTCCCAACTATGAACTTAGAGAATTAAGTACTTTTAAAAAATGAATTTAATTTAAATGTGAAAAAAATGATGGCTTAGAGAACAGTGGAACAAATATATCATGAAATAAAGGAGCTAGTAAAATCTTACCAATGGCTAGCTGTTGTTGATTTCTCACAATTTGGATGGAGACCTGAGTAGGCTGAAATTTGGCCAAACTGGTCTTTCAAAGACAGTTAAATGATTAGCTCAAAACAATTAAGGTAATAAACATTTAGCAGACTTGAGAACAAATTATTTCTCTCAGCTTTAGAGGCTCTCCTTATATATTAAACACATATGAAATAACAATGTCTTCCTCTAATTTAACCTTAAAAATGCTCCATTCGTTCCTTTATGAGTTTGAAAGTAATAGTATTACATTTTTCGAATCTTCCCTAACTCAGAATTTTATTAAACTTAAAAAAAAATTCATTTAAATTCACCTTTCTCTGTAGTTAATCTTACTACTGGTGGTTTTATTGCATATTTCTTCAGGAATAAAGATTAGGACCAACCAAATATCCAAAATCTATAAATAAATACACAGAATACTCTGAATTTGGAAGGGAAGTTTAAAATCTATTTTTTATCTTAAACCTGTATTTTAAAGATTTTTATGTTACAGAATTCCATTCAACCACCTAACCACCTTTCCTGACATCTATTGATTATGTATAGTCTATACTATACCCAATAAAGTCATTATTTGTAGTATCCTGAAAATCAATTTATTTCAAGATATTAGCCAGAATCCCAAACAAGCGTAAAAGTTTTGAGACCTCATAATGAGATTCTGCTCTAATAACATTTGTGAAGTCTTGAACACATAGGCAAAAAGAGTTTGGAAAAAAAATCTCAAAATTAAATTTTACATACCTCTGCATGTTAAGCAGTGTTAATTTTCCTAATTATCAAGTGAAATAGCTGCAAATATGCATGATATCATGTCATAATAAATCACAGATATTTATATTACATATATATGCCAGAGATAGATAGATAGATAGATAGATAGATAGATACATAGATAGATAGATAGATAGATAGATAGATAGATAGATAGATAGATAGATAGATAATAGATTGACGTCAAGGATATTATGGTGTATAGGATTTAGCTAGTTCTACAAGCAATGGATTTTCTATTGTTCTATTGTCTACACTCACCCTTGTTTACCATTAAGAATGTACGGCAGGATTATAAACAAGATCCAGAATGGTCATTCTTCTTGTTTTGATTTTCACTGCTTCTACTTTTGTTCACCTCTGCTCTCTGCTGTCAACTTTTAAAACCACCAACGATCCCTCTCTGTTACTATTTCCTGTGCCCAAACTGCTTTCCATAGCCGCTTCTACTTTCTTAGTCTTGCCCTCTTTTAGCTTAGATTTGGACTTGGAAAACAGACTATCGATTACTTTATGTAAAATTAAGACAAATTACTTTATGCTAAGAAATTAGGAAATAGTTTCACTACTTTCTTACAATTCATCTCCATTAACATTATTCTTGTTGGTATTTATAGCCTTTTCTACTATGTATTTAATTGTGTAGCCTATCAATAAAAGTTGTCAGTAGTCAGGGATTTGTGGGGTTGGGGGAGATTCTTGTATTTAAATACTGGCAAAAAAAAAAAAAGCATTCAAACTTTGTACTTTAATTACAGTACATCACGCTGAGCCAGTGTATCATATCCATTCCCTTCTGGAGTCAGCAATTAAGGACCTATGATGACACTCAGACAGAAAGGCACAGAAATCAGTGGAAGGTCATTAACATCTCAACAGTGTTTGAGTGATAGGCATTCAATATCTTGACACAAACAGAGAACAGCCAACCAAAAACTAGTAGTTCTGGCAATGCAAGCAAGCCAAGAGTTGTTCCCTTTGTTTCATTACCTGGATCTGGACCCAGGAGCGACACACTGAAAAATATGAACAAATTAACAGGCTGCCCAAACTGTTAATGCAAAAGAACATATTAGTGTGAATGACCATGGGAAATAAGTTAGACAGACTTCAGGACAAACCAGCCTGAAAATAAATATTCTTTGAGAGATGATTAAGAGAGTCCTAATGGCTGACTCTGAAAATTAATGTATTATTTTAAAATTTCTCCTAATACATTATAAAGTTTTGTGATGATTTCATCATTTCAAATGGTTGTTCTGGATCAGAGCCTAACGATGCCATTACGCCTGTGTTTCCCTGCTTGTATTTAGAAGCATGCTGTTTCTATTTTCATCTACTACATCCTTTACCTAGTTCTAAGTGTCCAAATATATCTTAATTACATTCCCTTGAGTTTTCAACTTGTTCAATTTTTCACTCCAAGAACTTTCTGCCTTGGATTTTATCCCAGCACTTTTGAAATATTAAATTTCCCTACCAAGATTGTTTTGCAAGATATCAAAAAAAGTCATATTAAAAAAAAACAAAAAAACAGACTAGCCAGACCTTTCAGTGAGCAAAAAGTTTGTTATATGTAACAAAGCCTCACACATTTAGGGAATTCCTGGGTGTGACGCATATGCTAAAAGTCACTGTTCATTATCTCTGACATTAAAAGATAAATGCAACACAGATTTTCTCATGATGAGCATACAAAAATGGTGATGTAAATTAACTCACAAAATTAAGATAGCACTTCTAATTAAATGCATGAGAGCTTTAGGTTTCGTGTGGAAATTTCTAACACCATTATGTTAGTTTATACAGATATAATAATAATAAAAGAAAAAATCTAGGGACAGAGATTATATTGAAAATAATTAACAATCAATGCTGCGCAGGCCCTGGACAATGGCCAGCTTGACACTCTCTGTGCCAGGCCATGTGTCTAGTTGTGGATAATAGAACAGTCCTCAGGTCCTGCTTGAGAGAGTGGAGACTGTGATGGCTGCATGGCAGGGAGACTCTAAGGGCATCAAGAGAGCATCCCATCATCAACCGGAATGGATATATTAACTCTAAAGTTTGATCATCAGCTGTGTCTACAGAGTTTGAACTGAAAAGTCACTACCAGTTCAGATCTAGCAAGGCAGTTTTCAGGAAATTATAAATATATTGCACAATTTTTATGGGTTTATATACAATCATTTAAAGCTGACACTGAATTTCTTTATACTCAATTCTATTTTATTACTGATTTCCACCTTAGCGTGCAAATTTGGTCCAAGTTGCAGCAAAATCAGCAGAAGCAGCAGCTATTGAACATCTCACCACTATTTCAGCTGATCACATTTGGCTACTGATGCAGTGAAACTCCAACAGCTGGGAAACAAATGTTGCCCTAATTCCCAGAAAAGTTTTATTAATGCAGATCTTCTGGAAGCAACTTTCCCACTTCTGTAAAAGCCAGCCTTCCTAGAGAACAATTACAACGACCTCTCGTCTCATTCTGTGAGATGATATGGAGAATTTCTCTGTCTCTTATTTTCAAATGTTATGTTCAGATAAAATCTTCCATCAACATTTTACGGGATAGTTAAGTATTCAGAGAACCATACAATGGGTTCTATTACACTAAGGTTACATTTATGCCGTCTAACTATAAATTACTAAATGTCAACTAGCATCTGCAGTAGAAGACATCCTTTAATTGTGGGCTTATCTACAAGAGAGAGAAAAGATCTGCCCAGGATTCTACAAACATATTGAGAAAATAAAATTCAAGGTAATTTCTCTACAAACATATTGAGAAAATAACATTCAAGATAATTTCTCTACAAACATATTGAGAAAATAACATTCAAGATAATTTGTTTGCTAGATGTGCACTAGGAGCTAATTAATTTTTAAATCTGAAAAGTATTTAAATATGCAAGTTTTTCTGCACTGGATTTTTTAACATATAAGTTCATGGGTACATATGTAGGATGCACAGATTTATTACATAGGTAAATGTGTGTCATGGAGGTTTGTAGTACAGATTGCACTGAATTTTTAGAGAAATATTGTATAGAATATTTCTTTTATAGAAAAGAGACTTCTTTATATAAAATATATATTTATTTTATACATTAAAATAAAAAAATATATTTATTTTATACATTAAAATAAATAAAATAAATATTTATTTTATACATTAAAATAAATAAAACAAATATTTATTTTATACATTAAAATAAATAAAATAAATATTTATTTTATACATTAAAATAAAATAAATATTTATTTTATACATTAAAATAAATTAAATAAATATTTATTTTATACATTAAAATAAATAAAACAAATATTTATTTTATACATTAAAATAAATAAAACAAATATTTATTTTATACATTAAAATAAATAAAACAAATATTTATTTTATACATTAAAATAAATAAAACAAATATTTATTTTATACATTAAAATAAATAAAACAAATATTTATTTTATACATTAAAATAAATAAAACAAATATTTATTTTATACATTAAAATAAATAAAACAAATATTTATTTTATACATTAAAATAAATAAAACAAATATTTATTTTATACATTAAAATAAATAAAACAAATATTTATTTTATACATTAAAATAAATAAAACAAATATTTATTTTATACATTAAAATAAATAAAACAAATATTTATTTTATACATTAAAATAAATAAAATAAATATTTATTTTATACACTAAAATAAATAAAATAAATATTTATTTTATATTAAAGAAATATTCATCCTTATTAGTTTCACACACAGCTACATAAGCAAACAGGCCCTTTTATTTAGAGAAAGCTATTATTATTAACATTTGTATCACTGTCACAACAAAGATTTCATCAGTATTTCCATGAATAAGTAGATGATTTTTGTCTTTTTTCTTAGCCATTAAAATTTCTATAGAGCTAACTATTGGCAGAGGTTTAAATGCTTTTGGCAATGATATAAAAGTGAGGCCAAACTCATGAAGTCATGGTAGTTTGCTTTTGCTTTCTGAGTAGAAAGGATCTGTAATTTGATTTTCTTTTTGCTTGTATTTGTTTACTTTCTGATAGTTGAGTGCTCAGTTAGTTATGAAAATAATACATATTTTCTTATGTCTCATACTATAATTATATATTATCAATATTAGATGAGTATGGAATTTATATCACTTTTTCAATAAAAATATAAAAGACATATTACCAATTCCTACTGTTCAATTATGATCACCATTAGTTGCAAAAAAAAGTAAAATAAAGCATCCACATGGTAAATATTCCCCAAATCAGGTTGACTTAAGTTAGAATGTTTTATTGGAATCATACAAGGTATTTTTTCTTTTTCATAATTTCTTCTTATCCCCCTCACAATCACACTGATGAGTTTGCTGATACTATCATAAACAGTGTAGCAAAGCCTGTGATACCAATGCCATACACAGTGTAGCAAGGCCTGTGATACCAGTGCCAACACTTTTGAACTAAAAAGGAAAGGCCTGGTGTTCATTTTAAGTGTTCTGTTTTCAGTATTCAATGTTACACCAACATCTTAAAAATCTTTCTTACAAAGAGTTTTATTATAATAAACTTTTATTTTTATGAATGAGATTTTATAAGGTACTTAAATGCATAGTGTGCTATAGCTGGAATCCATTTTCTTACATTAATAAACACATTTATTTATAACTTCATTTATAATTTTAAATTTATAAATGTAGGCTGTGCTCATTTTCAGGATGATGGCAGCAGCAGCAAGCCCTGCTTCTCCAGTTGGAAAATGCCATAAGCTTTCTGAGAAGAGGATGAGACTATCTTTTAAAAAAATCATAATACTTACTATGGAGATTAGAATATTAAGTAGTAAACCAAGTATCAGTGTGACTTAAGAGTTCATGTAGCCAATCAAAAGGAATTTGCTTTGAAATCAAACTCTATACTTGAACTTTGGGTACTTGAGATTATTTAATCGCCCCTGTCCTCAGTCTTCTTAATTAAATAATGAGACCAGTTATAAGTTTTATAGAAATAATGATTCTAATCATAAAGGCCTGAAATTTAGCAATAATTTAGAATGCAGCACCTCATTCCTACCACAATCCATGCTTTGGGATAAATTAGGAGAAGACGACCTCTCCTGGTGAGAGATGGCAGAAAGGTCCCCCTTATAGACTGTCCAACTAGAAAAAGTTGATTTTGCCTCTAGGTGGCTTGAGTTCCAAGCGCTGGGCTTGCCAAGCTGAGCTCCTTCTTCTATCTTTTTGGCATGTACCTCTGCACAGTGCACAATCTGCATAGTGTGTTTGAACCTTTTTAATATTCCTAGCAAGCCTATGACATAGGTACTCTTATCTGTTTTCAAAATGAGGCAAAGAGGGCAGACAATAGTTGAATAATTTGCCCAAGTTCACACAGCTCACAAGTACTGAAGCTGGGGTTTGAAACCACGTCATCTGGCTCTACAGTCCATGTTTTACCAGATTTCTATGCTGTCTCCATATGTCTCACACCTAATATAAAGGGGGAAAATTTCATGAACAAAAGGGATTGATGAATACAAACACTGTGCATGTTATCTATGTCAGAATCATTATCATTAATCTGTTATTGATGACTGGGCGGCTAATATATGCAAGGCTTGTGTATTGAGAGCTTGCTGCTAAACAGAATTAGATTTTCTGTTACAAATATTTAAATAAGACTTAACGTTGCCTCTGTCTCAGATTTTCAAACCACATATGCCTTTAATAAATTTTTATCTAGTCTTTTTATTTTCCAAATGAAACAAACTAGGTCCAAATTGAATGCTTTCCGCATTACAAAGAGTGTAAGTTTAGCCAAGTTGTCATCCTGTGTTATATCATTAGGAGTATGTTAAAACAGTGAAAGAAACACTTTCATCCCACAGTTGGACACATCCATCTACTTGTATATGAATGCCTGACACAGAAAGTTGTTGTAAATAGTAAAAATTGTTTGTGAGTGCATCTTCTGAAGTTTAGCCTTGGACCCCTTTATATATACATATATATAATACATATTATATATATATGTATATATAATAATACATTATCTTTTCTAAAGGTAATGTAACAGATATTGCCATCTTCAGGAAAAAGTTATAAAAACAAAACCATAAAATGATGACAAACAGCAGTCAAAGAATAATGGCTATGATAAATGGTTAGTTTATTAAATGACTGGTAATAAGATTAATTTGTTCCTTTCATGCCCAAGAGATACTTAAAGTAATTGCGTCTCTGAAAACTGCACTGTCATCATGTTATGCTTTTGATGATATCACAGAATAGTTCCATAGGCTGAGATAGGCTCCGCTGTTCTCTTGTATCTCCCTTGCTATTATATTATATTACAGTAATGTATGTGCTACTGTTCACCACCCATGAATTTGCAATATTCTATGGACTCTACACGATAAGAAGGGAGGTCTCTAAATCACCCAGTCTCCTAAATAAAATGTGTGCCAGTTTGAATAAGGTTAAACTAATATATATTAAAGTGTCCTGGAGAAATCTGGAAGCACCATGAAAATACTCCTAACGTCATTTTGCAGCAAAAATAGGTTGGAGATCGCTGCTATGCACACTACAAAGAAAAAGGAAAAAAAAGAGAAACAGATTACTTCAAAACACTTCAAATATTTAAAAGTATCACTTGCTCTTCAAACATATCCTCCCAACTTAGAGACCTGAATTTTGAATCCTTCATATTTGTCCTTATGCCTACAAGTAAAATCCTTTTACCTTTGTCCTAAAGAAGACATCATTACTCACCAGTCACTTCACAAAATTAAATGATTGCAGCTCCTATAGATATTCTCTACACATCTGTGAGTAGTAAGAAATTAGTACGGGTCTAAGCTCCTAAAAGTAGTTTCTGTATTAGCATCATAAATTCAATAAATAGGCTTTGATTACTATCACCATGTCACATATTGTTTTCCATATTCACACATCAAAATAAGTATGACCACTGACCTAGAAAAAATACTTTCTTATTACGACTACATGCCGCTAACTCAAGGGTCAGATAACGATGACAAAGTTGTTTGAAATGTCATTTCTTGCTAAAATATATCCACTTTATTTTTAAGAAATGCTCTAAACTTTAGAAAAGGTGATGTATTTAAAAGTACTGGAAAGTATCTTATTGAATATTTTAAAGTATTAAATATGATTTCTGTGGAGAATTATTTTGTGAGTGTCTATTTTTCTGGGGTCAGTGATTATTTGAGTATCCTACATAGAAATTATAAATTGTTGTACTGAAATTTAACAAATAGAAACATATTCCATACGTTGTAAGTATGTTCCTAATAACAGCCCCCAAAGAGGCTCTTACTCTTCTATAAAGATTTGGTGAATGGTCCCAAGTGACATGAAAAAAATTGATGCACCAATTCAAAACTTACATTGACCAGGTAGACAATAGATCCGTTAGAAACTATTGCTACAAAAATGTCAGGCTTTAGGCTGCTCTGTTCTCTGGCCATTGTGGTCAAAATGCATCCTTTTAAAAAATTAGTCTTCAAAGAATAAAAGTCACAAATCAATTTATAGATGGTTAAATTTCAATGTGAATTTTATGACCAAAGACAATTGAATTATTCATAAGAAAAACATAACTAATTATTTTAATATCAAATAAACATCATCATTTATGCTAAATCAAATAGATCATGTTCAGTTAATTAGAAATTTTCCAGATGTCACCTACAAGATGCCTAGAAATGCTTAACAAGAAAACCTAACAGAAGGTTTGGAAAAAATTATGTACTCAAAATATACCTAGAACACAAAATATACCTCTTCAACAATTTTTTAAGCTCTGATTTTACTTTAGATATTATTTTTCCTCCCTTTAAAATGTTGAGGCCTAGGAATAAGAGCATATCTAAAGGATATTATTTAGGTAAATGAGTAAAAAACACCTTATGTTCAAAGCATGGTCTCTGCTGTTTATTCAGTTGCATGAATAATTCTGATAAGTACAAAGACAGATAAGTAATTCACAAAATCAGATGAGTCTGTATAATGAACTTTTTCTTTGCAGCTAACTTAGGGAGGAAAAGGATCTAATGTTACAGATTCTGAAAATTCTGAAAAAAAGTGTAGAGTGATTGTTAACCACAGGTGTAAGAATTATATTCTGAAGCTGTAGAACATCACAAATTGCTAAGGGGAAGATCAGTGACAATTAAGCTTAATATGCCAATGTCTAAAGGTCTGTCTTCACAACTGAATTAGTTGCTGTCATCTGTCATCTATTTCTACATCTAGTGACACCTGTTGTATAGGTGTACAAAAGTAAAAAGGACTATTTGTGCTTTTTATGTTTAAAAAAACACTTTTCACCCTCAAAACACATATATCCAACAAATACTTATTGCAGTGTTTCAATGAGCATAGTAAGAGATTTCAATAAAGTGTAGCTATGATCAGCCTTTATGTAAGGCCCTAAGCACATTCACCCTAGGTCATTGAGAATCTGTATCCTTTTGAAGAGACCCTCTCAAAAAGTAAGGGAGAGTAGATGCAATACAAATTGTTCAACGACAGGACAGTGAGAGTCAAAAAAAAGAAAAATCAAAGAAAACCTGGGAAGCTTGCCAACTTTGATCCGTTTCTCATGCGCTCACTCAACAGAACTAATTGTGCACCTACTGTGTGCCGAACCTGCAGTCATTACCAAGTATACCTCGGCCCAACTCCAGCTGACTTCATTTTCTGGGAAGTCCCCAACTTGGAACGAAGTGTGCAAAGGAAAGGCATCTACACACAATGATCACACTCCAGTTCCTTGCCAGTAGTCCTGCTGAGAACAAAGACCGAATGCCCAGGCATCTGGAGGCGACCCACAGCGAATTGATCTGGTCTCAGAAAGCATCCGAGTGCACACAGTGCTGGGACCAAAGTCCAGCTAGAGCAACAGAGCAACAGAGGGTGGCATTTCTGCGGTGGCTCTTCTGTCTCTGGGTTCCCTCCGCCTCCGCCCTACCCCACCCCTTCTGCAGGTGCTGAGCCCTGCCCTGTGGTCAACTCTCATCAAGAAAGTGGAAATCACTCCTGAAAAAAAAAAGACTGTGCCGCTCGTGATGAAGCAGAGGCTCCCTCTGCAGCTACTTAAGCAAGCACTTCACAAAAATTTAAACTTTCCTGCGTGTGTGTTAGTGAAGAGAGGGAGGAGAACAGCATAACCAATTTCTCCCCGCCTCCTCCCGGACCCTTAAGCCGCACTGGTTTCCAACGCCCCGGAGAGCCTCTGCCCGAGGACAGGCTGCCCGCCGCGCCCCGTGATCCCCTCTCCCAGCTCCTTCTTCGGGGGGACGGCCCCTGACTCACCGCTGACCACCCGGCGGCAGAAGGCTCCGTGGCCGCAGAGCAGCGCGGCGCCCAGCAGCAGCGAGACCACGCGGCTCATCGCGGCGCGGTGCAGCAGCAGGTGTTGCGTGGAGCAAGGGCGGCCTCTGCCGGGGCGCAGCCCGCGACTCTGGCTCCGCAGCCTCCCTGCCTCCTGGGCCCTACTCCCGCCGCCGGAGCCCAGCTGCCCGACCCCCTGCGCGCATCGCCTTTGGCCGGGACCTGCCGCCTGCCGCGCCTGTGCCGCGTGTGGATGTGCCCGGCTGGAGCTCAAGACTTCGACGGTGCGCGTTTGGGGGACTGAAGTTAGGGGGTCCCGTGTATGTCCCAGAGGCGAAGCAGAAGCCCCGGCTTGGACCGCACGGTTATGTTTTGCTTTTCTCCCCGGCCTCTGACAATTGAGAGGCTGAGCCGGTGCTCCCTGGTCCTGGATCACAGCTGCAGCAGCCGCTCTGCGCTCAGGCACCGTCTTATATACCCACGTCTCGAGGACCCGGCCCCCTCGCTAGTAATAATTTTTAACTACTTCGTCTCTCCAGCCATGTGGAGTATCCCAGCACCTCCCCTAAAAACGGGAGCCACTTTGAAAACAGTCCAGTCAGCAGCCCCGCCTCCTCTGGTGCCCTCCTCCCTGTCCCCTCTTTTCATTCGCTAGCGGACTGGATACTCATTTGTGTAAAATGTGACAGCTTTGCTATTAAACTCTGGCAAGAAGTTGGATCCATTTGGTTTTCTCAAAGATAAATGTGTACGGGGATGCCAAGTTGTGTGGCCTTTCCCTTTCTGTGCTAAATTGCTTCATCATATGTATTGCTAGATGCAGGGCACAGGCACTATTTAAGATGGGTTGGTGAAGTGAGAGCCAAAACCTGCTCAGTGAATTATATAATGTGGCAGGTTTTTCCCCACCTAGGTTCTGCAAATAGATTATCTCCAAGCAGGTTGTTTGACGAAAACTGCCACAACAGCAAATTGAAGGGAATATTTGAGGCATGGTTTTCGAAACTGATTTCACTCTCAGTGTTTGCAACTCCAGAGAAAATCGTCAACAAAAAGTAGACATTCTGAATTCTTGGGAATTTCCTGGAGGTAAATGAAATTCATATATTTCCTTACAAGCATCTATCGGTGATCTACGATATACATTAGAAGTAAAGTTCATTGGAAAACCTGCATTTTTCATAACCTGACCTGCTCTTTATTCAAACAGCCTAGCCAAGGACTGTGATAGCTAGTTTCCAGGAGAACTGGAGAGAAGTTCATAGGAATTTAATGCATATCAAGTCCGTAGTATGAACTCTGCAAATGTTCTCATAATGAGCTTCCGTAGAATTGGTATTTTCTCATTATGTTGCTTTAAATGCATGAGAATTTGTTAAATAACATTGTTTGTCTTATAGGAAGTACATTTTCCTCTAACTTCCTGCTGTCTTTGGTTTCATAAGCCACAGGTACACTGTAAACATCTGTTGGACTCTTTTATTGGAAAAAGGAATTAAATACTGATACAATAAGGACAAATCTTCCAGAATCAGAAATTTTAGCATTTGGAAAGACCTTAAAGATTATTAAATGCACTCTACTCGTGACAGTAGGATTGTAGCTCGGTCTGGAGTCCCAGCTATTTGGGAGGCTGAGGTAGGAGTTTGACGCTGCAGTGAGCTATGATCCAGCCACTGCATTCCAGTTTTGGGGACATGCAAAATCCTGTCTCAAAAAAAAAAAAAAAAAAAAAAAGAAGGAAAGAAATGGAATCCTAAAATAACTATAATAATGTCTATCCTATCACTTCCTTTTTCTTACATTCGCTTTAAAAACACAAATTTTTTGCAGAAACATGGGCAGTTAATACATTTTGACCTTGTAGAGGCTATGGATTCTGTGGCTTTCACACTAGCTAATTATTCACAAAAAACAGGCACTGCTGGGATTCTGAACGAAAAATGGAAAACTGATATGCCTCCAGGCAATAGAGCTACAGCTCAGCCCTGGAAACCATGTCAAAGAGTATCACCGGGCATAGCCATGGTAGGAGAGCTGTCTTCCAGGGGCTCACAGTTCAGTGCAGAGAAAGAAATAAAATAATAATTCTGTGTATAAATGCTGTAATGGAAGGGCGAATCAAGTGTCATGGCTAGCATAGAAGATGAGACATTCATCTGGAGGCATGTTTGCAGGAATTCTCTAGCTGCAGAAAAGGTTGATGGTGGTGATCCCCATGGCTTCTCCAAATACCTGTAGAGCTAGGATTCTGAAGGGGATCTCCTTTCCCCTTTCATGCCACCCTGCTCTCAGTTACTCATGCAGTCCAGAGCTACTGTCAACAGGTCCCTCTTTGGGAAAGAATCTCAGTACATTACAACATAAGCACTAGATATAGATTCCTACATATCAGTAGGCCCAAATGTCTCTCATGCCTAAAAAGCTAGCAAGAATGAAGCCATTTTTTGTCAGGAAGGATCTTCATGGTATTAGTAATTCAGGAAGTCTAATAATATATTATATAATATTATATAACTGTAATATATACAACTGTATATATATATATACATCTATTCTATCACTTCCTTTTACTATCAATAGTATTGATACTATCAATAGTATTGCCAGGACATAGAAAAGTAAATATTTGAAAGTTTAAAAGTAAAATCATTACTAGATAACCACTTCAGCAATAAGCAGAAAGGTTTTCTTTATTTTTTTTCTGAGTAATGTTTGGTTATCACTTCCAGTAAGAGAAGTGATACATATATGTAATATATATAATATAATTATAGTTATATATTGTATATATTATATACTATATTTATATATAAATATATATACTGTATATATTGTATATATAGTATATATTGTATATATTATATACTATATTTATATAATATATTATATATATTTATATATAGTATATTTATATTTAATATACTATATTATATATATACTATATTATATTATATATACTATAATATTATATATATTATATACTATATTTATATATAGTATATATTATATACTATATTTATATATATTGTATATATGGTATATATTATATACAAATATATATAAATATATTGTATATATTTATTGTATATATTATACACTATATTTATATATATAAATATATAGTATATAATATATACAAATATATATATTTATATATAAATATATACTATAATTATATTATATATATTGCATATATATATCACTTCTCTTACTGGAAGTGATAACCAAACATTACTCAGAAAAAATATATAATACATATTTTTTATAGTTACATATAATATATAACTATATATAACTATAATAATAGTTATAGCTTATTAATATAAGCTTATATATAATATATAATTATATTATATAGTTACAGATATTATTTATATATAGCTTATATATAATATATAACTATAATAATAACTGTATCCTCAATGTGGTTGCACAGACTCCCTAACATACACTTTCTTATCTTTAGGCTAGAATTGTATCAGTTTAAGTTGGCCACATTCATTAACTAAGGCTGTTCAGCAGTTATTCTGGATGTTGTTTGACACATCAGGAAAATACATTATTACAGGTTCTTTTTAGATTAATGTTTTTAAAGGGACTGGTTGACAATAACAGCTTTTTTTTGTTTGTGTCTCCGTCACTTCAAAACATCTGGATGGGTCATCACTAAGTTCGGAGATCAGAGTTTGAGTTGTCGTAAACATAAAATGTGAGTGGTACTAGACATAGACAGGCTCTTTGGAGAGCCCTGGTGGAAATCTCTCTTGGTTTCTTTTTTTTTTTTTTCCCATACAGTATAATAGGGGCTATAAATTGAAATTTTTCAACAAAATTGTATTTTGGAAAAATGTTACAAGGTTATTGGGAGTTGGGAGAAAGCAACAAAATATTCAATAATTTTATTAACGAGGGATTTTAAATTTTTCCTCTTGTGGATATGCGTAAGGTGTCATAGGAGACACATGGTTTTCTGATGACATATTTTAGTTCCAAATTAACCAAACAAAATCAGAAGTTTAAGAATTGTTTGCAAATCGATCCCGAAATTAAGGGTTCTTTCTAGGGCAAGCAAGAGAAGAGACTTTAGGGTTATGTGAGGAATTGTGTATGTCTGGAGCTGGGCCCCAGGTCAGCTGATACCAAACAAGATCATATGACTGGCAGTCAGGAGAAAAGTCCCCCACAGGTTAACGGTCTTTGTCCACTTGGGAAAAAGAAAAAAAGGTTCAAATGAGAACTTCAAACTGATTAGGCTAAGGAGCTCAGCCTCTATTCAACACCTGAAATGCATCACTCTCTTCAAGCCCCCAAATACAAAGATGATCTCAGTAAAACTGGCCACAAAGGAATCTCAGGAATAAGTCGATCACTGAATCTCCAGAGGTTCTGAAACATTAATAGAGAAACAATATTTGGAATCCAACATTTTCAAAAGTGATATCAGGACTCTTAAGAGTATACTATGGAATCTATATAATATCCCCAATATACCACGAATTCCTTCACTCTTCCCACTCAGTTTCAAATGTCTGCAATTCCCAGTGAGCATCTGCTTCATGTGCCCATTAATACATCTCAAGGAAAGATAGCCTAAATTCCAGCCACTGATCTGCACTCAGTGGCTCTTCACTTGGGCAACTCAATACAGTGGCTTCAGCCTAAGTCACAGCAGGCTTCATTCATTTGTGCTCCAGATAGAAAACTGACAAATATGATCTTCAGAGGAGATTTGTTACAATGTTTAAAATTATTACAACTTTATATTAATAAATTTGAGATGTTTTCAGATTCCAACATTAACCAACCAACATTATTTATTCTATCACACTTTATTTAATGACAGTCAACGATTCTCCTAAGCACTATCAATAGTATTGCCAGGACATAGAAAAATAATTATTTGAAAGTTTAAAAGTAAAATCATTACTCCAAAACCACTTCGGCAATAAGCAGAAAGTTTTTCTTTTTTTTTTCTGAGTAATGTTTGGTTATCACTTCCAGTAAGAGAGCAGTGAATCCAAGGTTTTCCCTCCCAATATTTTAGAGATGACACCTTGGCATCTGTGTGGGTGTGTAACTGGCTTAAATGTAAGGATAAGCAGTTGGCCAGATTCCCCTGAGATTTACTTGTTCTTTTCAAAACATGTCTATGCGGTAGAATACATGATCTACCTCATTCAGGAGCCAGTTCCACCTTCCCCATAATCCCAGAAGGCAGTTTTTGCAGAGCTATCTAGGGGAATTTCACTGTTCACAAAGATATCAGAAATATAACAAAGAATTATACATGATTTTCTATAACTTGAAGTTAAAATTTCATAACTATTCTGTTGCATGGTCTGATCATTCAGGTGATGAATTAAAAATATTTATAGAACTCCATTACTAGGAATAGATCCTATCAGATCTAAAGAATCATATAAACACATGTGCATGTTTAACCATCAACTCAGTAAATTAAAATTTCTTTGTAATGCTTCTTTATTAATTGAAAGCAATGAAATCTGTTTCTGTTGCTGGCAATCTAGTATAAGTCAATACTTTTTATTCTAATCACAGCTTAATTACTAAATCTGGTCTTAATATACGTTAATACAACCAAACAAAATTGAGATAATCAAACAAAAACTGTGTAAGCTAAAGTCACCCTTGCCTCAAGGGTTTGATCTGAGTTATTAGATACATAATTGACTAATTCCTTATTGGGGGTGATATTATATTATGGTAAAATTATTTGGCTAGCAGAAACATTAATCTAAAGTTTTCATTAATCTGACCGTGGGCAACTTTTCCTCATCTGTTTGGTTTTCACTTTATAAATACAGAAAGAATAAATTGAAGAAGTTCTGTGTTTCCTGACTGAATGAGATTCTATTGCAGAAATACTGTTATTTCATAAACTTTCCAAATGTTAATCATTGTTCCCCCAGCCAGAATGTCACATGTTATTTGTATATTTGCACTAATTTTCCAAATATACATAGATATTATGGCTCTAATGAAATGTAAATTTAATTGTAAAACGTCACTTAATTTATAAATCCTTTCCCATATATTCTGATAAATATTTACCAAAAGAACAATTGCTATTATGCGAGGTCTGAAAAACATACATATGTTAAAAATAGGGCTTCATACTCAAAGAAGTTGGAAATCACTATGCTAGATAATTTATACAGTCCTTTTCAGCTTTACAATTTATTTCACCAAAGTAAAAAAACTTAACATCTTCCATCTCTTTTTATTTTCTTCCCTTCCTCCTTCCCTCTCTCGTTCTCTTCTATTTTTTCCTATAAAAATGACAATGGTTTGATTCATAATGACTATATCCTCATTTAATTTCCAAATTATCCAGAAAATGGGAGTCCTGAAAATTTTCTATGGTCCTTTGAGTAATAAATCAACATATCACAGATGCCACAAAAATGAAAAATCCAAATAAAGCAAAATAAAATTGAGGGCCAAGTTGAGTAAAAGATAATCCAACTAAGAGACCACGAAACTGTAAATGAGTATTTGACAAAGCAAGATACTTTCTATAAAAGTGTTTCATTTTACTAAAAGGGAAAGAGTGCAAAGGAAAGGAATAGCTAAAGACCTAAAAAATGTAAAATATTCCTTTGTGGCATTCATAAATATTAAATGTTTCTCCAAATATATCAAATGACTAGGAAACAATGGTGCCAAAGCCAGCCATAATAGTAATAAACTATATTATGTGAGATGACATACAAAGTTAGAGGGAATTTGAGGGAAAAAACAAAGGTTTATTAAAAAAATCAATTTAAATATCCTTCTGGAGGTACATCTGTCACTCCGCTACTCTTTCATACATTGTTTCTAAGCATAAATAGCTCACATGCCAAATGCATGTGTATAATGCAGGACAGCAATATGGAAATTTTGGAAATAATAAGGAATACTCTGTCAGATAAGTCATAGATATCAGCATCCATAAAAGTTTCTTTATCCTCTAGATTACCTTTCTAAAAGGAAAAGTTATTATTTGTCTGCAATAAGGTATAAATATACTACATTCCAAAGAAACTCCTATAAAATAAACCTGAACAGAAAGGGAAAAACATAACAAAAGTAACTCTATTTCTATTACTTGATCCTTTAAAACAGAAAAAAAAATTAACTGAGCATGTTACAGTAAGAAATTGATACTATAATATTTCTCTCCAAAGAATGGACACAAAAATTCATAAGGTAGCCTTAATCTTCAAGAGTGTTAAAGAACATCAGAGAGCTACGAAGTCATCATGAATACCTTAGTCATGTACCTTCTGTCTTCTCAAATAGGTAAGAGTCATTTAATCTGGCACTAAAAAATCAGAAATAATGTTTTTGTTGTTTAAATACTTATGATGTTGAATAATGTGACAATTACAAATATACATATATATTTCTTCTTACAAGACTAGGATAATCATAGTGGACTCAGGCCCATCTGTGCTGAGACTCATTTACTTGTTACTGTTAAGACTTCTGGAAAAAATATTACTTATTGGGAATAAAATGGAGGATAAAGCTAGACCTACAGTCTTAATACTCTAATCAATTCCACCACCCATCCACAGCAATCCCTCCCTGAACTTTCACATAATCACATTGGTATGGTTTGGCTCTGTGTCCCCACCGAAATCTTATCTTGAATTGTACTCCCATAATTCCCACATTATGGGAGGGACCCACTGGGAGAGAACTTGAATCATGGGAGCGGTTTCCCCATACTGTCCTCATGGTAGTGAATGAGTCTCACGAGATCTCATGGTTTTATCAGATTTATCAGGGGTTTCCTGTTTTGCATCTTTCTCATTATCTCTTGCCACCACCATGTAACAAGTGCCTTTCACCTCCCGCCATGATTCTGAGGCCTCCCCAGCCTTGTGGAACTGTAAGTCCAATGAAACCTCTTTTTCTTCCCAGTCTCGGGTATGTCTTTATCAGCAGCATGAAAATGGACTAATATGCGCATCAGTCTACATGGTTTATTCTAACACGTTAAGGACCACTAGAACTCTGGTGTCTATTCCAGACTCTGTATTGGTTTTCTCTAACCCAAGTTAATAGTTCAGAGTGCTGAGAAGCTTTGGAACAATCATCAAGGAAGTGAAGATACTGTCTTTCTCTCCTTGCCTCAATCTGCAGAAAGGCTTTACCTGACTAATAATCTAAGTCCACCTCTGCTTATCCTCCCCCAGTTTTTTCTATGACTGCATCTATAATTTAACAAACATTCATTGAGCACGTATTGTACTTATTCTGTTAAAACTGTGGGCGTACTTATTTAATGTTTGTCCGTCTCTACTAGGTTGTAAGCTCTGAGCTAGTTTATTCTCCACCAGTAGGTGGTTTTATTCTCCACCTACTGTAAATAAACAGTATGTGGGAAATTTTTATGTTTATTCAATAAGTAAACAGTAGGTGGGAAATTTGGGTTAATTTTAATTAACAAACAGTAGGTGGAGAATACTTGCTATGTATTTGGTAAATATTTATCCAAAACTGAATCTCTGAATTAATGTTTTTAATCTTCACCTGCATCTAGGTTTTAGAGATTTTTTCCCCTTTCCTTTTCCATTCTCTAGAGTGACAAGGGTGGGAGAGAAGAGGGGTGTATAATAAGAACTGCAACCAACACAGGAAGAATATTCTCCTTTCTTCCACGCTTCCTTACTCCTGTGAAGGAGATGAAAGACGGCTTTGGCAATTCTGAAAAGGCCCCCAATAGCTTCCTTTCCTTTGCTAACACTCAAAGATGTCAGGCTTGCAAAGGGGAGGTTTTCAAGAGTAATCCATGTACCTTGCATTCTAGAATCTTAGGTTAATGTTTCCTTCCTATTCTGCAGAAGTCACTGAGCAGCCCTTACTTTAGCTATACGTAATTTTTTCTGAGAGAGTGGAAATAAATGCAAAGTTCAGATATATATTCCTAGATAGATAGTCTAAATTTTGCTTTTCTACTTCCACACTGCTACATGCTCCCACCGGTAACATCTTCCAATAATATGGTAACCACACAACTTGTGTTGCCTGACAAAGTACTAATTTGCCCAGAATGGTGCAGTTCATACCCTGATATTTAACATGTGGTTGATTTTCACATCCTACATGAAGCTTATTTTTTAATTTCCACAAAAATAATTGTTTTCTTGCTGTGATTTTTAAAATTCACAGCATATTTCTTCTCCAATAGTTAGCTGTATAAATTATGCCTCCTTATGTGGACACACCAGTCTCATATAGGAAAAATACTATACTGTAAAATATTCTGTATCCTTAATGCCTAACAGTGTCTTGCATACTAGGAAGTCAATAATTGATTTTTTGATTTTTAAGATTTTTAAAAAGACTACAAATTACAATGCGAAATATAATTTTATCTATTTGAATGTTAATATAAGTACATTTTCATTGAGGATGTCTTAATGAAGAAGAAGTAGAAACTCTGTCATTTATTGTTCAAGTAGTTATCTGAAATTCATGTCAAAATTGTTGGGATTTAAAATATTTTACAAATTTTTAATCAAATTGCACAAAATTTTTTGAATTATGAAACTGCCTGCTCACTTTCTGAGCTGTACCATTATAATTTCTAGTGTGGTACTGAGGTCTCAAAACCTAAAAGACACAGAAAACACTGGAGTCCAGTGGCCATATAACCAGACTTCCTTCCAAAGAAACCTTAGAGATATTTTGTGAAACTCTTAGGATTCATAAAACACACTCTGAAAGTCAGAGTTTCAATCAATAAATAGCTATAATATCCTGAGCTAAGGGTCTAAATGCTCAAAAGCTAGAAAAAGTAATCAAAGCTTGATAGACGTAGTTTGGCTGTGTCCCCACCCAAGTCTCATATTGAATTGTAGTTCCCATAATCCCCACGTGTTGTGGAAAGGACCCTGTGGGAGATGATTGAATCGTGGAGGCGGTTTTCCCCCACGCTAGTCTCATGATAGTTCATGATAGTAAGTTCTCACAAGTTCTAATGGTTTTATAAGGCGCTTCCCACTTCACTCGGCTTTCATGCTTCTCTTTTGGCTGCCCTGTGAAAAAGGACATGTTTGTTTCTCCTTTTGCCATGATTGTAAGTTTCCTGAGGCCTTCCCAGCCATATGGAGCTGTGAATCAATAAACCTCTTTCGCTTATAAATTACCCAGTCCTGGGCAGTTCTTTATAGCAGCATGAGAATGTACTAATGCAAAGCTCATAGATGAAAAGACTTCTGAGATTCCAAAAAAAAAAAAAAAAATGGAGGACAATTGATTCATCTTACTTAATAACCAACAGATGTAAATACACTGGACATTCTAAATCTATATGACATGAAGGTAGAAAACTATTCATTTTTGAACATGATAAAAGTTTCCATTCCTCCCTGGATTTATATGAATTAAAAAGGAATACAATTTAGCTAAATATTTGTCTGTCTTTTCTGTCTCACCTTTAGTGTTCTGGTTTCCAATTGCTGTTCTAGGTTGTCATAGCAACCAAATGCTATTTTCAATAAGTTTTAGTAGAAAACCTGTTTGGAACACGTAATTTATTATAAGTGGAATGCATTCAGTTGGCTGCATGTGTGACAGATTCTTCTATTTTATAAGAAATTATATGATCATATTATCCTTGGTGACTACTACTTCTTAACTCTTTTATAACAAAATAACCCTTAAATTTTATAGACAATAACAGGAATTACTTCATTGCAGATGTGCCTGTAGCCAATCCAAAGGGTTAACTGGGGTTTAGGTTTAGTCTCCTCCAGCCCAGTACAGACAATCTTCATAATCAACATATTGTTTTGTCTAAAATATAGATTTATCACATATTCAGTATTCTAATTTTTAAAATTTTCTTCTGATGTTAATAGGAATATACTTGCAGAAAATCTAGTGCAAAATTAGAAAAAAATGCTTAATGTGACCATCAGAAGGTCCTATTAAAAAAACATGCTCAGGCTTTTACATATTCTTCTGCTCTAAAGCTTTTAATTACACTCTGGACTACAGAACAAATGTTGGACTTCTTTGTCCCTCATTTGTGGCCCTTCAAATTCTGACCTTCTTTATCTTTTGTACTTCATGCCCGCATCCTGCTTTCATAAATCAGCCAGCACCACCGAGTGACTGTCTTATGTTTTCTTACCACACTGGGCGCCTCTATAATTTTCTTCACCTTTGCAATGCCTGGCTCTTACGTTATTAGTCTCCTAAAATTCTCTCTTCTTTTCTCAAATAAGCCACATCAGGCCGCTTTCTTTCTTTCCTTTTCCAGATGGATAAAACTTATTCATTTAGTACTTGAATAAAATCTACCTTCTGGAACTGTTCATACTATTTAATTTTTCAAATTACTCAGCTGCTCACATGTACTTATTTTGCCTTCTCAACAAGAAGGTAAGTTCACCCAGAACAAGGACCATGTCTGGTACATCATTTTCCAACTCAACACCAAAGTTGTCTATTTTATTTAATAAAATTTCTTTGCAGGGTCTTCACTGCAGAACTTTTGTTCTACCTCCTTTTTTTTTTTTTTTTTTTTTGGAGGGAGGCGGAGCCTCGCTCTGTCGCCCAGGCTGGAGTGCAGTGGCGCGATCTCGGCTCACTGCAAGCTCCGCCTCCTGGGTTCCCGCCATTCTCCTGACTCAGCCTCCCGAGTAGCTGGGACTACAGGCGCCGCCACCACGCCCGGCTAATTTTTTAGTAAAGACGGGGTTTCACCATGTTAGCCAGGATGGTCTCGATCTCCTGACCTTGTGATCCGCCCGCCTCGGCCTCCCAAAGTGCTGGGATTACAGGCGTGAGCCACCGTGCCCGGCTTGTTCTACCCCCTTCTTATTTTCCAGTGACATGTGTAGATAACTCACTTTGTGCCCATACATCGGCAGCCATATGGGACCACTTCTTGTAATTAAAGGTAAAGGAATGGATTGCTCTCTGCGTCCCCTTTTAGTTGCATTATCCTCTTTTACACCAGATATTGCGTAAATGTTACAAAGAACCACTTCTTTCATGAGTTACCCATAAGAGATCTTAGCATACACTCAAAATATGCATAATGAAAGCTTTCAAGAGGACTGAAAAAGCAGGCAAAAAAACATGTACCAGAGAGAAACAGGTGTTTCTTTCCGGCTTAAACACCAGCTGTGCCATTTTGAGGCTTCAGGACCAGTAGAGGACAAGAAATAGTCCACACTCTGCTTCCATTTCCGGCACACCTAAGGAAGTCACCTGATAACCTTCCAAGAGAGTTCCTGCCTCAGCAAGTAACACTCTGTGGGGAATAGGCTACAATCATCTGGCAAACATCACTTGCCACTCACGGAGGGAACTCTGATGGCAGTCACGGGGTAAAAGGAGAGCGTTCGAACGAGAGAACATATTTGTTTTCACACCAAGTAGTATTTATTGTCTTTAAGGTTAAAATAATAAGGTATGATTTGTTTTATTGCACTTATATTAATGTGCACAATTAACCAAAAAGCCTTGGACATGGTAAATGTTCTTTCTTTATTCCAGCATTTAAATAAGTTAATGCTCTATTGATTCATTGTGTGAATAATATAATCTGGAATATCATTCTTCAATGTGTCACCAAAAAATTAAAATATTATGCATTTGGCATTGTATGTTTTAAAAAGTTATGGTTGGAGTATAGACAGTATTTTAGTGGTTTAAACTTTTAAACCTTGATTATATTTATTGTTGTAAGTCACACTGTAAAGTATTAAATGAGAAAATTTCAAATATGAAATCTTTTCATTGGCTCTTTAGAGGAGAAGAAAAGGGAATGCATAAAGTCTTACCAGCAGCAGCCTAACCATTATGAAATAAGTCCAAATGATCTTATTTTTTTAAAAAAGGCCCCAAATATCGGCTCTGGTGTTTTAGTAAAATGAAAGCTGAACTGTTAAAGCTAAACTTAGGTCTTCACACTGGATAATGTTATGGAAAACCCTGGGACTTAATTTGGCCTTCTTGCTCGTAGGAGAATAACTATAACAATAATAACGGCAATTAATGGTTACCATGTATCCAGTGCTGTTTTGAAAGATTTAATATATTAACTCATTTCATCCTCATGAATGTTTTATGACATTACAGCTGTCCCCAGTTTTAAAGATAAGGAAACTGCAGCACCAGGATGTTAAGTACCTTGCCCAAGGTCATACATGCAGCAAAAGGGTGGACAGCTGGTATTTCAGCCCAGGCAGTCTGGCTGTAGCATCTGTGTTCTTAAACACAATGTCAAACCACCTCTCAAGAATGTGCTTTTCTTTATGATAAGTGAATTAAGCCAGGCACAGAAAGACAAAAACCATATGTTCTCACTTCTATGTGGAATCTAAAGCAATCCATCTCATAGAAGCAGAAAGCAGAACAGTGGTTATCAGAGGTGGAAGAGTGGAAGCAATGGGAAGATGTTGGTCAAAAGGTACAAAGTTGCACTTAAGAGGAATAAATTATAAGTATTTAAGGTTATTGATATGTTAATTAGCTTGATTCACTCATTCCACACTGTATGTGTATATATATATGGATAGATAGGTCATATATATATATAATATATATATATATAATCTCATAACATCATGTGGGTCCCAAAATTATATGGACCATTATAATTATATGGACCCCATAATTATTTTTACTATTTTAATTTGTCCAAAACATTTTTAAAATAATGTAAAACATAAAAACATAATTTATCCTGCTGTGCTACAGAACTGGTAAGACTGGAGACTCCACTAACCATTATTATTTCCTCCTTCAGATACCTAATTCTCCAGCCAGCACACAGTCAAATATCACCAAGACTAAATCAATGTTTCCCAAAGGTGACTGAGGTGGTTTAAGGTTAGACATAGATTTTTAAAAATTTAATACTGCTATGGTCTGAATGTTTGTTCCCCACAAAACTTACATGTTGAAACCGAATCCACAATATTGTGGGTATTAAGAGGTGGGGACTTTGGAAGATGATTAGGGCAGGGGGCTCCCCTCTCATGAATGGGATTAGAGCCCTTGTTAAAGAGGCATTTGTTCATTCCTTCCACCATGTGGAGACACAGTCAGAAGGTGCCACATATGAAGAAAAGGCCCTCACTAGACACTAAATCTTTCAGCCTCTTGATCTTGGACTTCCCTGCCTCCAGAACTGTGAGAAATAAATTTCTGTCATTCAGTGACTCAGATTATGATATTTTTGTTATAATAGCCAAATGGAATAAGATAAATAGTTATATATTTATTTTACATATATTAAGAAATCAGTATAATTAGCACATTGAAAACAATCATTTTATAAATATTACTGCTTGAATAAGACAATAAAATAGTGAATAATTTATATCATGTTAAAGCAAAACTATTAAGTAAATAATAGAACTCATGGTCAACAAATTGAACAAATGCTAAGTAAAGAATTAATGGTAGAAATGTTGAAGACAGCATGTGTCTGATGGAAGTTTGCCAAACATCAAGTTCAACAGTACTCTTCTCTCTGAGCTAAATTTCCACATAGACCAGGCCTGGAGTGTTCCAGTGAAACTAGGGCAGGATCACTAGAACTGTGTTATAGTGTGGCTAGCCCTCCCCATCATTTTATTATATAAAACTATATACAAGTTTCTCCAGTGGTAACTACCCAGGACCACCAAGACAGTCATCCCCATGACAGTGCCATGGCTTGGGAAGCCATTATCCAGAACCCCACACAGAGCACAGTAGGACTAGTCTCTGCCATCCTCAGAACACCTAACCAGGCACTTTGGTAAAGGCCTGAGGAGCAAACAGAGGGAAAAGTAAGGACAGATGAAAAGACTCTGAAGCTGGATGACTTTTGCACTTTAGAGACTGAAGAAGGGAAGTGATACAGAGTGGATGAAAAAATGGTGAAAGAACCTTGAAAAGAGATGTATCGATACTCTTTTCAATAGGTTAAAAAACAATGCAAGGCAAGCCACACAGTCATGAACCCTGAACTACAACCTGGATATTTGAATGGCCAGTTCGATGCTCTGTCCAGCCCCATTTTCGGAAAGGCTTGAGGCTTTAATGGAAGTGATAGTTGGAAAAGAGACATGTTTAAATTAAGTCAAATGGAAGCACTGCTGTGCCAAGTCACAGAGTTAGCACACGCACAGTGGCTGGCAACCACGGAAACAATTTCTGCTGAATAGGTTATAAAATAAATAAGCTACCACAAGACACTCTCTGAGCAGTGTCATTTCATGATGTTGGATCCAAAACCCTGAGCATTTTAGCATTTTAGTAGGCTGGCAGGGAAAGGAGCTGAAATTTACCTTGTCAAAATCTTTATTGGAATACTACTACTTTATCATAACATTGATTAGTTCTTTCTTCAACTTAGAAGATGAGTAAGATGGTTTCTTCAAAAGCAAGCTAAAATGCCTGTATTCTCCCCAGTGGACTATAGTATCACTAAATTAAAAGGCTGCTTTTGTCCTTAAGGTGTTCCTACCATGGTCGGGGTTACATAAATATTGGTTGAATTGAATCAAATCCATTATAAAGGTTGAAACACCTGTGCAGGGATAAATGAAAATCATCTAAGTACGAATGAAAGAAAAAAAATCATAAAATAGAAAAGCATTTGTATTTCTAGCAGTTTATATTTACTTCTTTTTTAATCATCTTTTGAGAAAGTTATTAGCATAAAAATAATTTTAGTCTATAATGACAAAAATTATGCCAAAAGCATTATAACTATGATTGCTTAGTGATTCATAGTCATACATTTTACCTTTTGATTGGTATTTTAACATGTAATGCTGCTATTAAGAGACATATTAGCCCACCTTTGGACTCCAGACAATCCTCTTTAAACAAGCTTTATATTTATGAAATGCCACTAGACATAAATTTTCTGTTAAGTTCTTCTTTGCATTCATATTTCCTTTGCTTTGTTTCTACTATTCCATAAAAAATTATGAAACCATATTATACGGTGTCAACAAGCATCACAAATAACAAAATCCAAGTAATCGTAACTCTCAATAGTTGACATTCTTTTTGGTTTTTATTCCTCTTTCCCCTTCTTACTAATCACAGAAACATAAGAATATTTAATTTAAAAATCACAATTTCACAACAAGTAACTAATAATGCTAATTTTGTGATTCTGAATGTAATCCTGAATCTTGCATGATTGCTTCATTGAAAATCATCTCTTCTATGTCTTCTATGTAATAAAAGAATAACTATCTGTGTCCTACAATTCAAATGATTTATATAATTTGGTTCCAGATCTTCCCAGCTCTTTTCAGCAAGGAATTTTTTAGCAAAGCAAACTTTATGTGGAGCCAGGACTAAGAGGACCATGAATGGCATTGAGAAAATTATCAAAGGAAACAAGACCATTTTAAAGGTAATAGCTTTCTCAGGGTAAGTATAGAGACTTTTTTCCCCTGAATTCCACAACGACAACCTACTTAATCATTTGAGGTACATTGTATTACTGCTCAAAAAAATTTACTTTTTCCTCACACCTTCTTTGGGAGGAGTGTGATTCCCCACTTAATTGATTTGACAGTCAAGTCGCTGCTTGAAAGAAAATCTAAAATTCATGGTATTGGCTTTAGGGCTAAATACAGGTGACTAGGAAACTTCTTCTTTATAAAGATTATCCTTTCGTGTTCCATGATTGAATGCTGGGACTGAAGAGAAAACATGATGTAGAGATTATCACAAGATTTAAGACTTAAGTCTGATGCTGTAAAAGTGTACAACTTTGGGGGCGGGGGAGACGTGTTCTTTGGAGTAGGGGTGAATACATTCTGTAGGCAGAGAAAAAGAAGTTAATATTTGTTGTCCAGAAAACAAATTCTGGGTAGATTGTATTATTATTCCACAAATATCCATTCTCCTCACCCTAACATCCATTATGTTATGGATTATGAGCATCCATCCCATTGATACTGGCTTGATTATGTGATTAGTTTTGACCAAGGGAATGAGATGGCATACACTTTTTTTTTTCACACGGCAGCTATATATATGCATGCTTACACATTTTGATTTGGTCTCTTATTTATTCCCTTCTGCCATGAGAAAAATATGCCAGTGTTTCCTCATCTGGATCTCAGAATGCCAGATATATTGAACACACCTGATGCACACAGGGCCTGGAGAAGAGGTACCTCTGCCATCCTGCAGACCTGTGAATAAGAAATGAAAACTTTTTGATGTAAGCCATTGAAGTTTTGCGCGTTGTTTGCTATTCAAAATTGTCACAGAAAATCTTACTAATACACAAGTTCATGAGCATCAAATCAGCACTCTGCACGTATGAGAAGGCAAAAGTCATATTTCACCTGATTTCATCTGATACTACCCTCTTTATACTTTCTTCCATTTTTATATATTTTATATGCTCCATCATATTGCAAAGGCATATTTTGGCTGTCGTCTGTTGTTTTTACTATATGTCCCTACAACATCCAAGAAGCTACAGAAGATTCATAAATAAATTATTGACCTCATGAGTTCAACCTAAGCATTCTCCCAGACACACTTTATAGACATTTAATCTGAGAGGATTTGTCTTTGTATGGTAAATTAGGAAGGCATTGATAAAAACTGCACACTAGCTGCTATTTTAATTTGGTGAGGTAAAATACAAAAAGAAAAACTTGCGATTGAATTGAGTAGGGATCTCATTATTTAAGTATTATTCCACTATATATTTTATCTCATTATGTCAACACTTTTAGTTAAGATGAAGCCTATTCTGTTTTACAATAATTCTAAAGATCACTAATCAAAATGAAAAAGAGAAAATGGTTGATAAATCAATCAATCTAAATGAAAGAAGGGAGTCACGGCAGATAACAGAGTTTTGGGATGTACAAGTTCTCTTCTAGCTGCTCACAGAATTGCCTAAAGGATCAGGCTGGCCCAAGAGCATCTTTCCATGCCAAATTATACAGCAGAGAACTGAAAACACAGCTGGGATGCTTGGATTATGTGTGTGACAAACCCCCGAGGAACTGCCAGCCAGATGCCCGCAGTAAAGCCAGTGTTCCTTGCGTAGCACAGACATGAAACTAACGATGCATCCCATGATGCAGCCATTAAGATAAAACCATCTGTGGGTTTATTTATTCACCATTTTGTCACTTATAGATGTACATTAAGAAAAACAAAAAAAAAAACATGAGAGAGAACGCGATTTACATGAGAAGTTTATTAGTACATAGACATGGCCTAATGACTACTTGTCCAGAAATTTGAAACTCTCTATCATTCTACTGTCTCATGTTGCAACATCCACACTCTTTTGTGTGTGACCCCAGTAGCTTAAAAAACTAAACCATTGGCAGCAATGAGTAAGCTATCAAATTAATTAATTTTTAGTGTGAAATATTGATGTAGTACGTAAGAGGACTTCAGGAAAGTCAATCTTAGATTAATGTCAATAGTTTTTAAAAACAGTGAACAAATGGCAGTACCACACAGATGACTAGGATGGTTCCCATCCATTTAAAAGATAAAAAACTGAAAAATTGGTGTGGTCCAACCATAGCCCACTTATTATTGTTAGTTGTCAGTTATATAATAGTGATACTCATAATAGTGACTTCAACACAAAAGTCTTGTTCTTCTAGAAAGTTGGAATTTTGTTTGTATTTATTGCAAAGCAATATTTTCATTTGGATTGTTACTATAATTTTTCTGTGCAGAAAAATATTCCCAGCAAAGTATTGCAGAGATTTATTTTATCTATACCATAAGCAAGTGAATATTTTATAAATTATTACAATTTATAAAATGTTTTATACAATTTTAGTATTTGATTCCATTAACTATCCTGTGTGTATTACATAATATCATCTGCATTTAACCATAAGGCACCCAAGACCTGGACATATCAATTTTCCTGTCCTCCCATGTCATTGCATAGATGGTAATTGGAAGAGGCTAAACTTGAATATATATATTTTCTAATCAAATTGACTTTCCACTATGTGAAGAGAAAATTTACTAGTTTATTTTCATGTTTGTCTTCTTCATATGAGTATTACATAGACAAGGCAAAATTAAATACCCACTACACACAACATATATGTTGTAAAGTTTTAAACGAGATGTTTAAACAATGTTTTAAAATGTGAATATCAGACACAGAAAATTTTGAGTTTTTATGTTAAGAATCTTGGTTTCATAGCAGAGCTGTTTATGTTAAAACCTAACGCAATTAGAAAATTCTACAGTATTTAAGTCCAGTATTGCTATGGTCTGAATGTCTGTGTCCCCCCAAAATTCACATGTTGAAATCTTAACCCCCAAGATCTTGGTATTAGGAGGCGAGGCCTTTCTGGGGGTGATTAGGTCATGAGGCCAAAGCCCTCATGAATGGAGTTAATGTCCTAAAACAAGCCCCAGAAATCTGCCTTGCCACTTCCACTGTGTGAGGACACAGAAAGAAGGTGCCGTCTATGAGAATACGGGCCTTAACCAGACACCAAATCTGCAGGAGCCTTGGTTGTGGACTTTCTAGCCTCCAAAACTGTGAGAAATTTCTGTTTGTA
The DNA here is from genome assembly GCF_049350105.2 of Macaca mulatta. Taxonomy (NCBI): domain Eukaryota; kingdom Metazoa; phylum Chordata; class Mammalia; order Primates; family Cercopithecidae; genus Macaca; species Macaca mulatta. The sequence continues at coordinate 29,490,778 of NC_133408.1, forward strand.
ACCAGTTTATGCTATTTTATCATAGCAGCTGGCACGTACGAAGACAGCTATTTTGCTTAAAATTTGTTTGGCAGAAAGATGCAGATAAATAAAAAGAAAAGCTTAGAAATGTTTCAGAAAATTTAAGCTTTTTCTGGGTTGGTAACCATCATTTCTCTCTCTCTCTCTCTCTCTCTCTCTCTCTCTCTCTCGGAGAAAAATTAATTACTACTATTTTAATCAACTAGTTTAAATATTTGAATCCATATATTTATATTATATTAAACATATTTCTATTAAACATATATTATATTTTAAACATAGAAATATTAGCTGGGTGTGGTGGCATGCACCTATAATCTCAGCTACTTGGGAGGCTGAGGCAGGAGAATCCCTTGAAGCTGGGAGGCTAAGGTTGCAGTGAGCTAAGATCACGCCACTGCACTCCAACCTGAGAGACAGAGGGAGACTTTGTCTCAAAAGAAAAAGAATAAATAAATAAAACATTGCCTTTTCAATCATGACTCATTTTATCTATAACTTAAAATCTAAATCTATTCCTTGGAACTCTGGGAGAAACGAATAATATATTCTCCCAAGTGTGAAGGAAAAGTCTGTTAAAATTACACACTTTCGTTTTTTCTCAAACTTGGCATCCATCACAGCTATTGTAACAAGACCTACCTTACAAGGCAACAAGATTCTCTTTTGGAAACTGTCTGGCATCTTTTTTAGATTCCTCCTTCCTCCCCTCAATTTTTCTCCCCAGTGGGCTAGATTCCTTTGCTTGCAGTGTCATTCCTCTAGGAGGTGTGTATCATCTCTGTATGTCTATGATTTGATATGAGTCTTGAGGATAAAGTCCCCCCAGACCTAAAGAATTCATATTTTAAGAGGTTTATTATATACTTGTATGTTTTTTATTTAATTTGGAATAGGCAGTCTATTTATATTTTTCAATAACTAGGAATCATAAATATATTTACTGTTACGTGTCTAGTTTCTACCTGGTTCCCAGTTTCTCCTGTTCCCGTCCATCCCACCAAAAAAAGTCATTTTTATTACTCTCTTATGTTTTCTTTCAGATATATTATAAGCATATTTAAGAAAAAATAAATATGTATTCTCTCTCCTTTTCCATTATTTTTTACTCAAATAATAGAGTACCATATATAAAGTTTTTTACGTTGTCTTTCTTAAAAGTTCGCAACATACTTTGGATATTTTGCAATGAACTACATAATAGATTTTTCTTTTAAATTGCTACATATTTACTTTATTTATATTAACAATATAAAAGGTGGATATGTCTCCAAACTAGTTTAAATGTCAAATAGAATAATAACACATAAGTTATACAATCAGTTTTATCATATTTTTTCCTAATGGTGAGCAAATTTGAGTCTATAAGGTGACAACTATAAGTAATAAGCAATTGTCCCTAAATGCAAGACCAAACACTTTTGTTACACATTCAGAAGTAAACAAAAGATAATGGCTATATTTTGAGAATGGTTACACTTTCAGCTAAGATAATCTAAGTTTTATTCAAATTAAATATATCGCCTCTTAACAGTTGCATTCTTATGGTTACGACATTCATGATAATAGCTATTTTATGTAATAACACAAGTTATAAAAGAATGTGTAGATGTGTTTAAAGTTTCCAATCTAAAAGAAAAGTCAGCACTGCAGTGGAAAGAACACCAGCCTGTACTTCCATTCAAGCTCTCTTATGAAGTATAACATACTGTATACACAGGAAACACACCGATTGCAGATCACCTTGTCTATAAACGTCTAGTCTATAAATTTATGGTCACAAAGTGAACACACCTGTATAACCAGCATTCGAACAAAGAAATGAATGAATAGTACTAGCCTCCCTAAAGCCGCCCTGATGAAAAGAACAAGCAGTGGTATTATACTGACTGAAAACAGAACAAATATTTCTTATAAGAAGTTGAAGGAAAAAAAACCTACTATAATCTTGAAAATATTAACTCCAATACCTCATTCTCTGGCTATACCCTACTACCTTCTCAGCTTTCATACTAAACGTTATAAAAACAATTTATGTTTGAAACCGAGGAAATTGCAATTTTCAACAATGGAACATATATGGGAAGAACACATAAATCCATATTCCCAATCCCAAGAGGAATAGGCTCTATACTAATTTGTGCTCTGAATTTAAATCCCAGAGACTATACCCTAAATAGAGGTCCAGGAATAATGTCAAGGCTGCTGGTGGGTACCATCTCTCAGCATCTTTTGAACACCTGAGCAAAAATAGCATTAATAATGAGGGAACTTACCCATACTGAATATTGTAGTTTTATACAAACTGTTTTAAGCACTTTACATGATAATCTTATTTAATCTTTGTGTCAACTCTTTGAGGTAAGAATAATTATTATTCAAATTTTAAAGGTAAGAAAGTAGGGCGGAGAGAAGCTAGTTTTATAAAACAATTAAAAATGGGTCATCCAGCTTGGAAAAGCCAGGATTCAAAACCAATCAATCTTATTCTAGCAGATCAGTGGCTCAGAAAGTGTCTGTCAAGGGGGTCTAAAAATTCCAAGAATCAGTCTTATAAAAAGTAGTGGAATATATGACAGACCTCAGTCAGTTTGGTAGCAGTTTATGACAGAGCTCCAGACTGAAGGGTTCGGGGAACTGGAGAACAAATCAGTATTCAGAGTCCCAAGGAGATTCAGCAAGGGCCATGTTGGGCTCCTCTCATTTATTCCATTGTGATTTCCCTCTAAGGTAGCTTTAGATACAGAGAGTCTCCCTGATTGAAGCTATTTCCCTCCAGCAACTAGTATTCTCTTACTCTATTGCTAACACTGGCCTCTTGGTAATAATCAGCTCCATTTATTTTCATGATTCTTGCTACTGAAGTATTATTCTAAATTGACTAATGAATATACCTTTCCTATTGGAGGATAGCATTCCCTGCCTTCTTGTATTAGTCAATGCTGGTTTGAGTAACAAATAAACCCTTATGTTTCAATGGCTTTAGACAACAGAAATTTACTTTATTATCATATAATCAGATGTGGGTAAAGTAGCCTTTCTGCTTCTTTTTAGTTATGCCATCTGGTGCTGCTGGGTTTTTGAGGTCACCATGAAAGAATAAGAGAACGACGGAAGAAACACATCTACTGCAAATCACCTTGTGCCCTAAGTCCTAATTGCAGAATATGCTGAGAAATACGGAGGCACATACTTAGTAAATCCTATCTGCCTACCACCTGCAGTCTGGCCCTTCAGAAGATAAGGAAATTCCTGTTACCCTTACTTATTCTGAAGCACTGATCTTAGCATTCTGGTTGGTAAATTGTGGGTCTCAAATTTCATTGGCCATTTCTCCTAGGAGGCCTCTTGAGTTCTTACACAAGCTGTATATCTTGTAGGGAATGCTATGGACATGACCCTCTGCAAAAAAAAAAAAGCTACATTTTAATGTAATTTAAATTAATTTAATTTTATAATTTGGAAAGGGGGAACATCTTTTCTATCATTTTATCCTGATGCCAGTGATAAAATTTTACAGCTGCTGGAGATATAGTAGTCTGGAAAATACACTGATTGAATTCTTCCAACAAAATGCTTTGGTTCTAAATTTCCATGACTTTTACTGATTACCACTCTATAATTTCTGATCAGTTTTTCCAACTTCTGTTATTATATACCTCCTAATCATTGGATCATTTTACTTTTTAATATTTTCTGATCAGTTTTTCCCACTTAGGTGATTATATATCTTTCAGTCATTGGCTCTTTTTACTTTTTAACTTTTTTTCTATTTAATCCCTCAAGTGAAATTTATAATAGTTTCATATCTCTAATATTGGACTATACTGGCAGAGAATCGCCTTGCATCCTTGTGTTTATAGTTGCCTTAGAAATTTTATCTTGCCTTATTGCATTCAAAATTCATTATTTGGGGAGAGATATCATCAAGATGACTGACCTGAGACACATAGCAGACTTGCCTCCTCCACAAAAAAAGACCTAAACATCAAGTATACAACTAAATGTCAACAGAGCCTCTATGGGAAAATTCCAGAATCCAGCAGGGTAGCAATAGAGACCCTCTGAGGTGCAGAAGCTTAAGATTGCAGCACAGTGAGGGAAGCAAGGCAGCTGGCCGGATCAACTCAAAGCCAGGAGAGATTCCCCATTGCAGGAATTAGGTAAATAAGAGGTCTTCAGCAGTCCACATTCCCACCACAGACACCTGCAGCCCAAGCCACAAAAAAAAAAGCCCCTCAGCTCTCACAGGCCCTGAGGATAGTATAAGGAGCTGCCAGACATCACACAACTGCATTGTTGCACTGAAGGAATTAGTGCAGGTTCCCACCTTCAGTATCCAAGTTGCTGTAGCACATCACTATTTTCAAAGTAAAGCCCATACTGGACTACATTCTGCCCTGAAGCCAAATAGCTCTTGCATTTCCAAATCCTCAGGGACCCACCAAGATCCCCCCACATTAGTGCAGAGAGCTTCAGGGTTGCCACAGCGCCTGAATCCATGCAGTGCCCTATAACCCAGGATAGAGGCAGTCCAGCACATCAGGGAGGCTCTCCTGAGGACATAGATAACTAAATTGAAGCATGAGCTCCTCAAAGCCTGAAAGCCACCTACCTAAGGCCACTACTACCAAAAGCAAACCTACCTCCCTCCAGCACTGGAGTCACTGCAGGCTTATACATCCCCCTTGGGGTCTTGAGGAGCAGCTTGTCCACCGTGCCACCCATCCCACTGGTGCTGATGCACCCTACTCAGAGGCTGAGGGAGCAACCCCACTTCCCCACTGCCAACACTACCAGTGCTTATGGGTACCACTCATGAGCCCAAGGATAGACCCACCATTGACACTACCAGTGCCCATGCACATCACTCTGGATCCTAAGGACTGGCAGAACTGTCCTGCTGCCCCTTATGATGTCCGTGCACCCTGCTCAGAGGCTCAAATATGAGACCAACAGAGGCCTGCCACCACTAATGCTGATACCTGTAAGTGCCATCTAGGGTCCTAAGGACCAGCTCATTTGGCACACGCATTGACAGCAAAGCCTTACCAGAGTATCCAAACAACCACAGCCTAAGACACTAAAGAATTCACAGACATAACCTATGTTGCTAACAGCCAAAGAAATCACACTAAGACTGTACTATGGTACCCAACTAGGAACAAAATGAACGCACTCTATCTAATTGAGATGATTGAGAGAGAGAGACGTCTCTACAGAACCTACTCCATAAAACTAAAAGAAGTGACAATTACACAAGATGTGCACATATCAACATAAGGACATAAAAAACATTAAAAATTAAGGAAACATGATACCTCCAAGAGAACACAATAGTTTTTCAGTAACAAATCCTAAAGAAAAGAAATCCATAAAATGCCTGAGAAGGAATTCAAAATCATGATGTTAAACTCAGCAAGATACAAGAGAATGCAAATAAACAATATTTAAAAATCAGGAAAACAATTATCTCAGTGAGAAATTCAATAAAGAGATACAAAAAGGGACCAAACATAAATATCAGAACTGTAGAATTCAATAAATAAAATTTAAAAATACAATTGAGAGCTTCAACAAAAGACTAGATTAAGCAGAAGAAAGAATTTCTAAACTTGAAGACAAGTGTTTTGGAATAATCCAATTAGACTAAAAGAAAGAATTAAAAAGCATGCAGAAAACCTATGTGGCATATGGGACACCCTCAAATGAACAAATATTCCAATTTTGGTAGTTCCAGAAGGAGAAAGGATAAAAAAAAAAAAGCATAAAAAACCTATTTAACAAAATAATGGCTGAAAATTTCTTAAGTCTTGCAAGAGATATTGACATCCAGATACAGGAATCTCAAAGAACCACAAATGAATTGAACCCAAAAAGATCCTCTCCAAGGCACATTATAGTCAAACTGTCAAAAACCAAAGACAAAAATAATTCTAAAAACAGCAAAAGAAAAACAACAAATGACAAACAAAAGGATTATCATCAGACTAATCACAGATATCTCAGCAGAAACATTATAGGAAAGAAGAGAATGGGATGATATAGTCAAAGTGCTGAAAGAAAAACTGTGAGCCAAGAATACTATATCCATCAAAGCTATTATTCAAAAATGAAAGAGAAATAAAGTTTTCCACAAACAAACAAAAATTATGAGAATTCATGACTAGATAAGGCCTACAAGAAATGCTTAAAGGAGTCCTATATCTGGAAGTCAAAGAACAATATCTACCATTATGAAATACAGGTAAGTATAAAAGTCACTAGAAGATCAGATAAATAAATGAAAAAGAAATCAAACATTGTTAGTACAGAAAGCCACCAAATCACTAAGACAAGAAATGAGGCAAAGAAAGAAACAAACAAAAATATATGAAACACGAGGAAAACAATTTTTAAATGACAAGAGTAAGTCCTTACATATCAATAAGAACTTTGAATGTAAACAGTTTAAATTCCTCAATTAAAAGCTATACACTGGCTGAATGGACTTAAAAGTGACCGAACTATATGCTGCCTACAAAAATCTCACTTCACTTGTAAAGATACACATAGACTGCAAGTGAAGGGATGGAGAAAAGATATCCCATGCAAGTGGAAACCAAAAGCATGCAAGAGTAGTTATGCTTGCATAAGAGGAAATGGACTAATGGACTATGATATACAAAAATCAAATTTAAATCATTAATAACTTAAATGTAAGACATGAAGTTCTGTAACTACTAAATGCAAATATTGGGACAGTACTTCACAACATTAATCTGGACAAATATTTTGGGGGCTAAGATCTCAAAAGCACAGGATACAAAAGTAAAAATAGACAAATGGGATTACATCAAGCTAAAATGCTTCAGCACAGTAAAGCAAACAATTAACAGAGTGAAGAGACAACTTACAGAATGGGAGAAAATATTTGCAAACTATCTATTTGACAAGGGAGTAATAACTTCTTTAATATACAAGGAACTCAAACAATGCATCAGTTAAAAAAAAATACAAGTAACCAGTTAAAAATGGGCAAATAAACTGAATGGAAATATCGCAAAAGAAGACATACAAATGACCAACAGGTATATAAAAAATGCTGGATACCCCTAGTAATCGTGGAAATACAAATCAAAACCACAATAAAACATAAATTTACCCCAATTAAAATGTCTGTTATCGAAAAGACAAAAAATAACAGAGGTTGGAAGGATGTGGAGAAAGGGGAACTCTTGTACCCTGTTGGTGAGAATGCAAATTAGTATAGTCACTATATAAAACAGTATGAAGATTGATATGGTTTGGCTGTGTCCCCACCCAAATCTCATCTTGAACTGTACTTCCCATAATTCCCATGTGTCTTGGGAGGGACCCAGTGGGAGGTAATTAAATCATGGGGGCAATTAGCCCCATGCTGCTGTTCTCATAATAGTGAGTGAGATCTCATGAGATCTGATGGTTTTTTTTTTTTCGCTTGGCACTTCTCCTTCCTGCCATCATGTGAAGAAGGACATGTTTGCTTTCAGTTCTGCCATGATTGTAAGTTTCCTCAGGACACCCCAGCCCTGTGGAATTGTGAGTCAATAAAACTTCCTTCCCTTATAAATTACTCAGTCTCAGGCAGTTCTTTATGTAGCATGAGATTGGACTTGATACCACAGAGAGTGGGGTGCTGCTATAAAGATACCCCAAAATGTGGAAACGACTTTGGAACTGGGTGACAGGCAGAGGTTGAAACAGTTTAGAGGGCTCAGAAGAAGACAAAAATGGGGGAAAGTCTGGAACTTTTAAGAGACTTTGAGAGCTAGGAAGACAGGAAGATGTGAGAAAGCTTGAAACTTCCTAGAGACTCGTTAAATGGCTTTGACCAAAATGCTGATAGTAATATGGACAATAAAGTCCAGGCTGAGCTGGTGTCAGATGGAAATGAGAAACTTGCTGGGAACTGGGGTAAAGGTTACTCTTGCTATGCAAAGAGACTGGTGGCATTTTGCCCCTGCCCTAGAGATCTGTGGAATTGTGAACTTGAGAGAAATGATTTAGGGTATCTGGTGGAAGAGATTTCTAAGCAGTGAAGTGTTCAAGAGGAAACACAGAATAAAAGTTTGGACATTTTGCAGCCTGGCAATGAAATAGAAAAGAAAAATCCACTCTCTGGGGAGAAATTCAAGGGCTGCAGAAATCGGCATAAGTAATGAGGAGCCCAATGTTAATCACCAAGACAATGAGGAAAATGTCTCCAGGGTACGTCAGAGACCTTTGTGGCAGCCCCTCTCATCATAGGCCCAGAAGTCTAGGATGAAAAAATGGTTTCATGGGCCTGGCCCAAATCCCCCCTGCTGTGTGCAGCCTAGGGACTTGGTGCCCTACATCCCAGACACTCCAGCTATGGTTGAAAGTAGACAAGGTACAGTTCGGGTCATGGCTTCAGAGGGTGCAAGCCCCAAGCCTTATCAGCTTTCACATGCTGTTGAGCCTGCAGGTACACAGAAGTCAAGAATTGAGGTTTGGGAACCTCCATCTAGATTTCAGAGGATGTCGAGACAGAAGTCTGCTGCAGGGCGGAATCTCATGGAGAACCTCTGCTAGGGCAATGTGGAAGGGAAATGTAGGATCACAGCCCCCATACAGAGTCCCCAATGGGGCACTGCCTGGTGGAGTTGCGAGAAGAGGGCCACCGTTATCCAGACCCCAAATGGTAGATCCACTGACAGCTTGCACCGTGCACATGGAAAAGCCACAGACACTCAATGCCAGCCTGTGAAAGCAGCCCAGAGTGGGGCTGTACTCTGCAAAGCTACATGTATGGAGCTGCCCAAGGCCCTAGGAGCTCCCCTCTTGCATCAGCGTGACTTGGATGTGGGACATGGAGTCAAAGGAGATCATTTAGGAGCTTTGAGATTTGACTTCCCGGCTGAATTTTGGACTTACATGGGGCCTGTAGCCCCTTTGTTTTGGCCAATATTTCCCATTTTAAAATGGGTGTATTTACCCAATGCCTGCACCCCATTGTGTCTAGGAAGCAACTAACTTGCAGGCTCATAGGTGAAAAGGACTTGATTGTCTCAGATGAGACTTTGGACTTGGACTTTTGGGTTAATGCTGGAACGATCAAGACTTTGGGGCACTGTTGGGAAGGCATAATTGGTTTTGAAATGCAAAGACATGAGATTTGAGAGGGGCTAGGATGACATGATATGATTTGGCTGTGTCCCCACCCAATTTTCATCTTGAATTGTAGTTGCTATAATCCCCACCTCTCTTGGGAAGGACCCAATGGCAGGCTATTGAGTCAGGAGGGCAGTTACCCTCATGCTGCTTTTCTCATAATAAGTGAATTCTCATGAGATCTGATGGTTTTGTAAGGGTATTGTCCCCCTTTTGCTTGGCACTTCTTTCTGCCATCATGTGAATAAGGACATGTTTGCTTCCCCTTCTGCTATGATTATAAGTTTCCTGAGGCCTCCCCAGCCCTGCAAAACTGTGAGCCAATTAAACCTCTTTCCCATATAAATTACCCAGTCTCAGGCAGTTCTTTATAGCAGCATGAGAATTGACTAACACAAAGATTCCTTAGAAAACTAAAAATAAAACTACCATGTGATCCAGCACCCCCATTGCTGGGTATATATAAAAAAGAAAGAAAATCAGCATATCAAAAAATATACGCACTTCCACATTTATGGCAGTACTGTTAACAATAGCCAAGATATGGAACAAAACTACGGGTCTATAAACAGACTAATGGATAAAGAAAATGTGGTATATACTGGAATATTATTCAGCCATAAAAAAGGAATGAAATCCTGTTGATATGGTTTGGATCTGTGTCCCCACCCAAATCTCATCTTGAATTGTAATCTCCACATGCCATGGGAGGAACCTGTTGGGAGGTGATTGGATCATGGGGGCGGTTTCTGCCATGCTGTTCTTATGATAGTAAGAAAGTTCTCATGAGATCTGGTTATGTCATAAGTGTCTGGCACTTTCCCCCTTCTCTTTTTCTCTCTCCTGTCACCTCGTGAAAAAGGTGCTTGCTTCCTTTTCACCTTCCACCATAATTGTAAGTTTCCTGAGTCCTCCCCAGTCATGTGGAACTGTGAGTCAATTAAACCTCTTTCCTTTATAAATTACCCAGTCTCAGGTATTTGTCATAGCAGTGCGATAACTGACTAATACACTAGTCATTTGCAACAACATGAATGAGCTTGGAGGACATTATGTTGAATGAAATGAGCTAGGCACAAAAAGACAAATACAGCATGTTCTCACTCATATTTGGAAGCTTAAAAATGTGGATCTCCTACAAGTAGAGAGTAGAATGGTTGTTACCTATGAGTGGGAAGTGTAATGGGGAGAAATAAATGAAGAAAGGCTTGCTTATGGGTACAAAAATACAGTTAGATAGAATAAATGTGGTTTATAGCATAATAGGATGACTGTAGTTATCAAAAATTTATTGTCTATTTTAAAATAGCTAGAAGAAAAGATTTGGTATGTTCTCATCACAAAGAAATGATAAATATTTCAAGTGATGGATATCCCAATTACCCTGATTTAATCATTACATATTGTATGCATGTATCAAAATATCACATGTACCCCATAAATATGTACAATTGTTATGCATCAATCAATCCAACAAACCATAAAAAAAAAAAGAAAGAAAGGAAGGAAAGAAGAAAAGGGAACATAAACTAAGATATTAACATATAAGAGAAGAAATAATGTAAATGTTTATTTTGCATATCTTAGAATTGCAAAAAAGGAAAAAGATAAATAATACCAAAGGAAAAAAAATTTGACTCCAAAGCTAAATAATATTAAAAACCTCTTTGTTAATTGCTTAAATGGAGTTTAATGGTAATCTAACCCAGATAAAAATGTCACTGCATCCTCCCCATGCAGAAAGACCAATTTAGTTAAGATTTTCTGAGAAGTTTCAGAGTAAACTCATAGATAGAAGTAGCGAGTTCTCGAGATGTATGCCTCTTCAGGATTAACCAGTGTTTCATAATAGTTAGGACTCCAAATTCCAGAACCAACAAAATTCTTCAGAATAACCTTGAGGAGGAAACCTAAATCAAAGAATTAACTTGATCCCTGAATCATCGATGACTTAAGGACAAGCTAAATATGCTAAATATAAGACTGAAAAAAAAGCATTAATCTGGATTGCTGCTCAGATGTAAGTATATATTTCAACTCAAACTAACTTAAGACCAAAGACAATACAGTAGCCCAACTTACCTGGGAGTCAAGGAATTGAACTAAATTTGAAGAAGGCTCAATGAAGGATTCAAAAGATATCCTCATGACCGTGCCTCTTTATATATCTCTCTGCTATATCTGATCTTATTATTAGACGATTCCTTCCACATAAAATAAATTCCTGCAAACCTGATTGCTCCTGATTTCATGCTGGGGAAGATCAATTGTTGTATCTCCTGAGGTGGAGGTTTGTAGGTAGGAGAAACTAGACCTGCCTGGACTGCACGAGATTATCACAGAATGAAAGAAGAGGAGTTCCCAAAGCAGGTGATCCTGATAAAACTTTTTTTTTCATGTTTGAGAAAGGAAATAAGCCTGAGTTCTCTCTTCCCTTTATGGATTACCTAAAGTGAGTTCAAACTGGGAGACAATTAGGAGGCAAGATGGCTGCCGATCATGGACGGTCACCTCAGAACAAAGTACCTTCTTTGTGAAAATTATTTATTTAATTTTTCTTAGATTTATTACAGTTGTTTTATCATGAATATCTTTGCTTATATTTTCCTGTTAAATATCATTTTGGTTTACCGTTTTTATCCTTTTGGATGCTATGTTTTCCTCTAACTGTATGCATGTTGTTAATTTTACACTCTTCTTATTTCTGTACTATTTTTTAAAGAATCTTTCAAACAGCGCAGTTGCGTGTGAGGTTGGTCTATGCTGCAAGTTAAGGACATAAGGTGACTATCTCCTAAGTGATTCTGGCCCAGTTCAAATGTTCTCTGTACTAAGTTGGTCCTGATAAGACTCTTCTAGTAATTAATAATGCCTAGAAGAGTGCTTGGCAAATTTTAGATGTTCGAGACGTACGTGATTAATCTATAACTGCTTTTCCTGGTTCTTCCATATATGCATAAGTCTAAAATTATTTTACATATTCAGTGAAAGTACTTTGCTTCCTCAATTTGCAAATGAAGAGCTAATGGCAAGATAGGCAAAAAATCTCTCTGAAGACAATAAGTGATTGAATCAGGCTTATAATATGTGTAGATAGGTTAAAATTTGAATAGATATTTATTGGCGTGTACTGTATGAGAAGAATTTTGCTAGGTGCCAGAGAGATTGAAAGATAATTAACACACTAGTCTTATCCATTCTAAGCATGCAATCTAGTAGGAAAAATATGGAACAAACTGAACCATATTATAAAATAAGTACTACTTAAAGCAACGAGAAAGGTCAGAGGAAGGTGTGATCCAATATAATGAACAGACATGATAAAGCTTTAAAACTGAGGTGACTTTCAACATTTCTTAATGGATAAATAAGACTTTTGAAGGTCAAGAGGGGAGAATGTCAGGCTAATGTAGTAATACAATTCAAACCAGTAATAAGGAAATTGGATACAGGGAAGAAATAGGTGGATGACAAAGTTGGCATTGCAAATTTATTAGTCTGCAGATAGAAAAAAAGTGACTTTAGACTCATTGAACTTCTTGAGAAAAGACTTGGCATTGTTCCCCACATATTTTAGAATTTCTGGCTTGCACCTTCCCAGTATAGAAGAAATAGTTACTAAGACAAAAAAGTTATTTAGGGTCTTTCCCTCCTTCCCACTTGTCAATCCAGATCACTGGAAAAAACTGGTGGGGATAGTGACTGCCTGAACCCTAACATTTGATAAATAAACTCGTTTTGACTTGACCCATTTCCTATTTGCTGGTCTCAGCTCTTTTTCCTGCTGCCTCAATTTTATAGATAAAAAACCCCTATACTGGTATATGGTCTTAATTGAAATCTCCATTGACTATGCTAAGTGGTTTTGAAGATACACACCCATAATTCAATCAGATGACCCCAAGTTCTTAGCATCTAGTCTCATTTTCTCCATCCCTGTTCAAGTTTATACTCCAATCTCAGCTGGGCATCCTTTACACCCAAGCCTACCTCAGAGTATTTTCTTTTCTCCTATCTTTCCATTAATTTCATCCACCCCTAATTTCATCCCAGTGAATGACTAGTAGCATGCTACTATACCCAAATCCTGTTAGTTGCAATAACTGAAAAGTGTTTTTTTGTGTCCCAACACAGGCAAAAGAGAACTAGCAATAATAGCACTCAGTAGTTTAGTTGGTGAATACTAAATAAGAGAAAATGCTTAGTACCTTTGGGACATTTTGTTTGGATTCTAGGTCAGGAAAGATTGTTTTCTACCTCCTGAGATATTTTGGCATTTTAACATTGCTAATAATCATTTCATAAGCAATAAGTAATGTGTACTGGTACAAGCCTTACAGTTATTAAAGGTTGAAAATGTCCAAATAGCAATCTAAACCAGTAAGGCTGACTAAATTATAAGAGTGTTTCAAAAGATGTGTCTTCGATCAGATCATTACTTGCAATTCCAGTAACATATGCTGAAAGAAGAATTGTTCACGTATTAGAGATTGGACCCAGATCATTTGTTTGACATTATCTAACTACTTGGAAAACAAACAAACCATCACATCTCTATGAGTGTTTCCTAAATGCTGAATGCAATCAATACAAGTGATTGCTCTTTAAATGATAATGCCATCACTTCCTCCAAATAACATGATGGACATAGGCTTTTTGCTTTCATCTTTGTTTGTATTTCAAGCTAAGATAAGCATGGTATTTACACATTTCATTGCAGGATTACTTCCCTTGGAGAGAAATTTTTCAAACATGATGTTGTCACAGAAGAATATCAACACACAATTTTTATATAGATGAAGAAAGAATCAAAGAAAGAGATGAATTTAAAAATTCTCAATTCAACTGAATATTTACAGAAAGCTTTCCATAAATGTTTTTCCTGGTTATAAATTTCTTCTTCAAGTATTAAATATTATCCCAGTTAATTTTTTATAATTTACTTTTTTAACTATAGTGTAGATAATTTTTGAGTGTGTTTAGAAAACTGTTTAGCTGTGGCTTTATTAATTATTGTAGTGTAATAAATTTGTATATCCAATGAAAACACCCAAAGCCTCATGAAATTTAAAGAATATATAACAAAATTGTAAATGCATGTTTGCACGGCTTTAACTCTAAAGGCATAGGCTTTAAAAATAAGAATTCACTTGTTTCTATTTGGTTTTCAAACTAATTCTAAATTTGTCCAGGTTGTCATGATCAAAAGTAACCTTTTCAAACTGTGATGTGTGGTTCAATACTTGTATCTAAAACCAAAAAGAGTCTCTTATTGATCTGTTGATTTCTGAGAGCAATTATGGTGGCTTCAGACATTAAAATTGCTATTAACTATGATAGTGTTTGGGCAGTGGCAAAGTCATGCTATTAGTTAACATTCAGACTGATATTGATTGGATTTTTTCAACAATAAATATAAACATATTAGACATCAGTGTTCAGCTATTTCTTTCTGACAGTTATAACCATAGCAAAAAGAAAGACTCAAAGCATGTATTGAATGACCATTCCCATTCCCGAGGCAAAATTAATTACTGCTTTATTTTTATCCATATAGTACTCTGCATATGCCGGCTAATGGAACGTTTATTGTGTAACAATTATGATTTATTTTTGTTCATGGATTCTAAGTTCTTTAAATTTCACTACCACTCTTAATAGATAGGCTCTCATATATTCATCATGAAATAACTATTTTCAAATGAATAAATTTATGGTGGACAAATAAATTAAAAAATTCAACTAGCAAAAACAAGCCTAGAGAGGCATGATCAATAAAACTTTGTGCAATGATGGAAATGTTCTAGATCGGTTTTGTCTAACACAGGAACTACTAACCATATGTGACTATTGCATTTTTGATTTATGGCTACTAACCTAAATCTTTTATTTCATTTAGTTTTAAATAAGTTAAATCAAATGCATGATACACAGCTAACTAGTTAGTATTTACTCTATGGGAAAGCACTTTTTGGAGGTTCCTTCAGGAATAAATTTTGGCAATCTTTCAAAAGTGTAATCATTTCCTTTCTTTAAGGTTGTAAGTAAATCAGAAGTCTGAAATGGAAATTCAACCAAAGATTTCCTAAAGCCATGAGCCATGTGTCATAGTTAAGTATTCATTAATATCAACCAAAAAAAAAAACCAACCCATCAAATTGCTAAATAAAAGTCATTAATAGTGAGACAACATTAAAATACCACATTTGAATTCTTCAAAATTGATGACTTTTGCCATGATGATTAATTAGTGAGCCCCAGAGGTGGGGGAAAAAAAGTGAACTAAATGTGAAAGAGAGTAATGGCCAACACAGTTGGCAACTGAAAAGAAGTGACTTATCAACCCAACTTGAAACCTGTGGGTCTCAGGCACAGAATTTCCAGAATGTCCTAGTCTAACTCACAATGTCCCAAGACCACCAAACCTCTTCCTGACCTGTTCAGATTCTGGTGCTAACTTTTTCCCTTTGGACTTATTGCTATGTCATTGATTGTTTTTAATTTGACATGCTTTCCTCTAGCTTAAGTAACTCATTCATTCAGTAGTTACTGTGTATCACCTATATGTTTAGTGTCCTAAATACTGGTACAGATCTGAACAAAACAGAAAATCCCTGCCTTCTAGAGCTCGAAACGAGAGAGGGGGAATATACAGTAAATGTACAGACTATATAATTAAAACATATTGTATGCTTTGTATGCTACTGAATGGCAAGTAAGTACTATGGAACAAAATACAGCAGGAATGCGACTAGGGTGTGTGTGTGTGTATGTGTGTGTGTGTGTGTGTGTAGGATGCAAGGGAATAAAATATATATTTAAACAAAAAGAGGCAGGTGCATGAACAGGGGTGATGAGGCTTGGGTGGGAGTCTTTGAGGCAGAGGCATGCCTGGTTATTTTGAGGTGAATCAAAAGCGATGTGTAGCTGGAACAAAATTCAGTCAGGGATGATAGTAGGAGGTGGTTCAGAGAGGTAACAAGTGCCAAACAGTGTCAACTTTGAAGGCCATTTTAAGAACTTTAACTTTTATCCTGAATGTGATGGAATAACTTTGAAGGAGTAATGTGAGTTTTGATAGAGTTACTCTGATATTCTGGCTACTGTGTTGAAATAAGACTGTGAGGGGTCAAGAGCAAAAGTTGCTTTTGCTGCTATTTAGTAGTTCATGATTAGGAGACTCTGCAGTAGACCATGTAAGAAATGACAGCAGTCTAACCAAGGGAGTAGCTATGGAAGCGGTAAGAAGGAATAAGTTTCTAGATGTTTTTAGGTACAATAAATGGATTGGACAGTCTGGATGGATCTACTGGACATGTGAAAAGAGGAGTCAAAGTTTTTAACCTGAGCAGGCAGAGCAAGATGATTGAATACAAGACTTTACCAGTTGTCCTCCCCACAAGAACATCACGCTGAACAACTATCCACACAAAAAAGCACCTTCATAAGAACCAAAAGTTAGGTGAGCAATCACATACCTGATTTTGACTTCATATCACCGAAGGAGTCACTGAAGAGGGTGGGAAAGACAGTCTTAAATTGCCACCACCACCTGCATCCCATCTCCAGGCAGTGGTCATGTGACACAGAGAGAAAATCTGTGCACATCGGGGAGGGGAAGTGCCGTGACTGTGAGACATTGCATTGGAACTCAGTGCTGCTCTGTCACAGCAGAAAGCAACATGGAGCCTAACTCAGCTACAGACCACCAAGGGAGTATTTAGACCAGCCCTAGCCAGAGAAGAATGACCCATTCCAGCAATCAGAACCTGAGTTCTGGCAAGCTTCACCATCCTGGGATGAAGTGCTCCGGGATGCTAAATAAACTTGAAAGGCAGTATAGGTCACGAGGACTGTAATTCCTGGCAAGTCCTGTTGTCGTGCGGGGCTCAGAGCCAGTGGACTTAGAAGTCCTTGCACTACTTATACACCAATCCAAGGCAGTTCAACTAGCAGCTCGCAGCTCCAGGAGAAAATTTTATCTTCCACTTGAGAAAAGAAGAGAGAAGAATAAAGAGGACTTGGAACTTGGATATTATCTCAGCCACAGTAGAATGGGCATCAGGCAGAGTCCTGAGTCCCCCCATTCAAGGTCCTAGCTCCTGGACAACATTTCTAAACACACACTGGGCCAGAAGGGAACCTACTGCCTTGAAGGGAAGAACCCAGTCCTGGAAAGATTCATCATCTGCTCACTAAAGAGCCCTTGGTCCCTGAATAACGAGCAGCAATACCCAGGTTGTACTTGTCAGCCTTGGGTGAGACTCAGAGCTGTGCCGGCTTTAGATGTGACCCAGCACATTCCCAGCTGTCACGGCTATGGGGAGAGTGCCCTTCAGCTTGAGAAAAGGAGTGGAAAGTGTAAAGGAAACTTTGTCTTACAACTTGGGCACAAGCTCAGCCACGTGGGATAAAGCACAGAGTAGCCTCTGGAGGTCACCAATTCTAGGCCTTGGCTCTTGGATAGCATTTCTGGACCTGTCCTGGGCCACAGGGGAGCCCACTGTCCCAAAGAGAGAGTCAGAGGCCTGGTAAAATTTATCATAAGCTGGCTGAAGAGCCCTTAGGCCTTGAGTGAACATCAGCTGTAGCCAGGAAATACTCACTGTGGGCCTGGGTCAGTGGTGGCCATGGGAAGAGACTCCTCTGCTTGTAGAAAAGGGAGGGATGAACAGGAAGAACTTTGTCTTGTGGCTTGAGTGCCAGCTGAGCCACAGTAGAATAGAGAACCACATAGATTTCTAAGGTTTCCAGCTCTTGGCCCTGGCTCCTGGACAACATCTCTGGATCTGCCCAGGGCCAGGGGGATCTTGCCACCCTGAAGAAAAGAACACATGCCTAGCTGACTTTGATACCTGCTGATTGTAGAGCCCTAGGGCCTTGAGCAAACATAGGCAGTAGACAGGCAATGGTTACCATGGGCCTCAGGTGAGAGCCAGTACTGTACTGGCGTCAGGTATGATCCAGCACAGTCCCAGTGGTGGAGGCCACAGGGTTGCTAGTATAACCCCTTCACAGCTCCAGGCAGCTCAGCACAGAAAGAGAGAGAGGGAGAAAGGGAGGGGGAGAGAGCTAGAGAGAGGGAGAGAGACTCTGCTTGGAAGAAAGGGAAGAGAATAAGAGTCTCAGATAATTCTTTTGTATCCTACCAAAGACAACCAAATTTTTACCTCTGAGTCTGCAAGAGCCACATAATTACTGGGCTTGGGGTGCCTCCTAATGCAGATATGGCTGCAGTGACCAAAAAGATAGATTATAATACCCAAGTCCCTTGTAATGCCTGGAAAGCCTTCACAGGATGAATGGATAAACACAAGCCCAGAGTGCAAAGACTGCAATACATGCTTAGCTATTCAATGCCCAGAAAGACGCTGGCAAACATTCACAAGCATCAAGATCATCCATGAAAACATGACCTCACCAAACAAACTAAATAAGACATAAGCGACCAATCCTGAAAAGACAGAGATATGTGACCTTTCAGATACAGAATTCAATGTAGCTGTTTTTGAGGAAAGTCAATGAAATTCAAGATAACACAGAGAAGGAATTCAGAATCCTATCACATCACTTTAACAAAGAGATTAAAATAATTAAAAAGATTAAAGCCTAAATTCTGGAGTTGAAAAATGCAACTGACATACTGAAGAATGCTTCAGAGTCTAATAGAATTGATCAAGCAGAAGAAAGAAGTGGGAAACTTGAAGACAGGCTATTTGAAATTGCACAGAACAGACCAAAAAAAAAAAAAAAGAATTAAAAAGCATGAAGCACACCTGCAAAATCTAGACATAACCTCAAAACGGGAAATCTTAACCTAATTTAAGTAATACACCTTAAAGAGGAGATAGAGAAACAGATAGGGGTAGAAAGTTTATTCAAAGCATAACAACACAGAACTTCTGAAACCTAGAGAAAGATAATATTCAAGTACAAGAAGGTTATAGAACACTAAGCAGATATAACCCGAAGAAGACTACCTCAATAAACAAAGTTTTAATAGTCAAACTTCTAAAAGTTAAGGATCAAGAAAGAATCCTAAAAGCAGCAAGATAAAAGAAACAAATAACACAAAATATAGCTGCAATATATCTGGCGGTAGACTTTTTCAGTGGAAACCTTACAGGCCAGGAGAGAGTGGCATGACATATTTAAAGTATTAGAGGAAAAAATTTTTATCCTATAATACTATATCCCCTGGTAATATCCTTTAAACATAAAGACTTTCCCGGACCAAAAAAAAAAAAAAAAGCTGAGAGATTTCATCACCACCGCCGGACCTGTCCTACAATACTGAAGGGAGTTCTTCAGTCTGAAAGAAAATGACATTAATGAGCAATAAAAAATTATCTGAAGGCATCAAACTCACCAGTTAGTACACAGGAAAACACAGAATATTATAACACTGTAATTGTGAGATGTAAACTAATCATATCTTGAGTAGAAACACTAAAAGTTGAACCAATCGAAAATAAGAAGTATGACCACTTTTTGAAACATAGACAGTATAAGATACAAATAGAAACAGCAAAAGGTTAAAAAGTGGGTAGATAAAATTAAAATATCAAGTTTTTATCAGTTTTATCTTTGTTTATGGAATCAGTGTTGTCATCAATTTAAAATAATGGGTTATATCATATACTAGATTAAGAAAATGTTGCAAATATACACCATGAAATACTATGCAGCCATAAAAAAGGATGAGTTCGAGTCCTTTGCAGGGACATAGATGAAGCTGGAAACCATCATTCTCAGCAAACTATCACAAGGACAGAAAACCAAGCTCCATATGTTCTCACTCATAGGTGGGAACAGAACAATGAGAACACTTGGACACAGGGAGGGGAACATCACACACCGGGGCCTGTGGGGGTGGGGGACTTGGGGAGGGATAACGTTAGGAGAAACACCTAAGGTAAATGACGAGTTGATGGGTGCAGCAAACCAACATGGCGCATGTATGCCTATGTAACAAACCTGACTGTTGTGTACATGTACCCTAGAACTTAAAGTATAATGAAATAATAATAATAATAATAATAATAATAGGTTATATTATTTGCAAGCCTCATGACAACCTCAAATGAAAAAACATACAATGTTTAGACAAAAAATTAAAAGAAAGAAAGTAGAACACCACCAAAGAAAAACACCTTTACTAAAAAGAGGTAAAGAAGGAAGAGAAGACCACAAAACAACCAGAAAACAAACAACAAAATGGAAGAAGTTCTTATTTATCAACAATAACATTGAATGTAAATGGACTAGATTCCCCAAGCAAAAGACAGAGAGTGACTGAATTAAAAAAAAAATACAAAGTAAAAAACACAAGAGCCAACAATCCGTTCCCTTAAAAAGAAACACACACACACCTATGAAGACACACAGAGACTAACAATAAAGAAATGGAAAAAGGTATTTCACACAAATGGAAACCAAAAAAGAGCAGAAGTAGATATACTTAAATCAGACAAAATAGATTTCAAGATAAAAACTATAAAAAGAGACAAGAAAGGTTACTCTAAAATGATAAAAGGGTCAATTCAGCAAGAGGACACAACAATTATAAATATATATGTACCTACTACTGGAGTATTCTGATATACAAAGCAAATATTATTAAAGCCAAGGAGAGAGATCAACTTCAATACAATAATAGTCGGAGATTTCAACACCCTACTTTTAGCATTGAACAAATCATTCAGACAGAAAGTCAACAAAGAAACACTGGACTTAATCTGGACTACAGACCAAAATAGACCAAGTAGATTTTTTTTTGATCAAGTAGATATTTACAGAACATTTTATCCAATGACTCCAGAGTACACATTTTTCTCTTCAGCACATGGATTATTATCAAGGATAGACTACATGTTAGGCCACAAAACAAGTGTTAAAATTTTTAAAATTGAAATTATATCAAGTATCTTATCTGACCAGGGTGGAATAAAACTAAAAATCAATAACAAGAGTAATTTTGAAAACTATACAAACACATGGAAATTTAAAAGTATGCTCCTAAATTAGCCGGGCGTAGTGGCACATGCCTGTAATCCAAACCACATGGGAGGTTGAGGCAGAAGAATCACTTGAACGTGGGAGGCTGAGGTTGCAGTGAGCTGCGATTCGCACCACTGCACTCCAGCCTGGGCAACAGAATGAGACTCCACCTCAAAAAAAAAAGAGTATGTTCCTTAATGATTAGTAGGTCAATGAAGAAGTTAAAAAGGAAATTTAAAAAATTCTTAAAACAAATGATGAAGGAAACAATGGACCAAAAATGATGGGCTATAGTAAAAGCAGTACTTAGAGGAAAGATTTAGCTATAAGCATCTACATCAAAAAAGTAGAAAAACTTCAAATAAACAACCTAACAATGCATCTTAAAGAACTAGAAAAAGAAGAGCAAGCCAAATGCAAAATCAGTAGAAGAAAAGAAATAATAAAGATCAGAGCAGAAATAAATAAATCGTTATCATGATCTAGTGAGAATTATCCCAGGGATACAAGGATGGTTCAACATATGCAAATCAGTCAATGTCATACATCATAAACAGAATGAAGGTCAAAAAACGATATGATCATTTCAACTCATGCTGAAAAAGCATTTGATAAAATCCAACATCCCTTCATGATAAAAACTGAAAAACGGGGTATAGAAAGAACATACCTCATCATAATACAAACCATATACCACAGATCCACAGCTAGTATCATACTCAATGGGAAAAAACTAAAAGCATTTTCCCCAAGATCTGGAACACCACAAAGAGGCCCACTTCCATTGCTATTATTCAACATAGTACTGGAAGTCCTAGCTACCGCAATCACACAAGAGAAAGAAATAAAGAGCATCCTAGTGACACCTGTTAGGTAAACTACACCCTTTCTACAAAGTTTCAGTCTCACTAGATTTAAGCAATGTGATTTTCTCAATGGACTTCTAGCCAGGATTCTTTTGTGAAGGTATAAAATATATATGACAATACAGTTTTCTTTCTAAAAATTATGGGCTCGTTATGACCCCAGAAAAACAGTTTTCAGGAGTTTCTCTGTTTGTACCTATAAATGAAGAAAAATATTAGTATTGTATATATTTTGAAAAATTGAATATCTATGTTATTATAGTAAGTAGGCCAAACTCTAGTGTTTCATCATTTGAAATTCACTCCAGGGTTATACTCAGGGGTGTTAAGTGATTTTCCAGATACAGTAACTCAGATGGAAATAAGAAACTACAGTGGGTAACATGAGCTATGTTTCATATTTAAAATACGCTAAGTATTATAGAATGTCAGAATCTGACCTTTAATGTAGTTGCAATCCATTTGTGGAAGTATTAGTATCATTACTGACATTTATTTACCTATTTCCCGGATAACTGCAGTACTCATTTGAAAACAATGTTATAGGTGTATGGTATGACCTAGAGGTAAGCATCCATCATGGCATCTTAAATAGTTGCTGGTAAGATGCCAGGTATCATGAGTTTCTGTTCCATTTCAATAGTTATACTAGTTTCTTAAAATATACAGCATCTTAATTGGTAAGCTGCAAAGATGCTTTGAGATATTATCCTAAAGTTTAAAAAATTAATTTGTCAATAAAACACAGAAAAGAAGATGCAGGTTTTTTAAAAGATATTTTCAATAAGCTGATGTATTTAAGATGTTTTTAGTCACAGACTCACTAAATAATTATGCCTTGCTCAAAGTATTGTTACGAGTCCTTTCATTTCAAAATATGTTCTCTTAGCTATCACGTTAAGTAGTATTAAAAATGTATAACAGTAGACTTTAATTAATTTGTTACTTTTAATAGAAATGTGTTTTACTTCATTTCCAAGACACCAAATGTTATAACAGCTTTTGGCAAAAATGAGATGTTAGGTAACAAAGGATACTATGGTAGGTTACTTTAGCATATAAAGAACAGAAATAGAATTTGAAGATTTGTAACAGTTGTTTTCAAGGTGGCATTTTTCCTTGAGGTAATCACTTAAGAATGGAATCCAGAGATTAATATTTCATAATGATCAATCACAGTCATGTGTTTGCTTACCTTTGCTTTGGTTCAAACTACCCAGGTTATCTAAAATACCAGACTGCTTTTCTTTTAACTGAAATTATATCAGCCCAGTGGCCAGACTGATTATCTTTTGTTGATCAGAAGCACATTAATATGTTCCTTTGATTAGTGTCAAATTAGTTAGGCTTTATTTTCTTTCTTTTTTTTTTAATGATTAAACTCTGAGTGGTGGAATACAGATAATTGTAATTTTATCTTTTTTTATTTTTTAGTATACTTTAAGTTCCAGGATACATGTGCACAATGTGCAGGTTTGTTACATATGTATACATGTGCCATGTTGGTGTGCTGCACCCATTAACTCGTCATTTACCTTAGGTATATCTCCTAATGCTATCCCTCCCCCCTGCCCCCACCCCACGACGGGTCCTGGTGTGTGATGTTCTCCTCCCTGTGTCCAAGTGTTCTCATTGTTCGATTCCGACCTATGAGTGAGAACATGTGGTGTTTGGTTTTCTAGGCTTTATTTTCTAAATGCTATATATTCGGTGAACAAAATCTTACCAAGTATGAGGTAAATGAAAGAAAGTAGTGAAAGAAATACTCTTGTGGTAAAAAACTGGGAATGACAGAGTTGTAAGTATAATTACAGACCCAAATTAATATAACTGAAAGCTTCTTTATACTTTCAATTATAACAAGAAAATGGAATGTGTAGCTAGAAACAAAACTTAAAATTATAAATTAATAATGTTTTGATGGAGATTTCAATGCAACTTAGAAGATACAGTGTTTGAAATTTGAGAATGAACTGC
Source organism: Macaca mulatta (assembly GCF_049350105.2). NCBI lineage: Eukaryota > Metazoa > Chordata > Mammalia > Primates > Cercopithecidae > Macaca > Macaca mulatta. The sequence goes on from NC_133408.1 coordinate 29,514,795, forward strand.
AAGTCTATTTATGCACACATTTTTACATGTAAGCTTTTTATTAACCACTTATGGATACTGCAGAAATTCTTTCAAAACTTGATTTAAAAAGATATAGCCCTCTAAGCTGACATCTTCCTCATATGCAAAAAGCTACTAAATACTCAAATGGTTCCTACAGATCATTGCTTCTCTCTTAGCTATTTCCCTTATCATCAACACATTATCTGAGCCAAGATCCTCTCAGATTTAAGCAAAACAAAGTTCTCATAAGCCCAGAAACACTAAATAATGTAAGTGAATAATTTTGACAATTTTAAAATTGTTTGCAAATACAAAAAACACTGAATTTTAAACACAGAGTTTCATTTAAAAATTGGACCATTCTTTACCATCTAAACTATTATTTTTTATTTATATCAGATAGCATTCTCTAACAAAGATTTTTCAAGATGGATCTTCCTTTTAAATTATTCAGGCTAATAACTGACATTGAATGATAAGCTGGCTTTGGTAGATGTAGACATAGCCAGCATATTTACTGTCCATGTTAAACTGTGCAGAGTATTAAACCTTTAAGGTCAAAGATGCACCAATATGAAAATTTGATGTCACTGTATTAAAAACCAAATGGTTATTCCATTATCTTCCGTTCATTTGGTTAAAAGTGAAATTTATATAAAATCACTAAGAAACATGATCAGTGAAGGACTAATTTTGTGGTTACATGCTGTATTAGTCTGTTTGGGCTGCCGTAACAAGACACCACAGACTGGATGGCTTAAACAACAGAAATTTATTTTCTCTCAGTTCTAGAGGCTAGGAACCCATGACAAAAGGACTGAAAAATTTGATTTTTGGTGAGGGCTCTCTTCCTTGCTTGTAGACAGCCACCTTCTTTCTATGTCTGAAGACACATGTATGAAGAAAGACATGACCTTTCCTTGATGCATGTGCCAAGGGTGGAGAACGAGTGAGAGCTTCCTGGTGTCTCTTTTTATAAGGAGACTGATTTTATTGAGTTAGGGTTCTACCCTGTGAACTTATCTAATGTTAGTGATTTCCTTACTCCAAATACAGTACACTAGAAGTCAATTGTGAGGGAACACATGCATTCAATCCATAATATATGCTCTCCTTTTTTCATCCACATTATCAATAAAACATTCCAACTTAAAATGTATTAAATGACTAATTTCAGAATCTAAGCATTTCACTTTCTCAGAAATTATTTGAACACAATTTTCTTTTTATGCCAATTCAAAGAAGTTTTCATGGTAACCTTGTGGATTTTAATAAAAAAATGTTTTTAAAAATATAAACTTTATTCAAATGTACTTCTGTCTTTTGCTGTTCTATAAGTCACAACACATAACTCAAATTCTTTCAGGACACAACCTCTAAAATCCAAAAGATTTTCTGCATTCAAAGAAGTCTACTTTTAGATTACAGATTAAGTCAAACAATTCATTATGTCGGTTGTTCACTGCTGAATTAGAAACGTTTTCTGTCCTAGTTTAATACATCAAGGAAAGAAAAAAACCTTCAAAATAAGTCTCTATGAAATGTTTGGTTATACTTTTCCCTAACCAAGGAAATTCACTTGTCTTCTGGCCTTCAAACTAGAAGCCTTTTCTGTTATTAAATTAACACCAAATTAATAAACAAAGTACCCTGTGGAAACCGAGTTTAAATATAAGGAGGCTACATTTTTGATTACCTATTCTGAAGCAAGTAAATTATTTTGTACCATATAAGGGTTTATTAAAATAAAAATTTATATGAACATTTTAATAATTCTCCATTTATAAAATCTAAGCCTTAACATTACAATAGTGAAATAAAAAAATAATTGCCAATAACAAAAAATAAGTAACATTTGTAGTTAAGGAATAAACTCAGCTTCATTAAACTGATAGCCTGGTTCATATCTTTGTGTTCCTGAGAATAAAACATTAACCAGATATTATTCAGATATTAAATATTCCCTGTTTTTGTTTAGTATGACTGCATAACATATTGCCACAAACTGGGTGACTTAAGACAACAGAAATTTATTTATTCACAATTCTGAAGACCAGAAGTCTGCAATGAAGGTGTTGGCAGGGCTCTGTTCCTTCTGAGGATTCTGGGGAATAATTCTTCCCTGTCTCTTCCTAGCTTTTGGTGGCTCCCAGCAATCCTTCCAGTTCCCTAACTTGTAGCTGCATCGCTCCAATCTCTCCGTCTGTCTTCACATGACCTTCTCTCAGTCTTTTTGTTTGTCCTGTCCTCCCGATGACTTGTAATGACTCTTTTTGTAATGACTCTTTTTGTTGGTCCTGTCCTCCCGATGACTTGTAAGAATACAAGTCATCGGATTCAAGGCCATCTCAAGATGCTTAACTAATTAAATTTCAAAGTCACTATTTCCAACTAAGATCACATTCATAGTTTCCAGGGCTTAGGACTTGAATACACAATTCAACCCATTACAGGCTCAAAGTAAGTAACTGGAATAAAAAATTCAGCTGCTTCAATATTTTTTCGCTTCTAAGAATTGTTAAGATTTTGTGAAACATATCAAATATCTACAGTCTGTGAGAAATGAGATGGGAGATATTAAGAGGAAAATCAGTTATCTTTGTTTATAATTACTTCTCGTGTTCACATTACTTTCTCAGAAATAAATTATATTTCTAACTGGATAAAAAGAGAAAAAAGTATTTGACTTCCACAGATAAAAGTACTTTTCTTGTGAAAGAAACAAAAAAACAGGTGGAAAGATTCAGCTTTCAGGTTATTATCTTGAGGTAAACAACTTACTTGAAAGTTCAATTTAATAGATTATTGAATTTATTTATATTGCAAATTTTATACATTTTTATCAGTATAATTCTTTAGGTATAACTATGTCCACAATTTTTGCTTTTTGTATTTGAGTCAATAGATTTCACTGCCTTCATGATATTATAACTATGCAAATTAAAATATTTTTTTTTAAATATATTTTTAAAAATATCCAAGTCAACAGTAAGCCCAAATCTCTAATGGCTGAAATCCAAAAAAAATTACGGTATCAAATGCCGCAACAGTGCAGAACAAATAGAACTATCATTCATTGCTGATGGGGATGAAAAAAAAAATGGTACAGCCACTTTTCAAGAGTTTGGAAGTTTCTTCCAAAGCTAAACAGAGTCTTTCCAGAAGATGAAGAGATCTCCTTCCTGTATACTTACCTAAATGAGTTGAAGGTTTACATCTGCACAGAAATCTGTGTACGAATGATTGATTACAGCAGCTTTATTCATGACTTCCTCAAGCTGGAAACAACCACATGTCTTTCAAACAGTGAATGGACAAACTGTGGTATATCCATAGGATGGAATATTATTCAGTAATAAAAAGAAACAAGCTCTTAAGCCATGAAAATATGTAGGAGAAACGGATAAAGAAGCCACTCTGAAAAGACAATATACTGTAGGATTCCAACTATATGACATTATGAAACAGACAAAACTATAGATATAGTAAAAAAGTTCAGTGATTGGCAGAGATTTAGGACAGGAGAGGATGGGTATATAGGTGGAACAAAGGGGATTTTTAAGGTAATGGCAGATATATGACATATATGACACTATACATTCATCAAAAACTACAAACCTCACAATACAGAGTGAATCCTAACATCAACTATGGATTTTAGTTCATAGTAATGTATCAGTATTGATACATCAATTGTAAAAAATTACCACACTAATCAAGATGTTAATAATGGAGGAAACTGGGCAGAGGGAGTCTATGGGAAGGAAACTCTCTGTGCTTTCTGCTCAATTTTCCACAAACCTAAAACTGTTCTAAAAAATCAGTCTATTAAAAAGTAATAAGTTGTGTTTCTTTTATCCTAAATCAGGTTTGATCAAAACAATACCGCCCTTAAAATTTACTGTGGATTACCCTCCTGAGACCATGCTGCCTGTTTTGTGAGTAGTCACTCTATTTTCCTCTTTTACATATTTTCTGGAGTTCTGTTACAATGATATCTAAAAGCGGACAAATAAATTAAATCTGTTATTTGAGAACTAAATCTCTGAATGTAAACTTATTAGCATTTTAACTTTTCTATCCAGCAGGAAATTACTTAATCAACTTATTTTAATTCCTTGGCCTGTAGGATATCTTTCAATATATTTAAAATGGTAGTAGACAGGGACTGAAAAGTTTACTTTTAAACCAAAATGCTGTTTCCTAGTAATTTTATAATACTGCATATTTAAGAACAATTGTTTGTGTTAAATGACAATATCAAAATTCTAATATATGCTTAATTTTTTATTTCTATTCTCTCACTTTGGGTGGTTATACAACATGGCTGTACAGAGCCACAGAATGTAACTTTTCCTTTTGATGATGTAATTACTTCCTTTATTCGAAGGTTTCCATATTTATGTAGTAAAAATATGACATATTAATATAATGGGCACATCCTGGAGTCAACAGAGAAAATTTGATTTTGTCTCAGGAATGTCTTTTACCCTTCTACTATTCTACCACAAAACACCACCAGAAATCTAAAAGTTGCAAAACATTGAGAAATTCTGCTCTTTGGGAGTTTGCAGATTATATTTTTTTTGTATGGAGACAAATTATCCCAAATAACAATGTAAAATCATGTGGGTACCATAGGATATTATATTATTCTTTATTTTGAATAACTATAATGTTGCTTTCTATTTTTGGTTAAAAAAATCATTGTTTTCAAATAAAACTTTATAAATTATATGTTACCATTTGAGACACAAAGGAGGAAAGAGTACAAATAGTTGATGGAAACACAGTCTGTTTCAATATGGTTGAAAATATTTACATGATCTTTGGGAATGAAGAGTATAAGCTTGCTGTTGATTTCCCATTATATCAAGATTAATAGAATGTAAGGCATCCATAAACTATTATATCTACCTAGGGAATATGGAAGTTCTTTGTATAATGCACTGTATAGCATCTAATTGAAAAATCTAATTAGGTAAAACTCTAGATGCTAAAGGAATCTATGTGCTTTCAATTGTCTATGCTATTTGCTGGCCTGTAGACAACTTTCAGCTTACTATTTTCAAATAAATAATAAAGTCTACTAATAACAATGGCTTTTCATTAACTAAATGCCTTGTGATAGCCAACTCAACTGTATGCCTCTCTCTTTAATGACTTGAAATGCTTAGGTAAGTTTAAATTATCATGAAATATTTATTTGGTTGCATTTGCAAATTATATGCTCATGTGAGTAACTAAGGTTGACAAAGCTTCCCTTTGGGCTTTTACAGTTTCTTCTTCTTCCTCCCATTTGACGGTCCTTTGCCCAGGTGCCTTTTGCCTCTACGTCATTTCCTGGGCTTTCTTGGGACCCCAATTTTGGAATTCAAAATGGCATCCAGTTTGCTATCAAGTTGGCTATTTTCTCCCTCTGGTTTACTCTTCAAACCTCATCTGTCTCATCTCTTCACAGTTTCTTAAAGGGTTACAATAAATTTTTGTTTTGTTTTGTTGTTTATTGAGATGGAGTCCAGCTCTGTCGCCCAGGTTGGAGTGCAGTGGTGCACTCCCGGCTCACTGCAACCTACACCTCCCAGGTGCAAGCCATTCTCCCACTGCAGCCTCTAGATTAGTTGGGATTACAGGCATGCACCACCACAACGCCTGGCTAATTTTTTGTATTTTTCGGTAGAGATGGGGTTTCACCATGTTGGCCAGGCTCGTCTCGAACTCCTGACCTCAAGTGATTTGTCCACTTCGGCCTCCCAAAGTGCTGGGATTACAGGCGTGAGCCACTGCGCTCGGCTATGATAAATTTTTTAAGCTGATTGGTACTATGTTAAATTGAGAATAATAGTTTTATACATTATCCTTCATATTACAGCTATTTAACACATCATTCTCAAATTTTATTAAAGTATACACTTAAATTTATATTTACTTCAGTATGTTAGTTATATTTATAAAAGCACACACGTTTATATTTTCAGCTTTATTGAGGTGCAATTGATAAAACTATACATAATTCACGGGTAAATGTAATATTTTGATACACATATACATTGTGAAATTATTACTATGATCAAGCTACTTAACATATTAATTACCTCACATTGTTACTATTTGTGTGTGTGCTCGCATGCACGCACGTGTGTGTGTGTGTCGTGAGAAGATATAGAATCTATTTTCTTAGCAAATGTCAAGTATACATGATTATTAACTGCAATCACCATGCTGTACATTAGGTCTCCAGAACAATTCATCTGGTGTAACTGAAACTTCGTAAACTTTCACTAACATCACCCCGTTGCTCCCACCCCCAGCAACCACCATTCTAGTGTCTGCTTCTATAACTTTGACTTTTTTAGATTCTGTATATGAAAGGGAAGAAAATATTTGTAATAATAACTGTAAAATCCTGTTTTATATGATGCAATATTTAATGGAAAGATGTTCAGAAGAACATTGCTTTTTCAATTTTAGTTTCACATTGTGTTTTCAGTAAGTGGACAAAAACCGAGTGAAGATATTTGTATTTCTCTAAACAACGCTACTTTCCCAAATGGATTCATATTGATTTTGTGAATGCTTTTCCTCCGTCTCTCCCCAAAATAATATGTTTCTGTCAGTTGAACTGCCAGTCACCACTTACTGTTAATTTCCTACAGCAATGCTATAGCAATGCTGTAGGAAATTGAAATAAATATTTCCAGCAAAAGACAGGAATACATTTTTGAAAAGTCCCCCACCTCAATAACAGGAAAAAACTTCCTAAGATTTAGAAACATTATTATCTCTTCACTTTATCTTAAAGTTACATATTGAAAATTTTATAGCAATAGCGAGAGTTGTTTGAGATACAGTGTATAATATACCACGTTATAAGAGCTGATTAGAATATCTCGGGCACATCAAGGATCTGTGTTAATATGCATGATATTCTTGCTGTTACAGTTCAAAGTAGAGATTGATACAGATACTTAGTAATTATAGTTACTGGAATCTTAAGATGGAGTTCACATTTATTTATGAAATGTACATATGTAGAGCTGGAAAGCATCTTGGACATAATTCTGATCCAACACTCTCATATTACACATGAGGAAACTAAGGTTATGAGGATGTCCATATAACTTGTGTATGTCACTTGATGCTTACTATGATCCGAAGGGCTGTCACATGCCTCTGACCTCCTCAGAACCCACTTGTTAGTCACCAACAATCTGTATTTTCATTAGTGTGGCCATAAAAAAAGATTGATTTATTTGTTATTTAAATACTTTTCTGTGCCAGGTAGTATTATTGGCTGGGGATACAGTGGTGAACAATACAGATAATATATAACGTCCCTGCTTTCATTAAGTTTGCTTTCCATTGGGAAGAAACCCAAAGCAAGTAAATAAATTATACGTAAATCAGAAACCTGCAAAAATGCCAAGTGCCCTGCAGATAATTGAAATAGATAAAATACAGAAATTCTGTCATATGAAACATGGATAAACGTGGAGGACATTATGCTAAGTGGAATAAGCCAGGCACAGAAAGACAAACACCACATGATCCCAATTACATGTGAAATCAGAAAAAGCTGAACTCATAGAAGCAGGAAGTAGAATGGCGGTTGCTGAGGACTGGGAATGAAGGTTAGGAAATGAAGAGATGTTGGTCAAAGGGTACAAGTTTCAGTTAAAAAGGAGAAATAAGTTCAGGAGATCTACTGTACAGCATGGTGACTATAGTTAATAATAATGTATTGGGCCGGGCGCGGTGGCTCACGACTGTAATCCCAGCACTTTGGGAGGCCGAGGCGGGGGGATCACAAGGTCAGGAGATCCAGACTATCCTGGCTAACACGGTGAAATCCCGTCTCTACTAAAAATACAAAAAAAAAAAAAAAAAAAAAGAGCCGGGCGTGGTGGTGGTGCCTGTAGTCCGAGCTACTCGGGAGGCTGAGGCAGGAGAATGGCGGGAACCCGGGAGGCGGAGCTTGCAGTGAGCCGAGATTGCGCCACTGCACTCCAGCCTGGGCGACAGAGCGAGACTCCGTCTCAAAAATAAATAAATAAATAAATAAATAAATAAATAAATAAATAAATAAATGTTGTATTAATAACAATGTATTGTATTCTTGAAAATTGCTAAATGAGTAGATTTTAGGTTTTCTCCTTACAAAAAATAAGCATGTGAAGTAATGCATATGTTGATTTAAGCTCAATGTAGTCGTTCCACAATATATACATACTTCAAAACATGTTGTACACAACAAATAAATGCAATTTTTTGTAGTTTTAAAAAAAGAAAGAAAAATAATGTATCAAATGCTTGAAAATTCCTAAGGAATAGATCATAAATGTTCCCGCAACGAAAAATAAGTATGTAAGGTGATAGATATGTCAGTGAGCTTGATTTAACTATTTCAGTGTATACCTATATCAAAATGTCACCTTGTACACTGTAAATACATGCATACAATTTTTATTTGTCAAATACACATTAGTTTGTTTTTGTTTTGTTTTGTTTTGTTTTTAAGAGTAACTCAGTGACTAATTTGAATTGAGGCTCAGGGAAGGGCTTTCTGATAAATGACTTTAAGCGATGACTTGAAACACAATAAATTGTATTTGTGTAAATAAAACAAATAGCCGTGAGAAAATCAGGAGCGAGACATCTCCAGGAAAATGAGCCAAGCCTGTGCAAAGGAGAAAGCTGGGGGTGAGCTTGGCTCCTTCAGAGAACAGAAAGGGCAAGGGGGCTGAAAAATGGAGACCTAGAATCGGGGAAATCAAACAGGATGAAGCCACAGGTGTGGGCAGGGGAATGATTACAGGCCTTGGGGATAGGAAATCTATTTCATTTTAAACATGATTAGAAACCATTGAAGAATCTTAATTTGGGGAGACGGATGGGGAAACTGAAAGGAAACGATGATTTGAGATTTTGATAATTTTTCACAGTTTCTTTACAGAGAAGATTGGACAGGCAGGAGGAAACAGTGAATGGAGGGAGGCTAGTTAGGTAGCTATATGGATAATCAGGGCAAAAGATCGTTGTGTTTTGCACAGGGGGGTAGCAGTAGCAATAGAAAGAGGTGTTTGAGGATTCAGGATATGCTAAAAAGGTAGATTGGATTGGACTTGCTCTACTAAATGGCAGGGGAGAGTGAGGAAAGGAGACATTACAAACTGAAAATTGAATGACAATGGAGAATGGTGTCATTTACCAAGGCGGGCAGGTTTCTGGGCGAGAAAGAAAATCATTATCAGTCGGTCTGAATAATGAATTCCCTTCTCAGAAAACTGAGGAAGTTTGGAATCATTGTAAATCTTGAGTGATGAATTTACTAGCTGGAGGATAAACAAAGGACATTTTTTTAAAGTTTATTTTTATTTATTTATTTATTTTTTATTTTTTTCTGAGACAGAGTCTTGCCCTGTTACCCAGGCTGGAGTGCAGTGGCATGATCTTGGCTCACTGCAACCTCCGCCTCCTGGGTTCAGACAATTTTCCTGCCTCAGCCTCCCAAGTAGCTGGGATTACAGGCATGTGCCACCACGTGTGGCTAATTTTTGTATTTTTTTAGTAGAGACTGGGCTTCACCATGTTGGGCAGGATGGTCTCAAACTCCTGACCTCGTGATCCACCCGCCTCGGCCTCCCAAAGTGCTGGGATTACAGGTGTGAGCCACCGCGCCTGGCCAAAGGACTTGTTAAGGTTGCTGTGTAGTGCTTTTTTTTTTTTTAATTATACTTTAAGTTCTAGGGTACATGTGCACAACATGCAGGTTTGTTATGTACGTATACATGTGCCATGTTGGTGTGCTGCACCCATTAACTCGTCATTTATATTAGGTATATCTCCTAATGCTATCCCTCTCCTCTTTCCCCTCCCCACAATAGGCCCCGGTGTGTGATGTTCCTTCATATTTTCCTTCATTTCGTTCACATTTGACTGTATTTTTGGTGTATCTAAGTAGACCTAAATGTCTTACCACAATTTGCTACTACACAAGATGCTAATGAGCAATGCTATGTGGTATAAGGTTAATTTTCTTTCAATTTAAATAGCTTTAAACTTAATGCCTACTCTTTTTTAAAAAGTAGTAGAGCTTATTTTATGATTCTTGAAATTAATCTTTCTTTTCTTTTCATAAATTTTAAAGGCTCATGAGGACAACAAAATAACCAACTTAAGCCAAAATAGGACTAATTTGTTCTAAAGATGAAGTGAGTAGATTTAATTTTAATAGAGATAGAAAATGGGTTTAAATAATTTTATTTACATACATAAAATTTTATTGACCATGTTGAATAATAAAGTTACTAAAACCTTTGGCCAAAGCAACAGAAACAAAAATATAGTCTAATGTCTCTTTTTATAAAAGACTTTGAAAACACATTTTCAAAGTGATATGTCCAAGTTCAAATACAGTACTTGTAAACCTATGTAAATGTGTTGATGCTGTGACTTTTTGAATTAAGCTACGTAACCATAAAAAGTGTACCCTAGAACTTAAAGTATAAAAAAATTTAAAAATTAAAAAAAGTATTGTGTTTTAAACTAAAAATAAAGATAGGACTTTTGTCTTTCATGTGAAACTTATGTTTATTTTCCTGCAAAAATATTCATTTGAAACCTAACTTGAGATGCATACACATTTCTTTTTGAACAGAAATGAAGTTATTTTCTTCCTTGTTTTTGATGCTTATAAAAGAAGAAAACTCTTGCTCATGCATTTAACAAGTTGGAAACTGCAGCCAAATAAAAAGTTCTTTACTGTCCTATGAATATCTGGATACCCTTCATAAAAATTCAGAACTTGTCTGGAGTCAGATCAGCATATCTCACACTGACTGTATGATCATATTGCCATCCTTCTTTTAAAGTCAAGTTCCAAGGCTGAGCAGGAGAAGCAGAGAGAGGATCCTCCCTTGCCATAAGCTTGTGTTGAAAAGGAGGGACAGGGGTATTCAATGTTATGCAGTTCTTCCAGATGGTTTCAATGACGCCTGAAACGTAACACATGCCTTCTCGCAGTACTTGCCTTCCTTGACCCAAGCAGTCAAGGAAGCATCTAAAGATTTTCATTTGCAACATGATTTTCACAAGTTTCCTTTTATAAACACTCAACAAAATTTTAAGTGTACAATACAATATTGTTAACTATAGGGAGAGTGTTACACAGCAGATGTCTAGAACTTATTAACCTAGCACAAATGAAACTTCATACCTTTTGAAAAACAACTCCCTATTTCTCCCCGCCCCCAGCCTCCTGGAAATCACAATGCTACTCTCTGATTTTGTGAGTGCGACTATTTTAGATACCTCATATATAAGTGAAATCATGCAGCATTCATACTTCTGTGACGCTGACTTCTTTGACTTAAATACTTCTACAACTCAATCACAAAAATCTAACAATGTGATGAAAACTGGGCTGAAGACTGTAGTAAACATTTTTCCAAAGATGACATACAAATGATCAATAGGTTCTACAAAAGGACTCCCAGCAACATTAACCATCAAAGAAAGACAAGTTAAAATCACAAAGACATATTACCTCACATCTATAAGGATGGCTATTATCAGCTTTAAGTGCAAGAATCTTGCCACTTAAGGTCAAAACATTTTCCCCAGGACCTTGCAGAGCCCTGGCAACTGTTTCACATGAGGAAAAGTGTGTTAACTGAGTAGGTTATGTTCTATAATCATTTTTTATCTTCAACTGACTCAGCAAAATTTGGCCTACCCTTTTCTTGAAAGTACTCCTAAAATCTACTTTTTAGACCTCTGCCTCCACTAAGATAACAAATTGCTACAGCACCAGGACGTTTATGTGCTCTGACTTCAGGTTTCTAGAGTTTTTAAATCACCCTTGAATGATAATAAAATTAATTAATACAAATTAATACAGCCAGCCATTTGATGGTTGATGAATTTGATAATTTTGTATATTCATCTAAAAGTTTTAAAAACTTTTATCTCTAAGATTTTTTATACAAACTCCTCTCTGAAGAAATCAGGGGGTTATTACTGGGTTGATAAAAATATCTCATGGAGCCAGCATAGATGACCTACCATTTGTACTGATGTAAGCAAGGAACTCCCAAAATAGGCCTTTTATTTCCAGATACAAAAGAAAATTAAATCTGTCTTGGACTTCACTAACATCAAGTAACTCTTTTCAGCAAAAAATTTTTATTGGATTTCACCATCATATTACAAATCTTACAAATACTACAATATGACAATTATTGGTGAAATCTGTTGACACAACAACCTGAATAGAAAACTTACTGTTTTTATCAGTTTGCTATACAAAATCTCTTCAGCCTTACATGATATGATGACTTGACATATCAAACCACTGCAGAGAGGAAACGTCTCAACTTTCCCTAGAATTTCACTCCCCATAATTGTACACACTACCATTAGTGGGTTCTCACCAACATAAAGTCTCCTTTTCTAAGAAATAAATTCTGCGTCTGCTACTAATGTGCTTCCTGAGCCTTTTTACTGAGTAAGACTTTTTCAGCAAAAGCTTTACTCTCTCTTGAGAATCCAATGACTCAAAATAATCAGCACTTTTACTTTTCAGATCATTTGGATTTGCTATGAAGTGTCTTTTTTAATTTTGCAGAAGCCATTGCTACGTTCATCAATATTTTTGCCACAAAAAGAGCACAATGGAAGAGGAATGGAAACCAATGGAACTGGATTTCTAGACAATAAAAAATCTACTTATAAGTAGCTTTCATTCAAAAGGCTTTGTGTTGTGTCCCTTGTTGCACTGGTGCAGCAAAATTATTCCTAAGATTGTGTCTACACCTAGGCCTAGAATCTTCCTCTCCCATCTCACAGATTTTTAAAAATCATTGCCTTCGACTACCAGACACATAAAATACAGAAGTTAACAAAATGTAAGATAAAAGGACATAATAAATGTGTAAATGAAAAAAATGCCAATTATATGAAAATTTCATGACGCAAATAATTTCTAACTTATTCATATTTTGCAATGTTTTTGACAATAATGGTATGGGAGCAGCTCAGTCATGAAGAAAAATATTCTTATTGGAATGAAAATACCCTCTTACTTTCCTATTGAACTTTTAAATTTGTCCACTTCAGCCAGGCTCGGTGGCACATGCCTGTAATCCCAGCACTTTGGGAGGCCAAGGTGGGCAGATCTTCTGAGGTCACAAGTTCGAGACCAGCCTGGCCAAGATGGTGAAACCCTGTCTCTACTAAAAATACAAAAATTAGATGGGCATGGTGGCATGTACCTGTAATCCCAGCTTTTCATGAGGCTAGGACGAGAGAATCGCTTGAACCAGGGAGGCAGAGGTTGCAGTGAGCTGAGATCTCACCACTGCACTCCAGCCGGGGTGACAGAGTAAGACTCCATCTCAAAAAAAAAAAAAAAAAAAAAAAAAAAAAAAAAAAAAAATTGTCCACTTCTATTAGTTGGTCTGAAGTGCATAGGGTAGGTTGTGCAACGTAATTAATGAGTGACAGGCTGACATTATCATCTCATAAAACTCCCTCCCATGCAATTCAGCTCTTAACAATTATCGTTGTTCTCCCCAATCTTACATCAAAGGTTGAGACTAGACTAACTTAAATGAAAATGGTCTTCATGCTGTGATATAGGACTGAAAGGCCACCAATGAAATTGGCATGTCCAGCAATTTGAGCACAAACAACATATGGCATGCACAATTCAAAAAATGATTTTTTAAAATCTCGCTTGTACAATTCTAAGTTTCTTGGAGACCCTGGTTAAGAAGCTAAAATATAAATTGATTATCATTTTGAAAAAACTTTATAAATGTAAAATTTCTGGATTTAAGGGATTCCACTACACTGAGAAATGAAAGTTAGCCATGTGTGAAAATGGTGCAATTCAAAATGGAGTCACTTGTGTTAAATTAAACAAAAAAAAGAGACAGAGAATTCTGACAAATAGAGCCAGAAAGAGTCATGAAGAGGAAGTCCTCACACTTGTATCCCTGACAACAAACTATAAAATATGACTTTGCAAAAACCATTATTGTGCCCAAGGGCGATTGCAACCTTACACACAAAAAATATATACTGCAAAGACATCTGCCCAGCAATGTCTGTCCAACCTTGAACTGGCATCACCCTTGTTATTGGTAGTGGTAGCCAAGCATAATTATCTCAAAACAATTATGTAATCCTCCTTACTTTTCTTTAACTCTCTGAACAAGTATATCGTTTACTATGGCATGCCTATTCCCATTGCAATGCCCCATTCCCGAACAAATGTCATTTTCTCTTAGAGAGCCTCTGTCTGTCTGTTATTTAGGTTGACACACAGTAACAAATATGAAAGTTGGGTGTTCATAACACAATGGCTTTTCCAAATGACTTGTAAATCATTCATATTGTGTTCTTTGGGAATCCAAGACCAAAATGTCAAAATATCCCAATTTGAAAACAGTATTCAGGACGTTGCTTCTGATGGTGGGAAACATCCCAGATATCAATGTAACATGTGGCACTACTTCTTTCTTTTATCTTTTGTTAATCATCAATAAAGAATTTCTTTTTTGTTTGAATCATATAGATTATAAAACATCTATTTTCCCCTCAAATATAATTTGGTCATTTGTGGTAATTTTGGGGGAAATTAAGTTTTATTTTGGTCTTGTTAAGTTTGAAATGACTATTGAACATCCATGTAGAAATATCAAATAGGTATATGCATTTGCAAGCCTGGAGTTCTAGTGTAAGTCAGAGATGAACATAGATTAGTATAAAATGAATTAAATAAAACAGGGTTAAAAAAAGGTCAAGAATTAAGGTCAAGGCATTACAATATTTTTCTGGATGAAATGAGGCAAGAAACAATCAAAGTAGACTTAGGTGGCCAATAAGAAAGACAGTTTAGGGTATTGTGATGAAATCCAAGAGAAAAGTATACTTCCAAGAGGAAAAAAAAAAAAAGATCAGTTTTAATAAATGCTGCTAAAATATCAAGAAAGGGAAAGGGAAAAGTATGCTGGATTCAGAACCATAGGCAACCTAGACAAGCATAATCTCGGTGTAGTGCTGAGGTCACTCCAAACTCACTAATCTGAGTTTGGTAATAAGGAAGTACAGAAAAAGATTATGGTGAACCCTTTCAAGAAGTTTTGCCTGAAAGTAAACAAAGAAAAAAGATGATAGCTGAAATGAGACTTCAAGTCAAGGAGGCATCTTTTATTCAAGATAATAACAAAAATGTTTATATGCTAATGGAAATAAAACAATACACAGGAAGGAACCAATGGTAAAAGGGCAGCAGAGAAGATTTTATAATCAGAGCACTTAAATCATAGAGGAATGAGATTTGCAATAGAACAGAGATAATTTCATCTCAGGTAATAGAAAGAAAGGTGGAGTATAGATGGTCATTTTCTTCTGGGAATATAAGAAAACATCCATCAGCTTCTATATTCTCAATGAAAAGAGGCAACTTTGAGAGCTATTATTAAAGAAGGAACCATGTAGGAGGTCTAAGTGCATGGAAGGAGAAGCAAGGAAACAGTAAACTACAATATCACAACAATTATAACACAAAAATGACAGGATAAATGCCATGGGAAATAGCAGAAAATGCTATGATGTCATCAGAGAGAAATCAAATCCAAAATGAAAAATGGAAACCTTAAAGGAGCAGAAAGTGCTGGAGCTGAATACTAAAGGAAGGTATCAGAGTGGGCTTGATGTGGGGCGTACAGTCCAGGATAAAGGAACAGAATGAAGAGAAGAAGGAACGAGGAGGAGTACACCTTAGGATGGTAGTTCAATGTCGGCCATCTTATCTGGCTGGAACCCAAAGGAGTGGCAAACTCAAAAGGAAGATTTGAAAGAAGTCTAGAAGTGTCATTTGAAAATTTTGGATATTATTTAATTGAAAATGAGAACCCTCAGATAATCCCCCATTCTATTCCGCCCAAACTTTGCATTTGTACCTGGATGACAGTATTTGCTAACTTTTGCTGTATTACAGCACAGTAACTTTTACTGTTAATTATATGATCATAAATCTATTGTTTTCAACAGATTGAAAACTTTCCAAAAGCATTGTGCCATCTACCAATAGCCCCCGAGTGTTAAATGTTTTTGGAATATAATAAATGCAAGAGAAAGATTTTATTTTATTCACAAATAAAGCTGGACATTGTTAGGACTTATCCAGAATAGCAGCACCCATTCAAATACCATCTGAAAAATGAGTTACTAGAAAAATATCCACCAGGTAGAAGGTGGTTTCATAAGTCCTGGGGAGATTATTAAGATTCTAACCTAACCTAGAAATACTATTGTGTGAATTTAATATGACTCTAAGCAAAATGATAACAAATAGAATGATTTAATATTAAGACTCCTAAAGTATGCTCTTCACTTTAAAACAAAAAGGTAACCAAGTGAAATATAAATATGTATTTTGATTTTACTACTAAAAGAGATAAATGAGTGGTATTCTGCCCCTCCATATCCTACGCAAGTAGCCAAAAACACTTGTGCTCTAAATGTAAGGCCTTTGGTCTAAGCAAAGGGACGTAAGTAGATTATTTCTATTTCTGGGGCCCTGCTAAAGAAAGCCCTGCAGCAGTGAACATGACTTTTTTTTTTTAAAACTTTCTTCCCTAAGGAGCAACTTCTTTCCTCATTCTGATCATTCTGATGGAATTTGTCTGATGCCGTGTCTCCTGGCCTGGCCAATCCAAATGATTTTCTCCCTGGTCTCAGGCCACTTCAGGAATGAGCTTATATTCTAGATCAATCAGAACATTTTCTGAGACTTTTGCAAAAACTAAGAGTAAAGTGAGCCAAGTGCTGCTAGAGCCACCTCTGCAGTCGGTAGGGTCATTCAGCTTGAGAAAAAAGCCCACATAGAGAAAATGAGGTCAAAGAGCAGAAGGAAATGGATGTTGTGTTAACCTTTAGTTACAAACATGCCTAAAGCCAGGAGTACTTAGGGAGCTCCTATTTTATTAAGGCAATTGCTATGGTCTGAATGTGTTTGTCCTCCTCACTCTCAAAATTCATATGTTAAAACCTAATCTCCAAGGTGATAGAATTAGAAGGTGGGGCCTTTGGGAGGTGATTAGGTCATTAGGGTCACACGCTCATGAATGGGATTAGTAATTTTATGAGAGACTCTAGACAGCTAGCTAGTCTTCTTCTACCGTGTAAGGTTAGTGAAAAGACAGCCATCTACAAACCAGGAAGCAAGCCCTCACCAGATACCAAATCTGTTGGTGCCTTGATCTCGGACTTCCCAGCCTTCAAAACTGTGAGAAATAAATTTCTATTTACAAGGTATCCAGTCTGTGATGTTTTATTATAAGAGCCCAAACAGATGAAACACCCTTTATGTGCCTAAATGAGTTTGAGTTTTGATCTTGTACTGTGCAACTGAAGGAGCCTGACTCACACAAGCCACCACCAGGATTATCTGGAAGGTGGAGATCTACTGACAAAAGAGGGATCCCAAAGGATTATAAATCATTCTACTATAAAGACACATGTACAGGTAGGTTTATTGCAGCACTGTTCACAATAGCAAAGACTTGGAACCCACCCAGATGCTCATCAGTGATAGACTGGATAAAGAAAATGTGGCACATATACACTATGGGATACTATGCAGCCATTAAAAGAATGAGTTCATGTCCTTTGCAGGGACATGGATGAAACTGGAAACCATCATTCTCAGCAAACTAACACAGGAACAGAAAAGCAAACACTGCATGTTGTCACTCATAAGTGGGAGTTGAACAATGAGAACACATGGACACAGGGAGGGGAACATCACACACTGGAGCCTGTCAGGGGTTAGGGGGCTAGGAGAGGGATAGCATTAGGAGAAATACCTAATATAGATGATGGGTCGATGGGTGCAGCAAAACACCATGGCATGTGTATACCTATGTAACAAACCTGCACATTCTGCACATGTATCCCAGAACTTAAAGTATAAAAAAAATAAATAAATGAAAATAAAAAAACAAAAAAAAGAGAGAGAGAAGCTGTTGCTGGCAGTTCCCTGAACAATGGAAAAGTGACTCAAACAAGAAAAGAAGCTGTGAGTAGTATTCGCAACTTGGGGTGATAAAAAAGGTTTGAAAGTTTCCATAAATAACAAAGAACTAGGTCCCATTTGTTTGTAGCTCTCCAGATAGGAATGGTTTTCAAGCTGTACCTAGGGAATCTCTATACCAGTTACTGGGCTTTAGAAATCTTGGTGAAAATCCCTGTCTCCAGTTGACATAGAAGAAGGTTGGCTCACCTCTGCCCCTGATGTACTAAAAACCAAAAATTCCTTCAAATTTGGGGACTTGCAAACTTTACAGAAGTTTCTCCCTCCGTGATGTTCAATACTGGGCATTGTACAGCCCTGATGACTTAGAACTTAAAAGTCAGACTTCTTTCAACTTAGAATACCACATTGTTTTATTGTTTTATATACTTGGGGATTACGTAGAAGTTTTATATCAAACACATATTTTTAAACCAATGCCTATTTCAGACTCTGTAAAATTGAAACCAAATGTGCTGAGTCCTATCATCATTTAATTCTTCAAAAATATGATATTAATAACATAAGCATTTTAACCTGATTTTTCTCAAATTCCTCATCAGCCTAAATTTCACTTAGTATTATACTGAAAGTATTTATATACATTCTGTGTTTCAAAAACAAAAGGTCAACATTTTTCAAGCATTTTCAAAAGTAGATATGTATTTATGTAAGAAAAAGTTTCAAACAGTGAAATTAGTCTTCTCTGCAGAAAAATCATTTCCAGTTACCTACTTTAGTCAAAATCCCTTTTCTTCCCCAAATCGTCAAATTACTGATTTTCTTAGGATGCTGTGTATGCTATTTTTAGCAATACAAAATTAGAAAAGTATGTGAAACCATAAGAGTCTATTATTAGAAAGAGTAAACTAATTTCAAATCATAACTCACATAATTAAGTCTCAGTTTGAGTCCAAAGTAAAAATAAGCTTTTGAAAAGTAAACCTTTAATACTACACTTTTAATGAGGTTTATTTAAAAAAAGAAAAAAGTCATGGGGAATGTGCTTTCAGGGTAAAAATAAAAAAAATCAGACTTTCAAAAAGCTAGAACTTTGCTGTTGCAAAAGAAAGTTCACATTCAAATGATGCAGATCACCACAACATTCAATTAATAGTCTCTTTTTTTTCAGATTCCTAATGTTGAACACAGAGTTCCAACCTTACTCTGTGGCCACTTCCCCCAGTTACTTAAGTGAACCATGAAAAACACTCGATCTTGTTAAGATTTCTCTTTGTTACATTAGTGTGTATAAAATTATGACATTTTGTGTGCACAAATCTATCTGCAAATTTACGAAAAAGAGGGAAAAAGGCATTGCTTCCTTCTTTTTCTGGATCTAGGCAACTTGAATCAATGTTTTTTGCTTCTAAGTAACAAACTCAAGGCATCCTATGGAAAAAAAGAGAAAATTGTTAAGAAAAATTAGGACATCTCACAAACATCAAAGGCAGCTTTGAGATTCGGCTTCTCAAGGAGTACTGGAATCTCTTCAAATCCTCTACTTTGTACATCTTCATGTACAAGGTGCAGAAGCCCTTAGATGACATGGTTTGCCACAATTCCTAATTTGCACAATTTATCCCAAATGGCAGCTAGAATCCCTTAAACCTGATTTTAAATTTCTGGAAAGCAGGACAGTTTGGCATAGGTTGAGCCAAGCCCTGGTCCAATCTCCTATTCTCAGAAGATAATAGCATAATATAAACATAGGTATATAATATAAATTCGTATTTTAGGGGTCACCCCCCAAAACCTGATGACAGATGTAGGGAAGAGTGAAGTGTGTTCCTGGAGAAAGAGATCTGGGGATCTGGTGTATTTGGAATGCACCTATTCCAAATACATTTTTAAAGTGTATTTTAAAAGGAATGAGGTTTTTAGTGGCTCTCCTCTTTTCAAAGTGGCTTTTGTGTTTAATCAATAAGGGAGAATTTCCTTTTTGCTGCATGATAAGCCTTGTATGAAATAGGCTTTATGACCTCAGAATTACAGTTTCAGGAAGCCACCCTCTTGGCCGACCTCCATATACTTCGGATTATACTAACTCTTGTAACACAAATGTGGAGAGAGTGGGTGGCAGGCAGCAGCACCCCGAATACTTCATTGTGACTAAGTTCCACAGAATGACAGAATAAACAGGGATTGTTTTTCACCTTGTATTTTTTTTAAAAAATAAGAATAAAGTAGTTCTAGGAAGGACTAATGCACTTACTTTTACTTTGGAGTCAGTTTACATGAAAATGATTGGGCATAAATTTTTTCCCACTGAGATATGGGATTTATTAAAATAGAATTTTTATATCTTTCCATAAGTGTATTTTTATTAGGCTTTATTAAACTATGGGAAATAAAAATCATAAGAAGCAAAGTGTGTTTTAAACAGAAAATTAAGGACCAACAGATCCTTTTTTATCCAGCTTTATTGAGATAGAATTGACAAATAAAATTGCACATATTTAAGATGTATAGTCTGATGATTTTATACATTCATGCATTTTGAAATGATTACCACAATCAAGTTAGTTAACACATTCATCACCTCACATAGTTACCGGCTAATGTTTCTTGGAGACTTTTTATGCCAGTGGAAAAAGAGTACAGGCCTTGGAGCCAGCTAGACCCAGGCTCAATTCCTGACTTCTGCTTTCACTTTATGTTTTGATATAGCCATGGATGATCACCTTAAATTGTCTGAATCTCATGTTTTTCATTCATATTAAGTTTCAAGAGTAGCCTTCAAAGTAATGCTGATATCAATCCAAATTGATATCGTATGTTGCTGCTGGGAGGGTAAAGTAGTACTCTCCCATCAGCACTTCCTCAGAAGGTTAAATAAACACAGCATGAACCTATGACCCAGCAATTCTATTCCTAGGGAATATGCTCAAAATAATTGAAAACATATTTCCACACAAAACTGTATACACAAATGTTCATGGTAGCGTTATTAATAATATTCAAAAGGTGAAAATAACTTATATTCCCATCAGCTGAAGAATGGATAAACAAAATGTGACATATCCACATGATGGAATATTGTTCAGCAATGAAAACAAATGAAATGTTGAAATAAAGTATTGATACATGGTACAACACAGAGGAGCCTTGGAATGAATTAGCCTAAATGAAAGCAGTCAGTCACAAAAGACCATCTACTGTATGATTCCATTTATAGAAAATGTCCAGAATAGTCAATGTGTAGAGACAGCATGAAGATTAGTGGTTGCCTAGGAGGAGGGAGAATAAGAAGTGATTCTTGGCCGAGCACGGTGGCTCACACCTGTAATCCCAGCACTTTGGGAGGCTGAGGCAGGAGGATCATGAGGTCAGGAGATGGAGACCATCCTGGCTAACACGGTGAAACCCATCTGTACTCAAAATACAAAAAATTATCCAGGCATAGTGGTGGGCGCCTGTAGTCCCAGCTACTCAGGAGGCTGAGGCAGGAGAATGGTGTGAACCTGGGAGGTGGAGCTTGCAGTGAGCCGAGATGGTGCCACTGCACTCCAGCCTGGGCGACAAAGCGAGACTCCATCTCAAAAAAAAAAAAAAGTGATTCTTAATAGGTACGGGACTTCTTTTGTATGCACTGTAATGCTCTAAAATTATATCATGGTGATGGTTGCACAACTCTACTAAAAACCATTAAATTATATACTTCAAATGGGTGATTTTTTTATGTGAGCTATATTCTAGCACAACACTTTCAAAATGTAATAATGTATGAACATATACATGATAGTTCACAATTCATTTGTGCCAGGCTAAATTGCATATCAACCTTCCCTTCAGATTCCTATTCATATCACTTCAACTTACTTTAGAAGAAATAGGAATAGGAATAAAAGAAATAATAACAAGTACTCTAAGTGCTATTTAAATGCCTAAATAATATTAGTAACATTGACTAGTAATAACACTACTAATAAAAATGTATTGCTATTTCTTATAATTTATTTAGCATTTACTATATTGTAGGCTTAGCATTTTATATTCCAATTAATTGAATACTCCTAACAATCCTCTGACAAATAAGTGTTATTAATCTGTTGACATATGGAGAAATTGAAGCTCAAAAAGTTTTGATTAATTGCCCCAGTTTATAAGTCTAGTAAAAAGCAGAAAAGACAAAATTAATTCTAGCTGATTCCACATGCCAAGCTCCTAAACAATATTTGGCCTCCCCTGCCGTAGCCTGATAAATATGTGTAACTAATTTTAAAACACCTTGGTTTGATCACACATTTAGAATTTGCTCAAGATCCCAGTGTTCACCCAGTGGGTCCTAATACTGGAGCAATGCCTCACCACATTGGCAGGAGTCCTTCTGAGACAATATTGTGCACACAAATTAATCATTATGTCTTAATGTACCATCAGAAGATACAAGGTTACTTCTACTTTGAACTGTGGATTTAAAAAAAAATTGGTAACAGGAAAGATGCAGTTTCTCAAAGTACAGCTTTGTCTTGCGATGTTACCAATAATTGAACAGGAGCAGTGGCTCATTCCTGTAATCCCAGCACTTTGGGAGCCCAGCAGGAGGATTGCTTGAGCCCAGGTGTTTGAGTCCATCCTGGCTGACACAGTGGACCCCATCTCTACATAAAAATTAGTCGGATGTGGTGGCGCGTGCCTGTGGTCCCAGCTACTTGGGAGGCTGATGTGGCAGGGTCACTTGAGCTTGGGAGGTCAAGGCTGCAGTGAGCTGTAATTATGCCAGGGTACTCCAGCCTTGGTGACACAGCAAGAGCCCATCGCAAAAACAAATAAGGATGTTACCAATAATAATAATAGAAGTTAATATTCATCAAAATGCTAACTATAACCTAGGCATTGGTGCTTTACATGAGTTAACTCATTCAATCCCTACAACAATACTATAAACTAGGTACTATTACTATCTTCTTATAGATGTGAAATATGAAGCAGAAGAAAGTAGCAGAGCTATGTTATCAGGCTGTCTCGCTAGAGCCATATCCTTAATATCTACCTTATAGTCACTCCAATGCTTCAAATTTGTTTCAGTTAATAAACATTATTAAACAATGTCACAATTAAAATACACAAATAAGAAGGTCATATGTTGTCTACAAAAATTAAAAATTTCAGTGTTAAGACAGCTATGTTGACAAAAAATAGAAATATTTTAGAAAACGTATTCATAAATATATGCATCTAAACATTTCTGATGTTGCTTGTGTAAAGACTTTACATTTAGAAATCTCATGAGTCCTCTGTGAAGTAGAGGGAAAAAGAGAGTGGGGGACAAAGAAATGTCACTACCAGACACAATTGGCACCGACATACCAACAAGAACAGGAGAATCAAGATAAAGTGAAGGCCTCTTGACTTACTAATCCCCAAAAGCTGTTCTTTGACTAAAGGGTAAAACTGCCACAACTGCAGAGTTGTAGAAAGAAGAGGACTTGCAAAAGTTTCTATCAATCAAGAGTAGGCTGATGAGCCGTAACTGGCTTAGGTTGGTGCTTGCAAACCTGAAATCAAAAACCATGTAGAATCAATTCAAAATGGTGAGTAGAATGACAGAAATGATTTCAAGGCGGTATTCTGAAAAACAGAGTAATTAAGACAGGAATCTACGAATATAGGCTGACTCCCAAGTGTTTGGACTAAAGACAGAAATGAGTCAAGTGGGTCAAAGGGCAAGCAGAACAAATAGAGACCAAAGCAGGAAGCTGACCGAGATTTTTTCCAAAGCAAGTGGGATAAGTCCTGCACCACTTCAAGCCTCCACAGATGGCAGTTTTCAATTTGAGGTCTCATGTTTGTTGAGGTTCCAAAGGTTTGAAAGCAATATCAAGGATAAGTTTATGCGCTTGGGGGTGGTTAGCTTTCTTTTTAACAATATTTAATTCTTATCAACAGAAGACATAGTTTTGGAAAACCGGCAAGACACAAGATAAACTTCCAGAAGACATTACTCTGTTGGCTCCATACTCTGATGTGAGCCCATAGTAAACAAATAGGGTATGTGTATCAAAGCTGAAACTCAACAGTAACACAAATAATTGATAACCACAACACTTTCTAGCCTACATTATTAAACTCTATGGTTGATGCTTAAACAACACAGATTTGAACTGCACCAGTCATTTATATACAGATTTTCTTCCACCTCTGCCACCCCTGAGAGAGCAAGACCAACCCCTTCTCCTCTTCTTCCTCCTCAGCCTACTCAGCATGAAGAGGATGAGGATGAAGACCTGTATGATGACGCATTTCCACTTAATGAATAGTAAATACATTTCCTCTTCCTTATGATCTTCTGAACATTTTCTTTTCTCTAGTGTACTTTATTGCGAGAATACAGTATATAATACATATAACAGATAAAATATGTGTTAATCAATAGTTTATGTTATCAGTAAGGTTTCCAGTCAACAGTAGACTCTCATTAGTTAAGTTTTTGGGGAGTCAAAAGCTACACATAAATTTTTAACTGGAAGGGGGACCAGCACCCCTGAATACCACATTGTTCAGTGGTCACCTGTAGTTATGAGTGTGATATGAATGGTGATCATCTGAAATAAAAACTTACTTTTGGACATGGAAAGGAAAAAGATAAAGCAAACTACTGCAAAGCAGAAAACAGTACCTGTAGTTACCATTGTCACCTCATGTCACTAAAACTCACATAATCTAAGGAAATACTATAGAATACAGACTTTTCAAACAGCCTCATGAAGATAATTAACTTGTGTCTGGTATATAGTTAGGAAATTTATATCACAAAGTATAATTTGAACCGTATTAGAAAATTATATTGTAAAAATGGTGGCTTTATACTTAATCAACTCGGAGACCTCCAAGCTAATTATTAGCAACCACAAGACTGATGCCTAATACTTATCCCAAGCAAATTTCTCAAGGTTAAATCTATTCTGGAAACTGGAGAGGAAATGAAAATACTGAGAAACATCACTGCAGTGTTCTCAATGAAAATAGATATTTTTATTTGGACCAAGTAAATAGCTTTCTCAAAGATTAACAAATTTGTTTATTCTAAACCAGTTGAATAAAAAGTTTATTCCTCAAAATGTATTATAAATAATTTACCAGTGATGTGCCACTCTAAACCAATGGAATAAACTCAATTAATTTTTCTTCAAAGTGTATCTTAAATAATTCATTAATATGGTCAAGTAGATAATTAATACAACATTAAGTAAATCTTAAAGTGAACAAAAGTTTGATAATTAGTTTAACCTAAAGAAACCTAACTCATTGACTAGACTGGCACCATTTTGTTCATGAATATTGGCATGTTTTCTGGCATTATCCCTCTGCCTATGAAGTATCTGTGCATTTCAATTTTGGGTCAAAAGATAATTTGTTTGTGAAGTAGATCAATACTAAATTGCCAAATGTGGTACATCATCACGGATTCCATTGAGATAAAGTCAAAATATAATTTTGTAAATTTTGTGTGTTATGAATTATACTGAAGCTACATACACAGAAAAATATAAAAGAAGCAAACGATAAATATCTATATAAAGGAAAGAGCCAGACTCTACAGTAAGAAGAAACTGGATTATTCAAATCTCAGTTCTTCAATTTATTTGTTGTTTGAGAATGTTTAACAATTTACATAACCTTTTTCTACCTCAGTTTACTAAACCACAAAATAGGTTTAATAATGCCTGCCTTGCATTTGCTAGATTTACATAATATATTTAATTCCTTTAATGTGGTACTTAGTATATACTGAATACTATAGGAATTTCTGCACTTGTTAGTGTTATTATTTGTTTAATTATTATCATACTTTGGACTCTTTTGACGAAGAAATCAGAAATTGTGGTGTATTCTTGATTTAAATTCTTTACCTCTTAATGTAATTTTAATAACATTTTGATATTAACCTCATAGCTCAAGACTCTCTGCAAATAATGGATTCCTTCTAATCCCTTACCCCAACAACCTATAACTAAGTTTTGTCTTCTTTCTGCAACAAATGTTGTGCTTATTTTCCTCTTTTTGTCTTCTTTATGTTGCCTGTCTTATGGGTCACATCTTCATCCCCTCTTGATCATCCTTGTACTCTTGCCTCCAATTTCTCTTCTCCTATCCCTCCTTCACCCTATCTATAAAATAATTTTCCTAAATTACATCTTTGATCATAACATTCCTCCATTACAATAAACCCTTTTTGGTTTCAAATTGCCACTAAAGTTGAATCTACTTATCCTTGGGCTGAAAATACATTTAGTTCAAGCATATTTTTCTGCAATAGTTTTTAATCTTTGGAAAAAATACTAATTTTGCTTGAACTCAAGGACAATAGATAGCATTCAATAAACAAGCTTCAAAAAACTCAAAGAAAACTTAGCTACTCTGAAGGAATTAATTGTATTTGCCAACACAAGGGAGGCAATGGTACATTTTGTTATGCATATCTTAGAACAAGGGTAAATTATGAAGTTCATTTATATGTGTTCCTTTTTTATCTGTTGTTGATAGTAACTATTGATGTCTTTAGCTATAGTATACAGATATGCACAACGAATATGAAATCTCATCATACTGTTTTAACAGGCTCTAGCCTTTGATTTTATGAAACAGATATAACTAACAGACTACACGACGGTCTTAACTGTATCCCTAATAATGGACGTAGAGTAGCTGACTTCACACCCTCCAGATTTTCTTAATCTCATTAAGCTTCTTTTTCATATATTTCTTTGCTAATTCTTCTAACTTATCTCTAAATGTTTTTGCTCCAGTTTTTTCAGTCCTTGATCTTCTTTTTATAAACTTGTTGCTTAGGCGATCTTATTCAGTCATACGGATTTAAATATAACCGGTGTGCCTTTATTTTCCAATTATTTCTCCATCCTCAGACTCTTTTGAGTTTTAGATCTATATATTTAATTACTACTATACATCTCTTTGGATGTCTAAAACACTTAACAAAGTAGTATTTGTAAAACTGAACTTTTGATCCCTTCACCAAAAGAAAAGGTTTGTTTTCTCCACTGCCACGATGATGTCGTCTTTAGCTCTTTTCACAAGCCAGGGTCTTTCATGCCTTTCACATGCCTAGAATCCTGTGCCAGCCACTCTCTGGCTCTTAAAATTCAAGGTTAGCTTGAATGTCATCTCCTCAAAGAGGCCTTTCCAGATTATCCAGCAACAGCCTCTCTTTTGATATTCTCTATCTCAGTACTGTTCGTTTGTTCCATGTAATTTGTTACAAGCTGCATTCCATTTATTGATTACTTTTTCATCTGTCTCCTTTATCTGATTATAAATTCCATGAGAGAAGGAACAAAATCCTTCTTTTTTTTTTTTTAGACAGAGTCTTGCACTGTCACCCGGGCTAGAGTGCAATGGCGCCATCTCGGCTCACTGCAACCTTCGCCTCCCAGGTTCACACAATTCTCCTGCCTCAGCCTCCCGAGTAGCTGTGATTATAGACACACACCACCACGCCCAGCTAATTTTTTGTATTTTTAGTAGATATGGGATTTCACTATGTTGGCCAGGCTGGTCTCAAACTCCTGACCTTGTGATCCATCCACCTTGGCCTCCCAAAGTGCTGGGATTACAGGCATGAGCCACCACTACCTGGTACACAGTGGCATCTCTGAAAATATTTGCCAAATGAATGAATAGATGAAAAAGAAAAAAAGACACTGGATGGGTATGTAAGATACCATTGTAAATGAGGATTCCTTTACTGGCTATCATTAATGCATCTGTACTGCCATTTAGGGAGCCTCAACATATAAAAGCAGAAAAATCGCACCGTAAAGTAAATGTTTTAACAGAAGATAATAACCACTTCATACAATATTCACATTAGTCTAAGTGCTTTACAGAATTAACTCAATCCTGTCTACAAATGTATGGGGTATCAACTAGTATTATACGCATTTCACGAGTAAACAATGGGGAAGTTTGTCTTGCTAACAGAAACATAGCTAAAAGTGGAAAATCAAGGATTTGAACACAGATACTTTTTCAGTGTCTGCATGCTAAATTACAATGATTTACTCTAAGAATTTGCTAAAATGCCTTTATATCTAGGCATCTAATCTTACTATTTTAAATACGATTTGATCTCCAAAACCACAAAGCACAAGTAAACCCTCAGAACTACATCTGTGGCACAAAATCAGGTACAATTTTATCCCTGTCCAGGCCCGACAAACAAGCTCTGCCAGGTTAGAACATGAGTGTATGTTTCCCTCATTGATTTAAGTGGAACTTTCTGGTCCAGTTCTTTCTGATTAAAATAATCAATTTAATCATTTTAACATATTTTTTGCACACTCATACATTCCTCCATTAGTTATCTCCAAAAGCCCTGTCAGCAATAATTGTATCTTCAAAAAATGACAAATTAAGAAAAGCTTATAAACTTGGCCTTAAGTATGAAAGTTAATGGCTAGAGTGACTGTGTTTTATAATCCAATGTAGTCCTTAAAGAATTTTAGAATTATTGACGTCATAAAAATTTCATTTAATTCGAACTTTAGCATTAAGTTTCAAATAAAACTAGTAGATATCGAATCCAATTCTTGGAATAGGACTTTACCTAGAATTAAAAAATTATTTCAAGAAAAAGTTATTTTGTATGCTATGTATATATGATTTTCAAATACAATCTCCATATCTAGTGTTGCATTATTTTTTATTGTTTGTTTTTGAACACAGGATTTCCTTTGATAATGTGAATGAAAATAAGTGAAACACCACTACTCTGAGAGACTTGAGATATATATATGTATCTGTATCTCCTGTATTTGCTTCCCTTTCTACCTCCCCGCCAAAAAACTATTTATGAACAGTATGGATGGTTATTTAGATTTTTTTCTACATGAAGGTATTTTGGCATTTCATTTTATAAACTAGTTTTTAAAATTTTTAACCTTATCAGGGATAAATAGTGGTGTTATAAGTACCTTATAAACAAGTCAAGATTGAGTCAAACATGTACATTATACTTTTCATTCAGTTGCATAAATTTAAATTAGCCTTTACTTACATCTAAAAGGGATACATTTATCCTGTGAAGCTTAATGTTTCTCCTCATATAAAACACTCTGAGAAAATAACCCATTCATGGGAAGCTTGGTATTAACTATATAAATATTTTCTCTTTCTCCCTTAACAAGAAAATATATTTATATTGGAAGAAGACCAATGCAGATAGCATAGACTGTTAATTATTGACTAAGGCATTGAGAGCAGAATGAAAGCAGCAAAATACACATTTGTGCAGTCAATAGTAAATCTCCAACATAAGCAAGCCTTGAAAAGACCATATTTTGCAAGAACTTGCTCTTGTCACATTGAGCATTAGATTTTGACGACATTTGTCATTTGGAATATAGTCAGTATGCTATTACTCCATAGTAATGCTTGATGTGATTATTACATTATGAAGATACAAAAATATAAATTAAAAATGAACCGATTAACAAAATAAAAAATTCTTATAATTTATTATATGAGGTAGGCAGAATGCTGTGACAGTCCCAATGACCCGTGGCCTTGAATAACGCCTTCTTCACGGGTATGTGTGGAACCTATAACCTGCTCCTGAAAAATGAATATGGCAAAGGTGATGAAACATCACTCCTGTGATTATATCGTGTTATATGACAAAGATGAAGAGATTTAGAAGGTGTAATTGAGGTCTGTAATCAATTTAATTTAGGTTAACTATGGATATATTATCTTGGATGAAGCTGCATAAGCAGATAAGCTTTTTAACAAAGGGTATAGAGGCCAGAGACATAAGAAGTTAGAGGGATATTATATTTCTGGTTTCAAAGAAGCAAACAGCCATGTTCTTAACTGCCTATAGCGTGGAGTGGCCTCTAGGAGCTGAGAGCCTCAGATCTAAAACTGTAAGGAACTGAATTCTGCCCGCAAACTGAATGGGCTTGGGAGAGGACCACAGCTCCAGGTGAGAACCCATCCCAAGATGACACCCTGATTTCAGCCTTTCAGAAACTCTGAGCAAAGAACCCTCCTGAGCAGTGCTCACATTTCTGACCTCTATAACTGAGAGGCAATAAATGGGTTTGTTTTAAGTCAAAATTTTTGGTTGTTACACAGCATAGAAAACCAAATAGAAGACGGGACTTCTGCAATGAGGGAACAAGGACTTCTGAAGATCCACTCTTCTGTAAAAATGATAAGAACACCAGTAAAAATTGTCAGAATCAACTTTTTCAAAACTATAAGTAATCAAAATAGTACCAATTTGAAGAATGTTTATTGCATTTAAAAAAAGGCTGGATCTGGGTAAGGAAAGCTGTCTTCGTTTTATTTTAATGTGAATTAATCCCATCACTTTCTCTCTAGCTCTGAAGTGACCTTGAAAAAATAAATAGTTGTACAACAAAGATAGATATAAGAACTCTAGCCTAGCA
The DNA here is from genome assembly GCF_049350105.2 of Macaca mulatta. Classification (NCBI taxonomy): domain Eukaryota; kingdom Metazoa; phylum Chordata; class Mammalia; order Primates; family Cercopithecidae; genus Macaca; species Macaca mulatta. The sequence continues at coordinate 29,545,296 of NC_133408.1, forward strand.
GCCACTGATTGGGGCAAAGCAGGTTTAGAACTGTCCTATTCTAGACCAAAAGTCCTATTCCCAGAGAAATATCATTATTGGACCTGTCTGGCTGCTCCCCGGAAGCCTCCACTCACAGGACTTGTCTTTATTTAACCTGGTTCAGAGCTCACTCAGTGTGAATAACCTTCTCCCAAGGTTTGTCAGAAAAATAAAACAGTGGCAATTGTCTAACACAACACCTGCTTAAAGCAGGGATAATAATTGGAGCAAAGAAAAGGCTCGAAAGAAAAAAATAACTTAAAAGGAAAAGCTGTGGGATGAGATGCTCATAGGGGAATTTGAAAAACTCTGACATATTCCTGGGAATTGAAATGGTCATGAAAATATGTAAGGCTGTGTCCCTGCCTAGGAAAGACATGGAAAGTCCCTATCTTCTCACACGTGGCTAATCTTGAGGATCTGTACAGGTAGAAAGTGAAGATTAAGGCACAGTTGTAAGTTGCTGGAGCATTGAAGGTATGCACCAACACTCTTAAAGAGTCCCTTGGAATAGGGAAGGAGACATACTTTCAAGGCTTTTAAGGAAAACTCTGTCCAATCCAATCATTAGCTGGCCAGTAAGCTAACTGAGAAGAGACCTAGTGAACACATATGACAAAGAATATGGACCATCAACAGCAGCAGCAACTACAAGAGCCAAAAAGAAAAAAAAATTATAGGGGGAGAGGTATCTAATTTTCAGATGTGCCATATTATACAATATGTCTAATTTTCCACCAAAGAATTGTAAGACATGCAAAGAAATAGGATTGATGGCCCCATAACAGGAAAAAGAATGAATCAGTAGAAATTGTCCCTAATAATATCCAAACACTGAAGTTGCTAAACAAAGATTTTAAATTAGCTATTATAAACATGTTGAAAGAACTAAAGAAAACCATGTCTGAAGAACAAAAAAAAGTATGAGAACAATGTCTCATAAAAGTGACTATCAATTAAAAAAAAATTAAATTCTGGAGTTATAAATTACCAAAACAATTGAAATAATAATCCTAAAATAAGACTGCCAAAGAAAAATACCATACTCAGCAAAACTATCCTTCAAAAACAAAGGAGAAATGTATATATCTCTAGATAAACATAAATTAGCAGAATTAACACTCGTACAACTGTTCTATAACAGATACTAAAGAAAGAGTGTCAGGCTAAAATAAAAGGATGCTAAACAATAACTCAAATCCAAATGAAGAAAGTAAAGCGTACTAGTAAAGTTAACTGTCTCAGTTAAAGACAATATAAATGTATTTGTTGTTTGTAATTGTTTTCTTCTAACTAATTTAAAAGACAACTGCATAAAATATCATAGAAAACTATTTTGATGGATTTATAATGTATAAATTTTCACATGAATGAAAATAGTCCAGAGGATAGAGAGAAAATGAGGTTACATAGAGTGAAATTTTGATATACAATTGAAATTAAGTTGGTATTAACTGAAATAGATTGTTATAAATTAAGATGTTAATTGTAATCCCCAGGGCAACCATTAAAAAGGTAAAAGAATAAGAAAATTACAAGGAATTAAGACAGTACACAGAAAATACCTACTTAACCCCAAATAAGCCAGTAATAGAGAAGTACAATCAAGAGACGTAAAACTTATAGAAAATAAAAATTAAAGTGGCAGACGTAGATTCTGTTTAATCAGCAATTATGTTAAATGTAAATGCTTAAGTCAATCAACACACAGATTGGCAGAAGGAAAAAAGTGACACCTAACTATATTCTGTCCACAATTTTAGATTCAAAGACAAATTAATTGAAAATAAAGATGAAAAATTATATACTATACAAAGAGCAACCAAAGGAGAACTGCAGTGGGTATACTAATACCAAAATAGGCTTTAAAACAAAAACTTACTTCTAGAAACAAAGATATTTTATAACAGTAAAGGAGTCATTCCATCAGAAAGACATAAAAACAATTAAAATATACATGCACTAAAAAAGCCCCAAAATGCAAGAAATAAAAACTGATAGAATTGAAGAGAGACATAGACAAAGAAAATGCAAAATCCAATACCTCATTTTCAATAATGGATAACACAACGAGTAGAAAATAATAACAGAAGGAAATTTGGGAAATTTACATTTATGTGAAAATTAACACGCTCCAAAATAACAAATCAGCCAAAGAATCAATCACAAGAAAATTCAGAAAAACTGAGATGGGTGAAAATAAAAACTAACATAGCAAAATTTATGGAATACAGCTAATGTGGTACTTAGAGAGAAATTGATATCTGAAAAATTATCACATGTTGTGGGAAGTCAGGGACTCCAAACAGAGGGACCTGCTGAAGCTGTGACAGAAGAACATAAATTGTGAAGATTTCATGGACATTTATCAATTCCCGAATCAATACTCATAATTTCCTATGCCTGTCTTTACTTTAATCTCCTAATCCTGTCATCTTTATAAGCTGAGGATGTATGTCACCTCAGGACCCTGTGATGATTGCGTTAACTGTACAAATTGTTTGTAAAGCATGTGTGTTTGAATAATATGAAATCTGGGCACCTTGAAAAAAGAACAGGATAACAGCAATGTTCAGGGAACAAGGGAGATAACCATTAGGTCTGACTGCCTGGGAGCCGGGCAGAAGAGAGTCATATTTCTCTTATTGCCGAAAACAGGTAAGAGAAATATCGCTGAATTCTTTCCCCAGTAAGGAATATTAATAATTAACAGCCCTGGGAAAAGAATGCATTGCCAGGGGGAGGCCTCTAAAACAGCCACTCTGGGAGTATCTGCTTTATGTAATTGTAGATAGGGATGAAACATGACCTGGTCTCCTGCAGCACCCCCAGGCTTGCTAGGATTAGGAAATTCTAGCCTGGTGAATTCTAGTCAGACTGGTTTTCTGCTCTTGAACCCTGTTTCCTGTTAAGATGTTTATCAATGACAATGCGTGCACAGTGGGACATGAAACTTCATCAGCAATTCTAGTTTTGCCCTGGCCTTGTGACCTTGCCCTGCCCATTTGCCTTGTGATATTTTATTGCCTTTGAAGCATGTGATTTCTGTGACCCACATCCTATTCATACACTCCCTTCCCTTTGAAAATTGCTAATGAAAACTTGCTGGTTTTGCAGCTCAGGGAGCATCACGGAACCTGCTGAAATGTGATGTCTCTCCCGGACACCCAGCTTTAAAATTTCTCTCTTTTGTACTCTTCCCCTTTATTTCTCAGACCAGCCAACACATGGAAAATAGAAAAGAACCTACATTGAAATATCGGGGGCTGGTTCCCCCAATAATCATATTTGAATCCTATTTTAAAAGAAAACCTAAAATCAAAAACCTAAACTTATCCCTTTAAAAAATTAGATAAATCAATGGAAACTAAACAAAAATAAGCAAAAGAAAATAAAGATTACAGCAGAAATAAATGAAGAATAGAAAAACAATAGAAATAATTTTTAAAAAGAAGAAGTTGTATTTTGAATCATGTGGTTCCAAAGATTCACATTTCCTGACTTCAAAACTTACTACAAAGTTATAGTGATCAAGATAATGTGGTCTTGGCGTAAGGATAAATAAATAGATCAAGATTAAAAAAGATCAAGAAAATGGCAAAACTTTAGCTAGATTAATCAAGAAAGAGAAAACTCAAATTACTAAACCAGTAATGAAAGAGGGAACATTACTAGTTACCTTACAAAAATAAGGAGAATTAAAGAATATAATTCACAATTATATATTAACGAATTAAATGAAATGGACAATTTTCTAGAAAGACACAAAAATGTACCAAAACTGACTCAAGAAAAAATAAAACATCTGAATCAACCTATAACAAGTAAGGATTAAATTAGTAATCACAAATTTTTTTACAAAGAAAAGCACAGCCTTTGTTGGTTTCACTGATGAATTCTGTCAAACATTTAAAGAAGTAAGACCAATTCTTCACAAACTCTTGCAAAAAAAAGTGAGGAGGAAACACTTTCTAACTTACTCTCTAAGGCCTGTATTACCAGAATTCCAACAGCAAAGACTAGAACAACTAGATATCCACAAGCAAAAGAAAGAAGTTGAACCCCAATCTTACATCATATAAAAGAAGTAATTCAAAATAAACCATAGATTTACATGTAAGAGCTAAACCTATAGAATTCTTAGAAAAATATACATACATAAATATTTGTGATCTTGTATTAGTCAATGTTTCTTAGACATTATACAAAAGTGCAAATAACAAAAGAAAAAAAAGCAAAACATTTACTTCATCAATATTAAAGCATAGATTCAAAAGACATCAAGAAAGTCAAAAGACAACCCATGTAATGGAAAAAAATATTTGCAAATCATATATTTGATAAGGAACTGGTATCCAGAATATATAAAGAACTCTTACAATTCAACAATAAAAAGACAACCAAATTTTAAAATAGGCAAATTATTTGAATATAGATATTTCTCCAGAGAAAACATACAAATGGCCAATAGACACAAGATAAGATGCCTAATATCATTAATCATTAGGGCAATGCATATCAAAACCACAATGAGATTCCACTTCACACGCACTAGAATGGCTAAAATAAAAAAGATAGACACTACTGTTGGCAACTCAAGTTCTGGAGCAAAAATGCTTGGATTTAAATTTAAGTGCTGCCACCCACTGACTATGACCACTATGACCACTATGACCATAGACATGTTAGTAAGCCTCCCTAGATGTATTAGTCAGGGTTTTCTAGAGGGACAGACCTAATAGGATAGTTGTACATATAAAAGAGACTTTATTAAGAAGTATTGATGCACACGATCACAAGGTGAAGTCCCACAACAGGCCATCTACAAGCTGAGGAGCAAGGAAGCCAGTATGAGTCCTGAAACCTCAAAAGTAGGGAAGCCAACAGCGCAGCCTTCAGTTTGTGGTCAGAAGGTCTGAGAGCCCCTGGCAACCACTGGTATAGGTCCAGGAGTCCAACAGTTGAACTTTGGAGTCCGATATTTGAGGGCAGGAAGAATTCAGCACAGGGGAAAGATGGAGGCCAGAAGACTCAGCCAGTCTAGTCTTCTCGTGTTCCTCTGCCAGCTTTTATCCTAGACATGCTGGCAACTGATTAGATGGTGCCCACCTAGATTGAGGGTGGGTCTACCTCTCCCAGTCCACTGACTCAAATGTTAATCTTTTTTGGCAACCCCCTCACAGACACACCCAGGAACAATACTTCGAATTTTTCAATCTGATCAAGTTGACACTCAATATTAACCATCTCACCAGGTCTCAGGTTTTTCATTTGCAAAAGGGTACAAATAGCCTACTTACATCATAGGTTTGTTTTAATGTTAGTTTAAATAACAAAAATAAAAGAAAAAAATAAGCAGGGATTAAAAGACAAAGTGATGATTTTAAAATGGTAGAAATAAATCAAAGAGCTAATCCTTTAAAAATCTTAATAAAAAACACTTCAGTAAAAACTCTTTCCTGCCCCTTCATCCAAAACACACACACACCATACACACACACACACACACACACACTTAGAAATGGGAATGGTGAAATAACTATTTATTTTAAAAGATTAAATAATTCTAAAATTGGATATTTTTCTCACCTGTATACAACTATATTTAAAAACCTGATTAAATAAACGTATTTTTAAAACATGAATTACCAAACTGTCTCTGAAATAGAAAAACAAAACAAGTTGTTTTACCAGAGGAGAAACTGAAAAAAAGTGAGAAATCTACTTCCGTTCCTACAAAAACTTCCTCAGAAATTACTAGGCTTAAATATTTTCATAGGTAAATATCAGCAAACATTCATGGAACAGAAAACTCCATTGCTATTTAAAACACTCAAAGTATAAGATAAGAAATTCTTCACAGTTCCACACAGTTCCACAGTTCCTAAAACTAAAAGAAAGGGCAATAAAAGGAATCTACAGGATCAAGGTTATCCACAAATAATGATTCAAATTCCTAAATAAAATTATAGTACAAAATAATTCAGTAATATCAAGTAAGGTCATCTCAAGAATATCACGTTGATAAAATTTGAAAATCGGTTAATATAATTTAACATAACTCACAAGACAAACATGTATTGTGAAACAGAAATAGATACCCTTTATATCATACAAACGCACTCATATGTATCTCAAAACTAGAGTTAGCATTGTTTAATGGAGAAATGTTATAAACATTTTCTGGTAGGCAGAATTCTAAGATGGACCCCAAGATTTCTACTTCCTATTGTTCATACCTCATACAACTCCCTTCCTTTGAGTGTGATCAGAACTTGTAATGATAAGGGGTATTGCTCCCTTGACTGTACCATGTTACATGGCAAAAGGGATTTTGTATGTATAATTAAGGTTACTAGTCAGTTGATTTTGAGTTAATCAAAAGGAATATCCTCCAAATGAGGCTGTCCTAATCATAAGAACACACAGAAATTCCCTGGAAGATACATTTGAAGCATAAGGGGGTCTAATGGAGAGCTTGTGGGGCACATGTGGCAAGGAACTGTAGGCAGATCCTAGGAACTAAGAGAGCCACCAGCTGACAAACAGCAAGAGAACAGGGTCCCCAGCCCCAGAGCCACACAGAACTGATTTCTTCCACCAATCATGAGAGCTTAAACGAGGACTCCTATCTCCAGAAAGGGTGCAGCCTGGTTGACAGCTTGATTCCAGCTTTACGAAACCCTGAGCAGAGAATTCAGCTAAGGTGAGCCCAGATTTCTGATCTACAGAAACTACAGAAAAAATTTTTACTGTTTTAAGCCCCAAGCCTGTAATAACTTGTAATGTAGAACAGAAAGCCAATATACATTCTAACTTAAGAACAAAACAAAAACTTCCAACTTAATATTCATCTTAAAATAATAGCATAGCCGGTAATATTTTCTAAAAATGGCCACAGGAGTCATTTAGATTCAATACACTTTTCTAGGACTTTGTCATTCTCCCATTAAGAGGTGGCGATTATTTACCCTGCCACTGAAAGATGGAAGATTTTTGTGACTCTCTCGATAAATAAAAGTACAACAGAAGTGACTGTTCGAATTCTGAAGTTAGGTTCTGAGAGGCAATTTGGCTCCACGTGGCTCCCTCCTTCTTGAGAGATTCTGTCTTGGAAGCTAGCTACCATGTTGCAAAGCAGCCCATTGTCCAAAGTTTTAGCCATCCTTGCTGCCCTGAGCAGAGCAGAGGTGATCTGTCCTTACCAACTGCTGCTCAAATTGCAGATTTGTGAGCCAAATAAATATTATTGCTGTTTCAAACCATATGTTTGAGTTTTTACATGCAGCAACAGATACCAGAATATATAATAAATGTCAAAGGAAAAACATTTTAAAGATTAAAAGGAGGCAAAATTATCTTTTTAAAAATGATGAATCACATGATTATAAAACAGAAAAACTTAAGTGGATCAATAAAACAAAAACAAATATAAAATACCACAAGTGAGTTTTGTGATGGTGATTGTTTTCTGTCAAGAGGGGATGATGACTTGTACAAGTACAGTAGTTCTCAACTACAGTAGACTTGTTTCTCCCAAATGACAACTGTCAATGTCTGGAGGTGTTTTTGTTTCACAACTTGGGAATGCTACTGATATCTAGTGAATGGAGGTCAGAGATGCTGCTAAATATCTTACAATGCACAAGACAAGCCCCGTGATAAAGAATTATCCGTTCCAAAATATCAGCACCACTAAGCTTGGAAAACACTGTACTAGGATGATGGCAATAGAGTTGGAAAAAAAAAGGGACATGTTCCAGATATTCAGGATATATATCAGAGGTAGAGTTAACAGAATCGCTTGAGGGAGAACATGGAAAGAGAACGATAACTCTTGGCTTCGTGGCTTGAGCAGCTGGCTGGATAGTGGACCCGTTCTAAGTGAGAAGAACTGTGGGACACATAGGGTTCTGGGTTTGGGGTAATCAACAATTTTGTTTTAGCTAATTTAGGTCTGAGATGTTTATCACAAATCCAAGTAGAGATGTCAAATAAGTAGTTAGACAGGTTTTGGAGCTGAGGAAAGACCAGGGCTAATGACACAAACTTGAGAATCATTCGGATATTTCTCATTTAATCCTCACGAAAAGCTTATGATGTAGGTGTCATACTCATCCAACAGTTGAAGAAACAGAAGCTACAGGAAAAGTTAAGTCATAGAATTAGTGATTTCAAGGCTAACCTTTGAAGCTAAATTTGTCTAATTCCAAAGCCTTTGCTTTTAACCACCAATTAAAAAAAAAACAAAAACTGAAGTTGACTACACTAGCCAAAAGCACCAGACTCCTAAGTTGTCTAGAACAGAACCCTTGACTTTTGAGTGGTCTAGATCCTACCTATATTGTAGTTATTTTAAAGTGCCACTGCAATTTTTTAAGCTTTCTTGAGATTGAATTCCTGGCTTCATGCTTGCAATGAATATATCTTAATTAAATCCCTACTGAAGATTTGAATTTACTTGCCATCTGGATTGCAAGAGCAGCTCAGAGACTTTCAATTTAATTGAGGTGCAAGCCCTTTTGTTTGGCCCTGTGCTGCTTGGCAGCCTGGGTCCTGTTGCTGCTGTCTGGGGCAAACTTTCCTTCAGCCTGCAGTCAGCAAAATGAGACATCAGGAATAGTGCTGATGCCTGGATGACCGCAACCCAAAACCACTTAATTAATATACAAGTTTAATGCATTTGGTAATTAAAATTTAATTCTTTTAAGATAGACAATAGAAACAACTCCTTTTGCAAGCGTTTAATCCATTGTGCTACAACAAATGAAGTTGCAAAGGGAATTTAAATGGGGTTGTTCTTTTTTTAAGCATTAATCACACTGGGGATCAGTAAAACGATAACATGCGTTTAGCTGTGGTTGGTTGATCAGCATTCCTGCTAAGTTTTGAGACTTCTCTTTATAGTGAAAGCCTTTTTTTTTTTGTTTAATCACAGAAAACCTGTACATGAGAGATTCTCCTCCAAAAATGGAGATTATCATCGAAATGTAAACATTACATCAAGAAACTTAACTAGCACCCAAACAAGCAAAAATGTGAAAATTTAAGTTAGCAAATGTACTACAATGCAAACCACATTTTCATCCTCCTGACACTCTTAGGTTTAAGTAATTTACCAAAGATTTCGTAATATACCATCTAAAAAGATAATAACCCAGTACCCATTTAGAAACAAAGTATAGAGCATAGTAGAATTTTGTTCCTAGCTATATCTTCCCCAAAACAAACAAAAAGAGCTTCCCTGTCAAATTTGAGAACTGTCTTTCATATTTACTCTCTAGGAAAAAAAAAAAAAAAAGGCATTGAAAAAATCCTGCAGTATAAGAAGAACAAACAAATGCTTTAATATGGTCAATCCAATATTTCCAAATGTTTTTAGTCATGTAACACCCATTAAGATGCTGCAAAACTAATATTCTAAGAAGCAAGTTTAGAGAAATACTGGATTCCTCCACCCAAACTTTGACACTTGTTCATTTAGCAATGCTATTAAAATGTAAATAAATTGCTTTCCTGCCTTATCATAATTCAATTGTTCAATAAATATTCAGTTACATATATGTACCAAAATCCATGTACAAAAATTTTTATAGTAGCACTATATGTAGCAGCACCAAACTGTAAACACTCTAGTACCCTTTTCAGTAGAATGACTATATATAGATGATATAGATATAGGTATAGATAGATACAAATGTAGATATAGATATATAGGTATATATGGCATAAACATTCAATGGAACACAGTATAGCAATGAAAATGAATGAATGGAACTGAGCATGTTGGTGTGCACCTGCCATTCTGGCTGCTCAGGAGGCTGAGGCAGAAGGGTCTCTTGAGCCCAAAAGTTCGAGTCCAGCCTAAGCAACATAGTGTGACTCTATCTTGCAAGGAAAAACAAGAAGAAAGAAATAGGTGGATGACTAATAACACGATATGGACAAGTTGCATGAATGTAATATCAAATCAAAGAAGATGACATAGAAGAACATATAGTATGTAATTCTATTTAATTGAAGTTCAAAAATAGTTATTATGGGTTGAATTTCTTCCTCTACTTCATATTCAGATGTTGAAGATCTCACTTCCAGCACCTCAAAATGTGACCTTTGTTGGAAATAGGGTCATTGCAGATGTAATTAAGTAATATGAAGTCATACTGGAATAGTGTGTGACCCTAATCCAACATGACCACTGTCCTTATTAAATGGGTAAATTTGGACACAGATACAGACACATACACACACACACACACACAGAGAGAGAGAGAGAGAGAGAGAGAGAGAGAGAGAAAACACCATGTGAATATGAAGGCACAGATCAGGTTGGTACTTCTACGAGCCAACAAATACCAAAATTGTCAGCAAACCACCAAGAATTAGAGAAGAGGAATGAAACAAATTCTTCCTCATAGCCCTCAGAAGGAACTATCTCTGCTAACACCTTGATGTTGGGCTTTTAGCCTCCATAACCATGAGACAATAAATTTCTTGTTTATGCCACCCATTTTGTGGTACTTTGTTATGACAGCCTTAGCAAACTAATACAACAGGCAAAATCATTTCATGACATTAGAAGTCAAGATAGTCACTATCTTTGCGTACGTAGGGGAGGAGAAAGAGGGGCTAGTGACTTGTAGAGAGCAGAAATTATGGGTGGAGGGTTGTAGTGTGCTTCTAGGGAACTGACAGTATCTTGTGAGTGGTAATAACATGTGTATGTCATTTTGTGAAAGCTCAGCCAGCTGTACACTTAGGAGTAATATACTTTTCAATTTGTAGGTTACACTTGAATACATACATTTATTTAAAAAGAAATATTTACCAGTGAACAAACACCGCCCTACCCTTAGGAGCTTTCAGCCCAGAGAGAGATGCAGACAAGGCAAGAGTGAAATAAATTCCGATGAAAGTTTCAGTACAAATGCAGTAGAAATACTCGCAGCCTGTGGTGGGGTGTGAGGAGGATTCGAAGAATAAAATTCCCTGAAAAATTGAATGACAAAAATCTCAGACTTGAAGACTGAGTACAAACAGAGAAGAGAACAGTATGTTCTATCAGAGCAAACAGCATGCACAAGACTAAGGAAAAAAATACAAAGCAAAAAGTAAGAGAAAGCATGACCCATTTGAGGAACAAAAAGTTGTTCCATTTGGCTGACTCTCAGAGTGGAAGGTGTGAAGTGTGAAAAGAGAACGTGGGAGAAATGGACAACAGCTAGAAAATGGAGAGCTTTGAAAGAAAGATGATGGAAAGCATTGTAGGCATGACTATAACTTAATTGGAAACCAAATATTATATCTTAAGGTGTTTATGAAATAACATGTATAAATGTATGAAAATATGTCTTTCCCTTCACAAGATGGAATTAACCTCTACAAATATCAGGAAAAAGACTCTTTGTTCAAGCTAATCATAGTGTTCACATTGTTTTTTTTTTTTTTTGAGACGGAGTCTCGCTCTGCTGCCCAGGCTGGAGTGCAGTGGCCGGATCTCAGCTCACTGCAAGCTCCGCCTCCCGGGTTTACGCCATTCTCCTGCCTCAGCCTCCCGAGTAGCTGGAACTACAGGCGCCCGCCACCTCGCCCGGCTAGTTTTTTGTATTTTTTAGTAGAGACGGGGTTTCACCGTGTTAGCCAGGATGGTCTCGATCTCCTGACCTCGTGATCCGCCCGTCTCGGCCTCCCAAAGTGCTGGGATTACAGGCTTGAGCCACCACGCCCGGCCGTGTTCACGTTTTACAAAAAAAAAAACAGTACCAAAGATGGGGTATGTGTTTTATGCCTTTACATCTATAAGGAACATAAACAAATTTATCAAGAAAACCCCCACAAACTACCCCATTAAAAAGTGGACGAAGGACATGAACAGATACTTTTCAAAAGAAAACATACATGCAGCCAACAAGCATATGAAAAAAAGCTCAGCATCACTGTTCATTAGTGAAATGCAAATCAAAACCACAATGAGGTACCATCTCACACCAATCAGAATGGCTATTATTAAAAAGTCAAAAAACAACAGATGCTGGCGAGGTTGTGGAGAAAAAGGAACACTTATACACTGTTGGTGGGAGTGTAAATTAGTTCAGCCATTGTGGAAGACAGTTTGGCGATTCTTCAAAGACCTAAAGACAGAAATACCATCTGACCCAGTAATCCCATTACTGAGTACCTACCCATATGAATATAAATCATTCTGTTACAAAGACACATGCATATGTATGTTCATTGCAGCTATCCACAATAGGAAAGACATGGAATCAACCTAAATGTCCATCAATGATAGACTGGATAAAGAAAATGTAGTATATATACACAATGGAACATTATGAATCCATAAAAACAGAATGAGATTATGTCCTTGCAGGGACATGGTTGGAGCTGGAAGCCATTATCCTTAGCAAACTAACACAGGAACAGAAAACCAAGCACTGAATGTTCTTACTTGTAAGTGGATGCTAAATGTTGAGAACACTTGGACACATAGAGGGTTGTACACTGGGAACTTTTGGAAGGTGAAGGGTGGCAGGAGGAGGAGGATAAGGAAAAATAACGAACGGGTACTAGGTTTAATACCTGGGTGATGAAATAATCTGTACAACAAACGCCCATGACACAAGTTTACCTATATAACAAACCTGCACTTGTACCCCTGAACTTAAAAGTTAAGAAAAGAAGAGAAAAAAAAGGAATAATACTCTTTTACCCCCAAAATAATTTAGGGATCAGTTCTAAGAGCACTGGCGTTTAAATTCTCCTTCCTTTGAGACCTTGTCCCTTAACTTACCAGTTATGTGACCCTGTGTAGATCACTTTATCTCTCCAGACATTAATTTCCCATCTGCGATTTAAAGAAAACGATAGCACCTTTCTTCTAAGATTGTTGAAAGGATTAAATGCGATATGCAATAAACACTTGTATGAGTTTACTGTTGCTACTGTAACAGACTATCACAAATTTAATAGTTTAAAAGAACACCAACATTTTTAATCTTACAGCTATCTAGATCTAAATTCTGAAGAGGATCTTTTCAGGTTAAAAGTAAAGTGTTAGCAAAAATGTGTTCCTTTCTGAAGACTCTTAGAATCCATTTCCTTGCCTTTTCTATGTTCTAGAGGCTGCCCATATTCCTTGGCTCATGGTCCTCTTCCTCTGTCTTCAAAGCCAACAGCACCAGCAGGTCAAGTCCTTCTCATGTTGCCATCTATCTGATTATCTGGCCACAGCTGGGAAAACTGCTCCAATTTTAAGGATTCACATGGTTAGATTGGACCCACTTATAGATCATTTGTATCCCAAGGTCCTTAAACCCAATAACATCTGCAAAGCCCCTTGGATCATTTAAAGTAGTATTCACAGGTTCTGAGGATTAGGGCATGGGCAAGGTTGGGGGATGATTCTGTTTCCCAAAATACTAAATGCAATTCTCTAATGTAGAAAGCTCTCGAAAATCATCAGCTGGTTTTTAAATTCTTTCCTTTTTTGACAATTAAGTCAGGAGTTGGTATAAAAAATTCACTCCAATAATATTTGAAGTTCTCCTATAAAACTAAGGGTTTCAATATTTAATACTGTATCTTTAGGAAAAAAAAATCATCTCAGAACAGCAGAAAACTTTTCAATTAATAGTGGTGGAGGGGAACAAAGTAGCTCCCGTATTAAATCATCACTATTTGCAACTTTATATACCAGTTAAATCTCTGCCAAACATTTGTGTTTAAACATCCTCTGAAAGTTTTCTTGCCCTATGCAGGGTTTGTCAACCTTGATGATATTGACACTTTGTGCTGGATAATTCTCTGTTGGCGGGAGGCCTTTCTTGTCCTGTGCATTGCACTGTGTGTGGCAGCCTCCCTGGCCTCTACCCGCAAGCTGGTGACAAAAATGTCTCCAGATAGGGCCAAATGTCCCTGGGGGTAAAGAGCGTCTGCATTTAAGAACCACTACTCCAAACTAAAATGTATTAACTGTCTGGCTAATGGAGTCACATTTAAGGAATTCCACTGAAAACAAAAACCAGAAAATGCTGTCAGATGTTGGTAAAAACCGAATCCACTTGCAATATGTGCCACATTTTTATTTGCCTACATGCACAGTACACTAAGAAAATTGATGAGTAAATACACATTCTGATGCATGCTTTTCTTTCTTTCTTCCTTTTTTTTTTTTTAAGGCGGTGTTTCACTCTTAGGCTGGAGTGCAATGGCAACATCTTGGCTCAGCACAACCTCTGCCTCCCGGGTTCAAGCGATTCTCCTGCCTCAGCCTCCCGAGTAACTGGCATTACAGGCACCTGCCACCACGCCCAGCTAATTTTTGTATTTTTAGTAGAGACAGGGTCTCGCCATGTTGGCCAGGCTGGTCTTGAACTCCTGACCTTGGGTGATCCACCCGCCTCGGCCTCCCTAAGTGCTCGGATTATAGGCGTGAGCCACCACGCCCAGTCGCGTGCTTTTCTTAAAATGTCATTTTTCTCAGCAATAATATTGCCTAAAAATATAAGAAAAATGAATAGAAAATGTAAATGGAAGATGCAGGTGCTAATTAACAAGAAGGTCGGTCTTCTCATTAAGTCTTTTGAATAATCTATGCTTGTGTCTTATGCCTCGCAAAGCAACATCAATAATGACTTTTTATGTGAAGCACGTTCTGTTGCCACTTTTAAAGTTTCAGGCAGATGCTAAAAGGGGCCATCTTCCTAAAACTGAAGTTTGACTAAAGAAAGGATGAATGATTTAATAGTACTCAAGATTGAAAGAGAAAAAATGATCTGCACAAAACCTATTGTACACCAGGCTCTGAATATTTTTCTCGTTCATGAAATGTAGTAACTGTCTTCTATTTTCACTACAACTACTCAAAACGGCTTGCTTCTAGTGTCCTGGAAGTTCCACTAATGACAATCACTTGCATTTAAAACAACAACAACAACAACAAAAAACACCTTTTGGAATCTTGTAAGATTGAAATGAATCCTCAAAGCACACTATAAAACCATCTTAATATTTCTTATTGCCCAATTTATTATTGCCTTTCCTTTTCTCTTTTTTTTTTACTTCTTTTCTGGAATAGATTTATTTTCAGTTTTCTAATCTATTTTGGCAATATTGTCTTTAAAATGGTAAATCCAGAAAGTTAGAATTAATAATAATTATATTAATCTTATGCCTAGATTATATTATATAGATTATGACCATTTGGTATATATCAAATTGAACAGAGTTATATAATCGTCCCAAAATTTAGCAAAAGAGTGTTACTATAAACCAAGCCTTCAGTACTTAGGTCTAGCCAATATAATACACAGCTATAAAAGACTTGTGTAAACATTGGATGTTATCCAGTAATTACTAGAGATGATGAGATAGTTTGGAATATGGCACTTTTTACTCACATGTTATGACCCAAATGAGAACATCTGCCTAAAGGCATTATGGTTAAGCCATCTGCTGTTTGGCTGACACAACCTGCCTTAATGAAGAGAAATAAAGTCTTCACGAAGAATATGTACAAATGGAATATATCTATAATGTTATGAGTGAACTAAATAACAACAGTGTCATTGCACTTTTCAATTTAACATTTGTTCTTCTCATCACTGTTATCAGAATATGTAATCTCATTTCTTTTTTGACCACAAATAAAAATGTTTTTCTGTATAGTTACCAAATGCATAATGGCAGGTAAGCAATATTGACTGTAGCTAGGAAGATATTCTCAAATGGATAATAAATAAATACACCATAAACATCATGACAGATTGTGTTTTCAAAGATACCCACAACGTATCTTCCATCTCACACATCCTTGCTTCTACAATGTAAACTTGGCACTCCTCCAACTGACAGGCGTATATGTACACAGTCCCTGCGCATGTAAGCAGATTTGTGACTTGCCTGTAATCAACAGAAGGTGTAGCAATGATGGGAGTGGTACCACATAGTTTCTAAGGTAACTTCTGCCTTCTTTGCTGCAACACTTAAACTTGGAACTTTGAACTTGAACGTAAGCTGCCATGCTGTGAGGAACTTAAGCCACTCAGAGAGGCCAAGGATAGGCACACCTGCAGGCACTCCTAGACTTTGGGTCTTGCCAGCCAAGGATCAACATGAGAGTGAACAAGTATCAGATGACACTAGGGCCCAGACATCCCTCCTAGCTATTAAATCTAACTGAAGGCCCAGACATCATAGAGCAGAGAACGGCCAGGCCCACTGTGCCTTTCAGAAACTCCTGACCCACAGAAGCAAAGAGCACAATTAAAGCTCTTCTCATGCCACCAAGTTTGAGTTGGTTTGTTTAATGGCAATCATCATGGATGAAACAGGCTAACCATAAGCAAACATATTTTAATTCGATGTTCATATTAAATTTAACAGGAATAACAACAACAAATCCATGAGCAATATTGAGCTTCATTAATACTGTATTGACCCAGACAGTAGACTTGAAAATCACGTTCCTTCAAATTTTGCATTACCAGTTATATGAACGATCATTTTTATTTAATTATTTTTTAAACATTAATTTTTAAATTTTATTTTTAATTGACAAATAATAACTATATATATGTATATGTATATTTATATTTACAGTATACTTCACGACATTGGGCTGGGCAAAGATTCCTTGGATGTGACTCCAAAAGTCAACAGGCAACAAAAATAAAAATGAACAAGTGGGACTGAATCACACTGAAAAAATAAAATAAAATTTTTAAATCCTGGTAGGCCAATGCTAATTTTTAACTGTAGCTATGTTTTTTCTTTCCAAGATAAATTGATCGAACATAAGCTGCCTTTAAGAGTATCTCTTTACCTGTGCAAAATTTTCTTCAGAAACATTTTCATCAAAAAATTATCCCAGGTAGGGTGAGTCACTGATTTTCCTTTCTATCCACATCCAAGGTCAAAAGAAATATGTCAGGTCATACTTCAGCAGAGAATTTCCCATTGCTGTTGACTATCTCACACTACAGCAGTTAAACAGCAGGAGCACTTGGCTTCTGACCTGAGTATAAAAGTACTCCATGTCCATAAGGCCTTTAAATTGCTTGGTTCCAGGATTTCCTTTTAGCGAAATGATGACCCTGAGACTTTAAAGCTATTTACTGTAAGTGGCCTTCATCTAGCATTGCTTAGCAATTTATACTAGACTGCAAAAGACTAGAATTACATCAGCAGCCTCCTCACTAGACTGAAGGACCTGCTGCCTAAAGGCTCCCTTTGAAAACAACATTCCATTCAGGATTATTGTTTCCATGGCTGCCTTTCTAATGCTGATAACCTCAGTGAGAGAAATCACTTCCTGCCTAAAGTGTTATATAAATAGCATGATTTAGCTAAACTCAATGGCCTTGTATTTCTACCACAAGGTTTCCCTAACAACCTCAAAATTCTTCCCTCTGTTTTGTCATATTTGAATTAACATTCTTCTTAGAAGATGTGTTGAGAGTGAATACTGATCTCTCTACTTGAAGTCACAAGCTTTCAGAATTACAGGGAAGAACCTCTTCTTTCCTAGCTCATATCTCACTGTAGGCCTGTTGCACCATCTATTTACTTCCTTCTCTCCAGAGGGTAGTTTGTAAGAAACTTCGGAGGGAACCAATGAATCCACAAGGTACATGAATTCTGGGTTCCTCCACGCCATTGAGTTTGCAAGGACAGGTTCTCTCAAGGGAGAACTGGGGGCTTGGCAACGCTGGGGACCGGGATTGGGTAAGGCTGACCTGTTAGCCTGTTTCCTTATATCAGATTTATCAGGAATATGAGTGACACTTTGCTCTCTTCAACCTGACTTTTACCCATCTCTCATTTGTTTCCCAATTATGATGGGAGACAAAGATATAAAAAATAGTCACCTCTAGTACTAGCAGGATGAATAAATATGTCTGTCTAACCCTATATTATAAGCTAATTTACAGTACAGATTTGCTAGAAGCCCCTCTCAATTCCCTAATTCCCTGGCATTAATTCAAGTTTGTCTTTTAGGACACAACCAAGCTATGCCCTACATGGTGATGACCTTGTGCCTGTCCACTATTATTATTCCATCTGCTTCTCTCAGCCTTCCGAGATACGATCTCTACACACCTGCATCATCTTACACAGACTTGACATTTTCTTCTACCAACTTTAAGCTGTTAGAGAGCAGTGAATCCATCATTCTCATTTTTGGTCACCCATATTTAATATATAACATTAAATACGCTATTCAGAACACACCATAAACTTATGTTCATTAATTTTAGGAAGATGTGGGAGGAAGAATTCTAAAGATGCTGTTCCCCCAAGATTTCCTTCCTTTAGTTATTCAATCAAACGTTAATCTGAGTATTTCTATGAGGGAAGTTCTGGAGTTTAGGACAGCAGATGGAATTAAGGTTATTAAACAGTTAACCTTTTTTTCAGAGAGAAAAATTTTTCCTCTATCCTCTGAATTCTGTATCTGGGGGCTTTTGAATTAAACTAAAATTAGATGGATTAACAGAAGAAAAGGCATACCATTTTATTAATATTTACATGAATGATAAATTGTGGAGAAGCAAGTAGGAAGCATATGGGGAAACTAAGGAAAGCTCAGGACTAAATCTGAACTAGAGGAAGATAAGATCTGTTCATGCAAACTAATCCTGATGTCAACTCCCATCTTTGATGATAAGAGTTCTTGTGTCCCTGGTACAAGTGTGAGGAGAGGGGACATCTTCCTAAAAAAAAAGATGTAGTCAAATAACAATGATATAAATAAGAAGTAAAACTTTGAGATGTATTGCTGAGTAAATAAACAATATTGCAAAATATGTATAGTACATAAGCCTGTTTACATACATATTTCCTATACCAAATAAAATTTTGTGCAATTAAACCTGTTTCCTCTCCAGGCTGGGCGCACAGCTAAATTACATTTTCTAGTATAAAGGGAAATTATATTCACTGTCCTGTGGTCTGAAACACATAAACATCTCACTTGCCGTCCCTCTGTCTCTTCCTCCTGCCTGGAGTTTGATGGCCAAGAGACTCCAGTAAGAGGTGTTAATGGCACTGCACTGAATGACTACACGAAGCAGTGTCACTGCACTGCCCCACCTCAACCCCATCCCACCACTGGCAATCCCCTCCTGAGGGAGAAACAAGATTTTATCATGCTAAGCCACTGATATTTTAGAGGAAATCTGTTTCAGTAGTTATGGTATCCTAACATTATTCATAGAAAAGGGTAAATATATATGTATATACATAAAACATAGTCCTGCTTTTAGGCAGATAAGAGGGGGACAAAGAACTCTTTCTGTATCTGTTGATTTTCAGTTGCTTTCAGCTCAAAATAATCCTTATGCCAAAGTGGCATATTTTGGGGGTGGCATAGTCTAATGCCTTTGACCTTAAAATAGATAAACTATAATAGATTTACCCAAATGAACACGATATAATCATATAAGTCCTTAAAAGCGGGAGAAAAGGCAGAAGAGCTCTTAAAAGAGATACAGCAGGAGAGGGAGACAGAGAAGTTACAAGGCAAAAAGGGAGGTCAAAGATATCTGAAGCATGAGAATGACTCATTCTGTCATTCAGGTTTTGAAGACGGAGAAAAGCGGCCATGAGCCAGGAAATTTGAGAGCCTCTGGAATCTAAAAATAACCCCCCAGCCTATAGCCAACAAGGAGATGGGGCCCTCAGTCCTACAGTCACATGGAACGGAATCCTGCCAACATTCTAAAAGAGCTCTGAGGTGGACTTATCCCCAGAGCCTCCAGACAGGAAATCAGCTCTGCTGACACCTTGATTTTGGCTGCATGAAACTCAGAGCAGAAAATCAGCTGAGCTAAGCTGTGCCTGGATTTCTGGCCTATTAAACTCTTAGACAATAAACAGGTGATGTTTTTGAAGCTGCTGGAGTTGGTTATAATTTATTATGGCAGCAATAGAAACCAATACAGAGTGTATTGATCACAATGATAATTAATCAGTTATTTGGAGCCTGCCGCATTCACGGGGACACGTAACAAGACAAATAATAGAAAGCTCTAAGAAATGTCAAGACCATGAGATAGCCGCCCCAAATCAAGGCTTTTCATCTTTGCGGATGATGGCGGCTGTTCCTTCTCTTAACTTATTGTCAGAAGATTTATTTGGAGTCTAATAGTTATAGGCTGGCAACACAAATCTACGTTCATATAGTGGGCAGAATTCTAAGATGGTCCAGAAGATCCCGATTCCCTGGTGCATATACCATGAACAATCCTCCCTCTTGAAGGATCTCAACATGGTGGGATAGCTGTTCTCATGGTTATGTTATATCATGTAAGATCCATCTTAGCAAACTGGAGTGGGATTTTCCTGTTGCCTTTGAAGAAGTAACTGCTATGTTTTGACAGAGCGACATGGCCAGGATCTGAAAAAGGCCTCTAAGAGCTGAGGGCAACCCCTGGCCTGTATCCAGGAAGACTAAACACTTTTGTTTTACAAATGCAAAGAAAAAATGATTTCAGCAACTTCAAGGAGCTTGAAAGAGGACCCTGAGCTTCATATGAGAACCTAGTCCTGGCTAACACCTTGAGTCGAGCCTCGTGAGATCCTGAGGAGAGGACTCAGGTAAGCAGTGCTCAGACTTCTTAACTCAGAACCATGTGGAAATGAATAAATCTGTTTTAAACCATGAATTTTGTGATAGTTAATATGATATGCAACAATATAAAACAAATATAGATTTATTCAACTCTTCCAAGCCTATTATTTTATAGATGACACTATAGAAAGTAATCACCCTGCAGATGCAAAATCACCAGTGAACTGCAGTGTTCAGACTAAAACACTGGTTTGGCTTTGTGCTTCTGCATATTATATAACTTTTATCTGTTCAATGAATTGTTAACGTGTCCCAAACTATTCCACAACCTCTTTTACCAAAGTCAAAAGAAATAATTCCTACACTCTAATACTGATAGGTTATACACAGATTCATTCTCACACACACACACACACACACACACACACACACACACACACACACACACACAGAGTTATATACATATTGCCTACAGTGGACTGAATGTATCCCCTCAAAATCATGTTAAAATCCTAACCCTCAATGTGATGGTATTCGAAGGTAAGGCACTTGGAGGTGTGAGCTGAAAAAAAAACCTCAAACTGTTTTTCCTCTGCTTTCAACCACAACAGTCAACACAGAAGACTTCAGTGACCAAATGTATGGAGCATTTTCTCCACATACCAAAAAAGCAATCACTTCTGTAGTGGACCCCAGCTGAGTGTCCTCCAATTCAGTTTCAACACTATCTACCTGGCAATAGCATCAAATCCCGCAGATTGAGGGCTCAGTTCCACATGACCATTCCCCGTCTGCAGACACCAGTTTAAGTCGGGACCTCCGGAACTTCTGACCGACCATTTTAAAACTGGAGTTCTCATGACCCGTTTTTGGGATTTGATTAAATTGCTAAAGCGTCTCACATAACTCAGGGAAACACATTTACCAGTTTACTGTATAGAATATTACAAAGGATACAGATGGGGAGATGTAAGGGTGAGTTATGGAGAAAGGGGTGGAGAGCTTTCATGCCTTCCCTGGGCATGACATACTCGAGGAACCTCTATGTGTCCAGCCATATAGAAGCCCATTGAACACTATCTTTTGGGCCTTTTATGGAAACTTCATTGGATAGGCATGATTGCAGTATGGACAACTGTGTACAAATGTGACTGGATAAAAAGAGTATGATCTAATACTAGGCTAAGGGGGAAACCCAGCAAGGCCTGTCTGTTCAGATTCTTCTTGGCCTCTCTGTGCAGCATTTCTTCCTCCTGGATATGAGGAAGAATTTCTGAAATGGGGAATCTTTTGACCTAGCATAAGACAAGGTAGGTCAGAGAATTTCTATTTTTTTTTTCTTTTTTTTTTTTGACACGGAGTCTCGCTCTGTCACCCGGACTAGAGCGCAGTGGTGCGATCTCAGCTCACTGCAAGCTCCGCCTCCCGGGTTCAAGTAATTCTTTAACTCAGTCTCCTGAGTAGCTAGGATTACAGGTGCCCGTCACTACGCCCAGCTAATTTTTGAATTTTTAGTAGAGACGGGGTTTCACCATCTTGGCCAGGTTGGTCTTGAACTACTGACTTCATGATCCGCCTGCCTCGGCCTCCCCAAGTGCTGGGATTACAGACATGAGCCACTACGCTGGCCAGGTCAAGAGAATTTCTTTATGGCCAGTCCCAAGACAGAAAGGTGAAAATGATGAGACTTTATTTTTAGTTTCTATGGCCTGCCCTGGGGAGAAATAACAAGGGTGTGGCAGTTATGAGCCAGGGACTGTGTACGTATATCATAGGAGGTAATTAGGTCATGCAGGTGGAGTTCCCCTGAATGAGAGCAGTGCCCTCATACAAGGGACATCAGAGAGCTCCCTGGCCCTCTTTTTCCCACATGAAAAGGGAATTGTCATCAATCTGCAACTCAGAAAAGGCCCATCACCAGAACCCAATCGTGATGGCATTCTGATCTTGGGATACCAGCCTCCAGAACTGTACTGCAAACCAAAAATGAAATTCCCAACTATCTGAATGGACTTTCTCCTTGGCCAGGGCACTCTTAAAATTTAACCTGGGAGAGTGGGGAGTGGGGTCAGACATACTGAGGCATGATGGGGAGGGGGGTCAGACATGCCTCAGTATACCTCTCCAGCTTTAACAGCAGCACAGACCTTAGCCTGATAAGAAGCATTTACAATCTATCCTCTCTGAGGCCTGCCACCTGAAGGCTTCCTATGTACAATAAGAACTTTAGTCTCCACAATCTTTTATCTTAATCCAGACATTTCTTTTCCATTGATCCCAGGTCATTAGATAAACTCAACCAATTGTCAGCCAGAAAATGTTTAAATCTACCTTTAACCTAGAAGCCCCTGCTTCAAGTTGCTCCACCTTTCTGGACCAAATCAATGTATTTCTTTAATGTATTTGATTGAAGTCTCATATCTCCCTAAAATGCATAAAATCAAGCTGCATCTCAACCACCTTGGGCACATGTTCTCAAGACCGCCTGAGGGCTGTCATGGGCCATGGTCACTCATATTTGGCTCAGAATAAATCTCTTCAAATATTTTACAGAGTTTGACTCTTTTTGTTGACAGTACAAAATACCTTTCTATTGTTTATGCGCCGTCCAGTCTATGGTAGTTTGCTATGGTAGCCTGAACTGACTAAGGCATTGACTCAACCCAATTAGCCAGTTTCCTATCAAAGGACAACTTAACTTATTGGACAGCCACATAGGCCACTTAGTCAAATTAAATTTTACAAAACAGGTGCAGTTCTCCTCAAAAAACTTTACATTTTTTGATATGTGAAACTAATTTGATATTATCATTGAGATGTAACTTGACACATAGAAGTTTGAGACTCCTCTTGCCTATTGAGATTGCAGAGAGTGAAAACAGCTCTGGAAAGTTGAAAGACTACACCTTGGGTGTTCTCTATGTGCAAAAGAAGGATCTTCACATAGACAGACCCATGAAACTCCTTCCTTTAAAAAAGAACCCCCAAATTTCTTGTAAATATTTGATAGATACGGTTAGGAGGACTCTATGACATCTATTGCCCTGACTACCAGTGCTACAAGAGCAATTGTGTATATTTCTCAAGGACAGTCAGTCGCTTTCATCTCATGGAGAAACAGCGATTAGGCATCAGGAGTGTATGTGTGAGGATGGTCCTTTCAGTGTGAACCCCCTTTTCCTGAGACTGCTCATGCCTGCCCATTATTGCCAGATGAAATAGTATTAAAAGAAGGCAAGAGAGCAATGCATCTGAAAAGCAGTCTTCCTTTTGTTTTTCCCTTCAAATATCATTAAAGCCTAATCCAAAACCTAACTCTGATGGTTATGTTTTACTTTTACAAATCAGGAAGAATTTAAACAGGACAGGCAAACAAATTGAAACAGAATGTTCAGCAAGGGAAAAAATAAGCTCTCTAATAAGAAAGCAGGAAGGCCAGTTCTTAAGGGAAAAGCTACTCCAGGCAAAACAACCAAACTGGTGTCTTTATCCCATGGTTAGCAAACAAGTTTAAAAAAGGGCGCCATCTGACCTTTTTTTCTTTTTTTGACAGCCAATATTTTGAATTCAGATTCCATTGTGGGGTATATTTGAAATAAATTTCCATTTGAATGTTGATGATAAGTGGAAAGACAAAGATACTTCTGGGTTAATAGAGAGACTTCTTATATCAGCAACTAAACTGCCTAATTGTATGGAGTTTTAAGACATAATGAAATGTGTACAGTGTAAATGTATACAGTGTAAATGTATAGTAATACTTTTCATATAAGGAAGGAATCATGGAGAAGGAAATAATTTTCATAAATATGAATATTTGAAGGCTGGCTTATGTGACCTCATACCTCATAAATGACTCAATATGGGTTGTACTGTATCCATTTCCAAAAAAAAAAATACTGCATGCATGTGCATAAGTACATTAAACTTCTGTAAAACCTACAAATTCTCCAAGTCCCCAACTTTTTAAATTTTATTCTATCATTTCTCTTCTATCTTAAAAAAATACATATAAACTACATTAAATGGAAGTGCTATACTCCCAAGAGATTTTGAAACAAGTATTTAGTTATTTTGCAAGGATATCTTTTCAAAAGATACCATTTTAATTATGGTTTTCATGGCATTTTTAATTAGGTTTCCAAAGACATAAGGTTTATCTTTGCTGTGAGTTGTGATTGCTTATGAAATAAAAAATATTCATTCTTCAATATAAAAATCTCTACCAAAAATAAAGGTGGTACCAACGTGTGCTGCAGTTTGGGAGATGTCATGATGAGTTACTTGAAGTTCACACAAATCATTGCTATTATCATCCTGTGATAATAGATGTCATATAGTCGCATCCTCTTGATGTAGGTGCCTAAAGACCTGCTTCCCTTGTGTGGACTGCTCCTACATAACATAAACCAGAAGACCCATTGGATTTCCTTTTATGTTTTAATAGCCTGAAATGAGATGTACAATTACCCCTAAACCAATCACTGGCAACTGGTGACCCTTGGTGTGACTGTTTAAATCAATCATGATTCATCACCTTGAGCTTAGGGAGGAATCCACTTCCCTAACCATGTGTTCATCAACTTACCAGCTGAGCAAAACTGGGTTTCAAAAGAATGAAGGGAGAAACTATTAGCTAAGCTGTGTATTAGCACACTCCAGCCACACTGATTTGTATACTTGCTGTCTACGGCTCCTTCCACACTGTAACAGCAGAGTTGAGTAGAAGTGACAGAGACCGGATGGCCTAAAAAGCCTAAAATATTTGCTAAATGGCCCTTTGCAGAAAAAGTTTGCCAATCCCTGAAATAAAACAATCAATATTATCTTCCACAATTTACATGCCAAAGACCAAAAAAGTTGAGAACTCCCTACGATGGTAAGAAAATAACAGAGATTATGTCTATAAGCCACACCTAAAAAGAGGAATTATTTTCTCTAAGATCTTGTCTTTTTATTTAGCAGATTTAGCCACTTTTGAGGCAGTTGTTTGACAGAGACAAGGCTTAAGAATGCAACTGGAATAGGGAAGAACCAGAAAACAGGAAGCAGCAAGGGGACAACCAGCACTTGGAGAGGGGAAGGGTGCTATTTCGAATGTGGTAGATTCTAGCTACTTCCACAATGACCAGGAATCTTCCCGAGAATAGTTTGCCAAGTCTGCAGAGTAGGCCATTCCTCTTCTCTGTACACACATAACCAAACCAGAACATTACTAACCAAGTGTACTCTTCCATGTGATCTTTAAGCCCAAACACAGGAGTAAGAGGAGGAACTCAAACAACTGTCAAAACCTTTCTAGCAAAATAGCCCTAGAGAATAGTAGCACATTTAAAAAATATTAAAACTCTTTTGCAATGGTCAGAACATGAAGCTCCTTTCTCTTTGCCAAGCAGAGTACATAAGGCCAAGAAGGTAAAGCTAAAAGGATTAAAACAGAATTGGAAAAAAGTCACTTTTCACCATCTTCCAAGATCTCAACACAATCGCAATGGGAGAAGGTAGACATTTCAGGTTTGATCAAAATAACATTAGTCAGAAGTGCTAGAAAAGCCAACAAGCCAGAAATAGTTTTTAAGGGGCCAAATGAAAAAGAGTGGATGACAAAATATTCTTCTTTATAATACTAGTTACAAGGGGATACTAAGGGCTCAGATTAGCCACTTCTCTTGAAATAAAAGAGATGAAAGATATCAATAAAAAATGTGTAAGTACTGTATTAGTTTGTTTTCACAGTGATGTAAATAAATACCTGAAACTGGGTAATTTATAAAGGAAAGAAGTTTCATTGACCCACAGTTCCACATGCCTGGGGAGGCCTCAGGAAACTTAGAATTATGATGGACGGGGAAGCAAACAGCATCCTTCTTCACAAGGCAGCAGGAGAGAGAAGTGCTGAGCAAAGGGGTCAGAGTCCATTATGAAACCATAAGGTCTAGTGAGAACTCACTCATTCTCATGAGAACAGCATGGGGAAACCACCTCCATGACCCAATCACCTCCCAAAAGGTCCCGCCCCCACTACGTGGGTATTACAATTCAGATTACAATTCAAGATGAGATTTGGGTGGAAACACAAGCTAAACCATATCAGGTACAGTACAGTAATGAAATTTCAGACTCATTTTTAGAACTTTTCCAGGCCAAGCGTGTGGCTCACGCCTGTAATCCCAGCACTTTGGGAGGCCGAGGCGGGCAGATCACAACATCAGGAGATGGAGACCATCCCGGCTAACACGGTGAAACCCGTCTCTACTAAAAATACACAAAAAAACAAAAAAACAAAAAAACACACACAAAGAAGAAAAAAATTAGCCGGGCATGGTGGTTTGGGTATGCACCTGTAGTCCCATCTACTCAGGAGGCTGAGGCAGGAGAATCGCTTGAACCTGGGAGGTGGAGCTTGCAGTGAGCCGAGATTGCTCCACTGCACTCCAGCCTGGGTGACAGAGTGAGACTCCGTCTCAGAAAGAAAAAAAAAACACAACTTTTCCTGATGTGCAGAGGATTCTTTCTTGATGTGCACAATTTGATTCCGTATTGAGTTGGAGGCATGAGAAAGTTGTTGCACATGTGTGAGTGTGAGTACATACATGCATCTATGTAAAAGATTTGAATCTTTGCCAGTCATCAGTGAAATCATCACAAAGTGAAAGGAAAAATAACCATCATCTGGTTTCTTTGACCCATGAACAAACTCAAGCCATATTCTCAGGCTTCTAACTGGAAGCTTCTGAGATTCTTATGAAGTCTTAGAAACACAGTAATATATTTCATAAACACGTGACAGAATATCAAGTTTTCTTTCTTGAACACATTGACACTGGATGAAATAGTTTATTGCCTCATTTTAACAGCCCACCTTCCATTCTATTCTATGTAACCAAGTATTCAGAAAAAAACAACTTTTAAATGACTCTCACGCCATCTTTTCACATACAGGTTAAAGATGAATTTAACATCATATTGAATGCTGCTTTCTAATGAGCAGAGATGTTGACGTGTCCTGCTTTACTGACTTGATCATTTTATTTACTGCACATGTATTTGTAGTAAATAAAAGTAGGCTTCTAACAAGGTAAAGATTAATATTCTAGATTCATTACTACAAAGAATAACAACCTAAATTTGAAATTAGTCATTTATAATTGACATACAAATAATTTATTTTCAAAGCATCAAAGTTGTAATTTTTATATAAAAATAATACTGTTTTGAACCTTTACTTTGTTAATGTGATTCTGAATATAACCTGCTTTCTTTGAGGCTTTTTATGTTTACCTTATAGAACTTATCAGTATTTACTTCTTCCTAAACTCACTTGCCCTGCCCTCCTGAATTCAATGATACCATAGAAAGAAAAATTTTTAAATCTTCATACAATGGAGGAAAAACAGTTACTTTTTTATAACCTCCAAGGAAGAGGTGAGAAACAGATTCAACATTTTAAACAATATAGCCTGATGCAATTATCTAAAATATTATTTCTAGAGAAATAGAGAGTTACATGAGAGCTTGTTGTATGATGGAATCAGTAAGTGGGATCCCTGTGGTCTTTGTGTGAACATAAATCACTTCAAGGTAAGCACTTACTGAAATTGCTTTGCATGAAGTAGACTAGAAATCATTGCAAGTGACACGTACACTGGTTGAAAGTGAACCAACTTTCATGTAAATGAGGCCTTAAGGTTAGTTGTGTATGTAAAATCAAGAGTGATAATTGGAACAAGCTGTACAAATTCTCCTAATGGTAAAACCAAATTCCCTTATTGCTGTACCCTAACACAATATTCTACATAGTATTTCAGTTCTTTAGGCTAAGAAGCTAACAGAAAAAAATGTACTATAAGTGCCACAATAAAATATAATAATTTTCAAATATAAAGAATTATCCTCTCAGATATCAAATAACTCTGATATGATTCCCTTTACAATCAATGATCCCAGAAATTTGAAGTAAAATAAGCTTTATGTATAAACATGTATACCAAGCCTTGGGTACTATTATCCAATCAAAGATAATACTATTGAACAAATACAAGAAATCCTACTAATTACATGTAAGTATCTTTCAAATTAATCTGGATAACTGTAAATTACTAGACCAATGCTGCAAGTTCTGAAAATGTTGGTTATGTTACTGTCTCAATATAAGCACTTTGTTTTGTTAGAAAAGTTAATGAAATTATAATACCCCAATGTAGAAGGATGGGGAAAGAGATATTCAATTATGTTGAATAAATGGTGAATTTATAATTTTATAAAAGGACAGTCTAATTAATTTTCAGTAGCAGGAAGTAATTTTTCATAAATTAGGATGTTATTATTCTGAAAAATCTCTGTAAGATATCTGAATACCTAAACAAATACACATTGAGTTATAATAATGACCAACTATTACCTAGCATTAATATATTCTGGACACTATGCTAAGTGATTTATATATTTTACATCATTCACACAACAACACTAGGGACTAGGAGCTATTATTCTACCATCTTAATAGATGAGAAAAGTGAGACTTATTGAGTTTAAGTAAATTGCCCAAAGTAACACAGTTAATATTTGAGGAAACTAGGGTTCAAATTCAGACCATCTTGCCCCAAAATTCATGCCTATAATCATACAAAAAATCTTTAAACACAATTTATTTTTAATTATACCCATTGACAGAAATAGACAAGGAAATTAATTTCTCTGTATGAAAAGCATGCTTGTCATAATAATTAAAATCATGAAACATTTTTATTATTTATGGTGTTACAGATGTTAGAAAAATAGATACTGGAGAAATATTGGATTTAAAGAAAAATCAATCAATTGACACAAATGTTTCAGCAGAATGTGTGTATATACATGGTTACAGTATTCCTACTCCTTAATTTCTCATTATGTATGGATTAATTTATGGTGCTTAACCTGGAAAATAGGCTTCTAGCACTTCATGCCCTGACAAATACTATATTTATGTAACTATGAATTCATTTACAGAGTGTTTCCCTCTAGGATTTGCTGGAAAACAATAGTTCCAGTCACTGAAAGAGAAAACAAATATAGAAAGGAAGATGAGTAAATTAACTGGTCTATAAAAATTACTGAATACTCTGGTTTTAGTAGAATCTAAACTATGGCTCGTTATGTCTTCTCATTCTGAAATATAATTACCCTGGGATTCTAAATTCTTAGGGCTTTATATCTCTGAGCAACCCAAAGATAGAAATGCACAAAGCACTATATTCTGCAACCATCAAATGCAAAGCAGATCCCAGTCAGTCAGTCAACCGTGTTTACCACACACTGCTCTAGGCATGCAGCCAGCTATTGTCTGCATATATTTATCAGAAAATAGAATAACACCTGATGGTTCTCCTGGCAGATCTGAATACGAGTTTTGTAAGAAAAGACCATTTGATCACCAGGGAACTCCAGATTTGAAAATTGTTGGGATAGAAAATGGATGGTAAAAAGTTGAGAAGAAAGGTAAGTCCAATGGAAATGGATCCAAAGTGGTCTCTCAGGGTAACATGACCCAAGCTGGTCTACCGGAATCTGCAGTCTTCTCTTCAACTTCTTAAAACCAGAAACTAGGACTTAACACTACACCCAGAAATAAGTGATAAAATGACTCTAACTAAATTCTCATAAAATAGATGTACAATTAAGAATACCAACATTATAGAAAACCAACATTGTAGAAAATACCACTTCTAATTCCCACATTTTCTTTAATACCCATAGCCAATAATTGGATCAGTAGGTTGATCAATGGCACAGAATTAAAGCAAAGCTCAAGGATTTAAATGGACGTGTTTTGCTCTGATGAAGCCTAAAGAAATATTTCTGCCCACAAAAGAACATTTTGCTCATGAATGAGCTGAGTCCCTCAAATGTTGCATCTCTCTCCCGGGACAATGCTAGAACTGAAATTCCAAAGCTTGCTTCTCTAAAAGGACCTTTTCTGTAAAAACCAATCCATTTACCCTTTAATTACATTTTTCTAGGTAGGCCAAAGAATATGATCTCTATTTTCAATAGGTTTGATTTTTGTTTGTTTCGTTTTATTGACAAAAAGCAAACATATTTCTGTAATTTCCAAATTCTTTGGGGGCACCTCATTACAACACTCATTAAACATTCTCCATTGTATTATCTGTTCAACATTTAAATTTGTACAGGAATTCAAGTTTTAAGTGAAGCATATGTCAGTTCACAGTAATCAGTAATACCTGGAGGACTGCCATCAAAACCTTCACATTGCCTCATCAGAGTCAATGTAGCTTCTTGAAATGCTTCCTGATTCTTACCTGCAGCTTGTTTGTTTCTCTGGCTTATTTCTCCTGCTCATCTACAAATGTAGGAGTTTCTCCCCACAACACATTATTATTTTCTTTTTTTTCCCCCCTATTCTTTCTCAAGGGGATCTCCTCCAGGGTTACAGCCACCACACCTGTGAAGCCACCACACAAATCTCTGTTTCAAGCTTTAACTTCTCTAGGCATTTCCAAATTTGCCTGGAGGGAAGTGTCACGTGTATAGCATGCTGTCAACCCCAATTCTCAGTTTCCAGCAAAATGTCATCATCCTCCTTTAAAAACCTAAGCAAATCCAATCATCTTCTGTGTTGCCCATTTCTAATGATAATACTTTGTCTCAGACACTAAGATTTGGACACTCAGAATATCTTTTCTCTACTGCTGTTCATTCCATTCATTTCACTCCAGTGTGTGGAGTGGTGCATTTTTCTTTTTTCACATGTTTGAGAGGGCTATGAAAATGGTCTTCCTAATTTTACTCCGCATTCTTAGTATTTATATATTTTATTTAATTTTGTATACTTCTACTGAATTATTTCTAAAGCTCTGCAATGATCATGCAAACTTCCTGCATATAAATCTTCAATAACTTTAGCCTTTACTTACCAAATAAAGCTCAAGGGTCCCCATGATTACTCCAAGTCCACATTTCTGGGTTTATCTCCATTACTTTTCTTTTCCTCACTTTGATCTTTTCCTTTTTATGCTTGATGCATTTATCTACACTATGCTTTCATCTTTGACTAAAATATCCTCAACTTCAAGTTGGACTCACCCAGTAACTCCTATATAAAAAGAATTCTATTCATTGATGGTATCTAAACAGCTAATGTTATACTGAATGTAAGTATCTAACATGAATGAGAAATATCTGTGCCAGAACATTCTGAATCTTAGTGTGGAAAAGCAAACAAACAAACAAATACATGTCTTTGTATCAAAATTCGCATTTTCAAATGTGAGGAAAGTGCCACAACATAAAACGTTACCAAACAGATGGGCGTTTTTCAAGATGCAAGAGCTCTAAAAGTAATTATATGTATGTAATTATATACACCACACGCACCTACACATAAACACACCAGCAGTACCATCACCATTATCAACTTTCCACATGATTAAAAACAGCAAGGATGTTGAGTATTTTACTATGAAAGCAGAGTCCTTGTTAGTCCCATTTGTTGGCTCTATTTTTTTTCCAGCTTTCTGGTACCTGGGACTTTTCAGATTCTGGAACAGAGAGTGAGCCATTATAGAAAAGTTTAATTAAATTAATATTCATTTTTCATGCTTCCTAGGTTTCCTTCCCCATGTGGAGTAGGTCTATAAGGGTTTTTCATATGAATTTATGAGATGTAGTTAAAAGGAAATACTGGTAAGGCATGGGTAAGTCAAACTGTAAACAGTGGTCCATTAGACGCGTTACAGGTTTGTCTTATATAAAATTACATCATATAGGCCGGGCGCGGTGGCTCACGCCTCTAATCCCAGCACTTTGGGAGGCCGAGGCGGGCAGATCACGAGGTCAGGAGATCGAGACCATCCTGGCTAACACGGTGAAACCCCGTCTCTACTAAAAATGCAAAAAATTAGCCGGGCGAGGCGGCGGGCGCCTGTAGTCCCAGCTACTCGGGAGGCTGAGGCAGGAGAATGGCGTGAACCCGGGAGGCGGAGCTTGCAGTGAGCCGAGATCGCGCCATTGCACTCCAGCCTGGGCGACTAAGCGAGACTCTGTCTCAAAAAAAAAAAAAAAAAAAAAAAAAAAAAAATTACATCATATAGAAAGGGCAGCAGTCCTAAGTTTACCACTGCCCTCTCTGTATAATGTTACACATCTTTAAATTTCAGGGATTATTAAGTTTACCTCCCATTTTGTAAGAAAGCAGT
The DNA here is from genome assembly GCF_049350105.2 of Macaca mulatta. Taxonomy (NCBI): domain Eukaryota; kingdom Metazoa; phylum Chordata; class Mammalia; order Primates; family Cercopithecidae; genus Macaca; species Macaca mulatta. Next base: position 29,578,092 of record NC_133408.1, read on the forward strand.
TGACATTTAAAGAGGTTAAGTAAATTATGCAAAGGTCAAGGAGCAAATATTATCCATGTTTTCAAATTCTTCAGTTCCTGTGTAAGCTTTCCATTTGTTCTCAGCTCAGGGAATGGACTCCAAAAAGATGTTCTCTTCCTAGAAATCTTGCCATTTTTATTAAATCAGTCTGGGAAGGCAGGAAAAAGAGAGACATTTACTTGCATTTTGTTTCTGTGAATTTAAGTGGCAGAAGATGGACTAGTACAATAAGATAAGGATCAGGAAATGGACCAGGACAAACAACTCAATTACATAACAGTCCTTTTTAGCACCACAATCCACGCGATATTTTCTCAGTTCTCCCAAATATTTAGAGTCATTAAATATTTGTACTGTTTCCCATTCCCATTCCCACCTTTTTCCCTATCAGTTATGAACATTCAAATAGAGTACTCTTTCTAAAAATTAGCTAACAAATATAATTAACAGAAAAGACTACATAGTACATACAGCAAACATTAAACTAACAGCCTGGAATACATATCTAAATATCTTGGGTGATTTTAGCTTCAAACCTTGTTGCCATTACCTGCAACCATGTTGTTTTACTAAGTTCTCTGAATGGGCCTGCAAAGTCTCAGCATACCAGAGAGTAACTCTTAAATTTCCCAGGATTCCACTGCACACAGTGGAGGTCATGGTCAGCTGTGCTTGGGATGAGCCATTAATGGTTATGTAGCCTTTCCATTAACCCAGTCTCTGCCCCCAGTTTACTTGGGCCATGAACTTTCATGCCTCAAATTTCAGTAATGAATTTTATAACACATAACTCCCTAATGACACTCCAAAGGAGGCAATTGTGTCATTTTTGTTGATGGTTGCCATTTGTTTGCTTATTTTTATCACTTTTTTTAAACATGAGGTCAATTTTACCTCCAGTGGGTTCTCCAATCGCCCTTCTCTCTACTTAGTCCTTCATTACTGAACCTCTTTAATCTCATCTCTAAATCACAGTCTTCTGCCTGCAATTTCCAGACAGTGTAAAAATTTCTACCTACACTGCTGAACGTGAGATTCAACTGTGCTTATACAAAGTCTATTCATGACTCAAACAGACAAGGTTTTTATTGGAGTATAAACATACATACGTACACAAATTCACAAATATACTCATAAGGCTTTTAGACACACACATGCGCACATTCACATACCAACCTGATTGCAGCATTATGTTTTATGAAATGACATAAAAGAAAATAAAATATAATATCACCCCAACTATTTGTTAGCTTTTTCATTTCTACTGCAACTGCGCTTGAGTTCATCCATGCCTGTATCTGCAACTGAGTGCCCTGCTCAAAGAAATGAAGCATCAGCTCCTATTTGATATATTTCCCAGTCTTGGCTGAGAGCATTTCATCAAAGATGAACTGCACCTAATGCAATCACCAGAATTAAAGCAGTTAAGAAAATGCGACTCCCTGCCAAGAAACTCGGCTGCATTGTGCTCTTATTCGCTTGCTGTTCCAGAAAGTACGCAACCAGTACTAAGTCGCTGGCTGCAGTTCCAGAAAGAGCAGCAGGAACAAAAATGCTGACCTCAGTAAATGTGTTCCCACTTTACAATCCATGAAATTCTCTTTGATTGATCTACAAGGCAGTGCATCCGTCCATTCCATTACTGTTCTTTCCAAGTACCTTTTAGGAACTTGCAAAATCAATATAATTCTGTAAATAAAATGAATCTCTATCAATATGACTATAAATATGATAACAGAAAAAGTTGTCCTATTTTAATTGATAGTAATTTAAACCAGAAAACAGGAGGTGAGTGGGAATTCTATCATGGTCATCCACTTTTACTTTAGGAAAATGTTGTAAACACTATAAAAATAATAAATTGGAGTGTTACATTAAAGTTCATTTAAATACTTTTAAGATTCCATATTTTTAAGTTAAAGATGCATTGAAACTTTTCCCCAATTTTGGCTTAAATATGATCAAATCCCAAAATATATAACGATATGGAATAAATGGAATGAACAAAGATTTTACAGTGGAAAATAGAGTAAGGGGTTCTGGATCTACTAACAAAGATGATTCAGGATATAAATTGTTGGATACAAGAAAAAATAATGTTTTAATAAGGAAGTTGTGTAACAAAATGCTGTTTCATAGGGAGGGCAAAATGAACCTCACAATACATATTTTAATTCCTGGGTAATTTTCAGACAAAAGTGTGATTTTTTGGAGGTTTTCTTGGTCCCTAAATTTCCCAAGACAAATCGAGTTTTTAAAATTGTATTCAGCAAGAAAGTGTTCTTACTGTGGATAAACATACACTGTATATACATGTGTTATATCTGTGTATATAATAGAGTTAGATGTACATCCATACAAGTTATCATAATGGTAAAGACACGGCTACCTGAATGAACAATTTCTCACAGTAAGGCCAGCACCTCTAGGTATATAAGAAAGCATATACACGCATACACATGCATCTATATACCATCATTGTTATTTTAAAAAAATAAAATGTATTTTCACTTTCCAGGCAAAGGCAGTATTTGCTTCAGAGGTCAACGACAATTTTGTTTAAGAAAGTCATTAATGAACATTTTAGCTTCTCAAAGTTAGTTCCATGGCCTGGTATAGCTTAAAGGTTGAGAGTGATATTGCCCTGCAGACTAAAGATTCAGGGGTTTGGAAGATGTAACTTAAGAGAAGTTAGGAAGATCTTGGCAATTAGGAGGAATCCTTAGAGAAAGGCACCTGTTGAAAAATGCTCTAAGTAGGTAAATGAGGAAATATCCGATATTTAACATATTCAAGTTGAAGTTATTGACTGTGTTGTAATTCTCATCCATTATCCTGAATCTTTCCATTAAAAATGCTAATCATGACAGTTATGTTTAGTTCATTTCTTTGAAGGAGGAACATTAAAAAAATTGTTAACATTTAAAGAAATAAGAGGAGGGCAAACAATCCCAGGAGCAATGATAGGAAGGTGAATAAATAAGAAATCAGGAGGAGAAGGAATTCAGAATGAGAGGTATCTGGACAACATCAATTCCTTTAAAACCCTCATAAATAAGGAAGAGGGTGTTGGTTTTACACTGCACACAGGAAAAGGATTTAAGTCATTTTAAGTGGATAGAAGAGGAAGACTTCAGGCTACTCAGGGTGCCCAAAACATCCGTTGTCATTCACCTTTGGTAACAGGGATGGCAAGCCAAAACCACTGCTGTATTGTAAAAACTGATAATTTAGTATGATGCCAATGTGAAATGAGATGAGCAGAAAGTAATCTTTTTTCTGTATCTCATGGTATAGTGGCGTTGGATTTGAAGCACATCTTATGGGATTATCACACCAAAGCAGATTATATGCCTCCTAACAAAAACTATATATGTTATATATATGGATATATGATGTATATCATATATATGAACATGCGTGTGTGTGTATATATATATATACATGCCTTCATTTACCTTCTTCATTGAGAGCATCTGCTACTCTGTAAATAGTCTACACTTAAGATTCTTTCAGCCCCAACGTGTATATATGTGCGCACACACACACACACACACACTCACACAGGATAAGCTACTAACTAAAAATGTAATTTGTACCAAATAATTATTTCTCCTAGGAAAGTGGCAAGGTCTATAAAACACTCAGTGGTGCCTCATTTTAAGATATCAATTTGCATTCACCTGAGAGATGATGCTCCCCATTCCTGGGCTATGTGGTACATGGGAAGCATTTTAAAAGGGAATAGAAACAGTCAAACTTAGGCACTGTTCAGTTTCCGTCTAAGTCAACTTTATTGTGGTGCTTAACTATTTTGAGTAAAATAGTTTGCTCAAGTAGGTAAATATTGTGCATTTGATTCCTCTTTTTCCATGATGTTGGAGAACTAACAGTTGGTTATATTTGCTGAGTAAAATGAACATACAAAAAATAAATGCTTTAAGGCAAAGATGGCATTGTAGAAAATCTTTTTATTTCTTTTTTTTTATGGAGTCTCACTCTGTTGCCCAGGCTGGAGTGCAGTGGCGCAATCTCCGCTCACTGCAAGCTCCGCCTTCTGGGTTCTCACCATTCTCCTGTCTCAGCCTCCCGAGCAGCTGGGACTACAGGCACGCACCACCACTCCCAGCTAATTTTTGTATTTTTAGTAGAGACAGAGTTTCACCATGTTGGTCAGGACTGTCTTGATCTCCTGACCTCATGATCCACCTGCCTCGGCCTCCCAAAGTGCTGGGGATTACAGGTGTGAGCCACCGCGCCCGGCCAGAAGTTCTGATTTATCCATAAATTCACTCAGAAAACACTTACATTGAACACCTACCATGGCTTGGGTACTATTATTGGCATGAGGAACACAAAATGCATGAGTCATATTTGGTTTCAAACAGTATCTGATCCTTTGTCAGGGAGAGAGACCCCACTCTAACAGATAAATGTGATGTCCTATGATAGAGGTAGATTTGACTGCTGTGACATCTCAGAGAGGATGGCAGGGTAGAAAAGGCTTCCAAGAGTTAAAAATTGATATAGGAGAAGGGATTGACCAGATGAAGGCATGGGAGACAGTGGACAGAAGTCGTGAGGAACATGGCAGTCTGTGGATTGGAGCTGGAAAAAGATAACTGGATGGAACGCTGAGGCAACCCAATTGCTGCCATGGAAGCAACTGTGCTCTTACGTATTCTGTACTTTTGAGTTTCATGTAAGATTTTACTTGAATGAAGCTTCATGAAAATGAAAAAAAAATCAAGAACTCATAGTAGGGAGCCTGAGAGTTTGAAACAGTTGGAACTGAGAGCGCATACATGAAAATGTTAGAAAATTAAATTAACAGAATTGGCAAAGGACAACCTGTAAACTGATTAAATGAAAACTCAAGTGTACCAGGATGAAATGGCATTTTCCTCATGTGTAATAATAAAAGACTGTAATCAGGATTGGCACCATTACACTTCAATCGGAAAAAGAGAGAGAGTGCCATTTACTTACAGTAAGTGTAGTTTTTCTTATCATGCAAACATGGCTCAAGTGAGGCAAGAAAAAGCAAAACTTTTCACAGTCATATCAGTGGTAAAATTTACTATTCCCAATGAGCAAGATCAAAGTCAGGCTAATAGGAAAAAGCACATCTTTGTTAACTTAATTTTTTATATGAACTTTCACCTTGATGTGGTTTATTTACATCATAGGTAAACCAATAAAGACTCACATAGCTCTCTCTGGTAACAGATAGATTGGAATTAATGCCACTTCTCATTCTAAATCCTTTATGGCTTGATCAAAGGAAAGATCTATTAGTATTTGGCTGAATCTTAAAATGTTACCCAAATGTGCAAAACTTAAGTTGCATCTCCTCCTCTTGTGAGAGAGGTGAAAGTACCTTCAGGAAAGGAGGAAGTGCCTCAGCATGATGGATTTAAACGGACAGCTGAAAAGGGAAGAAATGGCAGAAGGAGTATTTACTACACTCAGTTTGAAAAGACTTTCATTTGCATAATACGCTAAGTCTATACCATCGTTCTTTGTTCCTCAGCCCACGTACTAACATTCTGAGGGCGTGTGGCCCTTTGGCTGCAGGTCTCTATTACCCATATTGTATCTCATTCAATGTATTCAGTCTGAAGGAAAGGAGCAAAGCAAGATGAGCCACAGAAATGATAACAAACTTAGAGATGCACCTACAAGAGTGAGATGCCAGCTTGACTTAAAACACCTCCACTTTTCACTCAGTGGATTAAAAAGCGAAGTCACTACTGTTTATCAACAGCATCAGAGAGATCCACAAATTAACAGTGGCAAAAGAGATCATCCAAGTATAAAAACGGCGAGATCAGGCAAAGAGGCACAGGCACACCTAGATAACAGAAGAGTGATAACCTCATCATGAAGGTGCTGAAGAACCACTGAAAGATTTCAGTAGAACATAGATGTTCACATATAAAAAGGGATATGAGAGAGTTATACCCACCTCCCTGCCTAGACTTTAGTTCATCATTGTGTAAATACATGTATCTTGCTTAGAAAAATTATTCCTATTGCCAAAGCAAATTGCTCAGACATATCTCTAGATATATAGATGATAGAGAGATAGATAGGTAATTGATACAGATGGTATTATAGTAGACACAGATATATTCAGGAACTAAGAAGTATCTGAGATTTTGAATTACTTGCAAGCTAAGTTATTCTGACACAGTTTTATAGATGCCAGCAGAAGAGATGAAACTCCCAGTTCAGTGAAAAAAGAATTTTTAGCCACACAATAGGCAGTTTGAGTGTGAGCTTCATGTTCATAAAGATTCCTATTACCCCTATGGGTGATGCCTACACATATATGTGATGCATATAGTTGGCTTTTGTTTGAGTTGAGGAGCCCTGAGCTTAAGAAATGGCAACCTTCTAAAGGGGGCTATAGGCAAATCTGCTTAACATTTTTCCTGTAAGCAGATGCTATCTTTATTATCCTGGACAGCGAATTTACCTGCTTTCTGCCACAAGGGAACACTGTTTGCTATACAAACTTCCTGTAAGATTGTTCAGAATAAAAGTGGATACAAGATATGCAGACATGCATGAGACCCATGCAAATAATATGTGTGTGTGCGTGTGTATGTGAATTTGCTTCTAATTATTTCACAACTTTTCATGTTAGTTCTTTAATCCATAAGGACTTTATTTATATGTAAGGTCTCAGAAGAAATTTTCTATTAGGTATAGCAAAAGCATCCTAAATGAAACACAGAATTGGATCACTTAAGTTACATAATTATGTATCTAGGTGTCCATGCAGGCATAGAAAAGAGACAAGAAACAATGAACATCAAACAACTGGCAGTGTTACCAATAGAGAGGAATCCAGAAATGAGTGCATGCAAAGGGCTTTTATATTTTGTTTTTTGACAATCAGAAAACTGCCAGATAGCCCTTAAAGTTTCTGCATAGACATATACCGCTTTTTCTTACATTTCAATAGCCAAAGCAAGTCTTATGATCACAAGTAAAATCAGTTACATAACTTATTTTCAGAATAGGAAGGTAAAGAATTAGGAAAAATAATTAAGTTGTACCCTATGTAACTTTTTTAAAAAGATAATTTTTTTCTTTTTTTTTTCTTTGAGACGGAGTCTTGCTGTGTCACCCAGGCTGGACTGCAGTGGCCAGATCTCAGCTCACTGCAAGCTCCGCCTCCTGGATTCACACCATTCTCCTGCCTCAGCCTCCCGAGTAGCTGGGACCACAGGCGCCCGCCGCCACGCCCGGCTAGTTTTTTTTGTATTTTTTTTTTTTTTTTTTCAGTAGAGACGGGGTTTCACCATGTTAGCCAGGATGGTATCGATCTGACCTCATGATCCGCCCATCTCAGCCTCCCAAAGTGCTGGGATTACAGGCTTGAGCCACCGCATCTGGCCAAAAAGATAATTCTTATAAAAAATAATGGAAGAATGAAATAAAGGAGGAAAAGGGTTAAAAAAAAGAAGGGAAGGAAAGAGGGAAGGAGAATTTAACTGTTGTGTTGGTAATAAATTTAAGATGGATCAGACTGAAAACTGAAAGACCAGCTACAAGGCTCTTTCTGTCATCTATATAACAAGTAATGAATGACAGCAAGGAGGCATACCCAGCAATGATATAGGGACGGTGGTGCTGTGACTTTCATCATTATTAAAAAACCAGTGTCCAAAATAAGTTTTAAAGCAAAGATAATGGGAAGATCAAATATTGTATGCTTAAATTATAGGATGAAAATAACTGGAGAAAATGGAGCCAGGAGTAAATTTTCCTTGTGAGAAAAATTAAATATTTACCCAAAGTCAACTTTCGACATTCTAATTTATTGTTACATTAAACAAAATGTTTATAAATTGCAATGCATACCAAAGTTATGAGAATAGATTTATATTGAAATGTTTCAAATAATTTGTGATATTGCTTATTTATGAAACTTTTTCTACCTAAGATATTGGACTGAATATTTGTGTCCCCCCCAGATTTATATGTTGAGACCCTAATCCCCAGTATGTAGGAAGTTGGGGCCATTGAGAGGAATTAGGTCATGAAGGCAGGGCCCTTTACTATCCCCTTATAAAGGCATTTATAAGATGAGACACCAGATTGTTTTCAGTCTCTCTCTCTCTCTCTTCTCTCTCTCTCTAAGGCATTTATAAGATGAGACACCAGATTGTTTACAATCTCTCTCTCTCTCTCTCTCTCTGTCTCTGCTCTCTCTTTCTCTCCCTGTCTTCCTCTCTTTCTCCCTCCATTTGCAAGCCAGGTGACCACTTGCAAGCCAAGAAAAGGGACCTCACCAGAAACTGACCATTCTGGCACTTTGATCTCAGACTTCCACCCTCCAGGATTGTAACACAATAAATAAATTTCTGTTGTTTAAGCCACCCAGTCTATAGTATTTTTTATGGTTGCCCCTTAATAAAATAAATAAGGGTACAGATGTAGTATATCAAAAAGACCACTTCAATATGTTTCAGTATTTGAAAGGATTCAATATGAATATAGGTAATTGAAATAAATAACATTCTTTAGTGGAAACCATGACATATCTATCTATTTCAAATAATGGAAAAAAGCATTTGCCAAACTGAAATTTGGAGGCAATATCATACATCTTTTTACACATTGACTTTGTACCTCCTTCAGCTGATTTAAAGAACAGATTGTTTCAAGCTGATTGGTTAATGCCTGTTACTATGTTCAATCTATTATGACTACTCATGCTATTTCCACTGAGTGCTGAATGTTTGACTTTGTTGTAAGGGTGCACTGTTAGTTCCCAGGAATCAGCCCTGTTATCCCTCTGACTTTCTAAAACTATTTTTATTGACACAGACCCACTCTATACTGTATTTAAAGAATTAAAACACCTCAAGCTATATTAATATTCATTTCGCTGGCCAAGAACTGTTTTAACTATGCACAAAAGCTGAGAGAAGATAGAGTCAGTTCTACCAGCCACCTATGTGGATGACAATGACCACCAGTAGTAGTAATAATACCTAACATTCATTGAGCACTTCTTATTTGCCAGACTGGCATTAAGCATTTTGTAATAATTATCTAATTTTGTCTTCAAAATAACCCTATAACAAAGATACTACTATTATTACCACTCTACAAATGAGAAAATTGTAATACCCAGAGATTAAGTAAATACCTGTGTTATTGACTAATCATCATAGCCATGATCACATGAACCAGAAACCAAAACTGGGGGGATGCGAAACAGATTAAGACATGGGTATCAACTTGCCCTCTATTCCTTCTCCTTGCTCCAGTGAAAATCTGTGGAAAGAAACAAGCTTCTTGGCCTTCCAAAATATGCTTTGCTTAAAAAATTATCAGTCATACAGATACAGTCTCTTTTAGAATTGCTCATACACACTCACACAGACACACACACATACAGAGAGAGAGAGAGAGAATACTAAAGATGGATTTATTACCCAACACCATGCATATATTTTCTGCACTGCAACTGCCAGCAATTTATCAGCCATATTCCAGGAACATCATACCATTTTTGTATTATCAGAACTTATCCAAATATGATTTCCCCAGGAGAAGTGGTCCACAGGGAGAGTTTGATAAATATCCTCCTGCAAAGAATTTTTAATGGATTTCTACTTCTGTCTAAACTGCTTTAGTTGAGGATCTGTTGAAGGTAAACCAATGCCAGATGATGTTAGGGTCAGTCAACCCTAATTCTCAAAGCCCTACTACAAAGATACTAATATTTTGAAGAACTCAAGAACTTTCACTGTCTATTATTCAAATTGATAGAATTTCCTCTGGTGCTGTTGCATCACATTTTCCTCTTTAATACATTAAATTATTTACTTCCACTCTTCCCCGCTAACCCTCTACCTGCTTCTACAATGCATTCTGAATAGATGCTGCCACGAGGAATAATTCTGGCAAATTAATAAGACTCGTCATGCAAAATATCAATTCAGTATTAGAATAACAGGACAATAAACCAAAAGCAATCCCACAAAGTAATGGTACATAGTTTAAAAAAAAAAAATCTCTTCTTTGTCAGGTTTGTGGTGAATGTCAATAAGAGATCTAGTCTTATCAAAATAAAAATTATTCTGAGTATGTGCTATATGGTAGAACTTTATTAAAATAAGCCCATCAACATTTTTATCACTAAACTCTTTTTTAATAGAAATTATTGCTACAGAATATACAGCAAGTGACAAAAAATCGAATAAAATATAAAATCGATTTTTAAAAACTTAAATATATTTCAAAAATCTTAGTACATACATCTTATATGGCTATAATTGGCTCCACATAGAAAAAGTAAATGGCATAAAACCACCAAGTGGGGTCTAATTATTTAGATAAAGAAAAGGTTTCACTTTGATTTTAGGGAGCTAAAAGAATTATCGTTTCAAACGTCTACAATAAATTCTATAGCATTGCCATTATTAAACACGAAACTATTAATTTTACACATGAATGTTTTATGAATATGTAATATATGCATATAAGTAGACACATGTCTAAGAGATGATGATATACCATCATGAACCAGAAACCAAAACGGAGAAAAAAAAAAAAAACAGATTAAGACAGATATCAACTTGCTGTCTATTCCTTCTCTTTGCTCCTTGCTCCAGAGGGTATTCTGATATATAAGTTATACATTTTATTGATCGTTTTACTGAATACTGCACACCCTCACCATACACCATCCCCTTTACAATAACATTTAATCCATTCTAAAATTATAAGTATACAATTGTACTTTCTTTGGATTTTTATAACAAATATATCATAGACTTAATTTTATTGAAGTTTCCTTAATGGGATGAGTCATTTTTCTCTTGTGCTTTCAAGGTTCCCTTTGCTTTGACTTTCAACAGTTGGATCATATAGTGTTGAGTTGTGGAAATCTTTAAGTTTATTCTACTTGTAGTTTGTTTAGATTTTTTTTTTTTTTTGAGACTCTCACTCTGTCACCCAGGCTGGACTGCAGTGGTGCGATCTGGGCTCACTGCAAGCTCCACCTCCCGGGTTCACACCCTTCTCCTGCCTCAGCCTCCCTAGTAGCCAGGACTACAGGCACCCGTCACCACGCCCAGCTATTGTTTTTGCATTTTTAGTAGAAACGGGGTTTCACCATGTTAGCCAGGATGGTCTTGATCTCCTGACCTCGTGATCCACCCACCTCAGCCTCCCAAAGTGCTAGGATTACAGGCATGAGCCACCACGCCCGGCCTGTTTAGATTCTTGAATGTGTAGATTTCTGTCTCTCACAACATTTGGAAAGTTTTCAGCCATTACTTCTTCAATTACCCTTTCCACCATTTTCTCTCTCTCCTCTCCTTCAGGAACTCCCATCAGGTGTATGTTGGTCTGTTTGATGGTGTCCCACAGATCTCAAATGACAGTAGCACTGACCAAGACAGATGAGAGCCAGGCCTGACTGGCACCTTAAATACAGCTTTGTGAGACTCTGAGCAGAAGATAAAGATAAGCTGTGCCCAAACTTCTGACTCATGGAGACTATGGAGTAGTAAATAATGCTGTTTTAAGCTAAAAAAAAAATATGGTAACTGGTTATATAACCATAGGAGATTTATTCGATGATTAATGAGGAATTTTTTTAGTTGCATTGTAAATTCTTGGACATGTTTTATGTGTTTTACTTTATTTCAATTATGTTCTTACTGATGTGTAAGTTGCCCCCTCTTTGATCAATGTGAGCATACTCAAGCTGTTTTCTAAATATTGATGGTACAACACAGAGATTTTTAATAGATTTCTCAATCTCTGATATGACCAATGGATCCAGGCTCATCTTGCACATTTTCTGCCCCAGACAGAAAATCTACCATTTACCTATAGATCCCTGCTGTACTTTTTTGATAACAGATTTATTCATGTGTATACAGACACCACAAATACCATAAGAATCATCCTTTTAATGTGATTAAAAGCCACACAATTCAGTGGTGTTTAGTATATCCAGAACTGTTCAATCATCATTACACTGTATTTTTAGAACATTTTCATTATTCCTTAAAATATATATATGTATGTCCATCAACATTATTCCTCATTCTCTCTTTCCCCAGTTAACGTGTATTTAAATTAACGATTCCCTTTATATCTCTTACATATCCTGTACATATCTTTGATTTAAATCCTGGCACATGTGACCCAGTCGCTTCATGACTGACACGAAGGATAACATGTTTATGGTATAGAAGTCTATTGGAATAGAAGTGGCATTGTGAGAGTTCATTTTGCCATCAATTTCTTTATCTGCACAGGGCATTAATGTGTAGGAGCTGACTATTCCAGGATTTCTGTAGAGTCTGGTGAGAGTTCCTGAATCTATCGTCATTTCTGTTAGGATTCAGACTTCTTTCTTACCTGATATTTTCCTACCTCTTAATTTATGAAAGATTTTTTACATGCCATTTCCAACTCTTTAAGAAATAACAAATTGGAGTTTTCTGCTGTCATATGAGGATAGTAAGCCCTAGCAACATATCATTGTGTGTGATAAAATGAACTGCTCCTGAAGAAGATGCAAAAAAAAAAAAAAATGAAAAGATATCCCATGTTCATGGATTAGAAGAATAAATATTGTCAAAATGACCCTACTACCCAAAGCAATCTACAGAGTCAGTGCAATCCCTACCAGAATACAAGCATATCTCAAAAATATTGTGGGTTTGGTGGTAGACAACCACAATAAAGTGAATATAGCAATAAAGCAAGTTACACAATTTTTTTGTTTTCCCAGTGTATATAAAAGTTATATTTGCACTACACCATAGTCTATTAAGTGTGCAACAGCATTGTTTCTTAAAAAATGTACATGCCATAATTTAAAATACTTTATTGCTAAAACCCGTTAATAAGCCTTCATCGAGTCATAATCCTTTTGCTGGTGAAGCACCTTTCCTCAATGTAGATGGCTGGTGACTAATCAGAGTGGTGGTTGCTGAAGGCTGGAATAGCTGTGGCAATTTTTTTTAAGAGATGGAATCCTGCTATGTCTTGTGCAGTGGCATAATTATAGCTCACTGCAACTTCAAGCTTTTGGGCTCAAGGGATTTTTCTGACTTATTCTCCTGCATAGCTGGGACCACACACTGTTGCATATTCTAAAAATAAGACAATGAAGCTTGTTGCATCAATTTTTTCTTCATTTCATGAAAGATTTCTCTGTAGCATGTGATACTGTTTGATAGCATTTTACCTGTATTGGAAATTCTTTCAAAATTGGAGTGAATCCTCTCTAAACCTGCTGCTGCTTTATCAACTTTAAAATACAATATTCTCCTCACCAATATTTTTGTCAGCTATTTTTCTTTTTATGCTGTTTTTGGTGCCTTTTTCCATACAAAAGTTTTCAGATTTTTTTTTTATCTTTAAATTAGCTGAGCATGGTGGTGCGTGACTGTAATCCCAGCTACTTGGGAGGCTGAGGCAGGAGAATCACATGAACCTGGGAGGCAGAGGTTGCAGTGAGCTGAGATCGTACCACTGCACTCCAGCCTGGGCGACAGAGCGAGACGCCATCTCAAAAATCAATCAATCAATTAATTAATTAAATGTAATTAATACAATTTAATTTTAAAATAATGTAATCAATTTTCTATATTGCTTCTGAATATTAAGTCACAGTGAGAAACGTTTTCCTTATTTTTAGGTTTTAAAACTACTTATATTTTCTTCTAGTTATTGTGTGATTTTATATTTTATATTTGACTCTGATTCATTTGAAGTTTATCTGATGAATGGAGTAAGATGTGGATGAAGGTAGGATTATTTGATTTTTTTTTTTACATAATCCAAGTATCCATAACAGTAGCTAGCACATGTTAGCAGATCAGCAAATATTTATTGAACGTGTGACTAAATGAATAAAACAGTGATTAGAAATAAGCACAACAAACATTCCATGTGTTTTAAGTTACACTGTTTCAGTAAATCCTTATAGCAGTGCTCTAAAGTACTTTGTTTGCTAGCGCTTTGTTTATCATAAAAGAGAAAACAATTTTAGGGAGATCAGGCACCTGGCTTAAGACTAAACAACTAGTGGGTGTTGGAGCCACAAATTACTGTACCATTCTTGATTTATGCGCCTCACTACTGATGCACATGCATGTATATTTACTGAAAGGAAGATTTTTGAGATCCTAGACCTAGATTTAGACAGATTGGTAGACTCCTACCTTATATTCCCCACTTTCTAGCCCTGGCTAACTTATTTAACTTGCTACATCTTGGAGTTTTATTTTTGCTTTGTTTGTAATCTATGATAATAGTTTCATAAGTTTATTATGAGAACTAAATGAGAAAATGCGTGGAAATCACAGTATATAGTAAGTGCTTGAACTTCAATAAATAAGCTATTGTTATTTATTCAGAACATTATTCAGTTTCTCTTTTCTACCTTTCTTCTACCAGTTCAAATGTCCTAAACTTTTTCAGAGGTTCATTTATGTGCCAAGCAGGCCATTTATTCCCATGTGTGTTTTCAGGTGATCCAGATTTCCACCAATGACTTGTTTGACAGTATAACATTTTCACCACGAAAATTTTTTAAATCTTAAAATTTTAACCTACTTTTGTGTTAGAACTAAGGTAGTTATCTTTTCTATAGATACTCAAATAGATTGTCACAGTTAAAATATATTTGAGCATATGGAACCAGATGATTTATGCTATTTTCTGAATGCCATGTCTTACCCTCAGAGCACAGATAGAGGAAGACATATTTCTAAGCACAAGGTCCACAGTGACATATCAGAATGTCCAAAGACATTGAGTAGCAATATATTGGTGTAGGGCCAAGCACAAGGTGGGTGGGAATGGCAGGGGAGGCTCTGTTTTAATCATCTCCTATTCACCCACTGATGAGGGAGAGATTCCCACTTTAGGGTTATGGAGATGGTCAAACATACAATAACTAAAACTGGACTGACGATATTGACAATCATTTATTACTCACAAATACAGTCCAGAGGAACACAACATCACGTGACATGCAAGGTCATTCAATGAATACAGTGAACAGTCTAGGGCTATGGGACGCAGGCTTTGCAGTATCAAAAGGGTGAGGTACCCTGCAGTTCTTGTTGGGGAGACAGACATGGCTTGCTTGAATAATAATTCCATGGGCTGGTGCTATGGTTTGAATGGCACCCCCCACCAAAAAAAAAAATTCATGCCAAAATTTAATCGCCCATGTAACAGTATTGGGAGGTGAAGCCTTGAAAATTATTAGGTCATAGGGCTCCTCCATTATAAATAAATTAATGCCAATATTTGGGGAGCAGGTTAGTTATTGTGGGAATGAGTTCCTGACAAAAGAATGAAATTCAGCCCTCATTTCCTCTCTCTGCCATGCAAGCTTATTTCTGCTGCCTGCCCTTCTGCCATAGAATGACCCTCACTAGATGCTAGGGCCATGCTCTTGGACTTCCAGCCCCCACAACAATGAGGAATACATTTATTTTCTTTATAAATTAGCCTATCAATACTATCCTGTTATAGCAGCAAATGGACTAAGATAGATTGAATAGATAGAATTGAATAGATTGTTTGATAGAATTGAAACCTACTACTTAGGAATAAGCAGGAATTGCACCTAGTCTCCTTAATAGGAAGGTTTGTCTGGGTAACTGTATCCACAGGAGCAGAGTGGGAAGTGGAACTTGGGGTTAGGCCCAATGATCCCTCCTGATTTCACCAAATGTCAAAGCAGGACATAATATTGGGTTTTAATTTTAGGTCTTATACCATGGCATCCAGTGAGGGTATGTGCCTGAGGATAGGAACATCTGAAGGAGCTCCTCATGCAGACCTTTCATTCACTGTTTTGCATAAGTCCACGCTGCCTGTGATATGCTACTATAAGCAGTCTTGTGCATGGAAGAGTTTCGGCTACTTACTGTGTTGCTCAGTCCGACGTTTTGATGTTAAACCCTAAATCTGTAGCATCGAAAGCAGCTTGTTTATCTCAATAATCTCATATAGGAAGTAAAATAACCATCTAAACAGAATTGTGTAAACTTGCACAAACATAAACTGATGATGAAATTAACATATAACTATGGGGGAGAATATGTTGCTTTACATCAAATAATAAACATAAAATGATTAATGAAATCACTTTAAACTGACAGACAACTTAAACTAGGTAAAAGAATAAGCATCTAATGGAAACATCACTGTTCAAGATGACAGGAAATGCACATTTATTTGATGAATGCATTTTCTAAATATCCAGCCATTAGCTTTAGTAGTGCTTTATTTGTAATCTACATGTATTATCTTTTTTAAAAAAACCATCTTAATTCTTGGCAAGTCTATTTTCAACTGTGTTCTATTCTTCAGTGACGTTACTTCTATAGCCACATTGATGTGGTAGGACCCTCTGGTATTGGCAGAGGCCATTAAAATAGTAAAAAATGAGTAGAAATGTGTTGGTAGGGACTTTTCCTTGTTTTTTAGCTGCCAGACATTGTCACAGCTTTTAATTGGCCATTTGAGCACACAGATAATTTCTTCCAGAAAATGGTGCGACAATATGCTAACTTTCCCCTTAAACTCCTCAAATTAATTATCCTCCTTCAGTAGAAACGCCATATTTTATAAGAATTTAATGCAGTCTGTGGACCTCATCCAGTGACTGTAAGAAAGTATGTAATATTAAAAGATATTAAAAGGTTTTAAAAAGAATGTATGTCATCCTTTTGGGAGTTTTGAATTTATCCCATCTGATATATATTATTTTGGTCAGTTGTTTAATAAAACAAATCAATAAAAAATGAAAAAGCAGAATCATTTCAACTGGAATCACTTAGGCCTTTAGAACCCTATAGTTATTTTATCATCATAAAAGTAAATTCTTCATGAATAGAGATTAAAGCAAAGTAATCATTTTTAGAAAATTTAAGATTATAGTTGCTCTTTAGGGGCTATACTTCACTCAGCTTTATACTTCACTTAGCTTAACACACCATTCATTTATTTAATATGGATAGATAGATAAATAGAGCATTTACAAAGTGCCTGGTACTGATGATAAAAATCTGCATTCATGGAATTTACATTTTGAAAAATGGGAAAAGGGGACAACAAATAAGAAAAATATTAACTAGTGACCAGTACTGTGAGATTAGTTGAAGTAAAGATAGCCTGAATCTAAAGGCGTTTGATAAACCAGAGCAAGGAGTGAATTTTATTCTAATTGCAATTAGCAGCGGTTAGAGAGTTAAAAACAGGTGTGATATGATCATACTGACTCTACAAGAACAAAGGATTGCAGAACTGGAAGCATCAAAGAACGAACACCAGTCAAGAGGTTGTGTCCAAAGGATCTGATAAGTGATTATGACAAAAGTAGAGACATAAACAGTCACTTGATTTTTAGTTTAAGTTATTTGGGGAAGTGATGCACTAGAGTATTTACTGAAATGAAGATGAGTGAGGAAGAGATTTGAAGAACAAGAAAGTAAGCATTTGGGCCATGTTAAGTGTGAGATGCCTCCTTTGATATCTAAATAGAAATGTCAAGTGACCAGTCAGCTATATCAGTCTGAAAATTGTAGGCATAGTCAGTACTGGAGTTATTGTCTAAAACATGCTTGTCCAACCTGCGGCCCAGAATGGCTTCGAATGCAGCCCAACATAAATTTGTAAACTTTCTTGAAACATTATGAGGTTGTTTTGTGATTTTTTTTTTTAGCTCATCAGCTATCGTTAGTGTTAGTGTTAGTGTATTTCATGTATGGCACAAGACAGTTCTTCTTCCACTGTGGCCCAGGGAAGTCAAAAGATTGGACGCCCCTCCTGAATCTAAAAGATTAGAACCATAGAAATAGATGAAATCACAAGAGAATGTGTAGAAAGAAGAGAAGCCCTGAGGAACTTGAAAAGTATGAGTCTGAAAAGAGAAGTCACCAGAGAACACTGAAAAAAGAAAGCCGGGATACAAAATGAGAACATTTGGAGAACTTGGAAATGTTTTAATGCTTTACAAACGCAATTCGAGCCTTATAACTAGAGGTAACTGAAAGAAAAGTAGCTATTTGTCATGCCACCTTCCCTAAGCTTGAAGAAAATGTAGGATTTTTACTTCGTTATTCTTGGTGGTGACTATATTGAAGTGTGAGTACACATGGAAAGGCACAGGCAATTTGAAAACAGGATTTTCCATTTTCTACATATAGTAGGATTAAAATGAATGGTTAAAAGAGAAGCCCATTACATTACCAGGATATTCACAGAGGTATTTTGCAAATAATTATCATACCAAAGTAAACAACAAAATTAGCTATGGACAGCATAGGAAAACATTTAAATATGTGTATATATGTATAGATAGACATAGAGGCATATATTTTGTATATATGTACACACACATTTTTTAAACAAAAAGATATAAACAATAAACAGGTTCCTCTTGGTTTCCAATAAATGTTTTGTGTGAATCAGTGTGACCTATTGTCAGGAAAGGAGACAAATTTAAGCTGAAAAGGGAAAGGCAAAACAAGAAAAAACTGTGAATTTCAGCTCACAGGCCTACGAGGTCAGATTAGAAATGATAGGGATGTGGAGGACAGAAAAATGGCCATAGGAAACAAATTAACATAGACCATATTAATATGATTTCTCCATTTTCTACCCCATAGACAGGGTATGCATATTAATTTCCCAGTTCAACTTGAGGTCTGCCTGATTCAGGTCTGCTCAGTTTTCCCTGTGGTCTTTTATGTACACACCATTATAACATACATGGCTTATGATTTAACTGTGTCTGCACAAGTCGAAAAATAACTTCATGTCGGACATAGCTCAATAATTTATACTGTATAATTCTAATACAACATTATTAGAATAATATCATCAGCACAGTGGGAAACAATTCTTATTCTCAAAGATCTACAAATGTAAATCTTTAACTCCTTGTTCCAGTGATATGGGGACTAATCAAGAGCTACTGGGGAATATTTTTCACCTAGTCACTAAGGAAAAAGGACTTGTAACCACCATCCCAAGACTCAAATTTCTGGATCTCACTACCAAACAGAGCAGTTAATTTTAGCAGAGCCTAATATTCTTAGGCATTGTCTATAGCAATATTAATTCTACAAGGAAAAAAAGTGCTACAAAATCAAAATTAGGAGGCTTGGATCCCAGCTCCAGATCTGCCACAAGTGAACTGGAGGACCCTGCATACTTTGTTTTTATGACACTAAAATCAGAGCATTGGCTAGATGATTCTTAAGGTTCCTTCCAATGCTCATATATAATTTTACAAGCTACATAAATTTCTATTTATTTCCATCCCTACTTTATATTATCTTTCCTCTACTGCTATTATATAATCTCCATAAACCCCCTACCCTGAGTTATTGGCTGCTTTCATAGGGCAACTTCTTAATTTAAAAAGAACTCTATTTCAAGTCCCAAAGCTTAGACATATGTTCCTCTGGCTTGACCTACCCATTCAGAAATGCTCCTCATTGCCCCCTCATGTAGCTCTTAAGCCAATGGTACCCTCTTCCCTTGTGGCACATTCCTGGACCATTTGATAAGCAACCCCTTTCTTGGAGTTGCTTTCTTCCATGGTTAGCACCATGAACACTATAATTCATGCAGTTTGTGAGGTTTGGGCAGAAAATAGGAAGCTGATCCCTGATTCAGTCCCCAACTAGTTAGATAACCTCGTAGGGTAAGCAAACAGGGAGTTGAGGGAACATTCCACAGTTCCTTGTCTACTACCGCTCAGCCTGACTTTGGGATCTGGAACAGATCCTAGATCAGCAGGTGACTGGGGATGTGAGGTGGGAGGAAGGGGTTGAAAGGGCACAAAGACACTTTGAGAATGATGGATATGTTCCTTATGTTGAGAGTGATGATGCTGTCACCAGCATATACCTCAGTTGAAGCTTATCAAATTGTACTCATTACACATGCTCAGTTTATCATATGCAAATTACACCTCACTAAAGCTTCTTTTTAAAGAGTCAGGGATTTAAAAAAATAAAAACATAGATCATAGAAGAGGAAAGAGGGGAAAGAGAGATTTATGAGTTAAAATTGGCTGCTGGGAGTGGAGCAAGGCCAGCTGACTCTTCCATCTGGCTTGGAGAACTAGGGGATGGAAGGAAGAACTAGGGGATGGAAGGAAGTTTGAAGTGAAAAATTTACGTGAAAGCATTTTGAAAACTGTAAAAAACAACAACAAAAAAGAAATCTATAGTAGTCATGAGTTTTTGTATTTAAAGTATGGTAACTGCCCTTTCAAGACAGAAGAGCTATGAAAGGAGGCACATAATTAAGGACAGTGAAGTGTCATTAGAGATAAGGGCTAGGGGAATTCAGAGTGAGTCGTTTTGCTGTTGAGTGGCCTTAGAAGCTGCCCCATTCCTTCCTTAGTTAATTATTTAGAATAGAATTGTCAGTCCCATACAGACATAGTGTCAAGATAATTACATGAAATATAAGACCCATTTAAGGTGCATTTGTTAACATCTTAGAAACATTACAGTATTGGCTACTGCTTTGTACTTTTAATGGAAGAGTGATTTATGATTAGATAATAATGATGGATAAAGCTAATTCAGACAATATACAGAGGTTCATAATTTTTAGAATAAAATCTTAAAAGTAAGACTTTTGAGAAGTATTTGAGGATGTTAATTAGTATTTTTGAGGAGAGGCTAGTGGTTGGAAGGCATTGTCTGTCTCATTACCTACTACCTTTGAGTGTTTTGCATTCATCTTATTCAAACTACTAGCCCATCAAAAATGAGATTTTTGTCTCATTTTTGCATCTCTCACAGTACCCTAAACAGAGTTTTGATGGCATGATTGAGGCTCAATAAACATTTATTGAGCGAATTAAGACAGAAGCTCTCCTATTCAAAGCAATTTATGCAGTTTGTTAATTTTAGAAAATTAGTTAAATCTGAAAATTATTAAAATGTACTTTAAACATTGTATTTTAATTGAAAACATGTAAAATGTAACATTAATTTGCCAATTCAACTCGAGGTCTACTTGATCACAGATCTGCTCAGGATTTCTCCCTGTTGTCTTTTATGTATACACCGCCATAACAAAAATGGTTCATGATTTCAGGTTTCTGTTTCTTTAAAGTTACATGAGAACTTAAAGAGCCCTGTACTGAAACTAGGCCGCATAAAACTTAGAAACTAGGCCTCATAAAAAAAAAAACTTAAAAAATTAACACCAGGTGGCTCTGGATAGGGTCCCACCCTGCCTCAATAGGGTCCCACCCTGATAGGGTCCCACCCTGCCAATTCCGGGAAACAACCTCATGGGGTCCCACCCTGCCTCGAAGTTCCCGGAATCAACAACTCCAGGAAATAACCTCATAAGGTCCTGCTCTAACCAATTAGAACAAGACACCTTGCTCAGGCCATAGACAGACCCAATTACCACGCGCCTAAAGCTTTGTTTGAATTTCGCGCCCTAAGCTGTGTTTGAACTTGTGTTTGCCTATATAAACAGCCTGTAACAAGCAGTCAGGGTCCCAGGGCCAACTTAGAGCTTGGGACCCTAGCGCGCTAGTAATAAATAACTCTCTGCTGTGAATCTCGTGTCGGTGATCCTTCGCGGCGACCCCTGCCCAGGAAGGAATCGACAGTTCGGTTCCAACAGTACAGCAAGCCAAATGTGGAAACAGAATGAGAATTTTTCTTTAATTTTTAAAGGATGCTTGCTTAAAGCTAATTTAATAGCAATGTTTAAACAATTCACCTTTATCAAGCTTTCCAAATTCAATTCAATTTTAAAATAACAACTCTCTCCCCTTTAAAATGTCTATTTCATTGTTTTACAGAATACTTAAAGTCACAATGACAATAACTCATTTTTCATCGTATTTCTCCCCCACTAAAATATAAGCTACATGAAGGCACAAAATTAATCAGTCTTGTTCATTAATCTATTTCCTAGGGATGAAGGGAGTAATTTTTTTATGAATGAGTAAAATGCTGGCTTAGGACAGACTTGAAGCAGACACAGCTGTATATTGTACACATTAATCTAACTACCAAGGAGGCAGGAGAAGCCTCTGAACTGTGAACTTTCAGTCAGTTTGTAACACAGAGGGAATAGAACTGTCACTTCATCTAGCAGATGGTTAGCGGATCCTTAAATCACAGTACTTCCCAATATTTATCTCATCATACCACTGTGGAAAATTATACTGTTTAGCCTGTTAGGATAAATGATCCAACACAACAGGCCTGGGGGCTCCATCTGTCCAAGTTTCTGCCCAGCCATCCCAAGGGCTGAGGGGATTAATAACCCATCAATAAACGCTTGCCACAGGTTGGGAAGCTCGGACTCAAAACTTCGTCTATTATGACAACTCATGAGGTAGCCCAGATAGCGTCAGCTACTGTACTTTGCCGTTTTACATCCTGCTTTGCTACTGATAGTGGAACCCCACTATAATCTCATCAGGTTTCCATTCCCAATGGCAACTAATGCCTTGCTGGCTGACCCCTTCTGGAAAGCTCTATCAGTGTCACTACTGGCTGAAGCTCTGGCTATCTACAAAAATGTGGGCACAGTGAAATAACCTGGCCTGGCTTCCCTTGGTGCTCCACCTTCTGTTAGCATCCTTGCTCATTCATTCAGGCCACAGTGATTCCAACATGCAGAGAAGGAAGATCTTTCTCTCAATGTGACTCATTCAGAGATGTCCCACAGCAAAACTGTTTGAGCCCTAAATGCTTCAACTCCCTCGTAGGTGATGTCTTCTGATTCACCCATACCCTTCTCTCTAAGAAGCACTCATGTCAACTGGGTGGGGGCACCTAGATGATGCCTGGGATCATCACTTCCTCCAGTGGCCCCAGGCCTGGTGTTCAGTCTCAGACTCCTCTCTGCGACTTCCCTTTACTGAAAATCTGGCCTTGATTAGGGATCCTTTAGTCTTTCAGATGCATTTCTCTACCTTTCAATCTCAAACAAAAAAGAAAAGAAAAGGAAAGGACCCAGTCTTCAATTAACATAGAAATGAGATGGCATTGATTTGAACTAGAATAATGGCAGTGCAAACAGAGAAAGATAAGTGAGCAGATCAGAGACATTTAGAAGACAGTAAGACCTGGTGACTGGGTGGAGGTAGAGGTATGGGAGCCAAGTCTTGATTTAGGTTACTGTTAGGTATTAGAACCTCTAAATGAGATAAAAGAGAAAAAAAATAGAAAAAGGTTTAAAAGACATATCGAATTGACTTAAAATTGGAATTTCCAACAGAAGGGATCATATGGGTCAGATCTCAGCAGAAAACTTTGCTTTACGTAAGGGTATTGACATAGAGCTGGTCACTGAAGCCATGAGAAGATTAGACCATTCAAGGAAGTTTTGTATGTTATGTAAAAAAAAAAAAAAAAAAAGAAGACTTTGCATGTACCCCTAAATAACACTAAAATTTAATAAATAGTTTGAAAAAGATGAATAAACAAAATATTCTCAAGGAGAAAAGTAAGAAAAGTAGGAACTACATTAAGAAATCCAAAGTAAAAAAGCAGTTGAACAACAACAAAAAAGGCAGTAATTTAAAAAAAATCCAATGCCACTGAATGTGTCCACTGGATTTGATCATTTAGCAAGTCATTGATCCTGTGAAGAGCAGTTGTGGCAGAGTGGGAAAAAAGACACAGGTATCATCTCCCAATTCTAGGATTTATGAGGTGTAGACGATGAAGCAGGCTACATTTGAGAAATCTGCAGGATAGTGTCTGCACAATAAAATCAGCCTGAAGTTTGGGACAACAGAAGAAACACTCAATAAAAAGACAGAGGATTTACCTTTACCATGGATCAGGGATAGTGAAGTGCACAGTGAAAACGTTTAGGCAGAGGTAAGTCATATGTGTGTGTGTGTGTGTGTGTGTGTGTGTGTGTGTGTGTGTGTGTGTGTGTGTGTGTAGAGAGAGAGAGACGAAGGCAGAAGAACAGCACTATGGGAGAAGGTGAATCAGGGATTGAAATGTGCAGCAATAGAAAATAATGACTTATAAGTAAGACCGTGTATGTTTGGCTGTCTACAAGCTTTCCAAAGGAGTAATTCACAGGGAAATTCAAATGGATGGGGGGTGTAGAAAAAAGAAGGGAGGGCAGAGAGATTCCCTGGAGTTGCAGAGTAAGTCTGCCATAGCCTGGCTGGGAGTTCTTCTAAGAGGATGCTAGTCCTGGTAAGCAAACTAGCAGTAGGATTATTCTGCACAGTCACTTAACATTGCAAAAATAAGCAGCCTCTGATGGTAGAGGAGATGCTGTACTTTGGAATCAGTCAGACAGGATCCTGATTATTTTCACAAGTCCTCAGGAAGAAGCTGAGTTCCAGGATTCCGGTACATAGGCTCCGGATTTACAGCAATTGGTGTTTCCTGCAGTCTTGCAATTGTTTCCTAAATTCACTGAATCACTCTCATCTCCTGTAATCTCTCCTCTACAACTTTTCTATTAATCTTTCTAAAATGCAAATACGATTACATCAGTCATCTGTTGCTGTGTACATCAACCCTAAAACCTAGTGCCTGAAGCAACAGCATTTATTTAGCTCATGAATACATAAGAGGCAGTTTAGGCTGAGTTAAGTCTGGCAATTCCTCTGCTAGTGTCAGCTGAACTCACCCGGATATTTGCTGTCTGCTGAACACTGGTGGCCTCACTCACACGTCTGCAATTATCTGGCTATTGCCTACAGCTGGCTGCTTTGTGTTGGCCTTGCCTGTATGACTGGAACAACTGGGGTTCCTCTTCTTCCAGGTTTACTTAATGAAATCCTGCTGTACCTTCAACACCAAGGTGAGACATCACTTTTTTAAAAAGTTTTTTATGCCGGCCGTGGTGGCCCATGCCTGTAATCCCAGCACTCTGGGAAGCCAAGGCAGGGGGATCACCTGAGGTCAGGAGGTCGAGACCATCCTGGCCAACATGGTGAAACCCCATCTTTACGAAAAATACAAAAAATTAGCCTAGCAGCTAAGCTACTCGGGAGGCTGAGGCAGGAGAATCGCTTGAACCGAGGAGGCAGAGGTTGCAGTGAGCCGAGATTGCACCATTGCACTCCAGCCTGGGCAACAAGAGTGAAATTCCATCTCAAAAAAAAAAAAGTTTTTTTGATTTTTTAAAAACTGTTGTGGGTACATAGTCAGTATATATATTTATGGGGTACATAAGATACTTTGATACAGACATGCAATATGAAATAAGCATATTATGGAGAATGGGATATCCATCCCCTCAAGCATTTATTCTTTGAGTCACAAACCATCCAATTACATTCTTTATTTTAAAAAATGCAATTAAGTTACCATTGATGATAGTCACCCTACTGTGCTATCAAATAGTAGGTCTTATTCATTCCTTTTTTTTTTTTTTTTTTTTTTTTTGAGACGGAGTCTCGCTCCATCGCCCAGGCTGGACTGCAGTGGCGCAATCTCGGCTCACTGCAAACTCCACCTTCTGGGTTCACGCCATTCTCCTGCCTCAGCCTCCTGAGTAGCTGGGACTACAGGCGTCTGCCACCACACCCAGCTAATTTTTTGTGTTTTCAGTAGAGACGGGGTTTCACCATGTTAGCCAGGATGGTCTTGATCTCCTGACCTCGTGATTCGGCCGCCTCGGCCTCCCAAAGTGCTGGGATTACAGGTGTGAGTCACCACGCCCGGCCTTATTCATTCTTTCTTTATTTTTGTATCCATTAACCATCCCTACCTCCTCTGCAACTCCCCACTATTCTTCCCAGCATCGGGTAACCATCCTTCTACTTTCTGTGTCCATGAGTTAAATTCCTTTGATTTTTAGATCCCACAAATAAATGAGAACATGCGATGTTTGTATATCTGTGCCTGGCTTATTTCACTCAACAAAATGATCTCCAGTTTCATGTTGCTGTAAATAACTGGATCTCATTCTTTCTATGGCTGAACAGTATTCTATTGTGTATATGGACCACATTTTCTTTATCCAGTCATATGTTGATGGACACGTAGGTTGCTTCCAAGTCTTAGCTATTGTAAACAGTGCTGCAACAAACACAGGAGTACAAATATCTCTTCAATATACTGTTTTCTTTTCTTATGAGTATATACTCTGCAGTGGAATTGCTGGGTCATGTTGATATGGTTTGGATTTGTGTCCCCACCCAAATCTCATGTTTAATTGTAATTCCCAATATTGGAGGAGAGGCGTGGTGAGAGGTGACTGGATCATCGGTGGAATATCCCCTTGCTATTCTGGTAATAGTAAGTTCTCACAAGATCTGGTTGTTTAAAACTGTGTATAGCAGTAGCACTTCCCCCTCTCTGTCTTCCTCCTGCTCCAGCCCTGAGGGATGTACCTGCTTCCCCTTCACCTTCTGCCATGATTGTAAGTTTCTTGAACCCTCTTCAGCCATGCTTCTTGTACAGCTTGCAGAACTGTGAGCCAATTAAACTTATTTTCTTTATCAATTACCCAATCTCAGGTAGTTATTTCTAGCAATGTGAGAACAAACTAATACATATATGATAGCTCAATTTTTAGTTTTTTGAGGTATCCCCAGACTGTTCTCCATAGTGGTTGTACTAATTTACATTCCCACCAACAGTGTGCAAGAATTCACTTTTCTCCACATCCTCGCCAACATTTGTTATTGCCTGTCTTTTATAACTGGGATGAGATGATATCTCATTGTAGTTTTAATTTGCATTTCTCTGTTGATGAATGTTATTAAGCATCTTTTCATATGCCTATTTGCCATCTGTATGTCTTCTTTTGAGAAATGTCTATTCAAATATTTTGCCCATTGGTTGACCAGATTATTAGATTTTTTCCCTATAGAGTTGTTTGAGCTCCTTATATACTCTGGTTATTTATACCTTGTCAGATAGGGTAGTTTGCAAATATTTTCTCTCATTCTGTGGGTTGTCTCTTCACTTTGTTGATTGCTTCCTTTGCTGTATAGAGGCTTTTTGACTTGATGTGATCTCATTTGTCCATTTTTGCTTTGGTTGCCTGTGCTCGTGGGGTATTGTTCAAGAAACCTTTGCCCAGACCAATGTCCTAGAAAGTTTCCCCAATGTTTTCTTGTAGCAGTTTTATCGTTTAAGGTCTTCAACTTAAGTCTTCAGTCCATCTAGATTTGATTTTTTTCTATGGTGAGAGATAGGGGTCTAGTTTAATTCTTTTGTATATGGATATCCAGTTTTCCCAGCACCATTTATCGAAGACAGTGTTTCTTCCCTCATGTATGTTCTTGGCATTTTTGTTGCAAATGAGTTCATGTGAGAATTTGTTTCTGGGTTCTCTATTCTGTTCCATTGGTCTGTGTGTCTGTTTTTATGCCAGAACCATGCTGTTTTGGTTACTATAGCTCTGTAGTATAATTTGAAGTCAGATAATGTGATTCCTCCAGTTTTGTTCTTCTTGCTCAGGATAGCTTTGGCTATTCTTGGTCTTTTGTGGTTCCATATAAACTTTTGGATTTTTTTTCTACTTTTGTCAAGAATGTCATTGGTATTTTAATAGAGATTGCATTGAAAATATATATTGCTTTGAGTAGTCTATTTTAACAATATTGATTCTTCCAACCCATGAACATGGGATATTTTTTAATTTTTTGGTTTCCTTTTCAATTTCCTTCATCAGTGTTAGAGATCACTTTTTTTAAAAGCCTTAACTGACTCTGCACAACTGTTATTCATGCCAATCCTCTGGGCTTTCACAATTCATTACACATACCTCAACCAGCAATTATTTCATATGTATTATCATTACTATTATTGTCCACATGTCCTCACCAATCTGTTGAGGGCACTGACATATTTTTCACATTGCTTTTATCTATTATAGTGCTTGCTTGCATCATAGTGATGTTCAATAAATGTTTTGCATAAAGGAATATATGATTATAATTGGTTTTCACATTTTCCAGGTTTCAGAAGCACTGATAGGAGAGACCTTTGCTGAGTGAGTTTTACTCCTAGTGTAAACATGAATTTCCACCTGAGTTCCCCTACAGTGTTGTACAGATCACAGCCCTTGGTTGCAGCCAAAGAATCTGAAAAATACTGAATAGGCTAAGCTAAGATATATTGGTAGCAGTGGTAAAATTTCTTTATAAATGTGAATATAAATCAAATTGTTCAAAATTGACTAAAGTTGTAGTATAAGTAAGTAATTGATAAAGAAACATTTGCCAGTGGACAGAAAGTGTGTTATGAACTATCACATACTACCTAAAAGCAAAAGTGGGAGAAAATGGCATACTCACTTTGTGATTAAAGTGTCTGAGCCAGACTATACGGCTTAAGGAAATGATAGCCAACCTGTCATTGTGGAAAGGTTAAGAAAACTGATGCAACAATTGGACTGAGTCCAGGTGACATAAAATAAGAGAAGTTAGCTCTTCGCTAAGGAAAATCTGTACCATTAAATACTAGTAGAGTCCCATCCCCATGCTGGCCTAGCCTACAATCTCATCATTGAGATTTGGCATGTAAGTAACAAATGGTAACCCCTGAATAATATATGTAACTTCTCTGTGATGATTTGAGGTTAGCTGAAGTCACTAAATTAAAAAAGAAATATGAATTGAATGTGTATCAGTTCACCTGCCTCCATCTTCAGGTGTTTTGACTTTATCATGAAAAGATCTGTCTGAGATGTGATGGTCTCCTTACACAAATGGGAATATATTATGAGCTACTCTGAAGAATCTCCAGGAGCTTATTTATGTCCTGTTGCACAGATTCACTTTCTGCTACCTCCCTCATACATGGAGATTGTGAGTGAAAACTCAACAGAGGTCTGCCATTCTAATTCTAGAATATTACACTCTAATATTCCCCTAGTGTGGAAGCTGTCCCAGTTTGAGTCTACATACAGCCTTTCTTTTGTATGTCTGGAGAACATATAGGGCAAGACAAGAGAACTCTATTTATAGAGTAACTGAGGAGGCTTCTTTGGAAGAATAAACCCTAAAAGGGAAAAAAAAGTCAAGCACAGTGAGCTTACCACAATAAAAAAAAATATATGAAAATGAAAATCCTTGGTGGGTTGGAGACAGAGAATCTTGAGCACACTGCAAGTCCCTTACTTGGAACTGTCCCATGTTCCAGTGCACTGTGACTTGTGATTTATACTTACAAAGTGGGACATTTTAAGTTTTTGCAAATGCTTCTGAGCAAATGCAGTGCTTTTCCCACTCCCATTCTAAAGTATGTTATGAAATAACAACCTCTTTTTGTGGTTTTTGTCATAAAGACCCCAGTCTTCTGTGATGGTGCCTGGCAGATATCAGCTCTAGGTGTTGGCCAGTATGGGTGGAATGGCTGGGTCCTTCTCTCTCCAAATGATTCCATTAAGCATGGCCGCTGGGTCCCAAAAGGAGCATTCCAAGAGGCAAAGGCAGAAATTGCAGCCTCTTAAGGCCCAGCCTCATATGCTAGATAACACCACTTTTGCTGCATTCTGTTGATGACAGTAAGTCCCAAGGCCAACTCAGAATCAAGGAGAAGGAAAATTGAATCACCTCTCAATGAAAAGTGTGGCAAAAATTTCACATATTCCTCTTTACATCACCATGATGTAAACAAACCCAAGAGACTCCTGGAAATTCATAAAAACACATGATATGAAACCAATGCCATACATTAGAAAGAGGAAGCAAAAGTTAGTGGAACTGTAATACTCTTGTTGTTGTAAATATATTTGTAGCTAGTAAAGTCTGGGAAAATTCAATAATAGCAAAGCTATTTCCAACATGCCATAAAGTTGCACAGCACCCCCAGTGCCCATCTGCATACATCTCAGTCCCCATCCTCAGCACCACACTCCCAGCCCAGGACTTGTCAGCAAAGCACATTATTTCTTTTTCCTTGTTGGCTCTGTAGGAATAACTACGGTCTTTTCCTTTCTCCTTTTATATTATACCTGTAAGAGAGGTATGTAGTCATATGTCTTCTTGACTACTAGAAAACACTACCTTGAGATATTCAATGTGTTCTATTCCTCTAACCTTTTTATGCTTAGATTTTGAGCTCTTTCCAGGCAGTCTGTCTTGGGTTACCCAGGAAACGAATACTCATTTCATCTTCCTCCTCCCTGCTTTGACATCCATTTTTGTTGCATACAAGAGAAATAATCTCTTGCTGACTTAAAAAAAAAATTTATTTGAAGCATACAATGCAGCCCTGAACATATATAAAGATTTGCTGAATCTCCAGAAAGGTGAGGGAAAAAAAAACCAAGTATGTAAAAAAGACAAGAATGAAAGAGGTAAAACAGCAGACAGGACTATAGTTGAAATCTTGACAAAAATTAAGTAGCCCCAAAACATAATGCCAGCCTTGGACAATTGAGACCACTCCTGAGCCACTGACGCAGCTGCCCTCTGGAAACTTAGTAGTCCTACTGTTTCTATAGCTCTTCACCTTCAAAATAGAGTCTCCATTCTCTCTGCTTGTTCAAGTCATTTATTATTCATGCAACCCCATAGTGATTAGACCCCATGGGCCAAACCTGCATCATATGTTCTCATTCTCACTAGGAGAAAAGCTAAGCTACTAAGCATCTGATTTTCAGATTCTGTAGAGAGAGGAAGGGATGCTCTGCCCTTTATCGTAACTTGTGAGATGGGCAATTCCCAAATATAAGGAGATTGAGAACATTTTCAGGAAGAAGAAAAATAAATAATATAATTCATCCCTACAACTGCACAAGATTCACATATAACTTTATTTAAAGTGTTAAGGCTTAAAAAACTGCTGCTACATAATTAATGCAAAAGCTATCACCTGTATGCTGAAAATATGTTTAGTCCTCCCTTATAAAAAGATGATCCAAATTTTATTCAACATTCTGCTATAAGTTCTGGATCTCTTACAGCTGTCAGTCTGTCATATTCCTATTTCAATATTCTGTGATATGTGAATTAAATTATAAATTTAACCACCACCACAGTACCTGATACAAAATAGTGAGAGAAAAAGAGAAGACACACACACATACACACACACACACACACACACACATACATACACAACATAGCAAAGAAGAAAATGTGAGGAAAAAAACTATAATCTTGTCTCTATAACTATTCATAAAGGCATTTTTGTGTGACTCCCTTACTCTTACTCCATTCTCATAATTCTTTTTCTATTATCTAGCTGGCTAGGGCTTTTCCAGTGGAGTGACTACATCGTAATTCATAAAGGGTCATGTCTGTATAGGATTGATGTATACCACTTGACAAGGCAGTACTGGGGGGCAGCCAAGGTATCAGGTGTGTTCTCTTCATATACTTCCCATCCTGTAGTGTGTTTCACCTGCATTGTCAGGTCAGTCATTACAGCCAACACAATAACCCTCATCTGGGGCTGATCATTCAGTGGTTTGTGAAGCCCAAGATGGCTCAGCATAAATTTTACATTCTAATTCAACATAGAACTTGCTGTATCACCTGATGGAAACACTTCTCCTGAGCAGAGCAGTGTTTTAGGGATAAGAAAGAAAATATTTCCAGCATATAATAAGATATCATTGAGGGCATGTCACTCCCA
Organism: Macaca mulatta; assembly: GCF_049350105.2. Classification (NCBI taxonomy): domain Eukaryota; kingdom Metazoa; phylum Chordata; class Mammalia; order Primates; family Cercopithecidae; genus Macaca; species Macaca mulatta. The sequence continues at coordinate 29,609,702 of NC_133408.1, forward strand.
ATTCCATCTATTCATGGGAGATACAACACCCTCAATTGGTTGATGGTTCAGAGCATATTATGCATTTAAAGGTCCATATCCTAAATATGCAACTGTGACTGCCCAGCAGACATAATTGTTTAACCATTCTAGTATTCCCAAAGGCCAAGAGCTAATAGATCATACAGTAAATGATTGGGGAAAAAAAAAAAAAACAGTAAATCTGATGAGCAACTGCCTTGTAAAGTGAGTTTCTTGGTCAAGAGCAAGACTGTGTACAATCCCACAATGGTGTAAATGGAAATCAGAAGTTCACAGATTGGTAAATGCATGAAAGACAGGACACGCAAATCCCAGCCTGGAATAATTATCTATTCTACACTGTAGATGGTGCAAACATAGCCTGTAATCATCTTTCTATGTAAAGGTCATCTTTTCCACATGCTTATTGAAAGTTTTCTCCACTAGGAGCCTTCTGATGAGATGTCATGTGGGAATCAAATAGTCTTACATCCACACACATATTCATTGTACTTTTCACTTTTTAAAACATTCTTCCTTTAATTTCTTTAACTTCACCACCAAACTATTACATGCTCAGGAAGCAATGTAGCTACTGAGCTCAGGCCATTTCTCTGTCCAGGTCTTATAGACAATAGGGTATCATGCTCAAGATTCTACCCAATGGGAGGACACTTCATTTCCCACAGAGCAAACCCTGATACTAGTTAATATGCTGCAGGAATTATGTTCCTGATCATACTAGGCCCACTTCTTCTAGGAAACTCTTCACAAGGCTAAAGACGTAAGTCATAGGGAGGACGACACTATAGTAAAATGGACAGATGCAACTAAGCTCCTTTGCACAAGTAGTGATTTCAAGGCCTGCTGTGGCCTGGTATAGTTGCCACTGAGTTGATAGGCCCCTGTATTTTTGTGAGATTTGCCTTTGCCCCCTGTTGTGCATTTGTCTTTCCAAGGGAAAAGCAAAATGCATCTGATGTTCTCTGCTGTTTGAGTAGAGACAAAAAGTTCAACCAGACTGCTATCTGCGTACCGGGAGCCAGGTGCTCTGTTTATTTGCTCTCATTAGGAGACCACATCTGGAAACTACAGCTGCTATAAGAGCAACCATCTGATTAAGCTTCCAGCAATTCATTATCATTCTCAAACTTCATATATGATCTCTGTAAACAATAGGCAAACTGGCAGATTAAAAGGAAATCTAAAGAACTCATTACCCCTATTTCTTTCAAGTCTGAAAATGGCATTGCTATTCATACTCCCCTTTGATGGACTATTTATTAGGAGAGGGTTCTCCAGAGGTCTCTCTTAGTCGTTTTTATCATAACAGCTATGGCTCTCTAGGGCAGGAAATAAAAGAACAGATTCTGTCAGTTTTCAAGCATACTCTTTCCTTCTGTACACTTGGGTGCAGGGACAACCACAGGGTGGTGTCAGGGTCCCATAAGGCCTGGTATATGGCAGATAAACCAAGATTCCTTTGGTGAAGGAAGGACCACTGAGTTATCTGGTGACTGACCAAGGGCCCTCAAGGAAGGCTAGGACTCACAGCCTCAGTCAGTACCTTTTTTTTTCTTCTTCTTTTTTTTTTTTTTGATCCGGAGTCGTCTCACTCTGTTGCCCAGGCTGGAGTGCAGTGGCGCAATCTCGTCTCACTGCAAGCTACGCCTCCCAGGTTCAGGCCATTCTCTTGCCTCAGCCTCCTGAGTAGCTGGAACTACAGGTACCCACCACCATGCCCAGCTAATTTTTTGTATTTTTAGTAGAGACGGGGTTTCACTGTGTTAACCAGGATGGTCTCGATCTCCTGACCTCGTGATCCACCCGCCTTGGCCTCCAAAGTGCTGGGATTACAGGCGTGAGCCACCATGCCCAGCCGGTCAGTACTTTTAGGTACTTTTTAGGTTCCATCCTCAAGGTTTTATTCAGGGCTCTGGGGTGTCTGAAATGACTTAGGTCTGAAAATTTTATATAGGTTTATGACTCTCCAAAGTTAAACCAATTCAGACTTCCATTTGCCAGATGTGGAAATGTTCCAGTTAAACAAATCAAGGAAGAACTTTGAGGGTTTCTCATCCATTTTAGTCCTAGCAACCCACTGTTAACTGCAGAATGCCAAAGACCCCAACTGGACTAATCATCATGATTATCAGGTAAGCCCTGAAAACTATTGCAATAACTGTGCCCTCCTTTGCTCCTAGAAGTTAGGTGAGGCTGATTGGCTACTGTTACCTGAGATCCTGTTGTCTCCATTGGCATCACAGAAGCCACTTTTAAGGGCAATGTTTCACTATCTCTGGCTTAAAGAGAACAGCCACAGAAGTGATTTTCCAGGATTACTGGAGTCACCCAAACCTTGGTGAAAGAAGTACATTCTGGACCCTCTCCAGGGCCATAACTTGGGAATGGGTGAGCAGGTTACATATAATTAATCCACGTCAACATCCCTATCTTCAGAAGGCATTGTATTTCTTTCTCTGTATTAATTCTCACATTAGAATCACCTAAAGAACTTTTTAGGTATGTGTACCTGGTTTTCTACCTGTGGCCATTCAATGTGATTGATATGGGTTGGCTTGAGGCATTAGCAATTTTCAAACCTTCTAGGGTACTCAAATGTGCAGCCAAAATTGAGAACCACTGCTACCACTTCCCTGTGGGTCTGTGGCCTGTAAGCACTCTTGATAGTGAGCTCCATAATGATCCTTAATTGCAAGCAACAAAATCCAACTTTGACTGACTTAAGCAGACAAAGATAGCAAGTGAAATGAGTCGCAGAGTTGCAGGGAAGACTGAAGGACCTGGCTTTGAAAAGGCACATAAGTCAGGTGTCAGCCAGAATTGGGATAAAATCCTGCAACAAAGCAAGTCCAGTATGAACACCACAGCTTACTCTGCTGCAGCTGGTCCTGAATGCTACAGATGACTGCTGTCCCAGTCGCCACCTCACCCCTTAACTCTTGCAAACTGGCATGCAGCTATGACCTCCCATCTCCAGACTGTATTTTCCAAGGCTCTGATTCTTTACATCACTACTTCATGATTCCTCATATGAAATAGCCATGACTATTTAAGCCTATCTCATGGGTCTACTCTAGTTGCCAAAAAGGAGAAAAAATATCTACCCTTTCCAGCTTCCTATTGAAAGATATTCTCTGAGTCTTACAAGGATTCAAGATAAATAATTCCACAAACATAAAACAAGAGGTCTGCTGCTGGGCAGCCAAAAAGTGACATATTTTCCAAATCATGTCATAGCATTCTATGGAACACATCAATTATCAGCATTAGGGAAGGAGAAAATCTTGAAACTTACTACTTCACACGAGACCACACTTAATGGTAACTGTTATGATTAGAAATCTTTTAAAATAGATTTTACATCTTCTATATATACTTAGAGGAGACACAAAACAGAATTTAAACATATGTTGCTGGAGTCATTAGGAAGAGCAATTGGTAAATAGGCTGTAAAACAATAGTTGCTGAGATGCCGATACCCTCATATTACCACATTTAAAAGCTCAGAGTGGTGGAGTACTAGCATCCTGTGTCTAGGTTCTTCAAGTATTTCACTTTTTAGTAGTCCAGTCCTATATTGGCCTACAATAAGTTGAAGATCCCATATGGTTTGAGCCTTGGGTATTTTCTATGATTATGGTATATTTCATTGGTTTGTTTTCATACTACTATAAAGAACTGCCTGAGACTGGGTAAATTATAAAGGAAAGTGAGGTTTAATTGACTCACAGTTCAGCATGGCTGGGGAGGTCTCAGGAAACTTACAACCAAGGCAGAAGGCAAAGGGGAAGCAAGGCATTTTCTTCACAACACAGTAGGAAGGAGAAGTGCCAAGCGAAGGGGGAAGGGCCTCTTTTAAAACCACCAGATTTCATGAGAACTCACTCATTATCATGACAACAGCATGGGGGAAACTGCCCCCATGATTCAATTACCTTGACGCATGTATGGTGATTACAATTCAAGATGAGATTTGGGCAGACACACGAAGCCTAACCATACCATGCATAAACCCACTTCACGGCAATTTTGAATGCTCAGAGAGTGAGAAGTTGTGCTTACTTCAGTGTTTCCCACCTGTCCATTGTCTTAGTGACATTGGGAAATATGATTTCCTGATACAAGAAAAATAAAAGAGGAGAGAAATATTTTGTGCAAGGCTCTATGTGAGGCACCTACCAGACATTGTCTCATTGTATCTTCACAACGACTCTACTGGAGTAGGTTTTATAAAAAGGGAAAACTGAAGCTCGGAGGTATTGTGATAGATTAAGAGGTGAGGTCTAATCCCCTTCTAGAATACTGGCTAGACTGTATGTCTCTCTTGATTAAAAAAAAAAAAAAAAGTGACAGAAAGGATGTTTGGAACTTCTGAGTCTAAATCACACAAAGCCTTGCTACTCCTGCCTGGGTCCAGTGGGATGTTCACTCTGAAAAAAGCCAGCTCCTATGGAAGAGGAGACAGTCATGCGGGAGATATCAGGCACTGGCATGTCATTCCACAGCTCCGGGTGAGCCCAGCCTCCCAGCCGTCTCCACCATGGCTCCAGACACATGAGAGAAGTCATCCTAGCCAGCCCATAGCAGCCCATCCTCCACCTGCATACACTGAGAGACAGGCAATGCCACAAACAGCTGAGGAAATGCCAGCTGTGCCATTTGAATTCCTGACCCATAAAATCATGAGATGTAATAAAATGGTGGTTGTTTTAAGACACTGAGTTTTGGGGCAATTCTTTATATAGTGGTATAGAATCAGAAAATATGTGAAATACATTGATTGGCTCCTTTAGCTAACGTGTCTTCAAATCAGGAGTCAAACTCAGATTGTTTTAATATCAAGGCCTATAATCTCCTTATTTCTTAGTACCCCTTCTGAGAGACTGGGACATTTATATTTAAAACGTTTTTTTTAGGTAGACAAAGTGTCAGTTTCTTTATCTTAACATCTCATTTTTGTAGAAAAACATAGTTTAAAAAGATTTCACATTTTCTCATTATTTCTTTCATCCTTAAAACCATCCATTGAATTAAATCTTATTATTTCTATTTTATAAGAGAAGAAGCTGCAAACAAATGAAATTGTATCTCAAGTTTAGGTTCCCTGACTCTAAAATGCATATTCTTAACATTAAATTAAAATACTTTTTCATCTATTCTCTACCTAGTCCATAATGAAATTTTTAGAGACAAAATAATCTATCTAAAGTTTGGATTCCAGAGGAGGGATTAGTGTTATTGCTACCTTCATGCCAAAATAAGACTTAAGGATGATAAAGCAGAAATTTATGCCAAGGAAATTAATGTTGTTGCTTTCAGTTCCAATTCTTACTTTAAGTTTTATAGCATCCCATTTTTCTAAAGTTTCCCTCCCTCTACTAAAGAGTGCTATCTTGCTACTCAGCAGAGAAATTCAGAAATTATTTCTGCCAACGAAATATTCATTAGGCTCCTCAAATGTTCATTTTTATTATAAATCCTACTTGCCTAAAAACTTTGATTAATTTATGAAATCAGTTAGAGGGTTAGACAATTATAAAGAGCAATAGGCATTTCTTTAGAGCTATGCATCATATACACTGTACTCATCAGTGATTTTTGTTAAACAGCCCTTTTATAGGTATCATTAATTGTTTTAAAACTTCCTCAAAAATAAGTGAAAGAATAAATTCTAAATTAAGCACAATAAAAGCAGGCTTTCATTGACATATTTTTATACAGATAATTGAACTGACCTTGCCCACTACCCTCTTAAGTCCTGCCTCATGATATTGATGTAGCTAACACATTTGCTCAGTCACCTTGTACAGTTAAAATCCAGTCAAAACTTACTAACATTCAGTTAGCAGTGGACTGTAGTAACTTACTGGGAACAGCAGATCTGGAAAGTATTCGGGTTAAATGACATAAGTAGGAATCCTGAAATGACAAAAGGAAGTGCTGGGTATTCCCTGGATGACTGACAAAATAATAACCAAGAAGTTGTAAGGAATAACCTCCTGGGATCTCCCAAGAATGGCAAAGTCAGTTTGACTGAAGTTCTACCCTAAGGATACAGACTAGGATGGTGAGGGCAGCTATAAAATGCAAGTTACAAAGAAGCTGTTTCTTCTGATTCTGAGCTTACAGTCAAATATCTTCATCCTGGCAAGGTCTGCTATATTACATAACATTAATCAGTATTAATTCTTGGACCTGAGTAATCAACAGTTACTCATCTTTAACTGGAAATTTTCTCCTTAAATTTTTCTTCTTTTTTATCCTTATTAATTTTGGACACTTCATCTGCCTTAATTAAATATATACTTTTCAAAACCAATTTGGGCCATGACCAAGCAAATATGGATTTCATTATGGAAACTAAATATAGATTTCTCTCATTTTTCAAGGAGTGTCACACAATAATTTCATTAATGCTCTTTACCCTGGATAAGAAACTTTCTTATACACTCACAAGTACAGACATCAGCAAAAAAAAAAAAAAAGTTGTAAATGGAAATCGATCATCATATTGAAAATGTAGCTACTGGCTTCAACCCTTATTTTTCTGTTTTTTAGTATTGTCATGTTTTCAATTGTTATAATGACACATTTCAAATGCAGTTAGACATCTTTTTTGACGGTCTTGAAAAAAATTCAAGAGTTTATCTTATAGCTTTTTGAGCATTAAATGAAAATCTCTACACATTTAGTATTAAAAAATTTCTAAAACTGACTTAAGGATAGGAATAAGAAAATAGAAAAAAGAGTGGAAATTAAGACACCACAGGGATTCTAATTAAGAAATAAAGCACATCTTTAAAACTGAAATAAAGATTTACTATTTGTATTAGTCTGTTTTCATGCTGCTGATAAAGACAAACTCGAGACCAGGAAATGTACAAAAGAAAGAGGTTTATTGGACTTACAGTTCCACATGGCTGGGGAGGTCTCACAATCATGGCAGAAGACAAGGAGGAGCAAGTCATGTCTTACATGGATGACAGCAGGTAAAAAGAGAGCTTGTGCAGAGAAACTCCCATTTTTAAAACTATCATATCTTGTGAGACCCATTCACTATCATGAGAACAGCACAGGAAAGACCCACCTCCATGATTCAATCATCTCCCACTGGGTCCTTCCCACAACACATGAGAATTATGGGAGCTACAAGATGAGATTTGGGTGGGGACACAGAGCTGAACCGTATCACTATTTCAAACATACACAAAAATTACAGGACCATCTCTGATCTGATACCCCCAATTTACTGCTGAGTAGATGGAGATTTTGAAACACTCATTGGCTTTCCTGAAGTTACCAAATTGGAGGGAAAAAAATCTTAAGACCAGCATCTCTGTATGAGATGGAATTCACAAAAGTACTGTTTCACATACAATATATAAATACTCTCACAGATCATTTGAATGTACACACATTCAACAGGCTTAAGCAAAAAATCTTAATAAAATCTTTCCTGAATGACTCTTTTCAGTTGTTTCCACTTCACTTTTTTGTGCTTATCAAATCAACGCATGCACAAAATTAAAATGTTAAATAATTTCTACCCTACTCCTACCCATCCCCCTCTATTCCTCTAAAGGCAACAAGTTCAAACTGTTTCTTTTTGTAGTTCTTCAGGTATCCTTGAGTCTCTAAATAATATCCTTAAACCAGTACTTATCTATGAACACTAGGAATTGCATATGGAATTCTTACTACACAAGAAAATGTTTTAGCTCATTCACAAACCAGTCACTATCCCCTTCCTTCCCTTCCCCATGCTAACCACCCAGTCTAGTTATATTCCCACTTTTAGTTCCTCTGTTATTTACTCCACCAACCGCATGTAGTCAATCTTACCTCTATCCTTATAAAGACATTATCACTCCTGTCTACCTGCTCACTTCTGTTTGCCTTCCACCTTCAACATCTATTATCAGGACCTTTACTATTTTAAAGTTTTAAGATTGACAATGTGTCTTTCCACAGTTTGCCAGTAGGTTGATTCAACATGTTAGATACTTTTTAAAAAACAGCAACATTCACTTTATTTAAACTATGTAAATATTTTTCACTTGTCTACTTAGGGTGTTATTGTTGTCTTCTCTTATATAACTTATTTATTTTTATTTTTACTTTTTGTGGAATGTTTAATTGTCTTTATCGTTTCCTTTCTTTGCTTTTGTCATATCCTTAAAGTTATCCGGTCTAGCATATTACTCCAACTGTGCAATGCACCTTTATATGTGGATAACATCTGGACCCCTCAATCCACCTGTGCCAGTAAGTAAAAATGCTTTCTAGTCCTGCTTCAATGAAATCATCTGGGGCCTTCATGTCATTGTTCTTCAGAGTTGGATCTCAATTAATGTCCTGGAATACATGTGTTGTTTCTTTAAGTACATCCCAAGTAACTATTTTTTAAAATGGTGTGGAGAAGTAATTTGCTGAGTTGCATAAAAATATATGTATGTTTATTGAATAATTTCATTGGTATTGAGGTTTTGGCTTGAAACTATTTTCCGTTAGAATTTAAAAATTGTTGCTTGGCTTCTAGCATTCAGCATTACGGGTAAAGTTCTGATTCCAACTGATTTTGATCTCCTTATTGGATGGCTTTTTGAAAGATTTAAGATTATCTTTTTATCCTTATTTTCTGAAATTTCACAAGAATAAGTCAGAGGTAGTTCTTTTTTTTGGTCATATTAGGTATTTGATGGACTTTGAAAAATACAAACTACATTCCTTTTTAGTTACAAGATTTATACTATAATATAATATATATTATTATTTTTTAATGTTTTCCTTTTAATTTTTGTGGGTAGAGAGTAGGTATATATATTCACAGGGTACATGAGGTATTTTGGTAAAGGCAGGCAATGCATAACAAGCACATCATGGAAAATTAAGTATCCATCTCGTTAAACATTTATCCTTTGTGTTACAAACAATCAAGTTCTACTCTTAGTTATTTTAAAATGCACAATTAAATTATTATTGACTACAGTCTCCCTATTGTGCTATCACATACTAGTTCTTATTCTTTCTAAACATTTTTTTAATCCATGAACCATCCCCATCCCCTATAGTCCTTCCACCCCATTACCCTTCCCAGCAGCTGGTAACCATCCTTGTACTGTCTATCTTCATGGGTTTAATTGTTTTAGATTTTGGAACCCACAAATATGTGAGAATATACGATGTTTGTCCTTCCATACCTGGCTTATTTTACATAACATAATGACCTCCAGTTCCATCCATGTTGTTGCAAATAACAGAATCTCATTCATTTTTATGGCTGAATAGGACTCCATCGGGTGTATGTACCACGTGTTCCTTTTTCATTCATCTCTTGATGGACAATAAGGTTGGTTCCAAGTCTTGGCTACTGTGAGCAGTGCTGCAACAAACATGGGAATACAAATATCTCTTTGATATACTGATTTCCTTTCTTTTTGGTATATACCCAGCAGTGGGATTGCTGGGTTATATGGTATTTCTAGTTTTACCTTTTTGAGGGACCTCCAAACTGTTTTCCATAATGGTTATAATAATTTATATTGCCACCAACAGTATATGAGGGTTCTCTTCTCCCCACATTCTCACCAGCATTTGTTATTGCCTAACTTTTGAATAAAAGCTATTTTAGCCAAGTGAGATATCTCATTGTAGTTTTGATTTGCATTTCTCTGATGAGAAGTGAGCACTTTTCTCTAAAAAGAAATTGAGCACCTTTTTATATGCCTGTTTGCCATTTGTACGTCTTTTTTGAAAAATTTTCCATTCAAATCTTTTGCCCATTTTTAATTGAATTATTAATTTTTTTCCTATAGAGTTGCTTGAGGTCCCTATATATTCTGGTTATTAATTCCTTGTCATATGGGTAGTCTGCAAATATTTCTCCCATTCTGTGGGTTGTCTCTTCACTTTCTTAATTGTTTAATTTGCTCTAAGAAAGCTTTTTAACTTAAAATGATCCCATTTGTTCATTTTTGCTTTGGTTGCCTGTGCTTGTGAATTTTCTTGGCATATTTGTCAAAAATTAGTTCACTGCAAGTGTGTGAATTTGTATCTGGGTTCTCTATTCTGGTCCTTTGGTCTATGTGTCTGTTTTTATGTCAGTACCATGCTGTTTTAGTCTTTATAGTTCTGTAGTATAATTTTAAGTCAAGTAATGTGATTCCACTAGTTTCGTTCTTTTTGCTCAAGGTATCTTTGCCTGTTATGGTCTTTTGTGATTCCATATAAATTTTAGGATTGTTTTTCCTATTTCTATGAAAAATATCATTGGTATTTTGATAGAGATTGCATTGAATCTGTAGATTGCTTTGAGTAGTATGGATGTTTTAATAATATTGATTCTTCCAATTCATGAACATGAAATATGTTTTCATTTTTGGTATCTCTTTCTTTCATCAGTGTTTTATACGTTTCATTTGTAAAGATCTTTCACTTCCATGGTTAATTCCTAGGTATTTAATTTAATTTGTGGCTACTGTAAATGGGATTATCTTTTTATTTCTTTTTTCAGATTGTTTCCTGTTGGCATGTAGAAATGCTACTAATTTTTGTGTATTGACTTTCTATCCTGCAACTTTACTAAATTTGTTTACCAGTTTTAATAGTTTTCTTGTGGATTCTTTAGGTTTTTCACCATATAAGATTGTATCATCTGCAAACAAGGATGATTTGACTTTTTCCTTTTCAATTTGAGTGCCTTGTATTTCTTTCTCTTGTCTGATTGCTCCAGCTAAGACTCCCAGCACTATGTTAAATAACAGTTATAAAAGAAGGCATCCTTGTCATGTTCTAGATTTGAAAGAAATGGCTTTTAATTTTTCCTCTTGCAATATGATACTAGCTGTGGGTCTGTCATATACAGCTTTGATTATGTTGAGGTATATTCCTACTATATCCAATTTTTTAGGGTTTTTATCATGAAAGGATATTAAACTTTATCAGATGCTTTTTTAGCATCAATTGAAATGATCATATGATTTTTGTTCCTCATTCTCTTGAGATGATATATCACATTCATTGTTTTACATATGTTGAACCATCCTTGCATCCCTGGGATAAATCCCACTGGGTCATGATGAATAATCTTTACAATGTATTGTTGGATTCAGTTTGCTAGTATTTTCTTGAGAATCATTGCATTAATATTCATCAGAGATATTGGCCTGCAGTTTTCTTTTTTGGATATGTCTTTGTCTGCTTTTGGTATCAGGATAATATTGGCCTTGTAGAATGAGTTTGGAAATACTCCCTCTTTCTCTGTTTTCCTACTCTGTTTGAGTAGGATTGGTATTAGTTTTTTAAAAATGTTTGATAGGATTCACAGTGAAGCCATTGGATCCTGGGTTTCACTTTACTGAAAAACATTTTAAAATGGGTTCAGTTTCATTTCTTGTTACTGGTATGTTCAGGTTTTGGATTTCTTAACAGTTCAATCTTGATAGGTTGCAGTTGTCTAGGAATTTACCCATTTCTTTTAGTTTTTAAAAATATACTGCCATATAGTTGCTCAATGTAGCCATTAGTTTCTTTGAATTTCTGTGGTATCATCTGTAATGTCTCCTTTCTCATCTCCGATTTTATATATTTGGATCTTCTTTCCTTTTCTCTCAGTTTATCTGTCTAAAGGTTTGTCAATTTTGTTTAACTTTTCAAAAAGCCAAATTTTTGGTTCATTGAGCTTTTGTATTGTTTTCTTCATTTCAAATTTATTTATTTATGCTCTTTTATTATGTATTTGTATTTTCTTTTCTTTTTTTTTTTTTTTTTTTTTGAGATGGAGTCTCACTGTGTCATCCAGGCTAAAGTACAGTGGTGTGATCTCGGCTCACTGAAACCTCTGCCTCCCAGGTTCAAGTGATTCTCCTGCCTCAGCCTCCTGAGTAGCTGGGACTACAGGAGTGTATCGCCACACCCAGTTAATTTTTTTATTTTTCATAGAAAACACTTTGGCCAGCCTGTTCTTGAACTCCTAACCTCAGGTGATCTGTCTGCCTTAGCCTCTCAAAGTGCTGGGATTACAGGAGTAAGACACCACACCTGGTTATTATTTATCTTCTCTTACTAATTTTGTGTTTGGTTCCCTCTTGTTTTTCCAGTTTATTAAGATGCATTATTAGGTCAAGTTTTTTTTCTTTGTTGAGGTAGGCACTTATAGCTATAAATTTCTCTTGGTACTGCTTTTGCTGTATCCCATAGGTTTTGGTATGTTGTGTTTCCATTATGATTTGTTTCAAGAAAGTTTTCAATTTCCTTCTTAATTTCTTCATTGACCCCCTGGTTATTCAGAAGTATATTGTTTAATTTTCATGTGTTTTCATCATTTCCAAAATTCCTCGTTATTGATGTCTAGCTTTATTCCATTATCATTAGAGATTCTTATTACTTCAATTTTTGAATGTTTCGACACTTGTTTTGTGACCTAACATATGGTTTATCCTTGAGAATAATCTATGTACTGAGGAGAAGAATATGTATTCTGCAGCCATTGGATAAAATGTTCTGTAAATATCTCTTAGGTCAATTTGTTCTATAGTGCAGATTGAGTCCAATGCTTCTTTGTTGATTTTCTGTCTAGATCTGTCGATTGCTGAAATTGGGTGTTGAAGTCTCCAGCTGTTATTGTATTGAGTTATGTCTCTCTCTTTAGCTATGTTTTATACAATCTGGGTGCTCCAGTGTTTGGTGCATATATATTTAAAATTATTATATTCTGTTGCTGAATTGACCCTTTTATCATTATATAGTGACCTTTTGTGTCTCTTCTTAGTTTTTGTCTCCAAATCTATTTTGTCTGAATAAGTATAACACTACTGCTTTTTCTGTTTCCATTAGAATAGAGTATCTTTTTTCCATCTCTTTATTTTCAGTCTATGTGTATCTTTATAGGTGAAGTATGTTTCCTGTAAGCAAAGATCATTGGATCTTCCATTCAGCCAGTGTATGTCTTTTTATTGGAGAGTTTAGTCCATTTGCATGCAATGTTATTATTGATAAGTAGAGAATTACTCCTGCCATTTGTTATGTGTTTTCAGATTGTTTTCCAGTCATCTCTTTCTTCTTTCCTTCCTTCCTGTCTTTTAGTAAAGGTGATTTTCTCTGGTGGTATGCTTTAATTTCTTGTTTTTTATTTTTTGTGTATCTATTGTATGTTTTTCAATTTGATGTTACCGTAAGACTTCCAAATACTGTCTTATAATTTATTATTTTAAACTGATGACAACACTGATTGTATAAACAAACATGCAAAAACAAAACTAATAAAAATTCTAACTATTTTCTTGCATTTTAACTTTGTTGTTATCTTTATATCTCATTGCACTGTCTACGTATTGAAAAATGTTTTGTAGTTATTCTTTTTGATTGGTTCATCATTTCTTCTTTCTACTTAAGTCAAGAGAAATTTACATACCACAATTACAGTATTATACTATTCTGTGGTTTTCTGTGTGTTTATTATTACCAGTGACTTTCATACCTTTAAATGATTTCTTCTTGCTCATTATCATTCTTTTCTTTCAGATTAAAGAACTCCCTTTAGATTTCTTGTAGGACAGGTCTGGTTTTGATAAAATCCTTCAGCTTTTGTTTGCCTGGGAAGGTCTTTATACCTCATTCATGCTTAAAGCATATTTCACTTAATATATTATTGTAGGGTAAGAGTGTTTTTTCTTTCATGACTTTAAATATGTCATGCCACTCTCTCCTGGCCTATAAGGTTTCTACTGAAAAGTTTGCTACAAGATGCATTGAAGCACCATTGTATGCTATTTGTTTCTTTTATCTTGCTGCTTTTAGGATCCCTTTTATCCCTGATCTTTGAGGTTTGACTAAATTCCTATAGGTAACCCTCTTCGGGAACAATCTGCTTGGTGTTCTATAACCTTCTTGTATTTGAATGTTGATATCTTTCTCTAGGTTTAGTGAGTTTTCTGTTATTATCCCTTTGAATAAATTTACCACCCCTGTCTCTTTCTTTACCTCCTCTTTAAGGCCAAGAACTCTATGGTTTGACCTTTTGAGGCTATTTCCTAGATCTTATAGGTGAGCTTTATTGTTTTGTATTCTTTTTTCTTTGTCTTCTCTGACTTTGTATTTTCAAATAGCCTGCCTTCATGTTCACTAACTCTTCTGCATCATTTATTCTGCTACTAAAAGGCATGCCTTCTTGAGAATGTCAATTGCATTTTAAACTCAAGAATTCCTTCTTGATTCTTTTTTAATTGTTTCAATCTCTTTAACTATATGTGATAGAATCCTAAATTCATTTCCTGTGTTATCTTTGAGTTTTCTCAACACAGCTATTTTGAATTCTCTGTCTGAAAGGCCAGATATCTCTGTTTTGCCAGAATTAGTCCCTGGTGCCTCATTTAGTTCATTTGGTGAGGTCATGTTTTCCTGGATGGTTTTGATGCTTGTAGATATTCTTCATTGTCTGGGTATTGAAGAGTTAGCTATTTATGGTAGTCTTCACAGTCTGGGCTTGTTTGTGCCTGTCTTTGTTGGGAAGGCTTTCCACATATTTAATGGGACTTAGTCCCCAAGCCTAATAATGCTGTGGTTTTTGCAGATTCATAGAAGTACCACCTTGGTGTTCTTGCATGAGAGTCAAAAGAATTCTCTGGATTACCAGGCAGAGACTCTTAGGGCTTTCTCCCCTTACTTTCTCACAACCATATAGATTCTCCGTCCACTGAGCCATTGGAACTGGGGGTGTGATGATGTAAGCATCTCTGTGGCCACCAATACTGGAACTACTCTGGGTTAGACCTGAAACCAGCATAGCACTGGGGCTTACCCAAGGTCCTTCTCTACAGGATGGTGATTTCCCCCAGGGCCTGAATGTGTCCAGAGATGCTGCCTGGGAGCCAGAGATAGAAGTCAAAAATTTCAGCAATTTACCAGTTGCTCTATTCTACTGCAGCTAAGCTGGAACTGAAACCACAATACAAAGTCCTTCCCACTTTTCCTTCCCCTTTCCGCAGGCAGAGGAGCCTCTCCCTGTGGCCAGCACCAACACTACTCGTCCACGGGGAGTTCTGCCAGGCTACTGGCAATGTTTACTTAAAGTCCAAGGGCTCTTTCAGGCTTGTGGTGAATGCCACCTGGGACTCACTTTTCAGGGCAGTGGGCTCCTTTCTTGCCCAGGGCAGGATCAGAAATGTTGTCTACGAGTCTAGACCTGGACGCGAGGACCCCAACAGCCAGCTTGTTTCTCTACCTCCCTGTGGTGGAGATGGTACCTAAAATGCATGTTGTCCGGGAGCTAGGGTTTGGAGAGGGGGCTCATGAGTCTGCCCAGTGCCCTATCCTACTGTGGCTGCACTGGTATCTAAAGATACCAGACAAAGTCCTCTATACACTTTGCTCTCGTCTCCTTAAGCAGAAGCAAGGGAGTCACTTTCACTGCTATGAGCTGCACTGCCTGGGGTTGAGGGAAAGACGGTGCAAGCCCTTCCTTAACCATACCTACTGGAGTCTCCCTAGGTCATGTGCCACCTTAGTTCACTGGCTCTAAGCCCAGCCTAGCACCAAGAGTTGCCTAGTCATTGCAGTCCTTGTGTCCTAGACTGCTTTTCAAGTTCACCTGGGACCCCAGAGCACTTCAGCTCATGGTGCCAAGGGTTGCTGAGAAACTGAAGTTCCAGTTGCTGCGATGGGTAATTCCCTCTAGCTAGGGCTGGTCCAAATGTTCCCTCTGTATGTGGGGACTGACTAAGCCAAGCATGGCTTTATTCTCTGCTGGGACAGGGAAACATTGAGATCAATGCAAAGTCCCCCAGTTGCTGTGCTTTCCCTCCCCAAAGTGCACAGAGTCTCCCTGCAGGCCAAACAGTCACTGCCGGGAAATGGGGCAGCGGTGGTGTCTGTGATTCAAGATGCCCCTCTTGTTCTCAGTGCCTTTTTTTATTAAAACGAAGTTAAAACCAGGTACTGGGACTGCTCACCTGATTTGGGGTTCTTGTGATGGTGCTTTACTGTGGGCAGATAGTTGTTAAAATTTGGTGTTCCATCAGCAGGGACATATGATGTAGGCTTCTACTCTGCCATCTTGCTATGCCCCTCTAGAATATCTTCTATTACCTGAAATATCTCTATTTCCCCTAAGACATGGTTATCCTGTTCAATCATCTTCATCTTTCTCTTTTATGTTTCAAGCCTTTCTCAAATGCCTAATGTTTTTAGCACCCTGCCAGGGCTTGTTGATCAGCAGGCTCTTGGATCCACTATAAATAGGCATCCTTGGCACAGAACCAGGGTCTCCTAAATAGACAAAAGACATATTATCCACTCTAGGTACCACTATTCAGCTCATAACATTACTGTAAGGAAGAAATATTTATTGGTTTTGGGTTTTGTCCATGTTTTATGTTTTTGTCTTTCTGTTTGTTTGGCCAGTCAAACAAAAGCATAGAAAGCTTCTAGTCATTCCATGCTCAAGTAAACTGTTACATGTATAAGCATACAAGAGTTGTAATTAGTCAGTAAGCACAAACAGGGTTATTATTTGATGTTTATTGTGAATATCCATGTGACTACTTAATATTGTTCATTGTATCAGTTGTTGAGTACTTTCATGATGACCCCAGAAAACCACCAATTAATGCCACTAATTTAGGACTCATTTTTCACTCTTGCTATTCATTTATCTTGCAATCTCTTAGTCTGTAACCCTTTTCCACTGTAAAACTTTGCATAAATATTTACAGTGGAAGCTTCCTATGCTTTGGTTCATCAAGATAAACTCATCTATCTCATTTCTATTTGCAATAAACGTGTTGAAATATCCTGTTTCCTGTAGAATTCTCTTATCCTCTTCTTTGTTGTAAGTTTAAAAGCTTTTTATTTCTTTATCATCATTTTAATGGTGTCTCAGAAAGAAAAGATATGCACCATATGAGCTCAATCTGTAGTCTTGAAGCAGAAAGTAAAAATTATCTCATATCCTTGAATAAGTAATAACTTAATAGAGATAATATAATTCAAGTTATAAAATAAAATGCATCCATACGTTTATTTAGAAAATATAATACACTGTGTAATTCTATATGGTATTTTCATATTTCACAAGCTGTGACAAGCAGATTTGGTTATAAATTAATGATATAAATTATTCCATGGCTAGCATGATTTAGGGCAATATAAATGTGAAAAGAATACTCTCTACTCACTTTAAAAAAACAGAAGAGAAATTAAACTTCTAACAAAGTTCTAAAGTTTATAAATGACACATAATATTATGAAGCTGATGAAAATAGATAAATTAATAAATACTATCTATATATTTAAAAATAACAGTAGAGAGAAGAGAGGATAGCTAGAGAGAGGAAACTGCTAACAGTAAGAACAGGATAAACAAAAGATTTGAAAAGGAAGCATCAAGTTGTCTACTAGCTAAAGCACATAATACAGAATTATGTGAGCAACAAGATTGGTAAAATAAGTTAGGTTATGTTTTGAAAGGCTGTGCTTGTCAAGTTTGAAAAAGGGTTTACAGCTGAATCTTCAGGCAAAGGTGGCCATGGGAAGTTGGAAAAAAGAGTACCCATCAGGTACTTGGAAGCTGCCAAGGCTTGGGGCTTGCACCTTCTGAAGCAACAGCCATGGCTGGAGCTGGAGTGGCTTGGATACAGGGTGCCATATCCCAAGTCTGCACAGAGCAGCAGGGTCCTGGGCCAAGCCAATGAAACAATTTTTTCCTCCTAGGCCTCTGGACCTGTGATAAGAGGGACTGCTGTCAAGGTCTCTGATATGCCCTGGAGACATTTCCTCCATTGTCTTGGCAATTAACATTTGGCTCATTTTTACTTATGCAAATTTTTGCAGCCAGTGGCTTGAATTTCTCTCCAGAAGAGGTTTTTTTTGTTTTTTTTTTTTTTTGTTTTTTCCCAACTACATAATCAGGCTGCAAATTTTCCAAACTTTTATACCCTGCTTCCTTTTGAAACATAAGTTTCAATTTCAGACCATCTCTTTGTGAATACATATGACTGTACACTGTTAGGAGCAGCCAGGTCATATCTTGAATGCTTTGCCACTTAGAAATTTCTTCTGCCAGATACATTAAATTATCTCTCTCAAGTTCAAAGTTCCATAGATCTCTACGGCAGGAGCACAATGCCAGCAGTATCTTTGCTAAAGCATAGCAAGAGTGACCTTTACTGCAGTTCTCAATAGGTTTCTTCTCTCCATTTGAGACCACTTCAGCCTGGACTTACTGTCCATATCACCATCAGCATTTTGGTCACAACCATTCAACAAGTCTTTAGGAAGTTCTAAACTTCCCCTATCTTCCTGTCTTAACCCTCTAAACTCTTCCAACCTCTACCCATTACCCACTTCCAAAGTCACTTCCACATTTTCGAATATCTTTATAGCAATAGGTCACTTGGGCACCAATTTTCTGTATTAGTCAATTTTCACACTTCTATAAAGAACTATGAGACTGGATAATTTGTGAAGAAAAGAGGTTTAACTGACTCACAGTTTCACAGGCTTAATGGGAAGCATGACTGGGAAGCCTCAGGAAATTTACAATCAAGGGAGAAGGTGAAGGGGAAGCAAGCATGTCTTACTATGACATAGCAGGAGAGAAAGAGGGAGTGAAGGAGGAAGTGCTACACACTTTGAAACAACCTGATCTTGTGAGAACTCACTAATACAAGAACAGCAAAGAGGAAGTCTGCTCCCATGATTCAATCACCTCCCACCAGGGCCCTTCCTTCCCTGACACATGGGGATTACAATTTCAGATGAGATGTGGGTGGGGACACAGAGTCAAAACATATCACCAGGATCAGGTAGGATTTATTCCAGAGATGTACAGATGGTTAAACATATGTAAATCAATAAATAAATCAATAAATGTGATACATTATTTAAACAGAGTTAAGGACAAAATCCAAATGATCATCTCAATAGATTTAGAAAAAGCAGTCAATAAAATTCAGCATCCCTTTGTGATAAAATTCCTCAACAAACTTGCCATAGAAGAAACATATCTCAATGTAAAAAAGGCAATATATGACAAACCCACAGCCAACATCATACTTCACAGAGAAAAGTTAAAAGCATTCCCTCTAAGAACTGGAACAAGAGAAAATGCCCACTTTCACCACTCTATTTTTTTTTTTTTTTTTTGAGATGGAGTTTCTCTCTTCTTGCCCAGGCTGGAGTGCAATGGTGCAATCTCAGCTCACTGCAACCTCCACCTTCTGGGTTCAAATGATTCTCCTGCCTCAGCCTCCCAAATAGCTGGGATTACAGGCATGCGCCACCATGCCTGGATAATTTTTGTATTTTTAGTAGAAATGGGATTTCACCATGTTGGCCAGGCTGGTCTCGAACTCCTGACCTCAGGGGATACACCCGCCTCGGCCTCCCAAATTGCTAGGATTACAGACGTGAGCCACCGCACCCAGCCCCACTTTCACCACTCTTATTCAACATAGTACTGTAAGTCCTCACTAGAGTAATCAGGCAAGAAAAAAATAAAAGTAAAAGACATTGAAATTGGAAAAGAGGAAGTCAAATGATCCTTGTTCACTGATGATATATGATCTTGTATCTAGTAATATCTAGAGACTCCACCAAAAAACTCTTAGATTTGATAAATGAATTATCAAATTTCATGACATGAAACTATGTACAGAAATCAGTGGTATTTCTATACACTAATAGTGATCCAGCCAAAGACAAAATCAGAAGGCAATTCCACTTACACTAGCTACAAAACAAATAAAATAACTAGGAATATATTTAACCAAAGAGGTAAAGTATCTCTATAAGGAGAACTATAAAACACCAGTAAAAGAAATTGCAGATGACATAAACGAATGGGAAAACATCCCATGCTTATGGATTGCAAGAATAAATGCGGTTAAAATGACCGTACTGTCCAAAGCAATTCATAGATTCAATGCAACCCTATCGAGTTACCAATGTCATTTTTCACAGAATTAGGGGAATAAATCATAAAATTAATATGGAAACAAAAAAGAGCTTAGTCAAAGCAATCCTAAGCAAAAATAACAATGCTGGAGGCATGACATTATCTGACTTCAAATTATACTACTAAGCTATAGTGACTAAAACAAAAGTTACTAGTATAAAAATAGTCATACAGATCAATGGAATAGAATGGAGAACCCAGAAATAGAGCCACATACCTACAACCAACTGATCTTTGATGACATCAACAAAAATATATGCTCAGGAAAGAACATTCTGTTCAATAAATGATGCTGGGAAAGTTGGATAACCGTCTGCCGAAGAATAAACTTGAACCCATACCTCTGACCATATACAAAAATTAACTCAAGATTAATTAAAGACCTAAATATAGAACTTGAAACTATCAATATCCTTGAAGAAAATCTTGGAAAAACTCTTCTAGACATTGGCCTAGGCAAAATACTTATAACCAAGTCCTCAAAAATAAATGCTACAAAAATGAAGATAAACAAATGAGACTTAATTAAACTTAAAAGCTTCTGACAAGCAAAACAAACAATCAACAGAACAAACAGACAAGCTACAGAATTGAAGAAGATATTTACAAATTATGCATCCAACAAAGGGCTAATATTCAGAATCTACAAAGAACTCAAACTGTTCAACAAGAAATAAACAAATAACCCAATTAAAAAGGGAGCAAAGAACATGAACTAATAATTTTCAAAAGAAGACATACAGGCAGCCAACAAACATGAAAAAGGGCTCAACATAACTAATCAACAGAGAAATGTAAGTCAAAACCACAAGAGATACCATCTTAGACCAGTCAGAATGGCTGTTATTAAAAAGTCAGAAAATAATACATGTTGGCAGGTATGCAGAGAAAAAGAGAATGCTTGTACACTGTTGGTAGGAATGTAAATTAGTACCAACTTTATGAAGTACAGCATGACTATGTCTTAAAGAGCTAAAAATAGGACTGACATTCAATCTAGCAATCCCACTACTGTGTGGGATTATAGCAAATTCTATTATTTTGCTATTGTGATTATAGCAAATTCTATTATTTTGCTATTGTGAATAGTACTGTGATAAACATACAAGAACAGGTATTATTACATCAGAAAGATACCTGCCCTTGTATGGTTTGTCACAGCACTACTCACAATAGTAAAGTCACAGAATCAACCTAAGCGTCCATTAACAGATGACTGTATAAAGAAAATGTGATATATATATATATGGTGTATATATATGTGATTATATATATAAATATTCTATGGTATATGTATGTGTGTATATGTACAAGTTTTCTATTTACCACATATATACAGTATATATGTGACATATATAATATTCTATGGTATATATGTGTGATATATATAATATTCTATGGTAATATGGTATATATATGAGATATATAGTCTATGGTATATTTGTGATATATAATATTCTATGGTATATATATGATATATATAATCTATGATCTATAGACACACACCATATATATGGTATACCATATATGCTATTCTGTAGC
This sequence comes from Macaca mulatta, assembly GCF_049350105.2. Classification (NCBI taxonomy): domain Eukaryota; kingdom Metazoa; phylum Chordata; class Mammalia; order Primates; family Cercopithecidae; genus Macaca; species Macaca mulatta. The sequence goes on from NC_133408.1 coordinate 29,631,219, forward strand.
ATATATATGGTATGTGTGTATATATCATAGATTATATATATCATATATATGCACCATTCTGTAGCATATATATGGTATACTATATATGGTGTGTGTGTATATATCATAGATTATATATATCATATATACACCATAAAATCTTGTTTTTTATGGCATAAGAAAAAGAATAAAATCATGTGATTTTGCAGCAACAAAGATGGAACTAGAAGCCATTCTGTTAAAGTGAAATAACTCAGACAGAAAGTTAAAGACCACATGTTCTCACTTATAAATGGGAGCTAAACAATTAGTACACATGGACATACAGAGAATAATAATAGACACTGGAGTCTACAAAACGTGGGGGATTTAGAGGGAAATGAGGGTTAAAATAAATACCTATTGGGTACAATATTCACTCTTCAGGTGATGGGTATACTAAAAGCCCAGACTTTACAATTATACACTATATGCAAGTAAGAAATCTGCACTTACACCTCCTAAAACTATGGAAATAAACAAATAAAAAGAAGCCATGTAGCACAGTGGATATGAATATGGGCTCTGATTCAGAATACCTGGGTGCAAATCTTGTGTCTGATTCATGTGAGCTGCAGGACCTTAGACAAGTTATCTAACATTTCTGAGCCTCCATTTTTTTGAGCTGTGGAAAATATTACCTAGCTCATAAAGCTCTTTGAGAATTAAATGAGACAACATCCATAAACTCCCTAATATGTAAAAAGAACATAAATGACAACAAAACATCACTAAGCAAGTAATATGTAGTAAACAAGAGTGGAAACATATGGTGATTTGTATTATATGAATAAGGCATTCTTATCTTTGAGAAACTCATAGCCATATAGGGAATATTAACTGATAAAAATATAAACAGAAATGAAATAAGTTCTAAGTATGAGAAAAGAAAGATTAATTCAAGTCATTGATGTATTTGCAATAATAATATCTGTTAACTGCTTTTTAATACATTTAATATTCTAAACAATGTATATATATTAAATCACTTAATACAACCACTCTATAAAATAAATATTATTTATTACCTCACCATTTGACATGGTTTAGCTTTGTTCCCACTCAAATCTTGTCTTGAATTGTAGCTCCCATAATCCCCACATGTCATGGGAGGGACCCGGTGGGAGAAAATTTAATCACGGGGACAGGTTTTCCCATGCTGTTCTTGTGATAGTGAATAAGTCTCACAAGATCTGAGGGTTTTATAAAGGGGAGTTCCCCTGCATACACTTTCTTGCCTGCCGCCATATAAGATATGCCTTTGCTTCTCCTTTGCCTTTCACCATGATTGTGAGCCCTCCTCAGCCATGTGGAACTGTGAGTCCATCAACCCTCTTTCCTTTATAAATTACCCAGTCTCATTACCCAGTCTTGGGTATGTCTTTATTAGCAGCATGAGAACAGACTAATACACTGTTTTACAAATGAGGAAGGCTAAGCACAGAAAGAAAAATCCACTTATCCAGAGAAAGAGATATTGTGTAAATGACAGACCCTGAATTATAAACCCAGTAGTTTGACTCAAGTCCATACTTCTAACCACACGTTATACTGAAATTATTCTTCAATCTCCCCTTCTTTTTCCAGGCCATTGTACATAACATATGGCAGAGTCCATCCCTAGCAGGGGTTGGAAAAAGAAGGGGAAAGTTGATTACTGATGATGGTATAAGGTTGTCTTAGTCCAATAGTCCATTCAGACTGCTATAAAAATATCATAGACTTAGTGGCTTAGAAATACAGAAATTTATTTCTCACAATTTGGGAGGCGTGGAAGTCCAAGATCAAGGTGTTGGCAGATTCAGTGTTTGGTGAGGGTTTGGGTCCTAAACAGCACTCTTTCACTGTGTCCTCACATTGCAAAATGGGCAAAGGAACTCTCTGGAGTCTCTATTGTAAAAACACTAATCTCATCCATGACAGCTTCATCCCCATGACCTAATTACTTCCTGAAGACTCCACCTCCTAATACAATCACCTTGGAGGTGAGGATTTCTCCATATAAATTTTAGAGGGACACAAACATTTGGACCACAGCCTTCTGTCCCTTGGCCCCCAAAATTTATGTCCGTCAATCCTGCAAAATATATTCATCCCATCCCAATAGCTCCAAAATCCTAACTTGTTTCAGCATTAACTCAAAAGTTGAAAGTCCAAAGTCTCATATAAATATTATCTAAATCAGATATGGGTGAGACTTAAGGTATGATTTGCCTCCGGAGGCAAATTAACCTTCACCTGCAAACGTATGAAATCAAAGAAGTTATACATTTCCAAAAAACAATAGTGTGACTGGCACAGGACAGATATTCTCATTCCAAAAGGGAAAACAGGAAAGAAGAAATGAGCGACAGATCCCAAGTAGCTCCAAAGCCTTAGGGTTTGAAGGTAATCTTTGACTTAATGCTCTACCCTCCATGCACGCTGAGGTGGGAATCCTGCCTTCCAGACTCACTGAGCCTCTCACATTCTGGCCCCACTGGGGTGGCACCCCAACAGCTTTTCGGATCAGTAAATAGGCTGCCAAGGTTCCAAGCAACCCTAATCCCACAACTTTAGGTGGTTCCATTCTTGTAGCAGTCCTCTGCAGTGGCCCAATCTGTATGGCAGCTCTATTCCTCTGTCTGGAACCACAGCTCCCTGGGAATGGAATCTCACTTTGGTGGCTCTACCTGTCTGAGATCACAAAAGTGGCTCTGGCCCCATGACTCCACTAGGCATTGCCCTAATGGGGGCTCTCTCCACTGGCTCCACCCTTTCTGGTACTCTTGCACCCTAGACCTGTAATGTAAATTGACTCTGGGTCATTCTTTATTGTCTTAGACAACAGTTCTTGGCTTCTGTTTAACTAACTAACTAATCTCCCTATCAGTTAATCGTGACCACACCCTTTGTGTTCTCTCCCAGATAGGCTCTCTCATTCTTTTCAGAATGAATAGGCTGAGAATCTTCCAAATCTTCAAATTCTGCTTCCTTTATTTATTTATTTATTTATTTATTTATTTATTTATTTATTGAGACAGAGTCTCGCTCTGTCACCCAGGCTGGAGCACAGTGGTGTGATCTTGGCTCACTGCAAGCTCCGCTTCCTGGGGTTCACGCCATTCTCCTGCCTCAGCCTCCCAGGTAGTTGGGACTACAGGTGCCCACCACGATGCCTGGCTAATTTTTTGTATTTTTAGTAGAGACGGGGTTTCACCATGTTAGCCAGGATGGTCTCGATCTCCTGACCTCATGATCCGCCTGCCTCGGCCTTCTGCTTCTTTTTTAATAAACAATTTCATCTTTAAATCGTTTTTCTCTTCCCGCCTTTTACTAAAAGCCATCAAGAGAAGCCAAACCATACATTCAACACTTTGCTTAGATATTTTCTCAGTCAAATATCCAATTTCATCATATACAAGTTCTATCTTCTACAAAATACTTGGGCATGAACACAATTTGAACAAAGTTATTTGCCACTTCATAACAAGACGGTCTTTCCTCCAATAATATGTTCCTCATTTCCATTTGAGATCTCATCAACATGGCCTTTACCTTCCATATTCCTACCAACATCTGTTCAGGTATTCTCTAAGAAGTCTGTTCTAACATGCACTTCACAACTCTTCCAATCTCTATCCATTATCCTATTCCAAAGCCACTTTCACATTTTTAGGTATTTGTTATGACAGTGCCCCCACTTCTTGGGACTAGTTCTCTGTCTTAGTCCATGCAGGCTACTATAACAAAATGCCATAAACTAGGTGGCATATAAACAACAGAAATTCATCTTTCACAGTTCTGGAAGCTCAGAAGTCCAAGATCAAGATGCTTGCAGATTTAGTGTCTGGGAAGGGGCTCACTTCCTGACTTGTAAACAGCTGTCTTTTTGCTGTGTCCTCAGGTGGTAGAAAGCAGGAGAGATCTCTCTAGAGATTCTTTTATAAAGGCACTAATCCCACTCACGAGGGTCCTGCTCCTGTTACCTGATCACCTTTCAAAAATCCCCCTCCTAACGTCATCATCTCATGGGTCAGGATTTTGTTGTATGCATTTTGCGGGGTACAATAACACTTAGACCATAGCAAAGACAGACAGAGAGATCACGTACACATGGACACAAAATAGAACATTGCCTATCAGCAGGCAGAGGATGGAAATGAGCAATGTGGAAGTTATCATTATAAAAACAGCTACCATTGGTTAAATACCATGTACCAATTTTCCATATACTCTTACTACAACCTGTGAGATGCAACTAATAATCCTAACTTTAAATATACTGAAACTGAGACCGAGAGAAGTTAAGTATCTTGCCCAAGTTCCCAGTAAGGAGTGGTGATGAAAGGTCAATCCAAGAGTGTCTGACTTTATAGTTTCAATTATGGTCACAGGGAAGTGTATGGTAAACATCCGGAAAGAGATGTCTTGGAATTTATTTTGACATTTGCAGAGCAATCTTTCTAATTTGTTCTCTTTCTAGAATTACAGTACTAGAATATTTTTGTCTGAAACCACAGACATGAATATTGTGGGTTTTCAGAGGTTGGTAAAGCATGACACCCTATAACTCATAGCCCATTTTTTTCAGAAGTTCCATAACCCAAAGAAGGTGGCATGATGCTGACAGCATTCTTTAGTCCATGTGGTTATAATTAAAGAATGAATTTCCTGCATTTTCTGTGCAGATAATGGAAGCTGTCGTTTTGAAATGGAAGTGACTCTGAATATATGTTCAAAAATTCAAATATCAAAAAGACATCTTAATTTTTCAAACTCAATCAATTTACTACACCCTTTTCTTTGTAATTACATCTAACTTTGAGAAGCTGGTTTGGAAATAGGCCATTAGTAATGATCTCTTTATCAAACTACTGTGGCCCCTGCACAGACATCCTTCATTAAATCTGTCCTTAGTTGTTGTCCCTGCAAACATATCAACTCCCCATTCTTTCTATGGACTCCTCAAATCTCTCTCCTTTTCTTCTCAGTCCCCACAATCAGCAACATTTTTAATCTAGACTTTCAAAAGAAATTTTCTGTGACTCAGCCTGAAGACTTCCATATTCTAGTCTTTCCCAGGAGTGGATTAATTTTTCTCTTAATTCTTCTTTTTCCATAGACAATAAACTTAGAACACCTAATAACAGAATGTGGAAGAAAAAAGTAAGAAAAAAATTTTAGGGGAAATTTTAAATATATCAAAAAGGGCAGCCCACCACAAGTTCCTCCTCAAGTACTCGAATCAATTAGTCAAACGAAAACTTTTAAAAGCACAGGGGAAAATACAATGCATCCATCCCTCTCTATATCATCTATTCTTTATAGCAATGTCTCAATATGTATGTTATTACCTCATATACATTCCTACTTTGTCTGCAAAAGAAACTTACATAAAGGCTGTGTACTGTTCTTCAGAACAGCAAACACCAGCAAGTAATAACAGCCTAATTTAGAAATTCTTAGAGTGCCCCATATTCAAGATTATTGCTTAAACTCTGTTATTCAATTTTGCTCATGTGACAAGTGACTTGTGTCTAAGTCAGAAGTTATTTAGCAATTCTTATTGTTCTAACAGACATGCACATAGCCTGTTCTTTCCAGGGATAATTTCATAAAGGCTGACTGGCAAAATGAGATCTTTTCCATCACTCAATCACTAGAAAAACAGTGGCTATTTTCTATATAATCAATTCCATCAGCCATTATGATGGTCAATACCTCAGCAATTTATTCAGCAGTAATGCATTAGATTCATTTGTCTCAGACACTAAAATAATCAAAGTATTCTTTCGACATTTCAGCTCACACATCTATTTAATTCCATGTCTAAGTGATGCAAAATCAAAATTATAAGAAGAAAAAACTGACCTTCTATTCCAAGCTAAATGTTATGAAATTTACTTTTAACTGTTTTTTAAAAGTTTATTTTATTAAATTACATCAAGATAAATATAATCTACATATAGTCTGAAAATAACATAGTATGTAATTAGTTACATAAATTATTTTGAGTAGTCTAATAAAAATAATTAGTCACTAATAAACACATTATATATTTTGAGGTGTCTGAGATTGGGAGGTAAGCCAGGTAAAATATAAAGCTAATTTTTTTTTATTCTTAGCTCTTTTTTTTTCCTTCCTAAAAGACAGATTTAGAAAAAACTGAACTGAAATCTCAATGTGAATATTGCACTTTTTAATTCAGATAAATAATGCCGGTTGAATAATCATTAGAATTCATGCAGTAAAAAGATAAGGTAGAAATTTTTTTTCAGGTTAAGGTTAATAATTTAAAACAGAAAAACTCATAGAATCTTCCTGAAAGTTTAAGTCAATTTAATGTTATCATTAGAAGTATAAAAAGGCTTCATGACATGCCATACATTACTGATGCAAAAGATGGATGATGATTAAAGCTAATCACTCAGAAAGACTGCAATTGATGTATTTATTAAGGTAAAACTACCATCTGAAATCTACTCAAAATGCAACTAATTTCACTTGCTGCTGAATTTTTTATTCACCTTATGGATGTAATTTTAAAACTTGTTGCCTGGCATTACTTTCAGATTTTCACCTTAATTTTAATTTAAAAACTTTTAAGCTAGTACTAACCTTGTATTCCAGATTAAAGTTGCTAACGTTTTGTCTATTTCAAAAAGTTTTCCTGTGTAGCAGTATTAATAATAGACACTTCATTATCAACACCCACTAAAGTCATTATAAATGAGATAAATGTCACAAGGATTCACTGAGATTTTGTAATAGTTCCCATCTCCAAAACATTCCTTATCTAAATGTTATTGTTACTGAAGAAGTTACACATTGATAAGAAGTCTTCCAAAGGCTTAGCCTTTATATATCAAAATATAAACTTTAATAATGAATGAGACATCAAAATACACGGAGATATTAACATTTTTCAAATGTCATTGTAATGAACTCTAACACAACATAGTTTGAAATTAAAAGGCCATTGAATATAGAAAACAGAAAACTTTTTTATAGGTATATTTGGTATAAAAGATTCTCCACCCTCAGGTGAGGTGGCAGACTGACTTTTTGACACCCAGCAGTTGGAAATCCATCTGCCAAGGTTATGTTCTTGTAATAAGGTTGTGTCTAGATGGTCAGTAAAGACTGTATTACCTCATCCATGGGTTTTTTTTTTATCTTAAGTAAAAATGTATTTCTCTTAATACTCGCAGAATTGTTACTATGCATACACAAAATTAGGACTGTACTTTACAGCTTAATTTTACTCTCATCGCAATAACTTAACTATCAAAATTTCTCTTCATTGAAATTCCTACATTCAATATAACTTCAAACACTTTTAATGTATTTTTACTAGAGTCTTCTCCTAAAATCCTGTCTTAAATCTGAAGCCCTTGCACTTGATAAAGTCAACTCTTCTATAACAAAGGGGAGGGACGGAAGGGGGCTTCATCCATGTAACTAGCATTTTGTCTTAAAAAATATTTCTCACTATAATTTCTAATGACAAATTATAAGTGGGCTTTTTAATGCTCATCACTAAGTGCATTGTGACAGAATTCACACTGAAGCCATAAGGAGGGAGAGCTTTCAACTAAAGAGAGATCTTTAAAATTGTTTTTGAATCACAATTATATATTTTTTACAAGCTTACTACTAATAGTTTTAGAATTAAGAATGTTAAGATCTGTTAGCAGCTCAGCCATATACTTCTGTAATGCAAACTATTTCAAAATAGATTTATTTAAATAGGTTACTACACTATTCTTAAAAGAACTAAAAGAACTTTATTTATAAAGCCCATAACAAAATTTTTACAGTGCACAGACCAGCAGAGTGGAAAGATTAATACAAAAATAAGCCTGATATTTGAAGACAGTGGTGATATTTGAAATATGAATTGGTAAATGTAAAACTTAATTTGAATATTAAGTATTACACAAAATATAGGCATGTATGATTTACTAAATGAAATAGAAATGTATAATCACTTTCTACTTGGCTAGGAATCCATCTGCACCTCAGAGTTCAGGGGAAATTCTAAGTACTATTGACAGGAGAATTAATAAAAGTTTTCTGAACCTGAAATGAAATAATTGTCTCTTAGAAAAATCACGTAGGGAGCCATGTAGAGGGTAGAAATGAAATAATTGTCTCTTAGAAAATCACGTAGAGAGTCATGTAGAGGGTAGAAATTAAATAACTATCTCTTAGAAAAATCACGTAGGGAATCTTGTAAAGGCTAGAACTGAAGGGGTGATCACAGAAACAGGGAGACCAACTAAAAGAGTTGTAGTTGGCCAGGTGTGGTGACTCTTGCCTGTAATCCTAGCACTTTGGGAGGCTGAGGCAGGCGATCACGAGGTCAGGGGTTCAAGACCAGCCTGCCCAACATAGTGAAACTCCATCTCTACTAAAAATACAAAAATTAGCCGGGTGTGGTGGCATGCACCTGTAGTCCTAGCTACTCAGGAGGCTGTGGCGGGAGAATTGTTTGAACCCAGAAGGCAGAGGTTGCAGTGAGCTGCACTGCACCATTGCACTCCAGCCTGGGTGACAGAGACTCCCTCTCAAAAAAAAAAAAAAAAAAAAAAAAAAAAAAGGCTGTAGTTATAGTCCAGAGTAGGATTTTGAGGGTCTAGACTAACACAGAAATGGGCAAGAGGAGTAACAATTGGAAACAATTTGTATATTCAAGAAAATCAACAGGGTTTTAATGACTTAGTATGAAGAAGAAACGAATATTCAAATAATATCTGCGATTTACTGGTTTAGAATAATTAATAAATATTGACAACACTTACTAAACTGAGTAATGCAGGAGGAGAACATAATTGGAGTAAACAAAAAAAAAAGGGTACTATTTTGGTTACATCACCCAAGTTTCCACAGTTACTTAGAGTTGAGAGAGAGAGATTTAGAAGTCACTGGGGTACAAGCAGTAGTTGAAGTTATGAGGAGTTGAGGTCATCCAGGAAGGACATGTGGAGGACGGAGGATGTCACCCACTTCTTTGGTTGGGAGTCAGTTTTACATGGGTGTCTTGCTTTCTGCATATCTATAGAAGCACTAACAGCGTTTATTCTGATCTTTCCAATGATGTTTGTATAGTGAACAAGCTTGGAGATTAGAGAAGATAAGATTTGTTTACTGCCCAGTGTAATTAAAATAATGTCTTCCTGCTGGGCAAAAGGCAGGCAGGCTTAATGTCCATTATGAAATATTTGCTTACTCTTGGACTTAGCACAGTTTTATCTTATCTCTAATTTTACTTTTTTTTTCCTTAGCTACACTTCAGTATGAATGTAATCCTAAGGACTGCTGGTGAATTTTGTGAAATCCTTCTCTTTAAAACATGGATCTAGAGAATATAGAAGAAAAGAAATTAGTTTTAGAACTTGTTGCTCTTTTGTTTTGAAAGTTGCAGCTCAAAGTAGACTCAATACATTAATGTTATTTTTCTACTTAAAATTAACATAAGGAGAACTTTTTCAAAAAAAGTTTTTATTTCCATAAGTTTCTGGGGTACAGGTGATATTTGGTTACATGAGTAAGTTCTTTAGTGGTGATGTGTGAGATTTTGGTGCACCCATCACCTGAGCAGTATACCCAATTTGTAGCCCAGGAGTTCCAGACTAGCCAAAGAAGGAAAAGAAAACAAAAGAACAAAAAGGAGAGGAGAGAAGAGGAGAGGAGAGGAGAGGAGAGGAGAGGAGAGGAGAGGAGAGGAGAGGGGAGGGGAGGGGAGGGGAGGGGAAGGAGGAAGAAGGGAGGGGAAGGAGGAAGAAGGGAGGGAGAGAGGGAGGAAAAGAAAAGTTTGGGCTGGTGCAGAGGCTCATGTCTGTAATCTTAGCACTTTGGGAGGCTGAGGAGGGAGGATCACTTCAGCCCAGGAGTTTGAAACCAGCCTGGGCAACACAGTGAGACTCTGTCTTTACAAAAAATTTAAAAATAAAAAGTATGTTCTAAGCCGTAGAACATATTTTATAATTGTAAATTTTAGCAGTCATTGTTTTAGGAAAAAGTAATTTTACCACCATCTTTGTCACTGCACAATGTACTAAGTCAACTTTATGTATCAAACACTAAAAGATATAGAACAGTAGTTCCCAAACCACTCTTGGAAGTAGGGATCATAGAGCAGGTACAGTGTCCAGGGATCAAATAATCCATGTGTGTGTGTGTGTGTGTGTGTGTATATATATATGGACCATATATGGACTATATATATATATGGTCCATATATATATATAAAATCCACATATATCCCTGGACACTATATAGACTATATATATGTATATTCTCAATCAATGGATTATAAATATATAACAATTATCAATGACATTATTGGAAAAAATTTTTAAAAAGCTGATATCCACTAGTGTATTTGGTGGTATTTATAGGCAAAAACAGCAACAAAATGATAGCAGAACAGAAAATGGGATTTTCGAGTAAAGGAATTACCAAGTTGAATGCAAAGGTCCTCTTTTAGGCAGCACGCTCCTGTGGTTGGTCCAATTCCTTTCTCATAGTGTGTTGTATTCAACATTGCTCAAAAGGAATTGTCACCTGTAGGTCTCAGAAACCTTTTATTATTATTCTGAAATGTCATTATGTTTCCCCTGAAAGATAATTAATATTAACATTTTCTTATAATTATTCTAGAAATTTTCCTCTGCATGTTTTTACTAATAAAATTGAGATTAAAAAATTTGCTTACGCTAACCTCAAGGTTCCTCTTCAATAACACAACTTACTGAATGTGTTGGCATCACCTGGCTCTCTTCAGGTAACCCTCTGGGAACTGGAGCTTGGAAAACGATGTAAATGCTAAATTCTCTGGCTGCCACTGTTGTGAGTAAAATGATTCTTTGTCTCTTACCCAGGAGTCATAAGAAACTGTGGCGGATTAACTTGCAAGTAAAGTAAAACCTCAGACCCTTCAGTTATTGACTGACACCTGGGAAACCTCAGAGTTTAGGGGTTTTTTTTAAAAAAAGGAATTTCCTTATAATATTGAGAAAGCTAGCCAATTAAGCAGAATGAAATGCTGCTTCATATATAACCAAGAGAGGAGAGAATATCTCAGAAGGAAATTTTCAACAATGCACAGATGCAAATAAGATGAGGACTTCAAAAGGTCGATTCAACTTGGGAACATATACAAGAGCACTTTCGAGGTGAGAATAGGGTGCAAGAATAAGGCCCAGTTGGATTAAGTGGTAAAGTTTAGGGAAGGACTTGGTGAGAAGAATTTTAGAGATTTAAAGAAGTTTGCTCTTGGAGGAGCACGATGGCTCACGCCTGTAATCCCAGCACTTTGAGAGGCCAAGGTGGGTGGATCACCTGAGATCAGGAGTTTGAGACCTGCCTGGCCTGGCCAACATGGTGGAACCCCACCCCTACTAAAAATACAAAAATTAGCAGGGCGTAGTGGCGGGCACCTGTAATCCCAGCTACTTGGTAGGCTGAGGCAGGAGAATCACTTGAACGTAGAAGGTGGAGGTTGCAGTGAGCTGAGACTGCACCACTGCACTTCAGCCTGGGCAACAAAAGCAAGACTCCATCCTCCCTCCCCCCCAAAAAAAAGAAAAAAAGAAAAGTGAATACAGAAGTTTGCTCTTGGCTGGACGCTATGGCTCACACCTGTAATCCCAGCTACTTGGGAGGCTGAGGCAGGAGAATCGCTTGAACCTGGGAGGCGGAGGTTGAGGTGAGCCGAGATCATGATCATGCCACTGCACTCCAGCCTGGGCAGCAAGAGTGAAACTCTGTCTCAAAAAAAAAAAAAAAAAAAAAAAAAGAAGTTTGCTCTTGAATAGAAGTTTATGTTTGAAAAGAAGTAAATTATTTGGGGCTATAGTTTGAAGGAAGAACGAATTTAATAAAAATTGTGCATTTATTTTATTTATAAAAATAAGTGAGACAAATAATAAAAACCAACAAGAGAAAAAATGTATTTAGATGAAAAGAGAAAGATGGAAGACTAGAAGGAAGGAAAAATAAATCAGAGCAACAATTAAAATTAAGTAAATGCTGAAATGAGCATATATATTTTTTAATCTGCCCAGCAACTCTTTGGGCATGGAGAAATAAAAGCTGGGGAATACATCACAAACGACCTTTCTGACTAGACTGTTGGGCGATAATATCACAAGTGGAACAAAAGAGAAGAGGAAAATTACTTGGAATAGCGATGATAAATAAGGCTTAGGGAACTAAAGACTCTATGATTGCCAGTTAGGATTCAGGCATTCTTATTTCTCAAATATGAAGGAAAAAGGAACTAAGGCAAGTATTGGTTCCCTAGAACTTCTGTAACGAAGTACCACAAACTGAGTGGCTTAAACCAAAGAAACTTATTGTTTCATAGTCTAACAACTAGAAGTCAAAAATCAAGGTGTTCTTTCAAAGGGCTGTAAGGAAGAATCTGTTCCATGCCTCTCTCCAAGCTTCTGGTGGTTTGCTGCCAACCTCTGGCATCCCTGGGCTGGTGGAAACATCACCCTGATTTCTCCCTTTATCTTCACATGACATTCTTTTGTACATGTCTACATTCAAATTTCTATTTTTTTTTTTTTTAAGGAAACCAGTCATATTGGATTAAAACTCACACTAATGACTTCATCTTGACTACATCTGCCATGATCCTATTGTCAAATAAGATCACATTCTTTGGCACTGGGTGTTAGGATTTCAAAATATCTTTTTAGAGGAACACAATTCAACCTGAAAGTTTATATATTCATTGCCCAAAGATAAGCTCTTTCCCACTAGCTCAGACATCTTTCTACACTGCTTGAAATTGCTGCGGAAATGTGCTGAGGTGAATGCCTGCAAGGAGCCTCTCACACCATCTGGCATAAAACATAACCCATGAAGATTCTTCTACCTCCCCGTATTAGTTCGCTAGAGCTGCCAGAACAAAATACCGCAGACTGGGTAACTTAAATAACAGAAGTTATTTTCTCATAGTTCTACAGGCTTAGGAGGGTCATGATCAAGGTGTCATCAGGTCTGGTTTCCTCTGAGGCCTCTCTCCTTGCTTGGGGTGGCCAACCTGTTGTGTCACTTCCCATAATCATTTCTCTGTGCACATGCTTTCCTAGTACCTATTTGTGTGTCCAAATTTCGTCTTCTTATAAGGATACCAGTTAGACTGGATTAGGTCCCACCATAAAAGCCTCATTTCAAAATTGCCCCTTTAAAGACCCTATCTCTAAATAAAGTCACATTCTGGGGTACTAAGGATTAGGATTTCCAATATATGAATTTGGAGGGAGGGGAGGAGAATTCAGGCCATAACACCCCCCTAAGTTATACTTTCCAGAAAATGTGGTAGCAGGAAGCCAGCATATTTCTGTTTGGGTAATGGCAGCGATTTGTTTCGTCTTCTCCCTACATGATTTTCTCTATCCCTGTCCCAAGGTTTGTTCCACTAAGTTGTGATAAGATCTCTTATTCATGCAGAAAATGGAGTGGGATCTCTCACCAGCCATTTGTTCCTAGAGATGGTCATTGAAACCTGCAGCATCGTATGAGAAGCAACACGGAAATAAAATATTCAAATATGAATTAAACAGTCATGAGGCATTCCCATATGGAAGTTTAAAAACCAGATATAAAACTATGTAATTAAGAGAAAATAAATTGCTAGAGTATGCATTAAAATTGAGCAATTTCCAGCCTGAAAATCTCAGTTTACAGGAAAAGAAATGTTCCATATTTATGGAATAAGATTGGAAGTCAGGTACATCATTTCCTAGCTTTTAATAATACATAGTAAAATATATATCCTTATATTTGACAGAAAACATAATTTAGTAGCATAAATTATAATTTGGGGGCATGAAAAAGAAATTCCAATAAATTTAACTCTAACTCGATCTTAGATCAGCAATCAGCACCAAAATCCTCCATAATCTCTCTGGCAGAATTTGCTGTAGATTTATATATTGGGAGATCATTGAAACTTAACAAATACTTGCTTTTCAAATTTTCTGATGAAGCAGCTAAATTGGATTCAGTTGCTTATATTAAATAGCCATGCATCACTATCAGCAGTGGGCTTTCTCCTTCTCAAATGTGCCATCACAGCATTCATGTTAAAAGTATTTTTTTAGATGCATTTCTTAATACCCTCAAACAATTAACCAAAACTTCATTTGAGCTTTTCCTGCCAAGGAAACCAAAAGTGCCATAATCTTTCATATTCTATCAAACTTGTTTCCCATACTGCACTTAATGAGTGCCTCTGAATGATGAATGATCACTTGCTTTGCTAAAACACTGATGTTCTCCTTCAATGCTTCTTCAAAATCTTAATATGATGATGGTCTGTCTGGTTCTTTTCTGAGGCGTCATCAGCAACTTGATTGCAATCTCCAGGACTGTAATGTTTTGGGTAAAATCCTTCCATTCTTATTAAATAATACTCTACTTATCAGGGAAGAAATATCCCTAATGGTACAAATTTCAACTATTCAAACATATAGTATTCTCAATGCTCAAAACTCCTTGAGTGAACTATGTGCATTCTATGTTAATCACAGATGAGCATGTATTTTATGCATTCATTTATTCATTAAATCCATTCATCATACAATATTTTTTGGTACATGTTATGGTCCAAGCAGTCTATTAGGGTTTAGAGATACAAAGATGAAAAAAGATGTTCTACATCCACAGAAGGCATATAGTACCTTATAATGCCTATTCCAATGCAGGACTGCTAATTGTTGCTTGAATTTAAAAGCAGGCATTACTGGCTACAAAAAGAGAATCTCTGTGTGTGTGAGTACATTTGTGTATGTATGTGCCATTTGTGTTTCAAGAGCAAGTGCTGGCGACATAACTACTTTATTAGTGTGTACAAGCACCAGTCCTTTCCACAGAGCCTACCCATGAATGCTATCCTTCAGATGGTGCTGCAACCACCATTATCAGAAGCATGATTGGAGTCTGATTCACAAATAGCCTTCCTTCTTTTACACTACGCACAAAGGTAGAATAATTACTAGTCCCACTGACACAAATCATTTGAAGCCATGATTCCATTTGTGCTAACAGTAATATTCTTGTTTATTCTGTTTTCACTTAATTTAACTAATTATTGTATTAGAGTTATCCAGAGAAGCAGATCCAATAGGAGATACAAACATATAACTGAGGTGCATATATATATATATATATATATATGTGTATGTGTGTGTGTGTGTGTGTGTGTGTGCATGTGTGTGTGTGTGTGTATGTGTGTGCAGAAAGAGAGAGAGAGAGAGAATAAGGAATTGGCTGATGCAATTATAGAAGCTGAGAACTCACGAAATCTATAGTTGGCAAGCTGGAAACTCAAGTGCATGGATGGTATGGTTCCAAGCCAAGTCCAAGGGCCTGAGAAACAGGAGAACCAATGGTGCAAGTTCCAGTCTGAAAGCCAGCAGGCTCATGAGCCAGTATTTCTGTTCCAGTACAAAGGCAGGAAAAGACCAATGTCCCAGTTCAAAACAATCAGACAGCAGGAATTCCTTTTACACAGTCTTTAACCAACAAAACTATAAACAACTATTGAAATATTTAATGGGGCAGACACTTATTATACATGTTTAATTTGGATTCGTTTTTATTAATTTTATCAAAAAATACTAAGTACATGGTTTATGTAGGGCACAGTATACAAGGCACTGAAAATAAATTGCTAAGTAAGAACACTGACAAATTCCCAGTCTTCTTGGAGCTGACATGGAAGAGATGGGTATGACTTAAGAGTATGACTTGTGGGTATGACACAATTGAAATGAGTATGACATGGGAGAGATGGGTATGACTTAAGGGAATGACTTATGGGCATGACACAATTTAAAATATATTGTAATTGTGATAAGTGGTAACAAAGAAAGGCTCTTAAAAAAACCTCTGACCCAAGTAAGGAGGCCAATAAAGGATTCTTAGAAGTGAAGATGTGTCTACAATCTCAAGTAAGAAAAGATGTATGAGGTGAAAGCAAGTTTGGCTGGGAAACAGGTACATCATCTAGGGAGACAGAATGAACTTTAGTGACAAGCAGCTAGTCACACTGAGGAACAGAGTAGAAAGCAGACAGAAAGTAGCAGTGAGAAATGTGAGAAAAGGAGAGAGTGAGTGAGAGAGAGGATGCAAAGAAAGAAGGTAGATACCAGCTAAGTTTGGCATTAGAGGCCATGTTAAACATTTTTGGTCTTATCTTAAGAGCAATGAAAATTCCTTAAAGTATTTTTAAATAGTATTCTTTACATAATTATTCAATCATACAAAAAGAATTCTTTGAATGTTTACAAATTGTAAATCTCCTGAATATTTGCTAATTCATCATCCTTTAACCAATGAAGAACTTCTTTATAAAATCTTCATAAAATTTTAATTTATCTGAAAATGGTTGAAGTCATTTTTCTTTTTTCTCAAACAGTATGAGCCTGGGTGGGTTTCTTGCAAACACGCCTATTTTTACCCCAAGGGCACATGACTGATTTTCTCTTCAATCAATTTTTTTCCTAGAGAAAAATCTGTACACAAATAAGAACATTCCACTTTAAATTAATTAACGTCATGCTGTTCGTCTTCAATATGTCCTCAGTAATAAATGAAAGGAAGTCACTAAAGTGTGGCACTATGCTTACTGAATCTTAATTACAAAGTTCATCCTTTGTCATGTGTTCATTGACACAACCTTCCAGCATTTCCAGCCATTTCTCTGTATTCTTTTCTCTGAACTTAGAGTCAACCAGCAGTTCTATGTTGGTTCTGTTCCTTTGTTCCTCAGGGATTCATGAATGATAAACACAGCTAGATTATCAGCAAAAGTTTATTATGGAAACAATCTCTATCACTTTTCTTGTAAACTTTTTTTGGCTATATGCTAATTCTGATCTTCAATTCTTTGAAATGATGTTTTAGCTCAGTCTTTATTTTTGGAACACTCATCAAACCAGCCATATTCTGCTTTTTTCTCACCTTTCTTTGAGCTTTTCTGAAGTTTTCATATATTATAGGATACTATTCTTTTTCAAAATCAGGAGAATTGATGGTTTTTTAATAAAGGCTCATTTTTGTCCTTTCCCTCTCTTTCTCCTTTTCTCTCTTTCTCTGACCTAGACACAAATTTTTCTTTTACAGTGTAGTTTTCCCGCATCAGAATTAACATTTCAGGGCCAGGTGTGGTGGCTCATGTCTGTAATCTCCACACTTTGTTTTGTTTTGTTTGAGACAACGTCTCGCTCTGTTTCCCCGGTTGGAGTGCAGTGGTCCTATCTTGGCTCACTGCAACCTCCGCCTCCTGGGTTCAAGTGATTCTCCTGCCTCAGTCCCCCGAGTAGCTGGGATTATAGGCGGGCACCACCACATCTGGCTAATTTTTGTATTTTTAGTAGAGATGGGGTTTCACCATGTTGACCAGGCTGGTCTCAAACTCCTGACCTCAAGTGCAGCCTACCTCGGCCTCCCAAAGTGCTGGGATTACAGTCGTGAGCCGCCACGCCCCACAATCTCTACACTTTGAGAGGCCAAGGTGGGAGGATCACTTGAGCCCAGGAGTTCGAGACCAGCCTGGCCAACATTACGATACCCCATCTCTACAAAAAAATACAAAAATTAGCTGAGTGTGGTGGTGCACACCTGTAATCCCAGGTACTCAGGAAACTGAGGCATGGAGAATCGCTTGAACCAGGGAAGCAGAGGTTGCAGTGACCTGAGATGGCGCCTGTGTAAAAAAAATTCATATTCCAACCTCTAAGCTCAGCAATACTGAAATTAAGGTCTGGGTTGTTGCTTGCCACTCTCAAAAGTTTAAACTTTGTGCTTCTTGGTAAGTCTTGTCACTGAACTCACATACTTTACTCCTTTTTACTGTCTGGTGGTTCTTTACTTTTTATATTCTTCCTCCTATTCTATCTGTTACTCTATGGGAACTTCACTTGCCTTGTGTTCTATGTCTCCTAAACAGATTTAATCCAGGCCTTACATCAATGACAAACAACGCAATGTCACATGGCATCTTGTCCGATGAGTCTATATTCCAGGACTTTTTGATGACTATTTTCTGCAAAACACTGTATCTTTGTCATTTTTATTATTTCAGATAACTGACTTACATAGCTGCTGAGAACCAATAAAACAGAATCACCTTTATCCCAAGTTGTGTCAAGTTTAAACTTGCATAGTTGAGTATCACATTCAAAATCTCAATCTCTCAGATGGCAATATCTTTGCTGTTGCCTACTTTTGCATTCATCATCATCATCATTGCCGCCACCACCACGAAATTGTGGAGAGTCTTTTGTTGGTGTTCCCTCTGTTTTCCTTCCATCCATGTTAACATGTGCAATTGTTTGGTCTAAAGATATCATTATAGTCTCTAGATCCATATTTAAGGGCTCTACCATAATTTTGCTATTTTGAGTTTGACTGTCTTTGATACATTATTTATAAAGGATACAGTACTGAAATTGAGAATGACTCTCTGTTGAGAATGACTATACCTTGAGAAATATTTTCATTCATTTCTTCTGTCATCTATTAGCTGTTAAGCCTCTTCATCTAAACTCATCTGCTTTGTTATTTCCCTATGAGACATAATATTTAGCTTTTTTTTCCCTTACATTACTGCTTATATATATTTGTACAGTTAGTATTTCTTGTCAGTTTTCATTGATGGAATTATCATCGAAGTCATCCTGAACTTCTGAAGTTCAGAAATTTGCTGAGTGTCTGAACCCCGGATTTCCACAAATACACATTTTGAGATGGTTGCTGCTGAAAAGGAATTTGTTTTTCACTTTCTGGCATAGTGTTAGATCTACCTTCTCAGTCCATTCCTGCAGTTTCCTTTGCCAGTTTAATTGTTCTCCTAGTCATAGTACCCAAAATGAAGAAATGACTGACTTAGCCACAGAAATGTTATTTGCATCTCATTGTGTACCTGAAAGAACTTCGGCCTCACTTTTTTTGTTCATTATAATTCTTACTGTGGGAAATACAACGCTGGAACACCTGAAACCTGACACTCCGCCTCAGCGATTTCTTCCATAGGACACTCATGTATGGTAGTTGTTTACTATCTTTCCTAGTCGCCTGACCCTGGAGTGAATAAGCTATTATCTCTTTTCGCAGACTTACCCCTCAGGTGAGTCACTGAAGCACAGACACAGGAACAAGTTGACTCTGTGTCAGAGGTTTCTTCACCAACA
Source organism: Macaca mulatta (assembly GCF_049350105.2). Taxonomy (NCBI): domain Eukaryota; kingdom Metazoa; phylum Chordata; class Mammalia; order Primates; family Cercopithecidae; genus Macaca; species Macaca mulatta. The sequence continues at coordinate 29,650,436 of NC_133408.1, forward strand.
AACAGTTTAATCAACCTTGGTCACAACAAACTCCCTTTTCTCCTTTTTTTTTTTTTTTGGTCCAAGGAGTAAGATTTACTACTGTATGGCCTGCACTTCAGAGGTACCTAGGTCTTCAAATTCCCAGCTTTTCTGCTTTCGATTAATGTATATTCCTATTTATGAAGATTCAGCATGAATTCAGCTGCCACGTGTGGACTGCCCTGGTGACCGATGGCTACTATATCCAGGCTTCCGGTTTCCTGGAGCGTCACTACCTCTGAATTAAGGTATTTAAGGAGTTTGATAATTTTATTTATTTATTTATTTATTTATTTATTTATTTATTTGAGAAAGAGTCTCACTCTGTGGCCTAGGCTGGAGTGCAGTGGTGCAAACATGGCTCACTGCAGCCTCGACCTTCTCAAGTGATCTTCCCACATCAGCCTCCCAAGTAGCTGGGACCACAGACATGCACCACCATGCTAGGCCAATTTTTGTATTTTTTGTAGAGACAAGGTTTTACCATGTTGCCCAGGCTGGTCTCAAACTCGTGAACTCAAGCGATCTGCCTGCTTCAGCCTCCCAAAGTTCTGGGATTATAGGCATGAGCGACCATGCCTGGTTAGTTTGACATTTTAAAGCTGTCCCCTTGGCTTCAGGAGAGAACTGGAAGGAGGCAAGAATTGATACAATGCGATCAGTTAGGGGACTTTCACATCAAATAAATGATGGCACCTTGGAAGAAAGTGTTTGAAATGGGGAAGGAGAAATGTGGACAGATTTTAAAAACATTAAGAAAGTAAAACCTAGTGGGTCAGTGGAATAATGAACAGAATGTGGGATGAAGAGAAGAGGGAGGTGTCAAGAATGACTCCTAGGGCTCTCTGACTCAGATTACAGAAGGGAGTGTCATTAACAGAGAAAAAGAATATTGGAAAGACACCAGGTTCTGCAAATTGAGAATGAACAGCAAAGCATAAGATTGTGAGTTTGTTCTCGTTGTTCACCCCCCACTTATAACAGAACATGCCGTGTTTGGTTTTCTGTTCCTGTGTCAGTTTGCGGAGGCCAACAGAGCTGAATGATGAGAACACATGGACATATTGTGGGGAAACAACTCACACTGGGGCCTATGGGGATGCTGGGGAGGGAGAGCATCAGGAAGAATAGCTAATGGATGCTGGGCTTAATACCAAGGTGATGGGCCGATCTGTGCAGCACGTTTACCCACGTAACAAACCTGCACATGTACCCCAGGGGTACATCCTGCATATGTACCCCAGAACTTAATAAAAGTTGGGGGAAAAAAAGATTGAGAATGAGTTTTAGGCAGTTAGAGGGAACTTTTAAGGATACGAATGAAAAAGCTGACATCTGAATAAATGCTCTTCGCCCATTTGATGACCAGGTTTGTTGGTCTGCTCAGGCTGCCATAACAAAATACCATAGACTGGACGTTTTAAAAAAACAGACATTATTTTTCCCCACAGCTCTGGAGCCCAGAAGTTCATAATCAAGGTTTGATGGCAAATTTGGTGTCTGATAAAGGCTCCCTTTCTGGCTTGTAGACAGTCACTTTCATGTGTCCTCACATGGCCTTTCTCTGTGTGTACAGAGAGAGAGAGAGAGAGCTTTCTGGTGTCACTTCTTATAACAACACTAATCCTATCAGATCATGATCTCACTCTTAAAACCTCATTTAACCTTAATTCCTTAAAGGCTCTATCTGGAAATACAGCCACACTAGGTTATAAGGGCTTTAACATATGAATTTGGGGGAGACACAAAATTTAGTCCATAACACCAGGTCAGGGATATAACTTGGTAAATTGTCTTCATATAGGTGCTGATTAAAGCAAGGAGCACAGATAAGACTGCCGTGGGAGAGTACAAAACAAGGGGAAGAAGACAACCAGGCACTGAATCTTGCCCATTCTGAGTTAATGAATGAGTATGGGAGAATCATCCTGTAAAGGAGGCAAAAAGGGAGTTGTATAACAGGTATAATGAAAACCATAAGGCTGAAATCAAAGAAAGAGAATGTTAGATGCTCATGAAAGGCCAAAAAAGATTATAACCCCCCAAAAAAATCCATTTTGTATTTTGTGACACAGAAATGGCCTTAGCTAGAGATATTTCACAAAAGAGCCCAACTTTTTTTCTCCCACATATGAGTGAGAACTTGTGGTATTTATTTATCTTTCTCTGCCTGGTTTATTTCACTTGACATAATGTCCTCCACGCTCATCTGTGTTGCTACGAATGACAGGATTTCATTATTTTTTATGGCCATTGTGTATATATACCACATTTTCTTTATCCATTCATCTGCTGATGAATTCAGGTTGATTCCAGATCTTGGCTATGTGAATAGTGCTGCCATAAGCATGGGGATGCAGCTGTCTCTTTGACACACTGATTTTCTTTCCTTTGGTCAAACACCTAATAGTTGGATTGCTGGATCATAGGGTAGTTCTATTTCTAGTTTTTTGAGGAACCTCCATACCAATTTCCATACGGCTGTACTAATTTATATTCCCATCAACAGTGTATAAGGGTTCCCTTTTCTCCATATCATCACCAGTATGTGTTATTTTTTGTCTTTTTTAATAGCCATTCTAACTCTGGTGAGATGATACCTCATTGTGAGAAGGATAGTGGATAGGGGAGGATAATGAGAAGTTGGGTAATGAATACAAAGTTACAGATGGATAGGAGGAATAAGTTCTAGTGTTCTACAGCACTGTAGGATGACTATAGTTAACAATCATGTATAGAATCTTTCCAAATAGCTAGACAAGAGGATTTTGAAGTTCCCAATACAATGAAATAATAAATATTTGAGATGATAATGTAATAATTACTCTGATTTAATTACTGCTAATTATATACATGTATCAAAATATCATTTTGTACCCCATGAATTAGTACAATTATTATATGTAAATTTTTAAAAATTTTTTAAAGAAAAAAATGGAAAATAGTGCTGAATGGTGGACTACAGCAGGTTGAGAAGACAGCGAGGAAAAGAAGAAGTTTGCCTATGTAAGAGACAAGAGGTACAGGGGCAGACTTTGAGGGTTATATAAGATTTTTTTTTAATGGAGGAAGCTTAAATATGTGTTGAAGCTTATGGAATAGTCAGGGCACAGAGGATTTTTTAGGGCAGCAAAACCATTGTGTATGATATAATAACAGTGGATATCTGTCATTATACATTTGACAAAACCCATAAAATGTACATCATCAAGAGTGAACCCTATGTAAACCATGAACTCTGGGTGATAATGATGTGTCAGCTTCATTGATTGTAACAAAAACCACTCTGGGGAAGAATGTTGATATGGAATGAGGCTGTGAATGTGTGAGGTTGAGAGGTATATGGGAACTCTCTGTATGTACATTTTTGCTCAATTTTGCTATGAACCTAAAACTGCTCTAAAAAATAAAATATAGAAAAAGAGATGAAAATTATTCACTTCAGATAGAGGCAGAGAGGCAGGGGAGAGACAGATTAAATATACCTGAGAAAGTGGGTGTGGTATTTTACAAAAAAGAAAATAAATAGCCACATGAATGCTAAACGCTAAAGGCAGACAATCTCAGCGTCTTTCCCCACTCCACTCCCAGAATGCTGGAATCAGGATCTTACCCTCAAGGATGAAATTGGAACACAATTTGCTAGAGACTGTAATTAGCTTAAAGTGGAAATACCTGAAGACAATGACATGGCGGTTCCTCAATGTAAGACTCTCCCAAATCATCCTACAGTAAAACTCTATGTTGCAGTCCCTACCTATACATTTAGAACATTAAATCTGATGTTTTCATCCTTCTAAATCATGAGCAGAAATACCAGATATTGAGGAAGACTTCTGAAATGAAAGCTAGAAACAAAACTAACAAACAGGAAAAAAACTTCCTGCAGCTTGAAGGAAAAAACCATGGAGAGGAAAAAAAACAGACTATAAACTATCTACCATTAGTCAGAAAAATTAGAGAAGATATTATATTCATGGAGTATGATTAAAAGCATAATAACAGAAAGGAAAAACACAACAGCAGATATGTGAGATAAAGTTGAAGAAATCTCTCAGAAGTAGAACAAGAAGTTAAAGAGATGAAAAATAGGTGGAATTTAAAAAAGAATGCAGTGCAGGATGTCTCACATTTGGAACAAAAAGATCTCTAACGAAAGAACAGAAACATATTAATGATATAGCTGAAGCAAAATTTCCAGAATTGAAGAACATAAGTTTTTGAATTATGACACCTCCTGGAATGCCCCACTCACCACACAAAACAAAAAAAGGAAAATAAGCCCATGCCAATGCACATCATTGTAAACTTTCAGAACACAGAGGACAAAGATTCTACAAATTTCAAAAAGATATTAAAACATAAATAATTTTTTATTTTTAAGATAAAAATTTAATTATTTTAAGATAAAAAAATATTTATCTTTTACTAAAAGTGAAATCAAGTGACCTGCATGAACAAGATTTGAAATGACTTTATAAACAGCAACACAAGAAACAATCAACACTGGAGAAATGCCTTCAAAATCCTGAAGGATAATGGTTTGACAATCATATTTCTACCTCCCTCCAAATGATCATTAAAGTATGAGACTGAATAAAAACAACTTCAGACATGAGGGGTTTCAAAACTTTTACTTCCCATGAATCCTTTATCAAGAAACAACCAAAAAATATCTAAGATAGTGCTTCAAGACAGGAAAGAAATCAGAGTTCTGGGGAAGATGGGAAGGAAGGTCCTAAGATGCCAGCCCTACATCCAGCAGAAAAAGCAACCATTCTAGTAGAAACATTACGACAAAAAGAGACAGAAAGAGAGAGATATCATGTCACCATCATACTCTCCTTTTAACATAAGGATAGAATGTTCCGGTAACGATGACCAAGAATCTTTTGGTAGTTGAATTCTTCTGAATATATTCTATAAAATTTCTACTCTCCCACTATGTTCTGTCACTGTGGACCAGATAAAGATGTTCATTTTCCCCACCTTGGTATTGACTTAGCTTCAGGTATGACACCAGGAGTTCAAAAGCAGAAAACAGAATGCCCCACAATCTCTGATCACATTTTTTTCATAGACATAGGACCTAGTCCACACTCTAGCCCTGCTGGATACCCTAACTGTGGTGAGCCCTGTTTTTCTCTTACATTACTCACAATCTCTCTGTTAACTTTCCAAAGAGACGTTGCTGTAGTTCTCAAGGAAGCTAAAGGCATGAGACTATGAACCTTAAACCCTGTTCAACCTATCTTTTGCTTGGAAGCTTTTTCTAACAGTGGAAGATTCCTCCTTCTTTATACAGTTTCATACTTGCTACTCAGTTTTCAAAACTAAAGGCAAGGAAATAACTTATACAAAGTCAGGATATTGATCATCTCAGAAGAGGGTAGAGTGGAAACACAATTGAGGAAGAGAATTGGTGTTTCTTAACCTCAGTAGGGGGACATAAGGGTGGGTTCATTTTGTTATAATTCTTCATTCTTTATTATTATTTAAATTCTCTATATGAGCTCTTCAGTTCCAGTTATATATTTGCCAACTAACAAGAACAAAATGAAGAAATGGAGGAAACACCATGAGTAAAATGGAAGGATGGGAAGGAGGGAAAGTGAGGAGAGATGCCACAAGCTGCCAATTATTGTTGAGTGTTACAAAAAGGATGGATTTTAGGATATAAATTAGATAGAGAAGAAAGTAAATTAAAAATAGTGTCAATGAGCTGGGAAAGAAGAGTGATCAACGGACTACCAGTCTCACTCACGTGGGAGTATGGTCACGGTGACAGCCCTGGACAAACAAGCTGGAAAAACAGAGACTTGTTGCCTAGTTCGTCATTTAAGAAATCGGGGACATAGCAAGTATTGTTTTGATATCAGTGGATACATTGCAGAATGATTAGATCAAATGAATTAATATATCCAGCATCTCACACACTCAGCATGGTGATGGGAACATTTAAAATTCCACTCTCCAGATCTCTAAAACATATTCCTCCTGTCTCAGTGAAACTTCATACCCTTTGATCAACATCTTTTTATCCATCCTTACACCCTATGCCCTGGTAACTACCATTCTACTCTCTACTTCTATGAATTTAACATTTGTAGATTCCACATATAGGTGAAATCATACAGTATTTATCCTTCTGTGCCTGGCTTATTTAACTTAGCAAATGTCCTCCAGGTTCATCCATGTCAAGATTTCCTCTTTTTTAAGGCTGTATAGTATTTTGTTATGTCTAACTTACTATATCAACCAGCTTTAAACATGGATAATGTACTAAGGCCAAGTTGGTATGACAGTCATAAGCAATATAAAAAATTGGAGAAAAAAATGTTTGTAGAATTTGCATGTGATCTTGAATTTGATATTTTATTAGAACAGCTTCTCTATCACACATCAGTTAGTTAAGTTTTCTACCTCCGTGACCTCTTCCTCCCTCTCTCTCTGTATATGTATATGGATATGGATATATGGATAAAGATATATGGATATATAAACATAGCAGAATTACTGCAATTCTGAAAAAATGAAAATCAAAAAGAAGAAAACAGCTTAATATTAGCCTGTACCAGGATAACCATACTCATAGCTACACATTTTCATCACAGATATATATCTTACTCTCACATATGCTATATATACATGTCATATATGTCATATAAGGTGATGTGATACATGTGATTTTATATGTGATATATATCATAAATTATACACATTTATGTCATACATCATATGTTATATCACATATACTATTTATGTCATATAAACAGATAAATATAGATATAATCAGTGCTGAAAATACGTAGTGGTTAGTACAGATATCCTGGTACAGTCTTATATGAGGCTGCCTTCTTTTCAGTCCCCAGAACTGCAATAACTGAAAAGCAATCTATTGCCTCCTGTACAATTTATTACCAACTCTTTATACTTCTCACTAACTCTGCTTATTTCAAATGAAGCAGAAAAAACTTTTCAAAATAAATATTAGGAAATAAATATGGACTACTTGATTTTCCATTTTTCTCCCAAAATATGCTCCTGTTGATCTACCTTTGTAAGACTACTTGAAAGTTTGATAGAATCAATGATCAAATGGGGTTCCATTTCTAAAATATTAATGTCATTTGCAATGAAGTCACTGTAAAATTTTAGTCCTTTCAGCCGTGACAAATTAATCGGTGCTCGACCAATTCCATATTTTAATGGAAACCAAAAACTGTTTTGGCTACCTCTGGTACTGGCAATTCTACAGGCAACAAAATGTCTTCTGAGGTCAGTGCAGAATGCTACATCAGCATTTCAATAAACAGTGCTTTAAGCTAGCAATGCCAATTACAATGATGTAAAGATCCTATGGTTCTTTGGCAAGAGAAAAAACATTTATTTGCCAAATTTTACTTTACAGTATTACATCTTTCCTCTTACAATTTTATCTGTCCATAATAGTCTTTATTCTCTTTCTTAAATGTTCAGGCATAATTGCTCTAACTCCTTCAGAACTGGTCTCCTCCCGCTCACAGCTGATAATGCTGTGTAGTTTCTATGTCATATAGACAATCCATAAAGAGCTTGGGCTTGAAAACTGCTATATCAAACATGAAAATAAATATTAAACTTATTGAAATACATACAGTGTACCTAATGAGAAATTAAATATAACCCGCAGTATGTTTCTATTTCTTCAATGTTTGAAAACCTATTTAGACACAGGTTAGAGAAAAAGAAATATATTTGTGGGGATCTAAAACATTTACCCCCTTAGCTTAAACATGTCAGCCCTCAGAGTAGTTAGTCTGAAACTCACGTTAACAAAATCAAAAGTGACAAACTCAATTCACATACTTCAGAAAGTGTCTTTCCAAATATTGGCCAGAGATATTTCCCACATTCTGGACAGTGGCAGCAAAAATGTGTGATACAAGGGATAACTAAGCCTTTGCTAAACAGGAAAGACGTGTCAGTACTACTCAAAAGATGCCAATATGCTTGAGTAGTAGAAGCACGTGGGAATCTGTTTTAAACCTAGTATATCCTTGCTAGCAAACCTTTTTCTAGCTATGGCAAAAATACCTAACCAAAAGTAACTGATTTCCTACCCAATTAATACTTTTCTTCTAACAAAGTACAGACTTATACTTTTAACAAAGGAACTATCAAAATATTTTGTTATTTAACAAAAGAAGACACCAGGCTATAAAACGCCGCTTTATGGAGTTGAAAGGTACTAGCCTAGAAGTCAGAATCTCTGGGTTAAAACCAGGCTTTCCAATGACAAGCTGTAGCCAGTTGCATTTAACCTGTATAGATCTTAGCTTCCTCATCAGTAAAATAAAGACACTGGAAAAATTAATGCCTAAGATTTGTTCATAGCACCCTATAAAATTAATCACTACTTAAAAAAAAAATTCAAATGTATGCCCTGCTGTTTATCACTGTCCTAATTAGAGTAAATGAAGATTAGCCTTTAGTATACATAAATACCAAGACTTCTCCTGATCTGTTTAGTAATAAACTTCTCCTGGTAAATCTTCCTTTATTCTTGGGAGCAATTTAAACACTGAAGATAGCATCCTTCCTGCAAAACAAACTTCTCAAGAGGTGGATAATGACACAACAGCTAATCTGATTTTTTTCCTACCTTTAAAATCATACTCAATTCTTTATCAAATTTACATAAGATGCCTGTCATATGTTTTTCCTTTTCATGTGCACAATTTATCTTCCTGACCTCTCTTTTCCATTAACAATTACTTTCATTAAAAATAAGAAAAACTTATATAAAAACAAGACTTTTTTTCAGGTTCCAATAGTTTGGGGCCAAATGATTTATTTTCTTCATCAACAGCAAACTTTTTATCATCCTATCAGTCTGCCTAGAGCATTAAATATTTAAGAGGTAGTTAACGGGAAGTCTTTACTAAATCACTAAACTCACTAAATTACGAAAGCCAGAGGAGCCAAACATTTCTTGAAATTCCTGCCAAATGTACAGTTTGCAAAGCCACGCTAAAAGCATTTTGTTTGGCACTTTCATTTAAGTTCTAAACTACTCTTTTGTTACACTCTAAAAATGTAGCATGACAGTCTTCAGTTTCAAATAACTTGACATTGCCTCCTCAACACATCTTTACTAATAGCATCAGCAAATGAGATAGGAACACAAATATGAAACCCTATAAGCCCAGAATGTGTCACATATGAATGTCCAACATCTATGAAAAAAAAAAAAAAAAGACAAAGCTGTACCTAACCTTTAGTCAAACCTTAATTTAAAAGTAAAACTTGGAACCAGCCCAAATGCCCATCAATGATAGACTGGATAAAGAAAATGTGGCACATATACACCATAGAATACTATGCAGCCATAAAAAAGGATGAGTTCATGTCCTTTGCAGGGACATGGATGAAGCTGGAAACCATCATACTCAGCAAACTAACATGGGAACAGAAAACCCAACACCACCATGTTCTCACTCATAAGTGGGAGTTGAACAATGAGAACACATGGACACAGGGAGGGGAACATCACACACTGAGTCCTGTCAGGGGTTACGGGACTAGGGAAGGGATAGCATTAGGAGAAATACCTAATGTAGATGATGGGTTGATGAGTAAATGGTACATGGTATACCTATGTAACAAACCTACACGTTCTGCACATGTACCCCAGAACTTAAAGTATAATAATATAAAAAAACAAGTTACTTAAGCTCACAGATACTGTTTTAACTGGCGGCCACTAATAATCATTAGTAAATGAATATATTTTTACTCCAATTTTCCTTTTCTTACCTTCATAACATGTTCCTACTCCAACAAGTCTACAATTCTTCTAGGATAACCTAATAGGCACCACAAAGTCAACATGACCCAACCTACACATTTGGATCTCAACATCTCTTCTCAATCATGATTGAGTCTTTATGTAAGTCTGTCCCCTCCCACTTTTTTCCTTCACACTAGCACTAACATCTCAGGTGTTCAAACCTGGAAGTCATCACTGGTTCTATTCTCTCCTTACTCCACACATCTAACTTATTTTCAAGTCTTGTCATTCCTACACTTCAAATGTATCTTACGTTTATCTGTCACTCATCTGCACTGCTACTACCTTCATCCAATCTGCTGTTGCTACTGTCCTGCACTACAGCCACAGCCCTTTAAATGGGATCCCTGTATCTACTCTGTCCCTTCCAAGCTACAGCACAGCAGTTAGAGTCAGATTTGTCAAATAGAAATGCCTTTCTTGCTTAAACGTGTTCAAGGACTTTATAATGCAATTCAAAATAATACCCAACTCTTCCCTAAGCCTCAAAGTCCATATAAATCCAAACACCTGATGCCCTTCAAGGCTCTCATTTGACTTCTTATCCGCTATACCTCAGCCTCCCTTTCTTCCAGTTTTTAAACACAGCCACCTGTCACACCTTGAGGAAAATGTCCCTCTGTGGAGTGTTTCCTAAGGATCCCATGAAGCACGTTTCACACCCCTTTTTCTCCCACCCTCACTCTTTTGATCTCCACCACATACTCTTTTCATTGCCTTCACAGCAATTACCACCATCTGCAATTATGTCATTGTTTGTTTGCATAACTCTTAACTTACTTTCTACTCCACTATAACTGACTTTCTACTCCATTAGGCTGTGAGCTCCAGGAAAGCAGAAACACTGCCTCCATGGTATCACCTGTGCTTAGCTCAGTGCTGATGACTAGAAGCTCAACAAACACAGGCAGATGTACAAATTACACTGGTGGTGTGTGCTGAATTACGTTTCCCAAAAATTCATGTGTTGAAGTCCTAACCCCGAGGACCTCATAATGTAGCCGTATTTGAAGAAAAGGTCTTTAATGAGATGATGATATTAAAATGAGGCTGTTAGTGTTGGTCCTAACCCAATCTGACTGGTGTTCTTATAAGAGGAGGAAATTTAGACACCAGGGATGAGAGCACGCAGAGCAAAGGCCATGTGAGGACACAGTGAGGAGGCAGCCATCTGCCAGCCAAAGAGAGAGGCCTCAGAAGAAACCAAATCTCACTTGACCTCAGACTTACCAGCCTCCAGAACTGTGAGAAGATAAATTTCTGTTGTTTAAACCACTCAGTCTCTGGTATTTTGTTATGGTAACCCTAGCAAACTAATATAATCGAAATTAAAATGTCATAGAAAAACAGATCCCATTACTTTCCTAAGTAGTATTGTTATACATCTGAGTCATGTTTGATCTTGGATTCATAATTATAAAACAGTGTAGAGCAAATTCCAGATCTGTTTTATTACATAGCTAATCTGGTAGAGACAGATACCTTCTAAAATTTTCGCATGAGTTTGGCAAACTTCTAAAAAGTTTATCAACTGATTTATCAAACATCTATTTTGATCGCCATAAGTCACAATTTTGGCTAATACCCTACTTCAGTAACACATTCACAGCAGCCTACCTCATTCATCTGGTGATAGAATTACTCAAATGTATCACCATCAGCCATTATTGAGGCTGAAGCTTACACACTGTGTCTATTTATATTGAATACACTGTACAAGAATAATGTAGGAAATAAAAATTCTTTCCCAAACAGAAAATAGTAATTTTGTGGTGTTTTGTAATTGTGTTCATCTCAGTTTACAAATTTAAAATGATTAATCAATACTAAAGTGTTCTTTAGTGTCGTCTGAAAATCATTGTAAACCAAAATTCTACTTTTTTCAAAATTTTGAAGCTCTGAACATTAAAACAAATCTGTAACCAATAATATTCGATGGGTCTAAAGTGGCTGGAGAGTAGGTTGCATTTCTGCCCCTGAGAAGGATGAATGTCAGAGACTTGCATATGGTTTTTGTTTTACTAACAGCTGTAAATGCAAAATAGATCCAAAAAAAGATTTTCAGCATATAGTGTTATCAATATGTTTGGGCAGTTCCAGTGCTTACAATTACTCCGCAATTGAAAACATTATTCAGTTACCTGGCATGCCATTCATTTTGAAGTTCAAAGATCATAAACAAATTTTCAAAATCTTGCCAATATTTTTTTGACGATAGGGTTTAATGGGTTTCAGAATTTTTGTTTCCCTTTTTTTCCTTTGCTGCTACATATTTTCAGCTGTATTATTTCCCAGTATTAAATGCAATGATTTTCTAAATTCATGGATATAAAAACTATGCACCAAACAAGAAGCAAATATAAAAAGTATTTTATGCCCAGACCTAGTTCCTCCAACCATGTCTCATTGTTTTTTAATTCCATCCAAATTGCTTAGTGAGGAATCACTTCATTTTGCAAAGAAATAAATATTTTAAAACTTCTGGGACTCCATAATATTTTCACAAAAATCTCAGAGTTGAAGAGACACCAAGAAACATTGAAATTCCTTCATAACTTCTTCTACTTTAAGTTTTAGGGAGACAAATGAGAACGCGTTCATTTTTGAGAAAAGCAAATCAATTCCTCATCTTTTTCTCAGGAAGAAAGAGATTTTTAGCTTGGCCTCTTTCACTGTTTGTCAGTTACCAATGTTAACTCCTTCCTTATCAGTTTCCATATCATCAAATAAAGTAACATACTTCTCACAAGCACAGGACATAGTAGGTGCTCGACAAGTCCCGAAAGGGTAAGTGGAAAATGTATAATGTTCTGTAGACTGTAAGGATACAGCACAAGCAATACAAAGAAAAAGTTGGTGGCCGTTTTCCCCAGATGGTTAAAATTTTGGTTATGGAACATTAAAAAATGGCTTCTTGTCCTCACCACCCACATTGTGAAGCATCACAAGTTTTTCTCATAGTCAATATCTGCCAAAGTGCTTTAGGTCAGAGCAGGTGGTATGACATCTAAGATGGTAGCTTTTTCCCAAGTCATTCTCTATAACATACATGTCTGTTTACCCTGAAAGGAGGACAGCTATCTAAACTCTTACTACACTGAGGTTGAATCCAATAAAAATGAGATCAGAAGGACCACTGTATGTGGCACTCTGGCGTTTCCCAGTATTGTTTTTATATTTATTGCAATGGTGGATGTGGGGAGTGCCAATGTTGTGTTCCTCCCTTCTCTAATCAGAAAGCAACTAAACTGCTATGCTCTGCTCAGCCAGAAATAATTCAGGCAATCTAAACTTATTAAATCAGCATACACAGTTACAAGTCATAAAGAGGAATCGGGCATATTTTAATAGTTGGAAAGATTCAATTTTTAATATAAAAATATATACCCAAAGTTTGAGAGGGGAAGAGGACACCCAGGTCAAAGCTGTGGCCTCTGCACTCTGTAGTCTTCATTTTACATTAAATAATTTCTCTCTCACAATTATCAGTGCCAGGCCTTCTATATATCATCTATCACTGTGGCTTCAAAGTAGTGCAGTTAATCTAATTAGGCATTATTCAATTACCTTTGTTAGGGAAAAAAATATATACTTTCTCTTTCTGCCAGAGTCATAATAATTAAATGGAGAAGGGTTAGAAAGAGCATCCATAAGCCCAGATTTCCAGGCTTTTTGAGCCAAGATTAAAGTAGAGTTTGGACAAAAAGTTGATTCTGGCATTTCTTCTAGTTGGTGGATTTAATATTTGCAAATCACCAGTGTCAGGGAACTGCTTACTTTGGAGGAATCACTTGCTAATTTGTGATGCAAGTTTTAGCCCTAAACTGACATTACACTCTATGACCTGTGGACTGGTGTAGAAATATCAAATATGGAGACATGAAAATGAGCTTGGCTCATGGAACTTTGCCCACAAAGGCCATTAGTCTGGTCTAATAATAAATGAAGGCAAGAACTAATGACCGCAGTGAAAGAGTGATGGAGTGATATCCCAAACAATAAAATGGCTATTTTGTGAGAACTAAAGTAAGAAAACCAAGTCATCATTAAATGTTAAAGGATATATTCATTTTTTGAGCAATTACATATGTATAATTAATTATGTTTTTAGCATACATTATCTCAAGTAATGCTATCTAAAAATCTCCATTTGGATTTCTAAACCTTAATTATGTTCTACAGAATCTTCTGATTTCCACTATCAACAGTGGGTACCTGTTCCTCTACCAGTCATTGCCATTTGAGTGAATGACATTACCATTACCCACTTGTTTGCTCTGAAAATGTCAGAAGTTATCTTGGATTCCTTATATCCAATCTCTCGCCAGGTCCTGTCATTCTAATCTCAAAATATATCTCAATCTGGTCCCCGTCTTGTATTTCTGAGATGAGACGGGTCTGTGCCACCATCATCTCTCAGCTGGTCAAATACTATAGTATTTTTACTACTTTCCGCTACAGTATTGCTGCACACTTTGACACTCTGACAGCCCATTCTCTGCACTGCAGCTTAAATGTACACCAAATGATTCTCTAGCTTAATATCCATTAACCACTTCCCATGACTCATAATAAAAATTCCAGCTCTTTCCCATGTCTACCTGACCCTTGGGAATCTGGCTTCAGCCTGCTTTTCTGATATCCTCTCAGTCTCCTCCACCTTCTCACTTTATCTTACTCACACTGACTCCCTTTTATTTCTTCAAAAAATATCAAGTGTATTAGTGTTCTGAGGATGCCACAACAAATTACCACCAATTGGGTGGTGGCTCAGTTCATTTGTGCTGCTATAACAAAATATCTAAGGTGGAGTAATTTATGAAGAATGGAAATTTATTTTTCATGGCTCTGGAGATTGGGAAGTTCAAGATCAAGGCGCTGGCAGGTTCAGTGTCTGATGATGGCCTTGTCTCTGCTTCTCAGATGGCACCTTGTTACTGCATCCTCTGGAGGAGACAAATCTGCGTCCTCACATGGCAGAAGGGAGGGAAAGGCAAAAGATGGGGGCCTAGCTAGCTCCTTCTAGCCAATTACAAGATTATTAGTTCATTCATAAGTGCTCTTGACCTAATTATCTCCCAAAGGTCACACCTCTTAATACTGATGCATTGGGGATTCAGTTTTAAATGAACTTTGGAGTGTACACAAATATTAAAACCATAGCAGGTGAATTAAAGCATCAAAAATGTATTCTCTCACAGTTTTAGAGGACATAAACTCAAAATAAGGTGTCACAGGGCCATGCTTTCTCCAAAGACTCTAAGGCAAAATTCTTCCTTGCCTCTTCCTAGCTTCTGGGAGTTCCAGGTAGTCCTTGGCTTATGGCAACTGAACTCCAATCTGTACCTCTGCCTTCATATGGCCTCCTCCTCTGTGTCTGTCTTGTTTTCTTCTATCTGTTATAAAGACAGTTTCCACCAGATTTAGGGCTCACCTGGTTAATCAAGGATTATCTCATTCTGAGATCCTTAATTACATCTGCAAATATAATCTTTTTCCAAATAAGTTCACATTCACAAGGTCTGGGGCATGGTTATATCTTTTTGAAGGCCATCTTTCAACTCACTATACCCACAGTATTTTATCTTTACACTTTGATAATTCTAGCTCCCTCTGTCTGAAACGTTCTCTTTCTAGAACTCTGACTCATTATTCAGGTCCCAGATCAGATATTATACATTCTTCTTACTCAGTCCTTCCTTGATTACACTATTTATAATGGCCTCTCTTTGTTACTGTTTTTTCCATCACACTGCTTTTTCTTACCATGGATTTAACTAAATCTGGGAAGTTTGCTTTTTTTATATACTTGTTATTGTCCGTCTCCCTCACCCAAATGCATCCCCATAAAGGCATAGACCCTGTCTGTCTTACTCGCTGCTGAGTCCCAGCACCTCGCAAAGTGCCCTGCTGGAAATAGCTGCTCAGTACATATTTACTGAATACATAAATTAAGCCCTTACAACTCTGTGAAGTAGGATGAAATTAGGCATCTGAAGAGTAAACTTGGAGTAAATTTAGGCTAGCTTGCAAATCAAATCAAAATTTAATCAAGAGGACCAGGATACAGTCTCAAGAAGGCATGACTGAATTATTACTGATATCATAAAAGAGTATATAATCAACTGTATCGTAATCAATCTAAAGGAAAAAAAGGTATTTCTTTTTTCCTTCTACCAAAAGAGAGAAGATAATCTGCTTGAAATTCAGAAAATGGCAGTGTGTCTGAAGAATGATATAGAATGCTCTCTTGTGGACCACAATGAGTCAGTACTGACTCTGTAATTTGTAGGATACAGCACAAAGTGAAAATTCAATGTTGTTAGTTAAAAGAGCAGGAAAACGTGCCAGTATAAGTGTTAAAAAATAAAAGTTTTTCTTTTTTCTGCATTCTCCACAATGTGGTGTTTTTTATTCACTATTTAATGTCTTCCTAAGTGAAGAAAAATTAATATTTTAAATCATTAGCATGAACTTCACTATTTATCTTTATATTGTTCAATGTTAGTTTTAAATGTAAATACAAGAGCATTTAATTTGTATGTGAAATTATTGAAATTACACAATTCACATGTTGTAGCTCATACGTGCATATATATTTCATTCTTACCAGCAAAGGAGAAACACACACAAACCTAACTCAACTGTTTTTATTTCACTTCTTGATTGCATGCACATTTTACCAATACTTTCTACCTTCAGTTTACTGATGAATTCAAAAGGACTGAAAGGAAAAGAAACTATATGTCTGATATGGTTTGGCTGTGTCCCTACCCAAATCTCATCTTGAATTGTAGCTCCCATAATCCCCATGTGTTGTGGTGGGGAGATAACTGAATCATGGAGACAGTTTCCCCCATGCTGTTCTGGTGGTAGTGAATAAGTGTCATGAGATCTGATGGTTTTATAAGGGGTTGCCCCTTTTGCTTGGCCCTCGTTCTCTTGTCTGCCGCCATCCATGGAAGACATGCCTTTCACCTTCCGCCAAGATCCTGAGGCCTCTCCAGCCCCGTGGAACTGTGCGTCCATTAAACCTCTTTTTCTTTATAAATTACATGGTCTCTGGTATGCCTTTATCAGCAGTGTGAAAATAGACTAATACAAGGTTGCTCTCTTTTTCCTCCCATGTCATCATTTTCAGCATAGGTGGGTAGCTAATACAGGAAAGTAGCATGAGTATGAAAGAATAGAAGTGTTTGTCCCAACACCATGTCATCCTTCTGGAATCTAAGCAAGTTCTGGTGAGAATGGAAAGAATGGCCTCTTGGGCTGTCAGCTTCGTGCTTACTTAATACAAGCAATACACTTTGACTCTCTCTGAACTCCCACACATCCTGGGTCTACTGGAATTCTGTGTTCATGGAGCATCCTATTGTGCTCAAGATGCTCAATGAAAATAAGGTAGCAAGAAATGGCAGATTCACATACTGCATATATGTCCTCTATTCATTCACAGGCATGCTCCTTTGTCCCAACAGACTTCACTTACAAACACAAGTCCAAAGATAATGTTATTTAAAATGTCAGAACAACAGCACAGCATTAAACCAAGAGTGGGTTCCTTCTGTGTGTTGGCCCAGTGTGACTGCACAGGTTGCACACCCTTGAGGCTAGCCCTGCAATGAGTATTCTGGTATTCTAGGCCAATACACTCTTATAGTAGAGATAGATTCATCTGGCAATCATCTTGCTGACCAGGATCATTAAGAGCATACAACCAATTTTCCTTCTCTGTGTCTATGATTCATTAGCAATCTTGCAGTTATAATTTGTCTTCCTAATGTAGACTTTTCTCCAGAACAGCAAAGAATAATTCATTCAGTCAGAAGTTAAATTTCTCACTGTAGTTCAATATTGTCATTTTGCACAAAGGTATTTTGAATTAGTTGACAACAACAACAAAAAAATGGCCAGAACTTGACCATTCCTAAATACAGTCCCAAAATCAAGTGTTCTGGACATACAAAGGTGAAGACTAAGTAATGACCAAAGCTGATTGAAAATTCAACAATTCTGCATATTCATGTCCTAGCAACTACCCAAGATATGTACCTCTATTCTTTCACCTTCTGCCCAAGAGAATGTCTCTCTTAAAATCTTTTACCTGAAAGTTTATGCACATCAAGTAATGTGAGAAACATAAAATGAAGCACATTTGGAACAAAATGGTTAACTTATTTCTAAACCATTGGATATATCGAATAAAGAAAAGATCACCAAGCGATGATTTAGAGCACCTGAACTGTAGTTCCCAGATCTGCTGCACACTAGCTGGGTGACAAGGGCAAGTTTTATAACTCCTCTGTGCTTTAAGTTCCTTATCTACAAAATGAGAATTTTAGAATAAATATTCCCTAAGGCTTCTTTCTGATTTATAATTCTATAATTCTATTGTACCTGGACAATGAAAATCAAGCATGTCTCTTATTGCCATAGCTCTGAGGTATGAGGATGTATTTTATACATTTTGTGGGCCCCAACATGGAGCCATCTCAATCAGGCTGTAAGAAGGCCTGTGGAAGAAGGTGGGGAGAGGGGGGTCCATTCATCCAAGACCTGATTAGCAAATGTGTATTTAAATCTGTGCTGTGCTCCTGGAAAACAAATTGTCTCTCCTTCTAAAATAATAAAATTAAAAATTTTTAAACAGAAAATATTCCCAGAGTCTTTTCAGTGGAATATTTATAGTTTGTTTTTTGTTTTTTAATTTTAAGTGGGATTTTGAAGTGTATACTTTCTAAAAGTCCATAGGACACTGTTCATTAGTTCATGTGATAAGCTGTTCAATGTTTTAGGCAACAATGAGAAGAAGCAAGATTTTTTTCACCTCTCCAAATTCTACCTAAAAATTTTTAAAAAATATATTCAGTTTCCCATGTTATATCATCCTAAATCTGGACTAGAAAAGCTTTCTCATATAGTTATTACTAATCTCTAGTGGATCAATTTGATGTTGGCTCCCTTTAACACATAAAAAAGTCATAAAATTTGCCACCAGAGTAGAATTGATCAGGCCCTTCCTAAGACTCACTGTAATTTATTAATCAAGTCATTTAACTTTTAATATGAGCCTCTATGTACTTATTAAAAAAAAAAACTAGACATCTCAGTTATTTTAAATTGAGCCTATTCCATTGAGTCTACTATAAAATTCTAAGACTCTATAGTTCTTAGTTTATATTTTCTATCATTTTGGTTTTACTAATTAATGATTTCATCATACATTATGCTTAGACTTGTATGATCACAAAATACATTTGCATGACTTGGATCCTAAATATTATAAAAATTTGTAACCCAATTATATATATATTTCAGTAGGTAATAAAACGATGTTTAACAAAACATCATTTCAAAATAAAATGGCTTTCATTTCAAAAGTAAAATGGCTATTGTTTGTTGAATGTTTTGCTTTAAGTCATTTTTAATTTTAATGCTCAAAATATATTTTGACACGGGCATAGTGATTTTCATCACACAGTTGAGAAAACAGAAGCTTGGAGAGGTTAAGTAACTTACCCAAGTCCCCAAAGCCAAATACAGTCAGTCAAGATTCCAACACTCTTTCTCCATAGGCCATCCTTTTGAGTGTAGATAACGCCACCTTGTGTCTGTCTATGACAGCCAATAATGCCATTAACAAATGAACAAAATGACTTTCATAGGTCCAACAAAATCAAAGCCAGGATACAAATTTTCAGCCTACATCATATAATTTTTAAGGTCTTCAGTAAGAACTGTTTTACTTTTCTAAAAAAAGGAGGAAATAATCACAATTAAAGCAAGCTAAAGAGCATTTAAAACTCAAATCATATGACAAGAGTAAATCGTAAAGCTTAATTCTTTTTTATTTCCTGCCTCAAAATGGATCTAAAGCATGTAACTAGGTTCAGAAGTCAATTTATTACCAATATAATCAAGGGAAGAGGAAAAGTGAAGAAATAAAGAGAAATCAGTCATTAAATATTCTCTAATTAAAGTATATCATCTAATTTTCTTACCACTTGCAAGTAGACAAAAGAAAGTTATATTTGAAATAAAGAGTCCTGTGGATAACACTCAAGATACATTAAAATAATATGGTCTCAATTAATAAAATGATATGAAATTTGATTGCCTATAACAGTCTTTTTATGGAAAAAATAATAATGCACTGTAGCTTAGAGCAATAATGTGAAATACACCTGTAAACCATTAAGAAGCCTTTTGTTACAAAACTGAACTGCTGATGCAGCCCTGGTATCAGCAAATACACCATTTTATTGACGACACTAAGGCCCACAGCAATTCAACAGAAAATTAATTAGCATCAGCTCACCATAAATCTCAACAGTATTAGCTAAAATGCCAATTTTGTAATCACTTTTCATTAAAGCCAAAAATACTAATTAAAATTGATTTTTGCCTGTACTTTGGTGAGCGGCTGCCAGTTAATGGCTTTCAGTTGTAATGCAGACCTTTACTTAAATTAATTTTGTATGTCGTCTCCTTCTCTTTTGTAAAGATAATACAGAGTGAAGGGGTAAGAGCTGTGGATGCAGGAAAGGGCAGTTCACATGCAGAAAGAATGGTCCACATGTAGTGGACATAAAGTGTTCTGAGTCTTTTACTAAAGTTTGCATGACCATGCTCCTTTGTAATCTGTTTTTGAATATTTTATTTCATGAGCAAAGATAAATAGGGCCTTTAACAAATAAATCATAAGACTCAATTATTATAAGAGGTTTGAATAGTTAAATAACATATTTCTTTTGAAGAATTTTCTGAGTGAAGTTACATTCTTATTTATGTGATGTGATCCATCTGTAAAAAGCTATCCCGTGAACTTAGTCCATGTTTGGAGGCTCAGCAAGAACCAATAAGGATTAATTAAAGTCTCAACATGTGTTAAATGAAAACTAATAGCTATATAAATGTCAAATTCCTTTTATTGGAGTTAAACAGAAAAAAAATAGCAATCCATAAATCTCTTAAAGGGTAATCCGCAAAGGCTTTAATTGTTATTTTAACTTTTATTTAATTTTTTTAAAAAAGGCATGGTGCCAGAGTTGAGGTTTTGGTAGCATCAAGATGAGTTACGTAAGGATTAGGGGTTAGGTTTTTCCAATAAGTAACAGAAGAGAGGGAGCAACTTCTATTCAGGATCTCTAAGGAGCCCCAAATTAGAACCAGAAGCCATATTGTCGAAGCAAGTTCAAGGTTCTAGAGTTCCTTAGATGTCGAATGAAAAGTTGGTCAATATTTCTAGATTTAGGTTAAGAATATAGAGAAAAGTATAAAAGGGTTCCCAAATAAGAAATTCAGGTCAAATATTCTACGATCCATTGAAGAGAGGTAGGAATAGGCAATGAACACATTTCACACATGATGTCTAATGTTTTTATCCATGATGTGCAAGATCTCATACAAGATGGAGAGAACTGCATGGAAGCTCCATCATTTCCTATATGACTCTTTGACCTTAAGGCCTTCACTCCCTACCATGATCCCTACCCCTGACTACTAAAACTGCAAACTTAACACTTTCTATTACATTCTCATGAAATATCAAAATAGATTTCTTCCTAAAAGATTAAAATAGCAAGCTTAATAAACAAATATCTGAGTTGATAAATAATAGATATATATCTCTCAGATTTATTTGCAGTGTATTAACACAGAGGAGTTAGTACAGACTTGACATTGAGGCAGCATAAATTCTGACCATTAAGAACCCCTCAATTCAGAATTATCACTAAATAGTTTCCATCCCAAAATGGGACAAAGTATGAATGAAAATTTCAGTTTGGACCATCAGTTCATAAGAAGAAAGTAATCTTGCAATCCCCATGAACTCATCTATCTAGGTATGTCCTTATCGTCTTTTTATCCAAGCATATTTTGTTTACATATCTGGGATCATATTTTAGATTCTTATTTTTAAGTACCATGGATGAAATATTCAAAAATTCTGCATGTAAGATGACATTGAAAAGGGATTTACAATTGATACTTGCCACTAGATTATTTGTCAGGCATTCCCAAAATCTAAAATACCCCAAATCTTACATCAAGTCATTTTACTTGATTTTTAATGATACAGAAACTATCCACTCATATCTAGTGGCCCTTAAGTGTTCTATGCACCTCTACTCTGACGTATGTGTTTAGTAATTTTCCAAGTGCAAGCAATTTAGTGATTGTTGGCAAGTATTTTTCCCGCTTATTTTAAGTTGTCATCAAATATGGGAAGAGTTTCTATCTAACTTAGTTTCAACAATAAGGCATAAGAAACACTTGTCATTGTCAATGGAAATACAGTGAAAGAAAAAAAGAAAAATTCAGCAAACTATCTCAGAAACGACTTTAACCATGATGATATGGAGTCCATCTAAAGCTATAGTTAACTGGATTCCTGAATTCATGTTAAATTGTGTAAAAAATCATTCATAATCAATGTCTTTCATAATTACCACTTCTCTTGAATTTATAACTTTTGGTGATCATTCAAATGCCTGAGGTTAATTTATTGTCTACTTTTGTTTGATTTACATGTGGAATATATCTTCTGAGCTCTTATATATTAGGAATGTCTTTCTACTGCTCAGAAACATAAAAGACAACTTGGGGAAATGCACAATTTAGCATTTCAAATTTCTTCTCTCAAAATTCTCCATTTTAATGTCATTTCATCATGACATTTAGTACTAAAGAGAAGTCTGAGGCTAGTCTTTTCTTAAAAAAATCATTCTTTTGGAAGCAACTTAGTAAACTTTTCACCAACAGAGAAAGTACCAGATGTTTTTCTGATTAAGAAAAATATTTGTAAAGCTAAATCTAGGTGTGGACTTGTAGGATTGATTTTGCATAAATGAGAGGAAAATTTTAAATCTGTATACTGATTTTTTTTTAAGTTTGTATATTTCCCTCTTTTCAGACTGGTTATTGCTGCTAAGTGTTCTAATGTTTATGTCAGATACCCTACAACTGTCAAACATTCTACAAGTTCGTTTCCTCTATATGTATTATCTACTCATTTATTCTTTTTATTAGTCTCTCTTTATTCTCTCTGATCTTAGAGAGCTTCTGCAAGTGATCCTCCATCACGGATTTAATCCTTTTATGGTATTAACTCTACCTTTCACTATACACTTAATACTTCTCATTATTACTTCTATCATTATGTTACCTTTCCATCTCAACCTCTGTCTTCCTAATGACTTTCTGTTTCTATTTAATAGAGGCCAGAACTTCATAGTGCTATAAAAGATGGTAGTATTCTAATAATTTTTTCTGTCTCCTGCTATGGATAATTTGAAAAGATTGTTCTTACTCTACCATTTTAGGATCTATCCCATCTTCATTTTAGAAGACTTTTGAGAGTTCTTCCATTTACATTATCTACTCCTGCTAACAAAATAAGAATTTTCCATATCTAAAATTTTTTAAAAGTCAGAGTACATACATTTATTTCACTTAGCCCAACTTTCTATTTACTTGAGTGCCAATTAAATCTCCTTCTAAGACATAGGATAGATTCATGTATAAGTTTTCTAATTATTAATATCAGAACTAGCAGGATTTAATCCAATGTAGGTCTGTTGGAGTTAAAATATAATTCTTACTCATTCCCATAATCTGATATTGTGAAAATATGTTATATAGGGAAATCTAAAATCTCCAGAAGGTAATGCTACCAGAATTCTTCATACCTTTATTGGGCACAGTAACCTTCTAGATACCAGTGTCTTCAAAATTGTTTTAGTTTTAGGTGTGGTTTTAGATATTAAAATAGGTACAAAATCTGCATGGATGAAATATTATTGGTAATAATTGAATACAGCAGGGCAATGCTATTCAAGCTGCCACAAATAGTAAAATCTTTGCAATAGAACTCTAGCCAGTTTCCTGGCTAATATTAACATTCTAATTATTTTATGGAAATTTTACTGAAGTCACTCATATCTGCCAAATCAAAAAAAGAGTTTATTTTTACAATTATAACATCAGGTAACAGACAAAAATTAGAAAAGCTTTCAGATATTGCCTTAAATTTTTCTTCATGATAATATATATAACAGAACTGTTTTCAATCAAGATGGAAAGAAGACTGTGATTTCTGATAAAGTGAAACTAAACAAGGGAAGACCTATCGCTGTCCCACTCTAGTGCCTAGGCAGAGCTTCCAGGCCACAGTGCAGGGAAAGGAAACTCAGGCAGAACCCAGTGGTCTTCCTGAGTTGAACTGAGTTAGGAGTCCAAGGAGGCCAAGGTGGCTAGAGTTCATAGGGCAGAGTGCCGGAGCATAGAGTCCTGGACAAAGAGCAAGCCCCTGAAATATGCAGAGGATATAACTTGAGCCTCAGCAGAGATTAACCTCAGCAGAGTGTTAATCTTTGCATGTGTGTGAGGAAACTACACAAAGTCAAGGAGAAAATGCCAAAACGATTACAAATAATATTCCCAGGGCTGACACATAACCAGGAATAGTTTGTGCTCCTACTAGTCAGACTGAAAAAAATCTCAGAATTCACAGGTCATTAGGTAGAGTACTCAGAAAGGTATTGCCTTAGTAATAAAGGATAATTAGCCCCAGACTACAGGTTTCTATGATCTCACCTAACAAAGCTCAAAAGCAAGACTCTGATAAAAGTTTCCAAGTAATGTAACTACATCCCAGAATAAAGGTCAAGAATATTTGTAGGAATATAAAAATAATCAAGATAAAATGTATAATGTCTGTCAGCCAAGTAATAATTAGTAATAATTACCAAATATGCAAAGGTGGAAAATATGATCTTGGATGAGGAGAAAGAAATCAATCAATAGAAACAAATCAAAAATGTCACAGATGCTACAAT
Source organism: Macaca mulatta (assembly GCF_049350105.2). Taxonomy (NCBI): domain Eukaryota; kingdom Metazoa; phylum Chordata; class Mammalia; order Primates; family Cercopithecidae; genus Macaca; species Macaca mulatta. The sequence goes on from NC_133408.1 coordinate 29,675,129, forward strand.
TTGTACATAAGGACATTAAAACACACCACAATTCCATATATTCAAGAAAATAAAGAAAAGATTGAGCATGTTAGGTAAAGACATCGAAGAAAAAGAAGATCCAAATTGAATTTTCAAGATAAAATTTTAACATCTGCGATTTAAAATGCACTGAACAAAATTAATAGCAGATTAGGTTTCAAAGAATAAAGATCAGCAAATATGAAAACATAGCACTAGAAACTGTCTAAAATGGAAACACAAACTGAAAAAGACTGAAAAAGAAGAAGTAATACAGCATTAACAAACTGTGGGACAACTTCAAGCAGATGAGTATATATGAAATTGAAGTACCCAAAGGAGAAGCGAGGGAAAAGAAAAAACTGTTTGAAGAAACAGTGGCCTAAAATTTTCCAAATTTGAGGAAAACTGCAAATTTATTGATCCTAAAAGCTCAACAAACTTCAAGCACAAGAAATACCAAGAAAACTACACCAAGGCAGATGATGATCAAATTTCTTAAAACCAGTTATAGAGAGGAAGTCTTAAAAGCAGAGAAAAAAAAAAAAAGATTTCTCAAAAATTTAAACAGACATGCAAAAGGCATGTAGATTAACAGGAGTGTGAGAATCTTTCTTATGTACAATAAATTTTAAAAATATTAGGTAAAATGATGAAAGGTAATAATGATAACATAAGGATATTAGTAATTCTCCATATTTCTTTATTGAGAGCTTATGATGTGCCAAAAACTGTGCTTAGAAAAGTTTTTAGACTTTATTAGAAATAAAATGAAAATGGATTGTGGTTTTTGTTGCCAATTGAATTATGTATTATTTATTAAAGCATAATATTAGTAAAAAAAAAAGCAGAGAAAAAAACATTATGTGTAGGGAAACAAAGGTAAGAATGAAAATAGATTTCTTATCAAAAACAATGCAAGCAAGCGATAGAATGTATTTAAAATACTGACGGAAAAAAAACTCACCACCTAGTGTTCTATACCCAGCCAAATTATCTTTCAAAACAAAAAAAGTCCTTCAGGAAAAAGGAAAAGTGATACTAAATGGAAAAATGGGTCTACACAAGGAAATAAGGAACACAGAAAATAGTAAACATACAGACATATATAAAGGTTCATCTAAAAACAAAACTGATTTTTCAATCTTCTGCTAGTAAGACCTCTCTCCCTGAAATGTTGCAAAGGTCTGAATAGAACTTATGGTTCTCTGCAATCCAATAGCAGTGGGCAAAAAGAGGTCTGGAGTCACACATTGGGAGTCTGATAACTGTTTCTCTCATCTGAGATGATGTACTGTGGTACAGCAACCAGGTCTCTCTAAAATGCCTACACAAGTAGCCAGCTGAGGCTTTCTCTCCCTCTCTAGTCAAAGAGAATACACCTAAACTCAAATTTTCATGTTACTGGTGGTTTTTTCCTCCCTGGAGACAGGACTTCGGTCTCCTACAGACCTCACATAGTATCTAAGTACTGGGCTTCAAGATTACCCAGACAATTTATACAGAAAGCTGTCTTCTAAATTCAGATTGCCTGGTGACCCAGTCGTCTATTGTAGGCCCGCTGACCATTGTTGTTCTTACACTTACTCAATAGAAGAAAGAATCACAGGAGAATGGAGACCCACCACGCTAATGCAAATACATTCCATTTGTATTAGACCACCCAGGCCATGGCATTAACTCCATGACATGAAGAAAATGCAGGCACTATATGCTTCTTTCCTTCTTGTTGGCTCTTAATTGGTAGACTTTCCCCAGTAAATCCTTTTCCATAAATCTTAGTCCATATTCTGTGGCTTCTGGAAGACTTCCCAAGCCCTGCTGCCTGACAAGTGGTAGTGACCTCGAAGGGCTACACTTGCACCACACTTTGTCTTTTATATTCAAGATGATGACATCAATTACTATGTATTTCAGGTCACCCGGTGCACAGAGAAGAGAAACTCTTATGTTTTTTAACAGATTTCAAGGTGCCAAGGAGGCAAAGTTTGCATGACATATTGCAACAACTTTTGTTTCCTAACATTTCCATTATTACATATTATAGAAATCATCTTATAAGAATAGAACACCTTCATCCTGACTGTACCATGCTTTCCTACACGTGGCTGAGAAGCATAGGCATTCCCAGAATAAAGCACAGTCATAATGTGAACGACAAGAGAAACAGTGGGCAAGTTTGCCAAGTCATTGGATAGGCCACTCATAGGGTTCTCAATTCAATTTTATATACCTTAGAGTCAGTGGAAATTCCTTTCAGATTCTGAAATTAGGTTGATGCTCAAACTTATGTTAAGATGTTATAAGGTTTTTTCTTTTTTCTATTTTTTTAAGCATTTTTGTGAGAACATAGTACAGACTATGTCAGCCGAACTTAAGCTGTGTTATTTTAAATGAGAGGTCTTTGAAGTCACATTGTATGTGTGCATCTTGTTTCTTTTCCTTTATGTTGAGCTCTTTCCCAGATATTTTAATGATCCCTCATGTAAATATGTTCTCAACGGTTCTGTCTCACAAGTTCTTCAGAAACATAGAGTTATCCAGATCCAAGGCTATACCCTGCTATACCCATAAAATAACTTTGACAACTGAAAAATGCAAATGGGCTGTCACTCCCACATTTCTGCTGCTGGGTGTAAACTACTACGTTCCACTCATTCTCTAAGTGATAATGATTTGGTTCCTGCAGTCAGAGGTCACAGGACTGTCACCCAGTGGTATCTTACCATAAGTAAATCCAAACATTGATATTAATTAGAGTTGCAATATTATTTTGTGGCAGGATGCTATGGGAGGAATCAGTTTTGATACCACCCGAAGAAAACAAGAAATAAATGGTTCTTTTAAAATGTATATCAGATAATGTCAAACTTCTGCACAAAACCATCCATTTCCCAGTTCACTCAGAGATAGACTACAATGACCCAAATGATCTCCTGCCTCTGTCCTTATCCCCACCTCACTCACAGTGTACCAGCTGCTGTGTTCACATTGAAATGCAGGTCACTGCTTTTATGGTCTTTGCATTACCTATTCCTTAAATTTTGAACTTTCTTGTCCAAAATATTTTGTGTTACATTTTCTCTGCTCCATCAGGTCTCCATTGGTATATCACCCTGTCAGTTCAGCCTTTCCTAACCCCCAATATTAAGTATCATCCTCTGACCTCGTTTACTCCTGTTTTTTTTCTTTTTTCTTTTTTTCTTTTCTTTTCTTTTTTTTTTTTTTTTTTTTTTTTTTGAGACGGAGTCTCGCGCTGTGTCACCCAGGCTGGAGTGCAGTGGCGCGATCTCCGCTCACTGCAAGCTCCGCAAGCTCCACCTCCCGGGTTCACGCAATTCTCCTGCCTCAGCCTCCGAGTAGCTGGGACTACAGGCGCCCGCCACCACGCCCGGCTAGTTTTTGTATTTTTAGTAGAGACGGGGTTTCACCATGTTAGCCAGGATGGTCTCGATCTCCTGACCTCGTGATCCACCCGCCTCGGCCTCCCAAAGTGCTGGGATTACAGGCTTGAGCCACCGCGCCCGGCCTCTTTTCTTTTCTTTCTTTTTTTTTTTTTTTTTTGCATAGCATTCATCAGAATTTAATATGTGATGCACACACATGCTTGTTTATACTTATTCTCTCCCTTCCATGATGTAAGCTTATGAGAACAGGAATTTGTTCCCTTTTGTTCACTGCTACATTTTAAACACTAAAAAGGACACTAACACAAAATAAGCACTCAATAGCTATTTTCAAGTGAATGAATGCCATGCAAATGTCATGCCATCACCTTTAAGAGAACTGCTTTCCAGGTTCTATCAGCACAAGGTGGACAATAGAGTGTAATTACATGTTGATGGAATTCTGGGCCACAGTTTGGAGAGACAGTGCTAGCTTTTAAAAGTTCTGGTATCTTCTGTTCAGTGGAAAGAAGAGAAACATATTTTCAAATAAGTAATTGCACACCAGATGTTAGGGTACATTGATTTGCTCCAGTAAGGGGATCACATTTGAAACAGCAGTTTCATTTGAGGTAACCACCTGTCATTTTCCTGAAGTCATCTATCTTCAGCACCAGCCATATTGGAGAGATAAATGAGAATGGAGTAGCAATCAATTCCCCCGAATCTTTCAAATATTGTATTGTGGCACTAATCTCTAATGATTCTCTAGTGATTCAGCATTGTTTGGGTCAAAAATCTATTTTCTCCCCTTTATAACTTTATTGTATGCATTCTATATTTTCTTAACTTCTTAATGGTATTTTTAAAATGTTTTTAAATGATAAAAATTGTATACATTTATGATATATGTATATTGAAACATGTATATATTAATAATGGGTAAATACAGCTAATTAAAATATGCATTATTTCATATACTTATCATTTTTGGAGTGTGAACACCTAAGATCTACTCTCCTAGCAATTTTTAAGTATTCAATTCATTGTTATTAACCACAGTTACCATGCTGTACAATATATATCTTGACCTTATTTCTCCTCTCTAACTAAATCTTTTATCCTTTACTAACATCTTCCCAATTTTCCCCTACCTGGTTGGAATTCTGTTTATCAGCTCACTCGCCATAAGCCCATGACTGGTGATCCACAGTAGCATTGTAAATTAGTGTCTATTCACTATTATTTGGCAGTACCAAATAATCATATAAATGACACAACTGTGATGGCAAGTAGAAATAGAATAATTTGAAAATCCTAGAATGAAGGTTCACAGCATATGCTTGTTTTTTCTCAAAGGTACTTTGAACTCTCTTCATTCATAGATGCTGAGTCATTGGATCGATCCATTTGATAATTAGGAAAAAGGCTATAGATTCTCTAACAGTGTAATTTATTGGGCCTGGAGTAGAATCTTAGTGGACTGACCAGCTATTTTATCCCCCTCTACCTAATACAAGATGCAAGTAAGCCTGGCCTCTGCCTCTCCAGCATTCAACCATCCCCACTGCAACCCAGGAACCAGTTGTACCTGCAGCATTTAATAGTATGCCGATCTACAGAGAGCAATCTCCAAAACCCCTTTCCAAGGGCAATGCAATAGCATTTTTCTCACCCTAAAAAAATCTATTTTTCATGATTTTGGCAAATAAAGTATATCCTGCCCCAACTGGGTCATGTTAGGTAAAATCACCCCAATTTCTGAAGCCTTCTTTAGCTTCTTCTTCTCTATAATTACCAAGGAATTTCTGACATCTCTTTTTATTAAATATGGGCCAATATAGGTTCCAATAAGCTAACTAAGTAAACAATTAAAGGTATTTTCAGAGTGAAAACGAGGTAAGTTGCCTTAGTAAGGAATTTCCCACAGGTTAAAGACTTACGGCATCTTTATGCAAAGAGAGAACAACTTTTCCAGATAGGGGAAGTGGGTCTGCATTGGTTGCCATGAGAAGTTCAGTGGTATTGGCAGTTTCAGCTTCACTGGGGCTTCTTATTCTCCTAGATATTGCCAGCCCAATTCTGAGTTTCCATTTTCATATAAGAGACATTTGAACTAAAATTTTGACTGTATTCTAATTTAGTAACTAATTAGGTCAAACTATTCATTGGGTTCTTGACTGACTCAGCCCTATGACTTCAAACAGTTGTTGAATCTTTGGCCAAGTAATAAAACATTTATGCCTTGCTGAAAATCTAGAAACTTACCCTTGGTTATTCTCCTCTGATCTGCCCAGTACTATTAGAAAAAGCCACCCCGCTACATGACCTTAAATCCCACATACCTCTACTATTTTCCTAAGGTAGCAAACATTGGATTTACCAAAATTTTGCCTTCAAAGGGTACTTTATTATAAATTGACCACAGATTAAAATTTTAAATAAGTGTCTTATTATTGAATACAATAAATTTCAGGATTTTTTTTCCAGAATCCTCAAGAGATTTCCACTGTCTTCAGTCCTACTATATCAGATCACATCCATTTCTATTCCTGGTAACAATTTCTGCATTCTTCATTGCAGCCAACAGAAGCCTAATCCAGTTTACTTAAACAGAAGAGGGATTTTCTGGAAGGACACTTAGTTAGTTATGTGTTTCTATGTAACAGATTATCCAAAGCTTAACAATGGAAAACAACGAGCAGATATAATATGTCACGGTTTCTGTGGGTAATGACATCAGTTTCTGTGGGTAATGGCTCAGCTGGGGGTTTCTGGCTAGAGGTCTCTCACAAGACTCCAAGCAGGTCTAGCCAGCCTCCAGCCTCACCTGAAGGAGGATCTGTTTTCAAGCTTACTCACATGAGTTAACACACCTCTGGTCCATGCTGCTTGTTGTCCAGACATGGACTACCAACCAGGTAGTTCCTTGCCATGCAGGTCTCTGTAAGGTCATTTACAAAATGTCATTTGGCTTTTCTCAGGGCAGGCAAGAGAATGCGTACACCGATGACAGAAGTCACGGTCTCTGTGTAGCCTAATCTCAACAGTAACATCTCATCACTTTTGCCATATTCTATTTGTTAGAAGTGAGCCATTAGGTCCAGCCCACATTCAAAGACAGAAGATTACTCGAGGGCACAAGAATCAGCAGGGAGAGATCACCAGGGGCTATGTTAGAGCCTGCTTGCCACAGATCTCCAGTACCTTACATAATTGACAAGGGGGCTAGAGAAGCCTCCCACAAAGCCCCAGGATCCAAGAGAGGCTAAAAGCTAATAACACAGCCAGGTCATGTCCCAGAGATGATGTGACTGCAATGCTATCACAGGACACTTCCTGTTTTTCTCACTAGCACTGCTGCACGCCTGGACTTTACTCCATAGTGCCCACTAACTTGAAAATCTTTTAATTAATGATAAGATTCAATGTCCTGGGCTTGAACATTCATTTGCTTGAGGCTAACTCAGTTACCTGAGCCCTAGCTGCTAGGGCATTGAGAGAGGAATATCTGCCTCCTTTGTCTCTTTGTGGGAAGTGGAGCCTACCTGAGGCTCCCCCCAAAACAGGAAGGTTCCAGATTCCAGATGAGTAGAAATAAACAATCAGACAGAGACTTAGTTAAATTTACAGATAGATAAAATATCCCTTATACATGTTAAATATATACAAAGTTTCCTAAATTGTTGTCTTTTTGCACATAAAAACAAGTAAAGGTTACTATTTTGATTAAAGTTTCAAAATGTTTATGTTTTCATAACATATCTCTCTGTCTTCAATGAAACTCATTTCATTCTTCTGTTTCTAAACAATTTAAAATATATACAGGATTGTTTAATCTGGTTTCATAATATATTCAAACAATGTCAGACATGTGGCCAAAGTGTCTGGCTGCAAGCAAGGTGTCATTCTAATGCCATAAATTAAAGTAGGAATTTGTACACCCCCCACCTCAATATCTGTGTTTAACACATTGCCTAGAGTCTGGCTGATTCATGAATTATTATCACTCATGTTATTTAAAACTGAGATTCCTATAAATAGTATTGCTTTAGGAGAGATGATATTGGTTCATTCATACCCATGTGAAAGTGACTTCTCACCTCATTTTCTTTGATTAGAAAAAAATTAAAGAGGCCATAAGAACTCTAAGAAATTAAAGAAAGTGAGAAAGAGAAAGCATAATGGATAACATAAGATGCTAAGCTCACTTCACAATTTTTCGTGTGCAATTCTAAACCAGACCACGCTCAGGGAATAAAAAGAGACAATGAATTTATAAAATCTACTTTCATTTTTATCATGGAAAACAGGTATGCCAGTTATTATTTACCTTAACTGACAAAACATATATCTGTCTATAAACCAGGCTGGGCTAAATAAGTGGCTTTGAAATCACTTATTCAACAATATTCAGCAAATATTTGCTGGATGTATATTATGCAGTAGTAACTGTCCAGCCACTGGAGATAAAGTAGTTAACAAACCTAGTTTGTTTTTTTTTTTTTTCATTTTATTTTTTTTAGATGAGTTTTGCTCTTGTTGCCCAGGCTAGAGTGCAATGGTGCGATCTCGGTTCATTGCAACCTCCACCTCCCAGGTTCAAGCGATTCTCCTGCCTCAGCCTCTAAAATAACTGGGATTACAGGCACCTGCCATCATGCCCACCTAATGTTTTGTATTTTTAGTAGAGATGGGGTTTCACCATGTTGATCAGGCTGGTCTCAAACTCCTGATCCACCCACCTTGGCCTCCCAAAATGCTGGGATTACAGGCGTGAGCCACCGTGCCTGGCAAAACAAGCCTAGTTCTTGATCTTATGAAACTTACTTGTAAAAATAGATAATAAGTTACACAGATGGGAGAAAGAAAGAGAAAGAAAGAGAAAGAAGGAAGGAAGGAAGGAAGGAAGGAAGGAAGGAAGGAAGGAAGGAAGGAAGGAAGGAAGGAAGGAAGGAAGGAAGGAAGGAGAGAAGGAAGGAAGGAAGGAGGGAATGGAGAGAGGGAGGGAGAGAGGGAGGGAGGGAGGGAGGGAGGGAGGGAGGGAAAGAAAGAAAGAACTAAAGGAAATAATAAGGTGCTGTGATAGAGAATAACAAATAGGGAGAGATAGTTAACTTACTTGTTCAAAAAAATTCCCAACAAAGAGATGACATTTAAGCTCATACTGAAATATGAGGTTTCTTTCATTGTTGTATTTGTATTGATACCAATTAAAGGAACTGTGTCTTAGTCAGTTTGAGCTGCTACAACAGTATGTCATGACCAGGTGGCTTAAACAATAGAAATTTATTTCTTACAGTTCTGGAGGCTAGAAGTTCAGAATCAACGTGCTGGCTCATCCAGTTTCTGGGGAGGGGACACCTCCTGGCCTGCAGATGGCCACCTTCTTGTTGTATCCTCCTTTGGTAGAGAACAGAGAGACGAAGCAAGCTCTCTTGTATTTTCTTATAAGGGCACTAAGCCCATTCATGAGGGCTCTACTCTCATGATCTAATTACCTCTCAAAAGCCCCACCTCTTAGTACCACCACGTTAGGTGTTAGAATTTCAACATATGAACTTGAGAAGGGTTACAAGCATTCAGTCTACAGCAAACTGAAATCACTTTGGGGGTCACATCAAGGTACACAATTGAGAAGCAAGCTAAAAAGAACAGAGACGTGGTTAATATTAAAAGGCATCACACTTTGCCTAAGTTCCTGTTTCCTAGCACTCATTTCAAGGTGAAATGCTCATTATCTATGTTAAAAGTAACATATATGAATCATGCCAAAGTTTAAGTCATTCACATGTGATTCTTCTATGTAACTATAGAGCAGTATTATCATCATTAATTTGTATTTTGCTTTCCTTCAATGACTCCGAAATCTATAATGAGAAGACAATTATTTAGATCCATGCCTATTTCGTTTAATGATTGCTATTAAAAAAAACTAATGAAAAGACATGTTATTTCTGGACAGAATTTTTTTATTTATTGTTATTATCACTTTTTAGAGACAGGGTCTTACTCTGCCACACAGGCTGGAGTACAGTGGCACCATCATGGCTCACTGCAGCCTCAAATTCCTGGCCTCAAGTGATCCTTCCACCCCAGCCTCCCAAGTAGCTAGAATGAGAGGCATGTGCCACCACACTCAGCTAATTTTTTTTTTTTTTTTTTTTTTGCATAGCGATGGGGGTCTCACTATGTTGCCCAGGCTGGTTTCAAACTCCTGGCTTTCAGCAATCCTCCCACCTCAGCCTCCCAAAGCACTGGGATCACAGACATGAGCCACTGTGCCCAGCCTGGACAGATAATTTTAAAGATATTACTTGCTTCTTTCTTAAGTCATCTTTCTAAAAACAGAAGAGGCAAATTTTATAAAATTTTATTTTAACTATCACATACTTCAAAAATGAATTTTGAAATATGTCAAAAAAAAAAGTAAAGATTGTGTTTAACCTTTGTCTACAAACTTTCACGTGGAGTTGAAGTTAAGAATGTGCATCCTCCACATTACAGTGCACATAGTCAGCATTCCAGAAACAACTTAGGAGAATCAAATGGATTCCATTTCTATTAAACATCCTTTGATTCCTTTTAATCAGCTTTGCACAAAAGAACCAATGTTGGCATGTGAAGAAAGCAAAGGAGTGCATTTTCTGAATGTTAATGCACGTAATAGAGGGAAAGTCACATTTGTTATAACCCTGCCATAAAGTGGAGCTGTAATCTCACCATGCATCTGTTCCATATGCCATCAATTAGTTTGATGAAAACAGGCTAACAGTGCAGGAGTGATTAGCAGCAAATATTAAATTCACTTCATTTTTAATTACAAATCTTTGTCTTTAAAGTTCTATTGGCTTGCAAGAACCCCTACTGTTCTGTCTCTCCTCCACAGTTGATGTGCTTTTTATTCTTCATTCTGAAATTATTAATGCATTTTATTTGGTACTTATTTCTAATTACAGACGTTACCCACAAATGTTACTGATATGCCCATATGCCAGAATAAGCAGAACTAAGACTGTTCAAATCTTACTAATTCAAGTTCAAATGATCTTTAGTAGCAAATGTGGCATCTCTTATATGTAGAGAGCTCTGAGGTTTACGTATTTGTCACTCAACTTACTGGTTTTATCCATTGACTGATTCATTGATCTATTCATTCAGCAAATATTAATTTCATGTCTATTATGTTCTAGGAACTGATACAGATGCTTAGTATATAAAACTGAAAAAAAACAGACATAAATCCTTTACCTCACCAAACCTATATTACAGTGGCTGGAAATAAACCAATCGTTAGGGGCTGAATCGCATCACCCAAAATTTACATGTTGAAGTCCCAATCCCCAGTATGTCAGAATGTAATAGCATTCGGAGATAAGGTATTTAAAGAGGTATTTAAGTTAAAATGAGGTCTGTAGGGTAGGCCCTAGTCCAATATGACTCATGTCCTTATAAGAACAGGAAATGTGGACACAGACGCACACACACTGAGAGTGAGGAAAGACCGTGGAAGATGAAGGGAGAAGGCAGCCCATTCAAGTCAAAGAGTGAAAGCCTCAGAATCAAATGAACGCGGCCTACACTTTGATCGCAGCCTTCTAGCTCCCAGATCTGTGAGAAAATAAATTTCTGTTGTTAAAGCCATCCAGGCTGGGGGTATTTTGTTACGGCAGCCCTAGCCAACATGCCAATTAACGCAACAAAAATAAATAAAAATTTTTAAAAAAATTATATCATATCTTGAAAATTAAGAATGCTATAAAAATATATATTGAAACAGAACAAGGAAGTAGAGGGACATTTATTTATTTCCGTCTCTGAGAAAATTATTGTAAAATATGGGTACCTGCCATTTCTATAAAAATAAGATGACTGCCAGAGGGGCTTTCGAAGAAAAAGAAATATTTTCATAAGGACTCTACCACATCAAGTATTTTCCTCTATCATTCTATTTTTCTTAATAATCACAGAGCAAAATATGACAATGTATGCACATGCTTTATACCACTAAAATTGTTTAATGTGTTTCATATAGAAGGTTAAGCTAGCCAAGTGACCAGGAGTGACACAGGCTGTCTGATATTTTGGCATTTTATTCGATAAATTTTTAGAAGAAACATAAATGTCTACTTTTAAGTCTTTGGTTTTTTAAAATGTGTTGCTAAGTGTTTTGAATCTAAAACTCAGTACTTCTGAACCTGATTAGCAGAATCGAGAACAACACAGCTACTTAAAAACTGAGAATCATTTTTTTCTGTAACTATTGAAACATCAATTATTTTGTTCTTTTGGTTCTGGAAGGTATCACTTTGGCGTGCAGGCTAGGTCAAGCAAGTATAAGTCCCAAGATATAGTCACAGCTCTTGTGATTGCTCAACATTAATTAAGTAATGCAAATGCACATAGTTCTGGCTTGTAAAGTATTCTATTTAATACTGTGAAATTCTCTGGGTCAATGAGTGATGGGACTGCAGAAGGCATATCTCTCATAAAACAATGCAACTCCACCATCCTCTACGGATTAACCAAATAAACTCCCATGTCATTACGGTTCTGCATGGACTTTTCTAGGAGGATAATACTCAATCAAACAGGACTTCTAAAGACTGGCAAAGTGCTTCATGATATCATCAAAGAATGAGGTAAGGAGTGATTCAGTGGATTTGGCCGTACTCTTTACCTTCCTTCCCACCATGTCAGGCACACCCTGCCAGTTCCAGAAAAGTGCCATCCATAGACTTCCCATCTTCAGAACTTCTGCTTTTCAGTCAGGCAGGAAAGCAAAAAAGCAAAATGCTCCCACTTGAGAACATCCTTGGATTCGCTCATGAATCAGGCAGAAATTTCATTATACTCAATTTTTATGTTTTCTTATGCACATGATCCTAAATAAACCAGTTTAGAATTTTTATTTCACCTGAATTTCTACATCTTGTAGGTCAAAGTTCATGACTTGCATCTTGCCCTACCTTTTCTCCACCACTGTTATGCCGACAGGTCTATCTATACCAGGATATAACATTCAAAATCAAAGGAAGAATAGGATACCAGGAGTGTGTAGGCAAACAAGTGAGACCACGTCTTTATTATCATGGTTAGAAGGATTTCCAAAATATATTCTAAACATTTAGGTCTTGAATCTCCTCATTAGCAACTAAGTTAATTAAAAAAGAAATGGGTAGCATTTTTTGTCGTTGCAGCAAAAAAAATTTTTTTTTAAAGAAAAAGAAATGAGGAGTTTTAGTTGGAAATGCAGGAAATAAAAAACACTCATGTCTGAATCTCTGGCCAATAATTTCAACATAGTAAACAAATACATTGTAAAAACAGTGTAAGATAACCAAAGTTATTCTCATAGAGGGACTGTCTCTTGCCTTGTCTTTTACTGTAACTAATCACTAGTTTTGCACGCTTTGAAAATCAGATATACTGTGCCATTTCATCTCCTTTCCAAGACGTGTTTATATTCCATAGCAATTCTTTCCAGGAAAGTCATGTGTGTACTGTTTTACTGATCCTCACATTTTCTGGATGAGAGAGGTGGAATGTAAAAATATTTATATTTTGTAGATCAAAAATATGAAGGTCATGTACAAGGTAAAGGGTAAATACTGCTATAAAACCTGCTTATGACTCTCCTGCCAATGTAATTAGTTAAGAGGAGAGAACAAGTTAAAGCATTTTTGCCAAAGATAATCCAGGGGACAAACTCAGAACAGTATGAGGCACCGTACCTGCCCCAGCCAGGCTCCTCTTTACCGACAAGAGTGGACCCAGATGCACAGCCAACAACTCCACACATGTGTCACTTAGTTGCCCTTCATTCCTGATTGGGTTCGCGACATCCTTTTTGTTACTCAAGCTCAGCACTGGTCCCTGGCCCACGCTTTTCCCACCCCTGCCTGCTACCGTCTCTGCAGGGTGGCCTCATCCTGTATGACTACCAGCTGGAACTGGCTCCCGTAAATAACATCTCTCTCAATCTAGCTCATACCACAACCAACTGGCCACCCAGTTGTTCACAGCAGCTAAGCCCCCACACCGCCTCCCCTTGAGAGCAGCTCCAGCTGGGGAATCTCTTTGTAGTGAGCCAGTCCCCACCCCCTTATCCCCAGCTGGTGTCAGCCAGTTGCTACAGCTAAGCAATCAGACCCACCTGTATCCTGACATAGGCCAAACCCAAGGACGCTGGTGAAGTAAGTGGGTTATCTCTCCTTTAAGTGCTCTTAGATACTCCAGTGCTGGCCATGACCCACTCTTGCTCTCATATAACTATGAGATCATTCCTATGAAATCTTTCATTAGGCACTTGGGCAACAGCCGTTACCAGCTTAACAAGTGCCTGCCTTCCTCCTTCCCAGACCTTGCCCTTTTACGCTTATCTCTTAAGACGAGTGGAGAAAGCATTAAAGTTGGAATCAAGAGACTGGGTTCCAAAGGAACTTGAGCAACTAACCTCTAAGAGTCTCTGTTTATTGTGAAGACTAAACAAGATAATGCTCATTGGAGTTTAGAACAATACACAACATCTAGGAGTTGGTTTCTCTGTATGAGTTAACTGAAATGTTGAACTGAGTTTAGAAAAGCATTCCCATGACAAAAGAACAAAGGAATAAGAGTGAAATAATGGGCATGGAGGATTTCTTGGAAAAGTCGACCAATCTAACTACTCAAAAGTAACTAGAAACTTGTGGCTGGGGGAATGGAAAAATTAGACTCCCTAGTGCCTATTTTTCTCCTTAAAACCTTCCTATAGATTAATTTCAAGATGTCCAAATCTCAAGGAGGAAATGTAGCAGATCAAAAAAAATAGCCCCTCAAAGATATTCACATCAAATGCCTGGAGCCTGTGAATATTATCTTATTTGAAAACTTGTCTCATTTGCAGATGTAATTAAATCAAGAATCTCAAGATGAAATCACTCTGGATTATCCAAGTGTGTCCTAAATCAAAAGAAAAATATTCTTATATGAGAAAGACAAGAAAATGTGACACAGAAGAGGAGGCAATGTGGCCATGGAGGCAGATACTGGAGTGATGCAGCCATAGGCCAAGGAAAGCCTGTAGCTGCCAGAAGCTGAAAGATTCAAGGGAGGAAATCTTTCCTGGACCTTTGAAGAAAGTACGACCCAGGTAACACCATGATTTCAGATTCTAACCTGCAGAAATGTGAGTGAATAAGTTTCTGCTGTTTAACACCACAAAGTTTGTGACAGTTTGTTACAGCAGTCCCAGGAAAATAATACAGTGATCTTGACAGAAGCAAGTGATCTGATATCGCTTCTTATAATAGCACTAATTTCATGGGGTGTTGGTTGGGGGCTTCACCCTCATGACCTCACCTAAACCTAATTGACTCCCAAAGGCCTTACCTCTAAGTAACATCATGTTAGGAGTTACCCTTTCAACATACGAATTTAGGGTGGAGAGGACACAAATATTCAGATGATAACACTGGCAGTGATGTTTTAGGAGCACAGATTCCTTTGGGGGGAATGACTTGGTTCTCTTTCCTCCAGTATCATACATTCTCCTACCCTTTTCCACTCATGAAGGGATGTTTTTATATTCTCCACTATGACGTGGTAGGAAAAACACAGACTGATCATACAACTTCTAAACATTTCTAATTATCACTGTGGTTATTAACACTGCCACTCTGAAATCTACATATTTCCTCACTCAACTAAGCTATATAAAATATATATTAAGAAACTTTTAGTTGATATCACTGAGGATCAAAGTGAAGAAATGTATAGATGATTTGTGAACATACAATCCAGAATCTGAAGTCCTTTGAGCTAAGGTGAACTGGTCTACTTCACTCCAGTGGGGAAAGAAGAACAAGTCCCATGTTACCTTTTCTCAGTCTGGAAGGAAACTGTTTGCTGGACAAGGTAGACTAGAGTTGGAATCAGAAAATACATAATCAGGAGTATGAGGGCAGTAAAGCTCAAATTACGATGCATATGTCTGGGGTACTGAAACCAGGATGAGAGCTCTCTTGATTGTCACTTAGCATCAAGAATTACACACTCTTATTTTCCCTTTACTACCCTGGCTGCTGCTTCTTGGTCTCATTTACGAAACTTCTTCCTGTGGCTGACTTCTACATTTCAGAGTATCTCTGGGTTCAGAATTCTTCCCTAAGTAGTCAGACCTAACCAATGTCATCCAAGGCCATGGTATGAACAATCTCTTTTATGCTGACAACTTCCAAATATATATCTCTAGTCAATCACTTAATATTCAACTAGGGGTCTATAGTGGAGATGTCTGTATTTCAAAATGGACAGATCCAAACAGCTCTCTATAATTCTTCATCCTAACGCAAAGAGAAAGAGAAAGCAAGCTCTCTGGTGTCTCGTCATATGTATATAGAGAGAAGGGGGTCTCGCTATCTTGCCCAGGCTGGTCTTGAACTCTTGGGCTCAAGAGATCCTCCCGCCTCAGCCTCCCAAAATGCTGGGATTACAGGTATGAGCCACCACGCCCAGCCATCTTATCTTATAAAGACATGATTCCTATCAGATCAGGGCCTTACTCCTATGACCTTATTTAACATTAATTATTTCCTTAGAGGCCCCATCTCCAAATATAGTTAAAGGTTAGGACCTCAACATATATATTTTGTAGGGACCCAAACATTCAGCCTATAACAAATGCAGTGAAATGAGGCAACTGAAACTGAAGAGGAAACCAGTGTTTTCTATGCTAAGAAGAACTGAAGGGTTTAAAGAATAAAAGGTGTAAATTTATTTTGAGAGATTAAATTATTTTCATCTCTCAAAATTCAAAAGGCCAAAAGAAAAAGGAGGAATTCAGCTTTACCACATATTACTTGGTGTAAATGATGAATAGTAATTAAATATAGTGGTTCAAATAGACTATGCTTAATATATGAAGGTAACACTGCAATTTGAAATGACTTCAAAACAAATAATTTGACATGTGCTGGCAGCTTTCAGTCACTTTATAGGTGTCTTTTTACCTCCTTACTTTCCTTGACTTAGGCTATAATTTTTCATATTAATTTAATTAAACTGATGCAGATTGATGCCCTAGATGACCAGCAACCCCCAGTTTTCTCTTAAATTCTCCATGAAATTTCAAATGAGTAATTGTCTGAGCCAACTAAACAATTTCAAAACTGGTTCTTCAGGGAAAACAGAAAATTTGGGCAAAACCAAAAAGTACCTTTGAAGTCCATTTGCTTCATATCATGTAATTGTTTATAATTATTCACTATCATCCTTCCTTGAAAAAGGATCATTCAATGCCATCTATTTCCACATGACCTGCCAGTCCTTCCAGTAGAGAGAGAGAAGAGTCCCTGGCCTCATGCAGTTGGGGCTCAGCCTTGTGACATGTTTTGGTCAATAGAATGTGGGTAAATGTGACATACACCATATCCAAGCAGAAGCTTTTAGGGTGTTATGAGCTTCTCCCTGCTCTGTTGCTTTTCCTCTGACCAAGAATGGGCAGGTCCCCATAGGGGCTGATTCCTCAGTGTGATATGGCAGGAGACACATGGAGGACAGGCCACAGCTACCGCATACATGTAATGTGCATAACAAGATGAACTCTTGTTTGTAAGTCAGAGATTGTTCGTTACTATAGAAAAATTAATTAATACATCACTAAAATTATTTTTTTAAAAAACAAAGATATTTAAAAGATGTAAAAGGAAATTTTAAAAGTTTTTTTAAATTTTGTGGGTGTATAGTAGTTATATATAATTATGTGGTACATGAGATATTTTGATACAGGCATACAATGTGTAATAATCACATCAGGTTAAACGGAGGTACTCATCACCTTAAGCATTTATCCTTTGTTTGCATTACAAACAATCCAGTTATACTTTTAATTATTTTAAAATGTACAAATAAATTATTTTTAATATAGTCTCCCTATTGTGCTATCAAATATTAGATCTTATTCATTCTATCTATGTTTTCAAACCCATTAACCATCCTCACTTCCTCCCCACTATCCTTAAAAGAGAGATTTAAACTTTTTGTAATATTAACTTTGCATTCTCTACATAGGTCTTTCCATAGCACACGATACCAATTTCAAGTAACATCCAAGAATATCTGCATTTATCCTTTTTTTGAGCATTAGCTAGAAAGAAATGGCTTAAAATAATAGTGATAATAACTAGCATTTTTGATATCTTACTATGTAGCAAGCATGGTTAAGAACTTGAACATTTATTTCATTATATCATTTCTAACAACTCTACAAAGAATCCTTTGTATCTTTATTGTTTACTTAAGAGTACTAACGTATGAAATAGCTCAGTAGCTTTTTCTAAGTCACGTACTTAGCAAGTGGTGTAATTAGAATTGGACAGGCAGATAATAACCAACTCATGGAGGGTATTAGAAGGCTGCAATAGATCAACCAAGCAAGGTGTGTGACCTATTCATTGACTCTTCCAGGAAATCTGAGAGTATTTGGCATAACTGCGATTCCCCACTTTATAAATTTCAGTTTTTATTTTAGATACAAGGAGCACATGTGTAGGACTGTAGGCTGGTGCAAAAATATTTGGGGTTTTTGCCATTACTTTTAATGGCAGTTTTCAATCCACACTTCCCCCACCCTCCTGTATTAGGCCAGTCTCCTGTTGCTATAAAGAAACACCTGAAACTGGGTAATTTATAAAGAAAATAGGTTTAGTTGGCTCACAGTTCTGCAGGCTGTGCAGGAAACTTAGTGCCAGCATTTCCTCAGCTTATGGGGAGACCTCAGGAAGCTTTTACTCATGGCAGAAGATGAAGCAGGAGTAAGCATGTCACATGGCAAAAGCAGGAGCAAGAGAGAGTGGGGGTGAAGGTGCCACACTTCTAAATGACCAGATTTTGTGAGAACTCCCTCACTATTGCAAAGACAGCACCAAGCCATGAAGGATTCACCCCGTGACCCAAACACCTCCCATTAGGCCCCACCTTCAGCATTGGGGATTAAAATTCAACATGAGAACTGAGCAGAGACAAATATCCCTACTATATAATTCCACCCTTGACTTCTTCCAAATATCATATCCTTCTCATACTGCAAAACATAATCATACCTTCACAACAGTCCTCCAAAGTCTTAACTTGTTCAAGTATTAACCCGAAAGTTCAAAGTCGAAAGTCTCATCTGAGACAAGGTAAGTCCTTTCTACCTGTAAGCCTGTAAAATAAAAAACAAGTTAGTTACTTCCAAGATACAATGAGGGTACAGGCATTGTATAAACATTGAGGTTCCAAAAGGGAGAAATCAGCCAAAAGAAAGGGGCCTGTACACAAGTTTGAAACCCAGCAGGGCAGCTATTAAATCACAAAGCTCCAAAGTAATCTCCCTGGACTCCATGTCCCACATCCGGGGCACAGTGGTGCAAGGGGGAAGCTCCCAAGGCCTCAAGCAGCAATATCCCTCTGGCTTTGCAGTGTTCAGGCTCCACGGCTTCTCTCACAGACTGATGAGTGCCTGTGAATTTTCTAGGTGCAGGGTGCAAGCTGTGAGTAGATCTATCATTCTGGGGTCTGGAAGCTGGCAGCCCCCTTCCCACAGCTCTACTAGGAGTGGCCCAGTGGGGACACTGTGTGGTGCCTCCAACCCCACATTTCCCCTTTACATTGTCCTAGTAAAGATTCGCTGTGAGGGCTCTGCCTCTGCAACAAGCTTCTGCCTGAAAACCTAGGCTTTTCATACGTCCTCTAAAATCTATGAGGAGACTGCCAAGCCTCACTCACTCTTGCAGTCTGCATGCTTACAGGCTTAACACCATATGGAAGCCACCAAGGCTTACGGCTTGTGCCCTCTGAAGCAGCAGCCTGAGACGTCTCTGGGGTTCTCTGAGCCAAGGCTGAAGCCAGAGTGGCTGGAAGGCAAAGGGGAAGCAAGCACATCTTCGCATGGCGAAAGAAGAGCAAAGGAGGAAGTACTATGCACTTTTAAAAAAACAGATCTCGTGAAAACTCCCTCACTATCACAAGAACAGCAAGGAGGGAATCCACCCCCATGATCCAGTCACCTCCCACCAGGCCCCACCTCCAACACAGAAGATCATAATTCAACATGAGATTTGAGTAGGGACACAGAGCCAAACCATATCACTCCACCCCTACCCCCTTCCAAATCCCATGGCCTTCTCACATTTTAAAACACATCATGCCTTTCCAACAATCCCCCAAAGTCTTAACTCATTTCAGCATTAACTCAAAAGTCCGATTGCAAAGTCTCATCTGAGACAAGGCAAGTCCCTTCCAACTATGAGCCTGTAAAATCAAAAGTAAGTTAGTTACTTCCAAGATACAATGGGGATACAGACATTAAGAAATGCTCCTGTTCCAAATGGGATAAAATGGCCAAAACAATGGGGCCACAGGCCCCATGCAAGTCCAAAACCTGCCAGGGCATTCATTAAATCTTAAAGCTCCAAAATAATCCCCTTTGACCTCCATGACTCACATCCAAGCCACATGATGCAAGTGGTGAGTTTCCCAGGACTTGGGCAGCTCTGCCTCTGTGGCTCTGTAGGGTACAGATCCCTTGGCTGCTTTCATGGGCTGGCGTAGAGTACCTGCAGCTTTTTGAAGTGCACAGTACAAGCTGTCAGTGGATCTACCATTCTGGGGTCTGAAAGATGGTGTCCCTCTTTTCATAGCTCCACTAGACAGTGTCCCAGTGAAAACTCTATGTGGGGACTACAACCTCACATTTCCCCTCTGCATTTGCCCTAGTACAGGACCTCCATGAGGGCTCTACCCCTGCAGGTAGCAGTGTCCTGAGGCTTTGTAGGGTAGCAAGGTCATGGGCCTGGGCTTGGGCCTGATTCTGGCCCATGAAACCATTTTTTTTTCTTCTGCCTGAACATCAAGGCATTTTCATACATCCTCTGAAATCTAGGCAGAGGCTTCCAAACTTCAACTCTTGCCTTCTTTGCAACCACAGGACCAATACCACATGGAAGCCACCAAGGCTTGGGGCTTGCATCCTCTAAAGCAATAGTCTGAGCTTTACCTTGGCCCCTTTTAGCCATGGCTACAGCTGAAGCAGCTAGGATGCAGGGTGCCATGTCCCAGGGCTGCACAGAGCAGCAAGGCCCTGGATCTGGCTCACAAAACTATTTTTCCCTTCCTAGGCCCCCAGGGGGCCTGTTACGGGATGGGCTGTCAGGAACGTCTCTTACATGCCCTGGAGGCATTTTCCCCATTGTCTTGGCCAATAATAATAGGCTCTTCTTTACTTAGGCAAATTTCTGCAGCCTTGATTCCTCCCCAGAAAAATGGGTTTTTCTTTCCAACCTAGTTAGGCTGCAAATTTTCCAAACTTTTACGCTCTGCTTCCCTTTTAAATACAAGTTCTAGTTTCAGGTCATTTCTTTGTTTATGCAAACGAGCATATGCTTTTAGAAGCAGCTGGGCCACATCATGAATGCTTTGCTGCTTAGAAATTTCTTCCACAAGATACCCTAAATCATCTCTCTCAAGTTCAAAGCTCCACAGATACTTAGACCAGGGGCACAATGCCACCAATCTCCTTGCTAAAACATAGCAACAGTGACCTTTGCTCCAGTTTCCAATAACTTCCTTATCTCCATCTGAGTCCTTTTCAGCTGGAACTTCACTGTCCATATCACTATCTTCATTTTGGTCACAACCATTCAACAAGTCTCTAGCAAGTTCCAAACTTTCCCTCATCTTCCTGTCTTCTTCTGAGCCCTTAAGTTGTTCCACCCTCTGCCCATTTCAAGGTCACTTCCCCATTTTCAGGTATCTTTATAGCAATGCCTCACTCCTCCGGTACCATTTCTTGGTATTAGTCCATTCTTGCACTTCTATAAAGAACTATCTGAGACTGGCTAATTTATGAAGAAAAGAGGTCTAATTGACTTACAGTCCCACAAACTATACAGGAAGCATGGCTGGGGAGGCCTCAGAAGACCTATGATCATGGTGGAAGGCAAAGAGGAAGCAAGCACATCTTCACACAGTGACAGGAGAGAGAGAAGGCAAAGGGGGAAGTGTTACACACTTTTAAACAACCAGACCTCGTGAGAACTCACTCACTATCATGAGAACAGCAAGGGGGAAATCCACCCCTATGATCCAATCCCCTCCCATCAGACCCCTCCTCCAACACTACAGATCAAAATTCAATGGGAGATTTGGGTGGGGACACAGAGCCAAACCATATCACCATCTGAGATCTCATCAGACTGGACTTCATTGTCCATGTCACTATCAGCATTTTGTATACAACCATTTAACCAGTCTCTAAGAAGTTTTACACTTCTCCTCATATTCCTGTCTTCTAAGCCTTCTGAACTCTTCCAGCATCTGCCTATTACCCATTCCAAAGTTGTTTCTATATTTTCAGGTATCTTTACAGCAACATCCCACTCTTTGTACCAATTTTCTGTATTAGGCCATTTTTGCACTGCTATAAAGAAATACCGCAGACTTGGTAATTTATAAAGAAAAGTGGTAATTGGCACATAGTTCTATAGGATGCACAGCAGGCATGAAATTAGCCTTTGTTTGCCTTCTGAAGAGACCTCAGGAAGTTTTTATTCATGGCGGAAGACGAAGCAGGAGTAAGCACGTCATATGGCAAGAGCAGGAACAAGACAGAGTACAGGTGAAGGTATCACATGCTTCAAAATGCCAGATCTTGTGAGAGCTTACTCGCTATGGCAAGGACAGCACCAAGCCATGAGGGATCCACCGGGATGCCCAAATCCCTCTACCAGGCTCCACTTCCAGCACTGGGAATTACAATTCAACATGAGATTTGGGCAGGGACAAATATCCAAACTATATCATCTCCTTTCTGTGTAGTAGTCCATAGTGTCTGTTGTTCCCATGTTTATGTGCACGTGTGCTCAATATTTAGCTATCACTCATAAGGGAGAATGTGTGGTATTTAGTTTTCTGTTCCTGTATTAACTCACTTAGGATTATGGCCTCCGGATTCATCCATGTTGCTGTGAAGGACATGATTTCATTCTTTTTAATGGCTGTGTAGTATTCCATGGTATATATGTACATTTTCTTTATCCATTCCACCATTGATGGGCACCTAAGTTAATTCCTTGTCTTTGCTATACAATCTCCTGTTGAACCAACTATTAGCATTCCCTACATGTGGTTCCCTTTGCTCTCTTCCACATGACTCTGCCACTCTCAACACTGATACCTCCCATCTAGTAGTAACCAACCAGCTTGTGCCCAAAAAGCCTGAATGTATGTTTTCTACAAATCCCTTCATATCCATCCCCAAAAGCCAACTAAATGAAGATCCAATGCTAGTAAGTGGTCTTAACAGTCTTACCAGAAGAAGCAGAAAATGGATGGGCATGGTGGCTCAGGCCTTTAATCCCAGCACTTTGGGAGGCTGAGACAGGTGGATCACCTGAGGCCAGGAGTTTGAGACCAGCCTGACCAATATGGTGAAACCCCATCTCTACTAAAAATACAAAAATTAGCCAGGTGTGGTGCCACATGCCTGTAGTCCCAGCTACTCAGGAGTCTGAGGCAGGAGAATTGCTTGAACCTGGGCGGCAGAGGTTGCAGTGAGCCAAGATCACACCACTGTACTCCAGCCTGGGCAATAGAGCAAGACTCCATCTCAAAAAAAAAAAAAAAAAAAAGGCAGAAAATCAATAATCTGTAATATTTGTCTATTACTTACCATTGTCTTGGGTATACAATAAAGAAAACAAAATAATACTCCTTCAACCTCTAAAACTTACTGTCTTAAAAATTTCATCAAAGTAGGCTGAGATTATCCCTAATTTTGGCAAGAACCTAAGACAGAAGGACAAAGTCCTGAGACAGAAGAGAAGTGGAAGAAGTTACAGGGATATCTGACCAAAATGGTAGCGCTGACAACAGGGAAATTCCTAGAGATGAGCATTAGACCTCCTTTTGAATAAGCAGTGCAGACAACTAGAGATAAAATTGTATCCTAGAAAAAAAAAAATTGTCTTACTTTGGGTTCTCCCAGAGAAGAAACTAAAACACAGATTTGAGTGAACACAGTTTATTTGAGAGGTGACCCCAATAAACACTGGTAAGAGAGTGAAAACATGAGATACAAAATGAAACTAAGTCAATAAAGAGTGCATTATTAATCAAGTTACCTATGTGGGCAAGTCATTGGAAAAATTAAACAAATAATGCATAAAATTTTAAAACAAAAAGTTTTTAAAAGCCAATCCGATTCCCACAGTAGTAGTTACTGGTATGTTTATGATCCAGATAGTTTCTAATCCTTGAGATAGTTACTAGAACTTCCAACAAGATTTTACACTAAAATTTTATGCTAAATATCATGTTCTATGTACTATTTCTTTACTCATTTATTTATCCATTTACTGAACAACAATACCACTCCAGCCATATTTTATATGCAATTAAGTTTAAACAACAGATACACCAGCATAATTGAACTATTTTCTTTTACATTTGTATTTTCACCGTATATTTCAGCATGGTGACCATGTTCACGAATCCTCTTCTGTTTCTTCTGGGGGTCTTTTCATAATCCCTGCTCTTGGGAGCTCTTATATGGTGGAAGAAAACACTAAATTTAATGCAAGATATTTTGTAAGAGCAGAGAGGACACAGACCTGAAACTTAATAGAACTCTGTTTTCGTTCCAATATTTCTTCCTAATAATTAATAAACCTGAACTTAATCACTTAAGCTTCTTGGGCCTCCATTCACTCACATGTCCACCTATCTGCTGAAAGATTCCAGTTATTTTATAATTCTATATACATTAATAATAGCAATATGGAGTGCTTTAAGATTATTCTTTACCATTTTTCAGCTGGCAAGGGGCAGACTCATAGGAATGCACTGGAAATACTAATCTAGATTACCATTCAGACAGGAAGTCAGAGGCTCTTGCAATAATCTAAGGACAAAAGAAAGGCCTGACATGCAGATTGTCAGTAGAACTTAAAAGTAAAAGACAGAGGAGAATTAAGCATCAAAGGAAGAATGATTGTGATGACAAATGAGAGCAAGGGAGCAGAAATCACCATGTCATTTAGTATTGTTGTCTGGGAAGATCATAATGCCACTGGCTGAATACCCAAACACTCATGCCATCAGCCTTCAAATGCCCATCCACCAGTCCTCGTTCATGTCAGTGTCCTTTAAGTCTTTACATGTCAAAACAGAGGGGATGCAATATGCATAAACTTCAAATACAGAGTTAAATGGGCTTGTCAGATTAAAAGACATCACTTTCACTTAAAAACAGAATATTAAAGACGCACATAGAACAATGTCCTGCACATAGTAGGCACTCAATATTTGTTGAGTGAACTGAGTTGATTTGCAGTCTTCTCTGAAAAAGAAACAGGAAATCCCTAAGAAGCCCTGTAGAATGATTTTGCAGAACAGAATACTCTGCAGTACACAACGTCTATGGAGTCTGCAAAGTCTCCCTTGGCAAATCTGCTTCACCAAAGTGTCACTGTCTTTGGCTACTATCAACAGTTCAAAAGAAAGAAGAAAAATAACCTCTTATTATTACTTGAGCTTTAAAACTTTCTGACACACACTAAGAAAGTAGATGATTTATTCATCACAAAACTGTAGTGCTAAAGACTAAACTTCAGCTTGAGAGAATGACAACAGTGGGGCCCTTAAAAATAAAAATATTGCCGGGCGCGGTGGCTCAAGCCTGTAATCCCAGCACTTTGGGAGGCTGAGACGGGCGGATCACGAGGTCAGAAGATCGAGACCATCCTGGCTAACACGGTGAAACCCCGTCTCTACTAAAATATACAAAAAACTAGCCGCGCGAGGTGGTGGGCGCCTGTAGTCCCAGCTACTTGGGAGGCTGAGGCAGGAGAATGGTGGGAACCCGGGAGGCGGAGCTTGCAGTGAGCTGAGATCGGGCCACTGCACTCCAGCCTGGGCGACAGAGCGAGACTCCGTCTCAAAATAAATAAATAAATAAAAATATTGCCCTTCAGCAAGAGCTGTAGTGAACTTCAACTATTTGAGACAAACTTTTCCTCTCTTTTTGTTATACAGAGGATGGCATTTTCAATAAGAGAAAATAATATTTATGCAAAATACATACTTTATATTATTTCCCCTAAAAGTCAAAGGAAGAAAATATCCCTTTTTATCACTGTTTCGTCCAAATCCAAGCTTCAGATTTTACCTTAAAATACTCCTTTATCTCCCATGCACTGATCATTTCTTTTCTTGCCTTGCTGTCTACTCAGACCATAGCACTGATTACGACAAACTATTTATGTGTACTTATCCTTAAAAAAATGGGGGCAACTGAAAGCAATATTTGACTTTTTTCTCAGCTAAGTTATTAGCCAAAACTTCTGATATTTAACAGTTTATTAATATTTAATACCAACATTAAATATTTGAACAAAGACGTATAATATTGTGTTTCTACCCATCTACGTATCCTTACTAGCATACACTTGTCCCAGTACAGAGTAAATATGGAAAATGGTAGTATTACATATAACATACATAGGGAATCTGGACCATTTAAATATTTACCACACTAAAAATTCTACCAACTTCAAAAAAACCCGTTGTTGAAACATTTGAGTAAATATTCAGAAGTAAGTATGTCTTCTAAGATTATTAGAAAGTGGTCCTTGTTAATGCTTTTCTTGTACTGTCCAGGGAGAATCGTGCTTCCCGAAAGCTTAACAAAATTGTTATGTTTTACATTTTACCTTGCTTAAACAAACAAAGCTGTCAAAACTTGATGGATCTTTCCTAATGCAATGCTAAAAAGCTTCAATGGAATCATTGGAAAATTGCAGAAATTTCGAACTTTCCTAAAAACTCAAGTTTGTTTTTAAGTGTTTTGTTTTTATCTTTCTCAAGAGCTGGGATTTGAATGCCATATTTTTTTCTAGCTATAACCCATGAATAAGTTGCATTATTTTATAAAACCTTACATGAGGGAGACAAAGGCAGCATAAGCAAACCACATTTGTGGCAAAGTGGGTCCCTGATTAAATAAAACAAATGTGTAAAAGAGGATGTAGAAGGCTGGGATTTTGTGAAAAGATCAATGAGACTATTAAGAAGTGTTTAAACATGGGACACAGATAAAGCAGCAAATAAGTTGCCATCATAATTTGTCAAGAGTTCTGGCTATAGATCTTCACAGCCGGATGAAACTTTTCCAGTTACTTGCTGACATATTTGGCCCACCAGGAGACTTCCCTGAATTGAACCAGTTTTCTTTCTAATAATTCTAACTATGAGCAGTAGAAGTTGGCCATATGATAATTTGAATAGGGCAGTGATTTCAAAACAGTGGATATCATATCTCTGTATCTGTCTGGCTTTATTTGCCCTGTGTCCATTCCTCCAGCCTGCCTGATTGATACCCAAATGTTATTCTTTTGAAAAGCAAGTCAGCCAACAATTTCAATATATTGTTAATTTCAATTAGCTTGTATAGCATTAAGAGAAAATGTGGAGTCTTTAAGTTATAGATTCTTTTTAACATTATCCTCATTTTATGCTTTATTATATAATTAAATTATATATAACATAATCTAAATAAAATGTGCTTTGTGTAACTTCTATTTTATAGCCCAATTACTTGTGCTCACTAGGCATATATTAATCATTTGTCAACCCCTGGGTTTGTACTTTCAGAAAGAAAAGTGTATTTCTTTGTCTTATTTTTAGTTTCCTTTAAAAATGAAAAAATATGTGTTGAATACTAATACAGAATTAAG
Organism: Macaca mulatta; assembly: GCF_049350105.2. Classification (NCBI taxonomy): domain Eukaryota; kingdom Metazoa; phylum Chordata; class Mammalia; order Primates; family Cercopithecidae; genus Macaca; species Macaca mulatta. The sequence continues at coordinate 29,702,271 of NC_133408.1, forward strand.
GCGATTAGAGTAACAATCACCACACATATAATACAACTTCTACATTTTTGGCATATAGGCTAAAGTATAAGAATGAATAAAAGTGACTACTGAATCTAAGCTATTCAACTGAAAGGAATTGTATTCACGAAGAAAATCGTAAGTAGAGTTTGGACTCAATTGTCTATGATGGAACAATGATGAGAAGGCAATGCTTCAGTATACTAAAAATTAGAAAATCAATGTACCATATAGTTTGCCAATATTTTTCTCTTTTACGTGTCACAGAATTCTTTGTGGTGAATGTGTCTGAAACCCAATATTGTCTTAAAATAAATATGTCTGAAACCCAATATTGTCTTAAAGTGGATTTGTTTATTTCAAAAGCTTCAGTAATCAGTGTATTTCTGGGACATTTTATCTATTTGAATGAAGTTTTTCAAAGAACAACAAGACGAGGCTAATTCTGAGCCATTTATCTGGAACCAATATGCCAACCGAGTAACATAAAATTAAATATGATTTGGCTGTCCCTATCATTATAAAAATTGAAACAATTTACACAAGGGAAATTACAATACTTAAATAGTAAATGTTGCCTTATTATTCACCCTTGAAAAAGAAGGAAATTCTGCCATTTGCAACAATATGGATAAACCTAAAGGATATTACGCTAAGTAAAATAAGTCAGCCACAAAGGACAAATACTGCATGATTCCACTTACATGAGATATCGAAAACAGTCAAACTCATAGAAGCAGAGAATAAAATGGTGGTAACCAGAAGCTGAGGGGAGGGGGAAATGGAGAATTGTTCTTCAGCTATAAAATGTCTGTTACGCAAAATGAATGAGTTCTAGAGATCTACTGTACAGTTTAGTACCCATAATTAACAATATGGTGCACTTTATGATATGTTAAGAGGGTAGATTTAATGTTAAGTATTGTTACAACACACACACACACACGCACACGAAAACAAAGAAATTTTTGGAGATTATAAAAACGTTTAGTATCTTGGTTGTGATGATGGTATCATGGGTATATGCACGCATACAAATACATCAAGATGCATATACACTCAATGTGTGCACTTTTCTGTATATAAAGTATATACTTCAATAAAGCCTTTTTTTTTTACAAAAAAAGAAGAAAAATAAATATTTAAATAAATTCACCACCGTAAAAAAAAAAGTAAATGCTTTTCAACTGAACACATTTTACCTCTAGCAAAGCATCTTTCATTAAAACAATAACTCCCCATGACTGTTTTATTTTGTTTTGTTCAAAACAAATGCACTTATTCAAAGCTACATAGTACAATCATAGATTTATGCACGGATTTTGACCTTTAAAATTCAAGAAAATATCCCTCTGTTTTCTCACTCAGTTTTCAACTGTTCCAAACTCCATATTAAGATTCTACCTGAACCAATATTGACCCAAAGTATGTTTAGTGACGATTTCTATATGAAAAACATAAAAACTTTGCAGACTTAAAAATTCCAGTTCAGTCCTATGTTTGCTACTATAACATCATTTCCATATAGTGGAAAACCTTCCAGGAAGTTTTTTTTCAGTATAACCTCTGTTACATAGTTCATTCATTTGCTGTATTTTAGTCTGAAGAAAACAAATAGCCGTTCAATTTAGGGAGTTCCTGGGGTTCTTTGAGGAGATTACAGAATGCCTTATGTAACTTAGACTGTGTGTCCAATCAATAAATGCCTGTATTTCTTCACAACGATATTTATAAAACATTACTCATAATGCATGCACCTAATCAAAACCACAAGATGTAATAGCTGTAGATTTGAACCCAAAGTGTTTACAAAAACAGTGCAAATACCACACTATCAGTTTGACGAGAGTTTTATATCCCAAGTACTTATTCCTCTGTCTGCTCATAAGTAATGTATAGTAAATACATATTGGATAAATACAGAAAACAGTTCACTGGGAAATGTGCCAATTTTTCATAACAGATGCATATATTTGCATTGTCAGCTCTTAGAAAATAGTTATTCAAAAGAGTACAACAAATCTTGTGGCCACCTCTAGATTTAGGACACTTCTGGGTTTTGCAATGCCTAACCATGTTGCCTTGATTTGACCCTTCAGACAACACATCATAAGTTATTTTTTTTTCTTGAAGTAGTTTTTTTTTTTATTCAATTCCACAAGTATTCGTTGAACCTCCCCTAAGTACACATTTGCTATAGAAATCTCCTGAATGTTTTTATTTTTCAATCCCATTTTATCAACACAATATACTTATGTTTAATGATGCAACTGAACGCCAAATTAGAAAAAAAGAAAAGTCCTCTGTTATTCATTTATAGGCTCACAGTTGCATCTGCAACATTAAGCCAAGAATCATTAGCTGATGGCCACATCTGAAGTGTCAGACTGAAGGCACCAAGCCGCTTAAGTGCTTCAAGAAGCTGCCAAATTGCAAAAGGGTGGCAGAGTGGACCGGAGGCAGCGTTATAATTCTGCCACCAGTTTCCTGGTAGTGAAGTTTTAAGTACTGGGAAGAGTTACAAAGGATGCGCATGAAATCTCTCTAAAAGGTATTTCTCAATAGAAAGATAACCCTTAGTGAGATGGTCTAGGGGTAATCTCATCACTTTAAACCAAAATACCACTTGCTCTGACTCTAAGATCAGAATGAAAAGAATGTTTTGCATTAGAATAATACTTACATCACGTATAAACACTGAGTCCCTGTAAGGAATCTAAATATCGGTGTAAAGATAATTGTGTTTTCTTCCTTAGGTTTATTTGCTCCTCAGTGCTTCTGTGAGGGAGGAAAAGTATCACACGCAATCAACAGAAGTGGCAGTAATGTAGATAGGTGAGAAGGTCTTTGGCAGTAGTGGCAGTAATGTAGATAGGTGAGAAGGTCTTTGTTAGTTTCCATCTGGGGTGGAAGATAGGATCAGGAAAGGAGCTACATTTTTTTCTTTTTTTTTTCCTTTAACTTATTTTAAGTTCCAGGCATGTGCAGAATATGCAGGTTTCTTACATAGGTACATGTGCAATGGTGGTTTGGTACACCTGTCAACCCATCATGTTGGTATTAAGCCCAGTGTATTAGTCCATTTTCATGCTGCTGATAAAGACATACACTAGACTGGGCAATTTACAAAGGAAAGAGGTGTAATGGAGAACTCACACTTCGAAGTGGCTGGGGAAGCCTCAACAATCATGGTGGAAGGCAAGGAGGAGCAAGTCACGTCTTGCGTGGATGGCAGCAGGCAGAGAAAGAATGAGAGCCAAGCAAAACGGGTTTCCCTTATTAAACCATCGGATCCTGTGAGACTCATTCACTATCTCGAGAACAGCATAGGAAAGACCCGCCCCCACAATTCAGTCATTTCCAGTGGGTTCCTCCCATGACACGTGGAAATTGTGGGAGTTACAATTCAAGATGAGATTTGGGTGGGGACATAGCCAAATCATATCACCCAGCATCCATTAGCTATTCTGCCCGATGCTCTCCCTCCCTCCACCCCACAGGCCCCAGTGTGTGTTGTTTCCCCCCACGTGTCCATGTGTTCTCATTGTTCGGGAGCTACATGTTTTCTTTTTTTTTTTTTTTTTTTTGAGACGGAGTCTCACGCTGTTGCCCAGGCTGGAGTGCAGTGGCGCGATCTCGGCTCACTGCAAGCTCCGCCTCCCGGGTTCCCGCCATTCTCCTGCCTCAGCCTCCTGAGTAGCTGGGACTACAGGCGCCCGCCACCGTGCCCGGCCAATTTTTTGTATTTTTAGTAGAGACGGGGTTTCACTGTGGTCTCGATCTCCTGACCTTGTGATCCGCCCGCCTCGGCCTCCCAAAGTGCTGGGATTACAGGCTTGAGCCACCGCGCCCGGCCTGGGAGCTACATGTTTTCTAGGTGGATATGGATTCTGGTTAACTACAAAAGGGGCCTAGCTCCTCAAACTGGAACCAGTGATAGTCAAGCTCTTGGAGGTACCTCAGTGAGATGGAACATAACTAGCAAGTCGATTCTGTGGACATGACTTACACAAAAGATGTTTATGATCTGAGAATGTCAGGTCATTTGCCCTCTTCTGAATCTAATATTGCTTCCAAATAACTTTAACACAAACCTTTTTAGATCTGTGGGCTATAACAAACTCACAGAAATTCCTTCCAAATGCTTGGGGGTTGATTTTAAAATGAAGAATAAAAATCCTAAACAAGACAATTAAAAATTGCTTTTGAAATTTTTCTACCAGTCAAATGTAATTTAAAGCCTATTTATTTCATTAAGCAAACACTTGTATAGCACTTACTATGTGCCAGACACAATTCTAGAGTGCCTCATAAACATTCCTCCTTTAATAGTTGTAACAGCCTTATGAATTATATATAAGAATATTATTCCTAGTTCACAAATAAAGAAACTGAGACAACAGAGTAAATAGGCATCTGGCCCAAGTCATGCTGCAAGGAAGTGGCAGAGCCCAGGGTTAGAACCCAGAGGATCTGACCACAGCATTCAGGCTCTTAACTACTCTGTCATGAGCTCTCAGAAGTGAATCTTTTTTTAACAAATGGCATACACACCTGTATTTAAGTCCATATTCTCTAGCTGTAAAACGGGATAATATTGTCTACTCAAATTAAATGGGCTGAGGTATATAAAGCTACATTCATCATAGTATTTGGCATCGAATAAGCATACCACGCTGACTGTTCCTAGTTTTATCACATCATTGCCGATAGTGGTAACAGGATATCATCGCACACATAAAAATAACAATAGCTACTATGTTTAAGACCTTTAACTGTTTTTGGTTTTGTTTTACAATTTATTACCTCATTTAATCTTTGCAACAATGTTGCAAGGAAGATATCATTTCTGTTATACATATTTAAAATACATAAGACATCAAAGTCAAGTCATAAGTGTGAAACCTTGTATCTATAAAGTAGTGTATGGGTATGTAAGAGTTTGCATGAGTTTTGTGAGAAAAAAATATAAGCCATGGGGTAGGGACATAGCTGCATCTGTGTGTGTGAGTGAGCGAGCTCTGAAGCAAACAAACAAAAAAGATAAGCTGTAAAAATTGAATTGTCCTCATTTGACCTATTTCCATTTAATTCAGATGATTGTATGCTTGATTTCCTAAAAGCCACGGGTATGTATTTCAGGTACATCAACTAGCAAAATATTCACATCACTTTATTTTCCCAAGAGTATTTCTGTTGTAACTGACGCATGCATGCTTTCTTTACTAATCCCTGAGGAAGATTTAATGTAGTATAAGTACAGTATTCTAATACATATTGATTTAGACCTTTGACACCAGTTATAGAGGCTAAAACCTTCTTTCTTTTAAAAATCAATTTACATATTATTCTTGATTGCAAGAGAGTGTTGTCTATTACATTATCCATTAAATACAATAAGTAATTAAAAATATAAATAATCACAGGTCTCCTCAAACTAGTGAAAACAAAATTTGTACCCATTTGACTCTTTTAAGGCCAGTAATGTTTTGCTTAGGTTTAGCTACTAAAAAATTTTCTTTATTAATTATTATTTCTAAGAAAAAGGCAAACACTTTGAAGACAAAATAGGCCTGAGCACATGGCCCTCCGTGTCTTTTGCCTGAGTCGCTATATTCCTTGAAAGATGAATGACCCTTGTTTTTGCCTTTTCCTACACATAAAATAATGTCTCATGGGGTTAGTGATTATTCCTCTGCAATCCATAATGAGAATTATTCTTATACCCAAACCTAGATGTGATTCTGCTTTAATATAACTTCTGAGCAAGCGTGATGTGATTTTGTACGTACTGAACCCCTAACGCATGTCTCTAAGCAGTGAGCTGAAGCCCTGTACTAGAACGATCTGACAGAACTGCTCTCAGGTTCCAGGTCTCAGTCCTCAGTAGACTTTTGAATAAAACTAACTTCAATTCTTTAAAAAAGAGAGAGAGAGAGAAAGAAACAGGAAAAAAATAAAAGGACACAAATAAAACATTTCTCTTAGCCACTAATGTGTGTGTACTTCCACAAGGCAGAATTAAAGAAATTTTGCATCTGCATTTTGAGTTTATAGAATAATTAACATCCCTTCAATGTACTGTTAAACGAACATGCATTATTCAGTGAGACAATACATGTGAAGTGCTTGACAGTCTATCACTTAGAAAGCAATCAATCAGTATTGGTTTTCATTTTTAATATTATATTTTAGATTGCTGATATATTATTTTCCTGAAGTCTTACAATCTGCCAGTGTGGAAGATATCAAAAATGCTTAATTTAAGTGAAAAGGTTTTTTACTAAGAGGTGTGTCACTGTATATGATCCATCACTTGGGGAAAGTTTGACATGTACTGAGCAGCAATTCTCCTGACAACGTTAAGGGAGAAAAGAGAAATCCAGGAGAAACTCGACAAAGCTAGTGAAGTTGAACGCCTCCAGGGCTCTTGGTTTTAAAAGCACTCTGTCCCCGGGTGAAGAGTCTATCCATTCTACAAGCACTGGTGTCATTAATTCCCTGGAGGCTTCTCTGTCCATCAAACCATATTTCCATGATCCCTGTAAATAGCTCAGAGTGTTAAGTGAGGAGGCGTCTTCCACTCCATGAGGCTATGGGGCTTGATGGGGTCTGCTAGGGCTAGGGCCAAGGTGGAGATCTATACTCCTGAGGGCTAAACTACTCCTGATAGGTTCATGGAGAACTAGCTCAGCACCACTTGGAGATATCCTGCTTCGAAATCAGGACTTCATATACTGCATATGTCTCAGAGCAGCTATCTCACTGGAATCTGTTCAAAGCTAGCATGTGACAAAAAGGTTTAAAATTAAAACTAAATGTTTTTAAAAAATTAAAGAGAGAAGTATGTTTGAAATATAAAAATTATAATGAGGTTAAAACTAAGAGAAAATGGAAGGAAATTAGAACCCAGTTATTTGTGACATCTTTTAAGACTGGGATTCTATCTGTTAGGAATCATTTCTACACTGGCTTCGGTAGCAGTTTGCAAATATAATTTTTAAAGAAGAATAAATAGCTAGGGTCAGTATTAAGTTTTAATCATTTAATTCACATAACTTGACATGTCCAGAAAACAAGTGGATAGAATCATAAACAGAGGCATTATGTTTATGATATATTGTTTTCCAGCCTGTTTCTTATGCCCCAAGGAGGTTTTTAAAGTTTTATTTTCCCTTATTTGAACAATACCATGGCAAAAGTACAGGTGAATAAAAAGTGAATTCCTGGAACAGACACAAACCGGAGAGCAATAAATAGCTAATTAGATATCTGGCCCAGTTTAGAAAAGCTAAACTTTAATTATTCAGATAGCTTTACTGTGAAAATTGGCACCCATCGATATATTATTCTACTCATGGAAAATAGACTATATCCAGATATTTTCTTCAAAAGTAACCTATTTTATATTTACTCACTTTGCCTAGGCTTTTCTTTTGTGAAGAAATGGACTATGGTAAAAGAGGATGAGGCCAACAGATGGCATGAATTCTCTCTCTTCCTTACCTAGGCCTTTTTAACAGCTCGTGAAGAAGCAACATATAACAATGCAATATGCATGAATTCTCTCTTCCTTACCTAGGCCTTTTTAAAAACTCATGAAGAAGCAACATATAACAATGTAATGTAGTGTAAAGAGGGGACTAAATGTATTTGCTGGCAGCAGAAACATGTGTCTATTCAACAGTCCCTGAGTAATCCTTAGCATGATGGATCTGAATAAGCCATTATGACTTCAACTGGCAAATGAGGCATGCCATTACACTGTATTTATAACAAGAAGAAAGGCATCCTTATGGACCATTTGTCTAGAGCCCTGTGAACTCTTTAAACACGCTCACGGGAAACATCCCCATGGAGGCAGCAAGACCAACAAAACCAAAGTCTGGCATGTTATCAACTTGTTTTCAAAATTCCCTGAAATGGGTGACCCTTGTCCTCATACACTCCAGCCTCATTAATTGAACATGTCTTCTGGTTTTCAATTCAGCTATAGTCTAGCAGTCATTTGGTTCTTTTTCTTGCTTTCTTTTGTGACCCTGCCCTATCTTACCCTGCAGTTGTTCTGTGGTCTGTGGCCTCAAGTCCTGTGGTCCCACACCCACATCCCATGTTATATAGGATGACCCACACCCAGTGTTTGAAATAGTCCCTGGTTTCCTACCTGGCCTATTCCTGGACTCTGAGTAGATCTCACACTAGACGATAATGATGATGATCATGATCATGATGAGCTTCTTCCATTTTTTTATCCTTAAAAACAAAGGTCAAAAGTAGAGTGTGCTAAACTAATCTTTAGGATCAAGTTGCAGTCTGTTTTTTTGGAAAGTTCAGTGTTGAAATTTGAAACCTATCTCAGGAAAAAAAAAAATGACAAAGAAAAAGCTGCTCTGAAAGTCATGTTGAACTTTGAGTTTTTGACCACTGTTATTTTTTATAATTAATATGAGTATTTATCAGAGTGCTGTCAGCAGGTCCACATGAGACCCCTTTAATAATTTATTATCAGTGTGAGGGTGCTAAGGAAGTCCTTCCTGCGTGGAGCAAGGAGAAACACTTTTTGGAAAATCAGGTGAGTCTTTTTTCTTATTCCCCAAGGAAGTTTTTAAAGTTCACAAGAGAGGAAGAACCAATGTGTTTCCATTATTTCAACAATGCCACGGTAAAAGTATAGGTGGGGGGAGAAAAGTGACTTACTAGAATAAGAGACACAAACGGGAGTGGCAATTAATAGCTAATTAGATATTTGGCCTAATTAAGCAACTTATAGTCATCAAAGGCCATACAGGACTTCAGGAAACCAGGAAGACGGGCAGAAGAGCACTCCCCACTCCAGAATATCTTACAATTATAACACTATTAAAGTGTTATCACAGTTACATATTTTATGCAAGCCCAGGAACAAGCCTATGACATTATTCTTTGCATTTAGCAAGCATCTAGGGAATCTCACTTTTGTAGTGAAAGCATAATCCTTTCACTACAAAGTTAGGATGATCCTAACATAAACAGCTATTAAACTAGAACTCAGCCTCAGTTATGACTGAGGCCTTAAGTCAGAAATATGGATTACAATCATGTTCTGAAGTGGATTGCCAGACCATCAAAATATAACAATATTTGAAAAAGAGAGAGTGAAAGCTCAATTTTGCAACTCTTATTTTAGCAATCACTTTAAGTCTTTAAGAAGTTGAAACTAGATATTTGAGAGAGAATTTCTTTGAAAAAATACTGTCGGAGTGCTGCAGCTGTTTATTTCTTCTTTACTATGGAGAAAGGAGAGTATTTCTCTCCTCATCTTGAGCATCATTTAAAAAAAAAAAAAAACTTTAAAAGGCTCATTCAGAGAAGTTGGTGTACATCTTCAGACATGACCAAGTTGGAGATTCACAAATCATGTCAAGAAACTGCAGATGAGAGATTTTCCAATTGAAGAAGGTGATGTGGTTTGGCTGTGTCCCCTCCCAAATCTCAGCTTGAATTGTATCTCCCAGAATTCCCATGTGTTGTGGGAGGGACCCAGTGGGAGGTAAGTGAATCATGGGCGCTGGTCTTTCCCATGCTATTCTCGTGATAGTGAATAAGTCTCACAAGATCTGACGGGTTTATCAGGGATTTCTGTTTTTGCTTCTTCCTCATTTTTCTCTTGCTGCCACCATGTAAGAAGTGCCTTTCATCTCCCACCATGATTGTGAGGCATCCCCAGCCATGGGGAACTGTAAGTTCAGTTAAACCATTTTTCCCCCAAAGTTTCACGTATGTCTTTATCAGCAGTGTGAAGACGAACTAATACAGTAAATTGGTAACAGTAGAGTGGGGTGTTGCTGAAAAGATACCCAAAACTGTGGAAATGACTTTGGAACTGGGTAACAGGCAGAGGTTGGAGAGCTAAGAAAAAGATAGAAAAATGTGGAAAAGTTAGGAACCTCCTAGAGACTTGTTGAATGGCTTTGACAAAAACGCAGAAAGTGATATGAACAATAAGGTCCAGGCTGAGGTGCTCTCAGATGGAGATGAGGAACTTGCTGGGAACTGCATCAAAGGTGATTCTTGTTATGTTTTAGCAAAGAGACTGGCAGCATTTTGCCCCTGCCCTGAAGATTTGTGGAACTTTGAACTTGAGAGAGATGATTTAGGGTATCTAGCAGAATAAATTTCTAAGCAGCAAAACATTCAAAGGTGACTTGGGTGCCGTCAAAAGCATTCTGTTTTAAAAGGGAAATAGCATAAAAGTTCAGAAAATGTGCAGCCTGACAATGCAGTAAAAATGAAAAACCCGTTTTTTGAGGAGAAATTCAAGCTGGCTGCAGAAATTTGCCTAAGTAGCAAGGAGCCTAATGTTAATCACCAAGGCCATGGGGAAAACATCTCCAGCCCATGTCAGAGATCTTCACCACAGCCCCTCCCATTACAGGCCAGGAGGCCTAGGAGGAAAAAGTGGTTTTGTGGGCTGGGCCCAGGGTCTCCTAGCTGCGTGCAGCCTAGGGACTTGGTGCCCTGTGTTCAAGCTGCTCCAGCCATGGCTGAAAGGGGCCAATGCAGAGCCTGGGCTATGGCTTCAGAGGGTGGAAGCCCCAAGTCTTGGCAGCTTCCATGTGGTACTGAGCTTGTGGGCACACAGAAGTCAAGAATTGATGTTTAGGAACACCTCCAGCTAGATTTTAGAAGATGTATGGAAATGCCTGGATGCGCAGGCAAAAGTTTGCTGCAGGGGTGGAGCCCTCATGAAGAACATCTGCTAGGGCAGTGCAGAAGGGAAATGTGGGGTCAGAGCCCCTATACAGGTTCCCTACTGGGGCACTGCCTAGTGGCAGAGCCCTCATGAAGAACATCTGCTAAGGCAGTGCAGAAGGGAAATGGGGGGTCAGAGCCCCCACACAGGTTCCCTACCGGGGCACTGCCCAGTGGAGCTGTGAGAAGACAGCCACAGTCCTCCAGACCCTAGAAGAGACCTTTCATCTCCCGCTATGATTCTGAGGCATCCCCAGCCATGTAGAGCTGCAAGTTCAACTAAACCTTTTTTTCTTCTCAGTTTCAGGTATGTTTTTATCAGCAGCATGAAAATGAACTAATATACAAGGCCTACATAGAACCTACTACCCATCTCCACATTATACAACAAAAGAGCTATTTTCCAACATCTGCCAAGCCCACAGAATGTTGATGTTGGTTCATAGCAGTACTAGCCCACTATGGCCTTTCTTGCTCCCATGTTTGGCATGTCCCTGGAGGAGTGAGAAACACACACAGCAAGAAGATAGAGAAGATGCAGAAGCCAAAGTGAGGAGGAAGGAAAGCTGGCCATGCCTTGTCTCCCTTCATACAGGTTTTGAATTGCAGCTTTGACTTTATATTAAGATTAAAGTTTTGATTATTGCACATATCTAGGCATACCAGTTATTCAAAAGAGATTGTTTGGAAGACAAATGCAACCTGAGAATTTCTCCAGGAGAAGCAGAGTAACTAATCCCATATTATGAACTTAAAAGAAAGGTGGGGCCGGGCGCGGTGGCTCAAGCCTGTAATCCCAGCACTTTGGGAGGCCGAGACGGGCGGATCACGAGGTCAGGAGATCGAGACCATCCTGGCTAACACGGTGAAACCCCGTCTCTATTAAAAAAATACAAAAAAACTAGCCGGGCGAGGTGGCGGCACCTGTAGTCCCAGCTACTCGGGAGGCTGAGGCAGGAGAATGGCGGGAACCCGGGAGGCGGAGCTTGCAGTGAGCCGAGATCGCGCCACTGCACTCCAGCCTGGGCGACAGAGCGAGACTCCGCCTCAAAAAAAAAAAAGGAAAGGTGGGAAATAAAATTAAAGTTACTTTATAATTATCATTGGTAGTCTTATTTGTTCAATGTTCTGGTAACAAAAGTGATTTTTCATGTTTTTTAAATCAGAATAAAATGTATGTTTTTCTACTAGTTAAATAAATGGTTTTAAGTTAATTTTTAAAGTAATATGTATTTAGCTAATAAAAATTATCTAATCGGCCGGGCGCAGTGGCTCAAGCCTGTAATCCCAGCACTTTGGGAGGCTGAGACGGGCGGATCACGAGGTCAGGAGATCGAGACCATCCAGGCTAACAAGGTGAAACCCCGTCTCTACTAAAAAAAAAAAAAAATACAAAAAACTAGCCGGGCAAGGTGGCAGGCGCCTGTAGTCCCAGCTACTCGGGAGGCTGAGGCAGGAGAATGGTGTAAACCCGGGAGGCGGAGCTTGCAGTGAGCTGAGATCCGGCCACTGCACTCCAGCCTGGGCGACAGAGCGAGACTCCGTCTCAAAAAAAAAAAAAAAAAAAAAAATTATCTAATCATTTTTAATCTTTACCCTCCTAGGATTTTATGATAGGAATCACATAAATTTAAATTTTTCAGGTTTCTCAGAGATTTCATCCAAAGAGTTTATGAATTTCCTCCATACATTCTGCAAAAATAGTCAACCAGCCTCTGATTAAACACCTTCAGGTCTATAAATTCATAAGGTACTTCAGTCTTTGTTGAAGAGTGTTTATTATCAAAAAGTCCCTTTCCATATTCAAGAGAAAATCTAAACACTTAGCCCCTCTACTACCTTAGCAGCTTGGCAAAAATACATTTATCCTTTAATTCCCAGGTCAAATCCCTCTGAGATGATTTTCCTGGTCCTGGAGAGTCTATTTGATTCCCTTTATGGCATCCCCACTGAGTTTCTTACTGATGTGATGCCACTTAGCAGACTGTTCTCCATCTTCATATATTTGGCTGCCTTCTTCACTAGACTGAACAGTTGCTAACCCACTCTACTGAGACCTGCAGAGGACTCCAAGATAATCAGACACAGTTCATGCCCGCCAGCTGTATAAGTCCAGAGACAAGGATACAGCATGTTCACAAGTACCTAAGAAAGGTGCAGATTTCTGAAGGAGAAACATTATTATTTAGTTTTTTTTCCTCTCATGGTAGAGTACCTTCACTGTAGCCTCATTTTTTCCCTGTTCTTTAGACTATAATTTACATTGAAACTTCAATTTACCAACAGGAGGTATTTGATCTTATCAAAAAGAATAATGTTCTGCCTTGGGGAACATGATAACCATAACATAACTGACTGCATTTGAGTTAGACACTCAAGGATGGGAAGCATGTGACCATAGGTAAAATGAGCCTTTGCAAAAATAAATAAATAAATAAATAAATAAATAAATGATGAGTCAAAAGCCACTAAATTAGATGCCACATAACATATACAAGAAATAGCAAGTCATTCTGTTCAATAGAAGCCCAGGATACATGGGTGAGATAATTGAATGATCATACTGAAAAAGGAGGCTTAGCCAGAATACAAACTGGATCAAATACAGATGTATGAGATACTTTCATCTCATCTGGAGGTCTGCAAAAGTAAACGAGATTTGGGGCTACATTTTTCACTTCAGAAGTTGAAAGAACTGATTCCTTCTCCCAATACTCCAGCAGTTAGGCCATACACATTAAATCGAGTTTTGACTGACCCAGTGTTCTTCAGCAAGACTCTAAATATGAAGGAAGTGACCTAAAGATGTAGGTACAGTTAGAGATAATTAAGGTGGTGGTGACAGCAAAGACAGGAACCTAACGGCAAAAGAGATGGGATTGCTGTTTGGTATCATTTAAGAAAATGGAGACTGGCTTCAAGATGGCTGATAAGGGACATCTGGCACTTGCCTCCACCACAAAGAAGGACCAAAACAGCAAGTAGACAACCACATACTGAATAGACCACCACTGCCCCCTGTCACTGAAATTCAGCAAGGAAGTGACAGGGAGTGCTTGAAGCACAGAAGGAGAGGAAAGTGAAGTAGCCAGCCTGGCTGGCATGAGCTCAGAGTGAGAAAGCACTCCCCATTTTGGGGAAAATGTAAGCAAAAAGGCCCCAGCAGCCAACATTCCCATGGCAGACTCCTGTAATCCTAGCCACAGGAGAGCCCCATAGCCCTCACATATCCTGAGACTAGTATAGAGAGTTGCCTGGAATCCATGGGAAGGCATTTTTCCACAGAGGGAGTTTTTGCCATGACGCAAGCAGCTACAGCATGGCACCATTTTGAGAGCCCAGCCCCCACCAGACTATATCCTGCCCTGCATCCCAACAGGCCCTGAATTTCTAAATCTTGGGAGCCTTGGTGACATCCCTCTGTGGCTACCCAAAGGACTGCAGCATCATGACACTGTCTGGATCAAGGGGTGCAACCAGGTCCCTAGCACTCTGGCCCATGCAGTGTCCTGCATCCTGGGTAATGTGCAGTGCAGTGCACTAGAGAGGTTGCCCCCCAGACAAAGGAAGCCAAAGTATTTGCTCCCCAGAGCCTGGGAGCTAACTGCTTGGGTCCACTGACACTGATAGCAAACCCACCTCCTCTAGTAACCCCACACCCCTCCAGTGTCAGGGTCCTCACATACCTACATGTGCTGTCCCAGGACCTACAAAGAGGCTTAATCTACTAACTGCCACTGCTGGCACCCACATACACACACACTGCCTGGGGTTTGACCCGTGCCATCTGCTGCCAGCACCCGCACACATCATCTGGAAGCCTGAGGACAGGTCTTTCCCACCTGTCACTGCCACTGCTGTCACAGACGCACATCATCCAGAAGCCTAGAAATCAAGCTGCCCTGACTACCATCGCCAGTGCACACACACAACATCCAGGGGCCTGGAAATTAGAGCTCCCGGTCCACTACCATCAGGACACGTGTGGGCCATCCACAGGCCTGTGGATGAGTCTATTCCACCCACCATGGGCATGCCTCGCAGAACCCCAAGGACTAACCCACCAAGCCTGCCTCTACTGCCACCAGTGCCCTCTCACATGACCCACCCAAGTGCCTGGGGACCAGTCTCCCTGCATGACATTGCACTGGTGACTACACATGCTGCTGGAGGACTTGAGGACTGGCCTGGTCCCTCTAAAGCCATTACTGAAGACATACACACCACCAGAAGGCCTAAGTAGCAGCCCACCCAGCCAATCGCTGTCACCACCAGTACCCAAGCATGCTGCCTGCAGGCCTAAGGACTGGTTCACACAGAACTAACACTGCCAGTGCCCAAGATTTCAAATAAACCATTTAACAAAGCACCTCAAGGAGCTAGATAAACAAGAACAAACAAAACCCAAAATTAGAGGAAGGAAACAAACAATAAAGATCAGAGCAGAACTCAACACAGACCTAAAACACAATATAAAGGATTAACAAAACGAAAAGCTGGCGTTCTGAAAAAATAATCAAAATCAATAAGGCACTAGCTGAACTAACCAAGAAAAAAAGAAAGAAGACTCAAATAAATAAAATCAGAAAAGAAAAAGGAGATATTATAACTCATACCACAGAAAAGCAAACGATCACTAGAAACTATTATGAAAAGTTCTATGCTAACCAATTGGAAAGTCTAGAAAAAGGTTGTGGAGAAAGAGGAATGATCATACACTGTTGGTGGGAGTGTAAGCTAGTTCAATCATTGTGGAAAACAGGGTGGAGATTATTCAAAGACATAAAAACAGAAATACTATTCCACCTATCCATCCCATTACTAGATATATTCCCAAAGGAATATTAATCATTCTCTCATGAAGACATATGCACACGTATGTTCATTGTGGCACTACTCTCAATAGCAAAGACATAGAATGAACCTAAATGTCCATCAATGATAGACTGAATAAAGAAAATGTGGTACATATTCACCATGGAATACTATGCAACCATAAAAAAGAATGAGATCATGTGCTTTGCAGGAACATGATGGTGCTGGAGGCCATTATCCTTAGCAAACTAGCACAAGAACAGAAAACCAAATACTACAGTGAGAGCTAATTGATGAGAATACAGGGACACACAGAGAGGAACAACAGACACTGGGGCCTATTAGAGGGTGATGGGTGACAGGAGGGAGAAGATCAAGAAAAATAACAAATGGGTGCTAGGCTTAATGCCTGGATGATGAAATAATCCGTACAACAAATTCCCATGACACAGGTTAACCCATATATCGAACCTGCACATGTATCCCTGAATTTAAAAGTTAAATTTTAAAAAAAGAAAGAACATACCTCAAAATAATAAAAGCCACATATGAAATAACTGCAGCTAATATCATACTGAATGGGAAAAAACTGAAAATACTAAGAACTGGAACAAGACAAGGATGCTCACTTTCACCACTTTTATTCAACATGGTACTAGAAGTCCGAACTAGACAAGGAAATGGAAGGAAATTAAAGGTGTTCAAATTGCAAAAGAGGAAGTAAAATTGTCCCTCTTTGCAGATGACATGATTTTATATACAAATAAAAACCCTCAGCTGGGTGTAGTGGCTCACGCCTGTGATCCCAACACTTTGGGAGGCCGAGGCAGGTGGATCACCTGAGGTTGAGAGTTCGAGACTAGCCTGATCAACATGGAGAAACCCTGTCTTTACTAAAAATACAAAATTAGCTGGGAGTGGTGGTACATGCCTGTAATCCCAGCTACTTGGGAGGCTGAGGCAAGAGAATTTCTTGCACCTGGGAGGCAGAGGTTGAGGTGAGCCGAGATTGCAACATTGCACTGCAGCCTGGGCAACAAGAGTGAAACTCTGTCTAAAAAAGAAAAAAGAAAAAAGAAACCTCAAAACTCTACCAGAAACTGAGAACTGATAAACAAATTCAAGAAAGTTGTAGGATACAAAATCAATGTTCAAAAATCAGAAGCATTTCTGTACACCAATAGCAAACTCTCTAAAAAAAAGGACATCAAGAAAGCAATCCCATTTACAGTAGGTACAAAAATATATAAATAAATTACCTGGGATAAGTTTCAATAAGGAGGCGAAATATCTCTACAATGAAAACTACAAAACACTGATGAAAGAAATTGAAAACACAAACAAATGGAAAGACATCCCATGCTCACGGATTGGAAGAACTAACATTGTTAAAATGACCACCACTGCCCAAAGCAATCTATAGATTCAATGTAATCACTACAAAAATATCAATGATAGTCTTCATAGAAATAGAAAGTTTGTATGGAACCGCAAAAGATCCCAAATAGCCAAAGCAGTATTAAACAAAAAGAACTAGAGGCATCACACTACCTGACTTCAAAATATACTACCAAAGCTATAGAAACCAAAACAGCATGGCATTGGTATAAAAAAGACATATAGGCCAATGGATCATAATAGAGAACCCAGAAACAAATCCATGTATTCACAGCCAACTTATTTTCAACAATGGCACCAAGAACATATACTGAAGAAAGGACAGTCTCTTCAATAACTGGTGCTGGGAAAACTGGATATCAATATGCAGAGGAATGAAACCAGGCCCCTATCTCTCACCATATACAAAAATCAACTGAAAATGGATTAAATGCTTAAATGTAAGACCTGAAACTATAAAACTACTAAAAGAAAACATAGGGAAAATGCATCATGACATTGATTAAGGCAAAGGTTTTATGGCCATGACTTCAAAAGCAAATGGCTATGACTTCAAATAAACAAATGGTACTATATTAAACTATAAAGCTTCTGTATAGCAAAGGATATAACAGCATAAAGAGACAATCTGTTGAATGGGAGAAAATATTCACAAACTGTTTATTGGACAAGAGATTGGTATTCAGAATATATAAGAAATGCAAACAACTCAACACTGCCCCCACAAAAAAATCAAATAATCTTAAAAAGTAAGCAAAAGACATGAATAGGCATTTCCCAAAAGGATACATACAAATGGCCAACAGGTATATTTTTAAATGCTCAAAATCACTAATCATTAGAGGAATACAAATAAAAACCACAATGAAATACCATCTCATCATAGTTAGAATGGCTACTATCAAAAAGACAAAAAAATAACAGATGCTAGTGAGAATATGGAGAAAAGGAAACTCTTATACATTGTTTGTGGGCATGTAAATTAGTACATCCATCATAGAAAACAGTATGACAGTTTCTCAAAAAACTAAAAATAAGACCACTGTATAATACAGAAATCCCACTACTGGGTATTTATCAAAAGGAAAGGAAATCAGTATGGCAAAGAAATACCTGCACCCCAGCATTTATTGCTGCATTATTCACAAAAGCCAAGACAAGAAATCAATCCCAGTGTCCATCAATGATGAATGGATAAAGAAAATGTGATATATATATATATACACAATGGAATACTATTCAGCCATTTAAAAGAAAGAAATTTATGTCATCTGTAGCAACATAGCTAAAACTCGGGGTCATTATGTTAGATGAAATAAACTACACACAGACAAATATCAAATGTTCTCACTCATACGTGGGAGCTTAAACAGTTGATCTCATGAAGGGAGGGAGTAGAACAATGGTTACTTGAACCTCGGAAAAAAGGTGGAAGGTGAAGAGAGATTAATTATTAGGTACGAACATATCATTAGATAGAAGGAATAAGTTCTAGTACTCAACAGCACAGTAGGGTAACTTTAATTAATAATAATTTGTTGTATATTTCAAAATAGCTGGAAGAGTCATTTTGAATTGTTACCAACACAAATAATAAATGTTTTAGGTGACAGACATCCTAATTACTGATTTGATTATTATGCATTATATGCATATATCAAAATATTACATGTATCCTATAAATATGTACAATTATGTATTAATAAAACATAAAAATATTTTACACATGAAAAAAATGTTAATCCTTCAAGAACACGAACACTTAACATTGTTAGTTTTAATGCTCAACTCTGTATTTAATTGATATTTCTAACATGCTTAAATTCAGCTCTGAAAAGTGCCTAAACTACTTGCAACTGTAGTGGAAATGTTCGTATATACAGTATAACAATGTAACCAAATACTCTAACATCCCAGTATTTTGGCTAAAGGCAACTCTCTCATTTTCTATACAGGAAAAAAGGATATAAAGAAGATTTATATGGCAGAATTGACAGGAAAATATCTTCAGCTTTTAAGACATGAAACTTACTGTGATTCTCACTGTGCCTTTTCCCAAACATTGTAGCTAATGTTGAGAAGTGTGTGTACAGTGTGAAGACAGAGTCAGAGAGACAAAGACAGAAACAGAGACTCAGAGGAGAGAAAAGCAAAGAGAGGAGATATATATATACAGATATAACATTATTTTATATTATAATGGTTTTATATTTTAATATATTATACACACACTTTGGTTTGGCTATATTTACAATTAAAATCAACTATAGGTAACAATGACATCTCATGAGCAGTTTTAGGAGACCTGAATCCTTGTGACAAAGACTTTTCAAAGTCCTATATACTGATTATTCTTCTTCTCAGCAAGGACCACAGGAGAGCCTCAAAGAGCTCTGTAGGAGACAAAGGTCTTGCTAAATTTCAATCTGCACTCTGTCTCTTGTTATGTTAAGCAAAGAAGCTCTGTCTCTTGTTATGTTTGCCAATAAGAATCAAGAAGTTTCCAAATATGTTTAACTGTTTACATCCAAGTTCTTGTTTAACTCCTCGGAGATGGGACATTCAAGGAACAAGTCTGACAAATACCATTTAGTCCATAGTACCAATTTATTTTTGAAAACCGGAATGTGTTTACTTGGATTGTAAATAACCTCACAAGCCTTGCATTAACTGAAACATGGTCAGCTCATCATTAGCTGAAAAGGTCCCAGAACCTCTGCGATAGGATTCTAATTGCAGGTTGGTATAAAACAAAATTGTCTTGCGCAGATTCAAATCCAAACACATGGTGTTGCTTCGTTTTTGTTTTGTTACATTTTGGTTATTCTGACATTAAGAAAAGGCTATAGACAGTCAGTCAAATCACATTTTAGAACTCGAACATAAATCTTCTTCAGTAATACCGAATTTTGTGCTCATTGGAGTTTGGGGGCATTTTAAATGAATATAGTCTATATGGATATATGTGAGGGTATGAAGAATCTCCTAAGATGTTCATATCCTATTAGATAAAACTATGAAATTTTGGAGTTAAAAGAAACTCAATGGCCTGTTTATTAACTTTTTATTTTACAAATGAGGCCCAAACTGAAATCAGTGATTTCTTCAAGTTCGCACTGAAGGACTCTAAGACAGCCAGGATGATTTGCAGATAAGTGATCTTCCCCCAAACAGTACTCTGTGTCCAGTCTTGGCCTATGTCTTGTTCACGGATCCAGAACCAGGACATAGTTTTCAAATCCTTCAAAATATTCAAGCAAAAGAATATTTGTAACACAGAACATCATGGACTAAGAATCCCATTTACACTATTTTATTTCCAGATTATTCCTTATCTCAATTCTAGTAAGCATTTGGCAAACATTACTTTTCTCCAAGGTATAGCCATATTCAGCATTGAACCTTTACAGGGCATGAATTAAAACTTCCCACAGGAAACAATAACCAATAAACCAGTTAGCTGTGTCCAGGTAGATGAGGTTGGCCCAGCTAAACTTGAAGCCTGTGTAGTCAGTGGGATTTGAATGCTACACTGTATCAACAAGGGGAGCAAGATCTATGATTTCCTCAATGTGAGTCATTTCTACAAACACCAAATGTTTCATTTTTTTCATGGCTTCACACACCAAGAAAATTCAGGTAAGGCAAAACTTAATGTGTTTTGCAACTGCTGGAATTCTTCATTCTCTACCTTGTGCCAATAATACTGTTTTATGATTATATTTTACATAATGTCTTTTTTACAGGATTTTTTTGAAGTAGATAAATGACTTCCTTTGAGGCCAAATGCCTTGTACTCACATCAAAAAATCTGCTCCAATGCACCCACCCTCAATTTGTGTCTTTCTCAGAGCCATGAAGCAGGGGACGGGTTATAAGTATAATGTCAGATGGCTTATGATTTGTTTTAATAACCAGCAATGGGATGCTTGTTATTCACATTAAGTACATAATAGACATAGCAGGTGGTGCAGTTTTCATTCCTGATAGATCATAAGAGACTGAAATATAATGATGTTATATTCTATAGTATGTTTCTCCTCATACTTTCTCACCAGAATCAAATAGAATTTGTGTTATTGTTATTTAAAATATTGCATGGGTAGCTCTTTGCTTTTCTATTAAGTCAATGTTCAAAGAAAACAGGTTATGAATACATATTACTTTTTAAATGTTCTTCCCTGGCAAGGGTCTGGATAAATGCTCTGGTTACCTAGGAGATCAGGACAAAATGAACACTGATTGACTTATCAAATTGATTGCAAACTGAGCTTCAAGTGGCAGCTGTGAGTGCTGCACATAAAAGGTAGCTGTTTGAAAGTGATTCTTTTTATTTGCCACATCACACTACTGTGTGATGCCAAACACACTACTAGGTAGAATAAGTGGCTATATTTTTTTAGAAAATGCAGTATTGAATAAGTATTCAATATTCTCATGATTATAGTTGAGAAAAAGATATTTTGAAGAAGTAATTCTGGCCTGGATATTTGTTTCTATATGTCACTAAAAATGATTATATTGATGGTGATAGAATTCTATCTGCAGTAGAAACCCTGTCCCTGGCTTAGTTTTTAGGAAAAATAACGCTGCTTCCTGTTGGCTGAGATTGGGCTAGTGGTAAGAAAATTTAATGGATCTTACTGTAAAGGCAGCTATAACCTCCTCCCCATCTACTTCTCTATTCCTTGTGCAATTTTTCTATACAACCAGGCAGGACAAACCACAGAAAAAAATAATTTTTCTTTTCTGAGCTCTCTTAACTTTTTGTTAATTTATTCTCTATTCTCAAAATATACATGTTTTCCTCCAATTTTGTCATTTTGTGTCCTCTTGCCACGCATGGCCATCTACCATGGTCTACTCCTCCAGGCACCTATTTTTGGCACCACCCCACTATTAAAATGTATATATCTATATCATAATGCTAAGGTCTTGCCCTTACATAACAATCTAGATGGAAATAATCTGATTAATTAAAGTACTACTGGGAACAATAGGAACACTTTTACACTGTTGGTGGGAGTGTAAATTAGTTCAACCATTGTGGAAGACAGTGTGGTGATTCCTAAAGGATCTAGAACTAGAAATACCATTTGACCCAGCAATCCCATTACTGGGCATAAACCCAAAGGATTATAAATAATTCTATGATAAAGACACATGTATGCATATGTTTATTGCAGCACTATTCACAATAGCAAAGACTTAGAACCAACCCAAATGTCCATCAGTGATAGACTGAATTAAGAAAATGTGGCACATATACACTGTGGAATACTATGCAGCCATAAAGAAGGATGAGTGCATGTCCTTAGCAGGGACATGGATGAAGCTGGAAACCATCATTCTCAGGAAACTATCACAAGATCGGAAAACCAAACACTGCATGTTCTCACTCATAAGTGGGAGTAGAACAACGAGGACACATGGACACAGGGAGAGGAATATCACACACTGGGGTCTGTGGGGGGTGAGGGGCTAGGGAAGGGATAGCATTAGGAGAAATATCCAATGTAGGTGATGGGTTGATGGGTGCAATCAAACCACCATGGCATGTGTATACCTATGTAACAAAACTGCACTTTTGCAAATGTAACCCAGAGCTTAAAGTATAATCAAAATAAATAAACAAATAAATAATAAAACAAAAACAGAGAAAAAAAATTTTTTTAAGCACTACTGGGTTACAATACTCGTTATGACCTAAATATTTGTGCCCTTCCAAAATTCCTATGTTGAAATCCTAACCCCCAATGTGATGGTATTAGAAGGTGAGGCTTTTGGAAGATAATTAGATCATGAGGGTAGGATCCTCATGAATGGAACTAGTGCCCTCATAAGAAATATGAGGGCCTGTGCTGTGTCATGTGAAAACACAGCAAGAAGGCACCATCTTCAAACCAGAAAGTAGGCCCTCATGAGACACTGAATCTGCTGGTGTCTAGAACTTGGACTTCCCAGCCTCCAGAACCATGAGAAATAAATATTTGCTATTTAAGCTACCCAGAACAAGGTCATTTGTTATAGCAGCCAGAGCTAAGACAATAGTTTCAATGGTGATTCCCCTAAAAGCTCTTTTCATTTTGTTGAAGAGAGCGCCTTAACCCCAAAAAATTGGCCTGTAATGGTGGAATGCAGCCTTTCCTAGGAGACAAGTGGAAAGTATATTTTAGGTCATAAGAACCTTCCTTTTTATTCCTCAACTCTGTAGTCACCATAAAGTTATAAATATACAAACCAGAACAAGTTATCTCAGGAACTAATTGAAAAGTAGACATACAAAGAAGGAAAACCAACTAGATTTTTTCCTCTCTCGCTGTATAAACGTCATTATCCCAAGACCTTGTGACTCTATGGCGACTTTCAGTTAATGCAGGCATTACCAGATTTGCTACTAATTGCAGAAACTGAAACAGGTAAATAGTAAATTCCACAGTGATATATGAGAGAGGTGGAGTTGAGAAGCAGATAACTTAATGTTGGCTACAGGAATTGTCCATAAATTAATACTCTTGATACAATGAAGAAAGTCTGATAAAAGTACAATAAAGTAAAAAGCTAAGTTTATGGGAAGAGAACTACAGATTTTACTAAAGGACATAAAATAGTTGAAAAATATAGTAATATCCATGTTTCTGGATAGGAAGTATCTATATTATAGATATGTTCATTTTCTCCAAAATAATCTATAAATTTAATGCAATCTCAATCAACATCTGAGTAAGAATTTTTCTTTGAAACTGTATTAAATGACTCAATTTCACCTAGAAATTTGTGACAACAAAGACTAATAAATAGGAACTTTCCTTATTGAGATATTAAGATGTATTATGAAGTTATAATAGTGCGACATTGCTGCAAAACTAGACAATTTATCAATAGAAGGGACAGATTCCATACATAAGAATTTAAAGATCCAATAAGTGACAATATAAGTATTTCAAATTAGTGAAGAAAATAATGTGAAAGTAAATAAATTCAATTTCCTGAAAATAAAGTTATATTCAAACCTCCAACCTCAGACCAAAACAAATTACAAATCAATTAAAGTATAAATGAAAAGACCAGAAGAAAATCTGAGTCTACTGATACAAATTTATGCTGGGGAAAGCCTTTCTACACATGATACAAAAGGCAAAATCCATAAAGAAAAAGACTGGTGTGACTATATTAAAAAATAAATTTTTTAAATTAAAAAAGTAATATACAAAAGACAAACACTAAACTAGAAAGTATTTTAGTTATATTTTCAAAAAGGGTTAATATCTATCCTATATAAAGAGAATGATGCAACAGCTATAAAAAATAGAATGGAGGTTCTCAAAAAAATTAGAAGTAGAACTGCCATATGATCCTGCAATCCCAATTCTGGGTATGGATCCAAAGGATTTTAAATCAGAATCATAAAGAGATTTCTGCACTCCCATGTTCATGGTACCATTATTTACAATAGCCAAGATATAGTGTCCATTGGCAGATGAATAGATCAAGGAAATTTCGTCTACCCATACAATGGAATTGTAGTCAGCCTTTAAAAAAAAATCCTGTCATTTCTGACAACATAGATGACCCCGAAGGCCATTATGCTAAATGAAATAAGTCAGTCACAGAAGGATAACCACTGCATGATTCCACTTACATTAGGTATCTAAAATAGTCAAACTCATAGAAGCAGTAGTTGCCAGGAGCTGGGAAGAGGGAGAAATAGGGATTATTGTTCAATGGGATTAAAGTCTTAGTTTATGCTAGATAAATAAATTCTAAAGATCTGCTCTACAACATAGTACCCATAGTTAACAACCCTGACTTGTGCACCTTAAAATTTGTTAAGAAGGTAAATCTCCTGTTAAATGTTCTTACCCCCACCTCGCCCCCACACACATGCACACAGGAAAGGAACATAAAGGAAACTGGGAGGTGTTGCACACGTCTATTTTATTAATTTTGGTGATATTATGGGCATATGCCTATGTCCAAACTCATCAAATTGTACCCATTAAATATGTGCAGTTATTATATCAATTATACTTCAACAGAGATGTCACAAATATATACAAAAAAAGAATTCCAAAAAAGGCAAACAAAATAAGCTAGTATTTCATGAATTATGAAACAAAAATTTATATTTAATATATGAAAAAAGTTCAATCTGTAGTAAAGGAAATACAAATTAAGCAATAATTAAGATACTATGTTTTGACTACCTGATTAACAAGGATGAAAAACTAATGACAAGATTTAGTTTGTGTGAATATATGGAGAATTTAGCTGTTTCAAGTACTGAGGAAGTGATGAAAACTGCTACAAGAATTCTTGAGGAAACTGTACAATTTTTACTTAATGCTTAAAATAAATACATAGCCCCTAGTTAGAAAAATACCATTTTTAGAACTGTATCCCAAAGAAATCACCAAGGTCACAAGATGTATGTATGAGGATATTTTTCAAAACATCTACAAATAATATTATTTAAATGATGTAAATGCCCTAAAAATAGGGACTTTATTAAAAGCCAAATATTATGTCCACACAGTGGATTATTGCAAAGCCATTACTGAAGTTAATATTGATTTTATGGCTATAGGCATGGAAGGATATTTATGACATATTTGAGGTTAAAAATAAAGCAGATTAGAAAGAGTATGCATATTGTGATGAATGTTACAAATGTATATAAGTCTATACCTAGGAATGCATATGTAAAAGGATATCACGATTACATTTAAGTCAAAAATTATGTAAGACTATATATGAAGGGGGTGGGTGCGGTGGCTCACACCTGTAATCCCAGAACTTTGGGAGGCCAAGACGGGCAGATCACTCAAGGTCAGGAGTTGGAGACCAGCCTGGCCAACACGGTGAAACCCCATCTCTACTAAAAATACAAAAGTTAGCTAGGGGGTGGGGGAGGTAGGTGGTTCACAGCTATAATCCCAGGTACTCAGAAGGCTGAGGAGGTAGGAGAATCACATGAACCTGGGAGGCAGAGGCTGCAGTAAGCTGAGATCCTGCCACTGCACTCCAGCCTGGGTGACAGAGTAAGGGAGACTCCATCTCAAAAAAAAAAAAAAAGAAAAAAAGAAAAGAACATATATAAGGGAATTTTATAGTGCATGCTTTATCTGAAAATACTAACTAGATAGATAAATTGTGGGTGACTTATTTTTCATTTGCTTAGCTTACAAAATTTTTTTAAAGAGACACAATATTTTCATAATCAGGAAAATAATTAATGAAATGTTCCTATAATAAAACAATTTTTCATGGGATAAAAATGAAGTTATTTTTTTAACTGGGTATCATTTTGCAATATACGCTTAAATGTTGAGAAACTGTATATTGTTCGTGCCCAAAGTAAACTCAGTCCTCAATTAAACTTTTTTGCTTTCTTTATAAAATCTTCATTTATGGAAATCCCTTTAGATATTTATAAAGAAAATTCTGTAAACACCTACAGGACCCAAGTAAAACTTTTTGTCAAAGATCTGCTGGTCAGAGTGGCCTAGACTGGATGATTTCACCAATCACAAAACAATTGAGAGGTACAGCTCTTCTCATGGGGATGTAGCTGACAAATAAACATGTACCTACTCACAATATACTTCAGTTGGGGAAAAAGAAAAGGCCTCTTGTTTTAGAACTCATGTTAGAAACTCGAGTAATATTCTGATTTTTCTCCCTCTGATGTGATGTAGAATTTACTGGAAAGTCTTTCTAAAAACAACTAAAACCACTTTTATAACAACAATCCTAGGATGTACATAATATCATTGTTAAATATTAGGAATTAGAAAAATCTCTACAAAGACCAACAGTGTGAGCCCACAAATAAATATTTGGGCCTATGCCATTTGAACACATCTATCTTTGTAAGTTTGGCTTTTATACATTTTCATTTGTTTTCTTTTACATTTAGATCTCATGCTAATAAATAATAGGTCCATTATGTGATATTAATCCTCTAAGCTTTCACCCTTTCCCTATGTTCTTATACTAAGTGTAACAAAAATATATAGGAACTAGGTAAGTTAGCCACTCAGAAAAAGGTGTTTAATATGAGGCCAGGCCACATAACCCCTAACTGTGAATTACATCCGTGGGTCTCTCTCTGCTTATCCATTACACATGCTTTTTCACAAACCCACAGTATTGTGAATTTTGTAAATGTTTGATTTATTATTCCTTCTTTTTCCCTGGATATCGTCTGACTCTTATTTCTGTTGGCTCTTTTAGGTGCCTTGGGACAACTGACATTTGCAAGACTTAACCTGAGCCCCACCAGTTACAAGAGTTTGGAGGCCTCAGCTGTCACTTCTGTTTCCATGGAAACTCAAATCAGATTGCCAAAAATGAGGTTAGTCACTTAGAAATTATATTTTTTTAAAAAAAGAAAGAAACGCTGCCCACCACCAACACATTGTTTGAAACAGTGCTTTGTTTAAAGCTGTTTTCTTGTTTTATAAGGATGAAATACCTGTTTCCATGGTAGCAGATTAATAAACTACAAAGATAGAGCTGAGCTCTGAAAGTTCCTTCTGGCAGCACCTACACATCAGAGCCTACTGTGCTCATGAAGCCGGGGCTCTGAACAGATTTTTTTAAACAATCATGAAAAATAACTACTTTGTTTCTATTCATATGTTTTTCATAGATGGAATAACACTAACTAAATATAGTGACATCAGGATTTGTATAATGACAGTAACTACTATTTATTAACTGTTCACAATGGGACTCAAAATGTGCAGGGTGCTTTACATAAATTATCTCCAATCCTCGGCATTATTGTCTCTGTTACATGGAAACTGAGATTCATCCAAGGTCACACAGGTATTAACAAGGGATGGAGCTGTGATTCAAATCCAGTTCTGGCCTACATTGGAACCCAGACTCCTTTCTCATCTTTTTTCAAAATGAAGAGTGGAACAGAGAACGAACAATTTTCTCCTACCCTCATCCCAACATAGGCATGTGCATACACGATCACATGCACACACGGTGCATTTCGGGGACTCAGTCCACATAGAGTGGATGAGATGCAAGGGAGGCAGACTCCTCAGAAGTGTTTAATAACTGTTAGTTCCTTCTCAGACCAGCCATAAAAAGAATGTCCAGGTACCCGTGAAACCCAAACAGAAGCTAGTCTCCCAGGGTGGCGGTCCCTCAGTGGAATTTAATGCAACATCATTTTCCTCTTCACACTTCACTCTCTTTCCTCCAACTACAATCTGGCACTTAAACTACAACAACGTTTTCAAGTACAGGCCTGATAAATTACACAGGTTGTTGATTCAAATGGATGAATAACTTATTTTAAATTCTTAATCAGTTGATGAAAATATTAGTTAAGTCAAATGACCACAGCAGGAATTTAGTAAATGCATTATTTTACCCAGTGATCCTATTGTTTTCATTTACTGGAGAGCATACATTTCTACTGCTAAATCAAAGGGATAGGTAACCCACACATTGTTTGTTTGTTTGTTGGTTCATTTGTTTTTCAGAAAATTAGATAGGGTAAATAACAGTCATTTATGTCTTATTCCAAATTAATTCTGTCAGAGTTAAAAATAAACGCCCAAAAGCCCTGAGGACATGCTTATGAGAAACTGGATCCATTTCAACATTAAAACAGCTGTCCTCCACATTGTTTCTCAGGCAAAATGTAGACGGAAAACTGATATAACAGATTTTTGTGTCCAGACCAAAAAAAAAAAAAAAGTTGAATTTAATGTCAATACAGGAAGAAAAGAACGGGACAATTCCCAAAAGACAAACTCAGTGCTCACTTTTAATTTATGTCAATATTTTTTCTATTGAAGTAGGAAAGAAACCTCATGGAATAGAACATTTTCGGAGAAATGAAGCTGAGACACCCCTGAAATCACAATGACACACGGTTTAACCTTGAACTACTTGGATTCTTTGGAATAGAGGTAAAGTTATTCCAGATGTAAAGACCTTAGAAAACATGGCATAAAGGCTTAAGTGACATTTAATTTGAAGATGCAATTGCTGTGTTTCCTAAAATCTCAAGTACCTCTCCAAAGACCAAACACTCTGAAACCAATACAAAACATAATTCCTCAAGGAAAGAAATGATTTTCCAAACAAAACACAAGTTTCCATTTGTAACGCATTACTGCTAACTGTCTGCTCCTTCAATTTTGAGATCTTCAGAAATCATACTTAGAATTTCCAATGCTCTTTACTTAGTCATAATGTTAATCACCACAGTAATCCAAACAAAGCTACAATAAACCAAAAATTAGCGGTAATCAAGAAAATGCATTCCAAATGAACAAGCAAAAAATTTTTCAAAACTTACATTTAATTATACTTGAAAAGTTATAAATTAGAACCAAAAATTCAAAATAAAATCAGCCTACACTACAAATGGAAGCTTTTAAAAACCCTAAACTAAGATTCTGTATATTTATTTACCCATAATTTTCAACAAAACAGATAAACAATTATTAAAGAGGGAATCTTTTACTTATAGCAAATTTGATCTAACAAAAAGTATCAAGAACGCTCTCAAATAGACTTCTAAATTGAGAAAAGTTTTTCCTTCCCCCACTTCTTTCCTGTCTGTGGTAGGCAAAATGGTCCCCCAAAGATGTCCATGGCTAATCTCTGAAATTTAAGAATATGCTACATTACATGGCAAAAGGGACTTTGCAGATGTAATCAAGGTTACGGACTTTAAATAACAAAGAGTATTCTGAATTATCCAGATGGGCCCAATCCAATTTCATGAGTCCTTAAACGCAGAGAATGTTCTCCAGCTGGAAGAAGAAGAGGAAGGCAAAGGAAAGTTCAAGCATGAGAAGGATTCAATGCCCCCTTGCTGCCACTGAGATGTAGGAACTCATGTGCATGGACCAGAGAGGAGACTATTGCAGCTAAGGGCAGGCCTTTGCTGACAGCCAACAAGAAAAAAAAGAACCGTAGCATTTCAACGACAAGGAACTTAATTCTGTCAACAATATGAATGGGCCCGGAAGTGGATTCTTCCCAGAGCCCCCCATTAAGAGTCCAGAGGTTGACATCTTTTTTCTGTTTTTGTTTTTTTTGTTTTGTTTTGTTTTTGTTTTTTTGATACAGAGTCTCGCTCTGTGGCCCAGGCTGGAGTGCAGTGGCACGATCTCGGCTCACTGCAAGCTCTGCCTCCTGGGTTCCCGCCATTCTCCTGCCTCAGCCTCCCGAGTAGCTGGGACTATAGGCGCCGCCACCACGCCTGGCTAATTTTTTTGTATTTTTAGTAGAGACAGAGTTTCACCATGTTGGCCAGGATGGTCTCAATCTCTTGACCTCATGATCCGCCTGCCTCAGCCATTTTATCTTTTTAAGAAATCTGGCCTGGTGCAGTGGTTCACACCTGTAATCCCAGCACTTTGGGAGGCCGAGGCAGGTGGGATTAACATGTAATCCCAAAGCATGTTATTGCTGCAATGAACAGAGTACCAGATGACTAATCTTGAAAAACACATCCTCCTTTTTCTGACAGAGGCAAGATGGCAGAGTATAAAGAACTAAAGGGGCAAACAACATGAGAAATTCCTTAATCTCTTCAGGCATTAATTTCCTCATCTATAAGTGGGAAGAATAGTAACTTTCTGACAAGATTGTTATGAGTAATGAATGGTTTCATAAATACAAAAGCCATAGGAAATGCTGAATCCATCTTAATCCCCTCTGCCATGGCCTCCTTTAAAGTTTTATGGAGCTTGCAACCCCAAGTTCAAAGAAACACTGTTTCTACTACAGTGTGGATAGTTGCCTGCAGAAAGCAGTAAAGGTTTATATGATGAAACTGACAACAATTATTTAAATCTATCTGGAAAGCATTTCCAAGAACCATCCCATAGAAATCAGGACTGATGTCACACCACCACTGTGCTTACCAATGACTCAGATGATTAAGAAGAGGGTGTCTTGTTATTTCAGGTTGATACTGACCTGTGTGCAGCCTGAATAACGAAAATAAAATTTGAACTTATCTTAATAAATTAGAAACAAAGAATATATTTTAAAAAAACAAAGTATAAAAAGCAAAAGAATAATTATGGACAAAGGGCATTATAGTAAGAGCTGAACAAATATCAATAATCTGCCTAATTCTAATTTAGAAGATTACAGTGTAAAGTGTACACTGACAATTTTATAGTTAAAGGGCTGTTAGAAAATAATTACCAATAATGATTTTGAATTTAGTGATCTGACTATTACATGAATTGATTAATTGACTCTCAGAGACTTAGCCAGCTTCTCTTTGTCACATGAAAGTTGCCGAACAGATATTTCTTGAAGGAATGGTGAATATAGTATTATGTTTGACCTTAAATTTAGCTCTGAGATTCTTAGAATGACACATTATGATTACAATGAAAAGAATCCATTATCTACCCACTCCTTGTCTGTGCATTCAACTAGAAGTATAGAAACTTGAAAAACAATATGAAACTATTTTTTTTTTTTTTTTTTTGAGACGGTCTCACTCTGTCACCCAGGTTGGAATGCAATGGTGCAATCTCAGCTCACTGCAATATCCGCCTCCTGGGCTCAAGCAATCCTCCTGCCTTAGCCCCCCAGGTAGCTAGGACTACATGCATAAGCCACCATGCCTGGCTAATTTTAGGATCTGGGGTACAGATGGGGTTTCACAGAAATTGTGTTTTTTGTTGTTGTTTTTTTGTTTTTTTTTTTTTTTTGAAACGAGTCTCGCTCTGTTGCCCAGGCTGGAGTGCAGTGGCACGATCTTGGCTCACTGGAAGCTCCACCTCCCGGGTTCTTGCCATTCTCCTGCCTCAGCCTCCCAAGTAGCTGGGACTACAGGCACCCACCACCTTGCCCAGCTAGTTTTTTGTATTTTTAGTAAAGACTAAAAATACAAATACACCGTGTTAGCCAGGATGGTCTTGATCTCCTGACCTCATGGTCCACCTGCCTCGGCCTCCCAAGAAATTGTGTATTTTAATCCATTAATTTTAGAGTTTTGTCATATTAACAAAGTCTATTTCTCACAGAAACTTCAGGTGATAAAATATAGCATATAGTCTTTGTGAAACTATAACTCATTATATTAAATTTGATTATTCAAAATTATTTAAAATTTGTACTGGACTTTCATAGTTAAAATGCTTGTTGGTTTGTTGTTTTGGGTTCTAATAAGAATCATACATTTTGAGTGCCCTGTGGCCCTTGTATTTATTAATGACTGACAATAATGCAATGTAAGTATCATAGATTCTGGGATGTTGCAGAGTGGGCAGGGGTGGGAGACATGAGTGTGGGCATAGAATGTCTTATTGAGGAAACCACATTTAAGAGGACAGCGGTCCTTGAAGGATAGGGAGTTTTCCAGTAAATAGCACAGAAGGAATACTTCTAGCAGAATACTGGTAAGAAACATTGAATTCAAGCCTTGAGGTCAAGAAAAAGAGTGGGTTTGAGGAACTGAAAAGTGGCTAGTGTACCAAGAATGTGATGTGTGTGAGGAAAGAAAATAACATGGTATGATGTAGAAAAATAGGCAGGAATCAGCCATTGCAAGCCTTTATAAAACATTTTAAAGTGGTTAGATTTTTTCTTTTTAAAAAATTTTTGTTTTAGATTCAGGGATACATGTTCAGGTTTGTTATATAGAAAATTTGTATCACGGGGATTTGGTGTATACATTATTTTGTCACCCAGGTAATAAATATACTACTCAATAAGTAGTTTTTCAATCCTATCCCTCCTCCAGCCCTTCATTCTCAAGTCCATATGTGTCCCTATGTACTCAATGTTTAGCTCCCATGTGTGAGAACACGCATTATTAGGTTTTCTGTTCCTATGTTAGTTTGCTTAGGACAATGGCCTCCAGCTTCCTCCATGTTGCTGAAAAGGACATAATCTCATTCTCTTCTATGGTTGTGTAGTATTCCATGGTGTGTATGTAAAACATTTGCTTTATCCAGGCTACCACTGATGGGCATTTAGGTTGATTACATGTCTTTGCTATTCTGAATAGTGCTGCTATGAACATACATGTTCATGTCTTTATAACAGAACAGTTTCTATTCCTTTGGGTACATACCCAATAATGGGATTGCTGGGTTGAATGGTAAAATTGTTTTAAGTTCTCTGAGAAATCTCCAGACTGCTTTCCACAATGGTGGAACTATAATAATTTACATCCCCACCAGCAATGTATAAGTGTTCCCTTTTCTCCACAACCTTGCCAGCATCTGTTATTTTTTGACTTCTTAATAATAACCATTCTGACTGATGTGAGATGGTATCTCATTGTGGTTTTGAGTTTCATTTTTTTAGTGATTAGTGATGTCGAACCTTTTTTTCATATACTTCTGGGCCACGTGCATGTTTTCTTTTGAAAAGATCTGTTCAAGTCATTTGCTCACTTTTCAATGGGGTTGTTTTTCATTTGTTAATTTAAGTTCTTTGTAGATTCTGGATATTAGACCTTTATTTATTTACTTACTTGAGACAGAGCCTTGCTCTGTTGCCCAAGCTGGGTACACTGGCACGATCTTGTCTCACTGAAACCTCTTCCTCCTGGGTTCAAGCAATTCTCGTGCCTCAGCCACCCAAGTAGCTAGGATTACAGGTGTGCACCACCACACTTGGCTAATTTTTGTATTTTTAGTAAAGATGGGGTTTTGCCATGTTAGCTGGGCTACTCTTGAATTCCTGGCCTCAAGTGATCCGCCCTCCTCAGCCTCCCAAAGTTCTAGGATTACAGGCATGAGCCACACACCCAGCCAAGACCTTTACTGGAGGCATAGTTTGCAAATATTTTCTGCCATTCTGTAGGTTGTCTATTCTATGCAAACAAACTGGAAAACCCAGAAGAAGGATAAATTCCTGAAAACATACAATCCTTAAAGACTGAACCAGGAAGAAATTGAATCTCTGAATGGATCAATAAAAAAAATCCAAAATTGAATCAGCCTGGTCTTGAATTCCTGGCCTCAAGTGATCCACCCTCCTCAGCCTTCCATAGTATTGCGATTACAGGCGTGAGCCACAATGCCTAGCCTAGACCTTTACTGGAGGCATAGTTTGCAAATATTTTCTGCCATTCTGTAGGTTTTCTATTCTATGCAAACAAACTAGAAAACCCAGAAGAAATGGACAAATTCCTGAAAACATACAGCCCTTCAAGATCGAGCCAGGAAAAAATCGAATCTCCGAATTGATCAGTAACAAATTCCAAAATTGAATCAGTAATAAAAAGCCTACCAATCAGAAAATGCCTGGGACCAGACAGATTCACAACTAAATTCTACCAGACATATAAAGATGAGCTAGTTCCATTCCCAGTGAAACGATTCCAAAAATTGAGAAGGAGGGACTCCTCCCTAACTCATTCTATGAGGCCAGCATCATCCTGATACCCAAACGTGGCAGAGGCACAACAAAATACTGAACCCTCAGGCCAATATCTTTGACGAAGATACACGGAAAAATCCTCAATAAAATACTAGCGAGCCAAATCCAGCAGCACATCAAAAAAACTAATCCATCACAATCAAGTAGTTTTAACCCCGAGATGCAAGGTTGTTTCAATATACACAAATCAATAAATGTGACCCATCACATAAACAAAACTAAAAACAAAAACCACATGATCATATCAATAGATGCAAAAAAGGTTTTTGATAAAATTTAAAGTTGTTTCATGTTACAAACCCTCAACAAAGTAGATATTAAAGGAACATACCTCAAAATAATAAGAGATATCTATGACAAACCCACAGCCAACATCCTACTGAAGAGGCAAAAGATGGAATCATTCCTCTTGAGAACTGGAACAAGACAAGGATGCCCACTCTCAGCATTCCTATTCAACATAGTACTGGAAGTCTTACCCAGATCAAACAGGCAAGAGAAGGGAATAAAAGACATCCAAATAGGAAGAGAGAAAGTAAAAAGTCTCTCCTTTCAGACTATAAGATTCCGTGCCACGAAAACTCTATAGTCTCGGCCCAAAAGCTTCTAGATCTGATACACAACTTTAGCAAAGTTTCAGGATACAAAATCCATGTACAAAAATCAATAGCATTCCTATACGCTAACAACATCCAAGCTGAGAGCCAAATCAATAACATAGTCCCATTCACAATAGCCACAAAAAGAAAAAAAAAAAAAACCTAGGAATACAGCTAACTAGAGAGGTGAAAGATCTCTATGAGGAAAACTACAAAATACTGCTCAAAGAAATCAGATGACACAAACAAGTGGGAAAACATTTTATGTTCTTGAACAGGAAGAATCAACATTGTTACAATGGCTGTACTGCTCACAGCAATTTATAGATTCAATGTTATTCCTATCAACCAATGACAGTCTTGACAGAATTAGAAAAAATCTACTTTAAAATTTGTATGAAACCAAAAAGCAGCCCAAATAGCAAAAGCAAGCCTAAGCAGAAAGACCAAAGTTGGAAGCATCACGCTGCCTGACTTCAAACTATACTACAATGCTGCAGTAACCAAAACATGATGGTACTGGTACAAAACCAGACACATAGACCAATGGAGCAGAATTGAGTCCAGAAATCAAGCCACACATCTACAACCATCTCATCTTTGACAAAGTCAAAAATAATAATAATAAGCAGGTTATCCTGGCACCATTTATTGAATAAAATGCAGCCATATGCAGAATGGCTAGCCATATGCAGAAGATGGAAACTGGATGCCTTCCTTAAACCATATACAAAAGTCCAAAAGTCAACCCAAGACAAACTAAAGACTTAAATATGAAACCTGAAACTATAAAAACCCTGAAAGACAATCTAGGAAATACCATTCTGGACATAGGACCTGACAAAGATTTCATGATGAAGATGTCAAAAGCAATTGCAACAAAAACAAAAATTGACAAATGGGACCTGATTAAAGAGCTTCTGCACAGCAAAAGCAACTATTAACAGATAGTTGTCTTAAGTACAATGGAAAGCCTAGGTTTGGGGTGTATGTATTTCTTTGAAATTTTTTCTTTAGTTTGTACTTTTATATGAATGACCATATTGTTGTTTTTAAGAGTTGGGTATAAATTGTTCAGAATAATAACTGCCATAATTTATTAACACATATTACACCTTAACTAACAACATAAAGTAAATGTCACTGTCTTCTTTTTTCCTTTTTTTTTTTTTTTTTTTTTTGATACAGAGTCTCGCTCTGTCGCTCAGGGCTGGAGTGCAGTGGTGTAATCTCGGCTCACTGCAACCTCCACCTCCCAAGATCAAGCAATTCTCTGCCTCAGCCTCCCAAGTAGCTAAGATTACAGGCTCCTGCCACCATGCCCGGCTAATTGTTGTATTTTTAGTAGAGGCGGGGTTTCACCATCTTGGCCAGGCTGGTCTGGAACTCCTGACCTCGTGTTCCACCCTCCTCGGCCTTCCAAAGTGCTGGGATTACAGGCATGAGCCACTGCGCCGGGCCTGTCACTGGTCTTTCTAAACGCACCTTCAAATAGCTATCTTGAACAATTAATACAATAGGTTTTACATATATTTTACATATAATACATTATATATGTCTATATTATTTTAAATTTATATGTAATATATAAATACATATATTAAAGACACTTTGCCTCAGAATTAATGTCTTTTTATAAAATTGTTTGACATTTAGCAATCCCCATTCTCCTGACATAGTTCATTTTCCATATCTATTGATTCATTAATGAGCCTTTTATTAGCGATTAAAGATGTTTTGTTTTGCATGTATTGTTTAACTAAAATAATTTTCAAATTATACTATGCAATATAAAATAACCCAAATTTCAAGACTTTAAGATCAATTTTAAAGACAACTTTATCAAAAAGTATTTTTTCTTTTATTTCCTTTTTCGATAGTTAAAAGACATTGGTTATTTGAATAAAACTGTATTTAAACTAAAAATTCTGGCCGGGTGTGGTGGTTCATGCCTGTAATCCCAGCACTTCAGGAGGCCAAGGTAGACGGATCACAAGGTCAGGAGTTCAAGACTAGCCTGGCCAACATAGTGAAACCCTGTCTCTACTAAAAACACAAAAATCAACAGCGTGTGGTGGTACAAGCCTGTAATCCCAGCTACTTGGGAAGCTGAGGCAGGAGAACTGTTTGAACCCAGGAGGCGAAGGCTGCAGTGTGCCAAGACCGCACCATTGCACTCCAGCCTGGGCAACAGTGTGAGACTCCATCTCAAAATAAATAAATAAACAAACAAACAAATCCTAAAAATCGGAGAGGCATTTAACACCCAACATACTTGAGTCCCCACTAACCAGGTTATTTATTATCAATGTCATTTTGGTTCGTCATATCTGTGTTGTTGTTTTGCAAAACATTCCTTAGTTTCCAAAGACTTCAAGTTGGATTCAAAATCCCCATTGTAAGACAACCAGAATGAGATTGAAAATAGAAACAAGGGGTATCCCTTCCTGGAGGAATCTCACTCTGGCACAGAGGAGCAGATAAGCCATTCTCATTTTTCACTATATTAATTTAATCGGGATTTTTAACTGAATCTACCCTACATATATTTCCCCAATACATACATTTATTTGATCCCTCCATGGCTTAAGGTGAACAAGAATGGAAGGGGAAGAGTGAGAAGGAGAAGAGGGTAAAAATAAAAAGAATAGTGTTACTAATTCCTGAGTAGTGCCTTGTCCAAGGTCCTTTTTTTTTTTTTTTTTTTTTCTGAAAGATATTAACCTAACAAGGCGACTTAGTAAGTCTGTGAATTTCTTAGAGCAGAATCCTTGGAAAATGCATAGTAGGCTGGACGCGATGGCTTACGCCTGTAATCCCAGCACACTGGGAGGCCGAGGAGGGTGGATCACGAGGTCAGGAGATTGACGCCATCCTGGTTAACACAGAGAAACCCCGTCCCTACTAAAAAAATTACAAAAAATTAGCAGGGCGCGGTGGCGGCGCCTGTAGTCCCAGCTACTCGGGAGGCTGAGGCAGAAGAATGGCGGGAACCCGGGAGGTGGAGCTTGCAGTGAGCCGAGATCGCGCTACTGCCCTCCAGCCTGGGCGACAGAGCCAGACACCATCTCAAAAGAAAAGAAAAGAAAAGAAAATGCATAGATAGAAAAAATTTTCTCCCATTCTGTAGGTTGCCTGTTCACTCTGATGATAGTTTCTTTTGCTGTGCAGGGGCTCTTTAGTTTAATTAGATCCCATTTGTCAATTTTGACTTTTGTTGCCATTGCTTTTGGTGTTTTAGTCACGAAGTCTTTCCCCATGCCTATGGAATGAATGGTATTGCCTAGGTTTTCTTCTAGCATTTTTATGGTTTTAGGTCTTGCATTTAAGTCTTTAACCATCTTGAGTTAATTTTTGTATAAGGTGTAAGGAAGGGGTCCAGTTTCAGTTTTCAACATGTGGCTAGTCAGTTTTCCCAACACCATTTGTTAAATAAGGAATCCTTTCTCCATTGCTTGTTTTTGTCAGGTTTGTCAAAGATCAGATGGTTGTAGATATGTAGTGTTATTTCTGGGGCCTCTGTTCTGTTTCATTGGTCTATATATCTGTTTTGGTACCAGTACCATGTTGTTTTGGTTACTGTAGCATTGTAGTATAGTTTGAAGTCAGGTAGTGTGATGCCTCCAGCTTTGTTCTTTTTGCTTATGATTGTCTTGGCTATATGGGCTCTTTTTTGGTTCCACATGAAATTTAAAGTAATTTTTTTCTAATTTTGTGAAAAAAGTCAGTGGTAGCTTGATGGGGATAGCATTGAATCTATAAATTACCTTGGGCAGTATGGCCATTTTCACGATACTGATTCTTCCTATCCACGAGCATGAAATGTTTTTCCATTTGTTTGTGACCTCTCTTATTTCCTTGAGCAGTGGTTTGTAGTTCTCCTTGAAGAGATCCTTCATATCCCTTGTAAGTTGGATACCTAGGTATTTTATTCTCTTTGTAGCAACTTTGAATGGGAGTTCACTCATGATTTGGCCCTCAGTTTGTCTATTATTGGCATATAGGAATGCTAGTGATTTTTGCACATTGATTTTGTATCCTGAGACTTTGCTGAAGTTGTTTATCAGCTTAAGGAGATTTTGGGCTGAGACTATGGGGTTTTTTCTTTTTCCTTTTTTTTTGAGATGGCGTCTCACTCTGTCACCCAGGCTGGAATGCAGTGGCCCCATCTCAGCTCACTGCAAGCTCCACCTCCCGGGTTCACGCATTCTGCTGCCTCAGCCTCCCAAGTAGCTGGGACTACAGGTGCCCGCCACCATGCTCAGCTAATTTTTTTGTATTTTTAGTAGAGACGGGGTTAGCCAGGATGGTCTCAATCTCCTGACTTCGTGATCTGCCTGCCTCAGCCTCCCAAAGTGCTGGGATTACAGGTATGAACCACCACGCCCGGTCAGGGTTTTCTAAATATACAATCATGTCATCTGCAAAGAGAGACAATTTGACTTCCTCTTTTCCTATTTGAATACCCTTTATTTCTTTCTCTTGTCTGATTGCCCTGGCCAGAACTTCCAATGCTAAGCTGAAGAGGAGTGGTGAGAGAGGGCATTCTTGTTTTGTGCCAGTTTTCAAAGGGAATG
This sequence comes from Macaca mulatta, assembly GCF_049350105.2. Lineage (NCBI taxonomy): Eukaryota > Metazoa > Chordata > Mammalia > Primates > Cercopithecidae > Macaca > Macaca mulatta. The sequence goes on from NC_133408.1 coordinate 29,741,791, forward strand.
CTTCCAACTTTTGCCCATTCATTATGATATGGGTTTGTCATAAATAGCTCTATTATTTTGAGATACATTCCATCAATAACTAGTTTATTGAGAGTTTTTAGCATGAAGGGGTGTTGAATTTTATTGAAGGCCTTTTCTGCATCTATCGAGATAATCATGTGGTCTTTGTCACTGGTTCTGTTTATGTGATGGATTACATTTCTTGATTTGCAAGAACCAGCCTTCATTTGTTGAACCAGCCTTGCATCCCACAGATGAAGCCGACTTGATTGTGGTGGATAAGCTTTTTGATGAGCTGCTAGACTTGGTTTGCCAGTATTTTATTGAGGATTTTCACATCAATGTTCATCAGAAATATTGGCCAAAAATTTTCTTTTCTTTTTTTTTTTCTTTTGTTGTTGTTGTGTCTCTGCCAGGTTTTGTATAAGGATGATGCTGGCCTCCTAAAATGAGTTAGGGAGGAGTCACTCTTTTTCTATTGTTTGGAATCATTTCAGAAGGAATGGTACCAACTCCTCTCTATACGTCTGGTAGAATTCGGCTGTGAATCCATCTGGTCCTGGGCTTTTTTTTTTTTTTTTTTTTTGGCTGGTAGCCTATTAATTACTGCCTCAATTTCAGAACTTCTTAATATCCAGAATCTACAAAGAACTTAAACAAATTTACAAGAAAAAAAAAAACCATCAAAAAGTAGGTAAACGATGTGAACAGACACTTCTCAAAAGAAGACATTTATGTGGCCAACAAACATATGAAAAAAATGGTCATCATCACTGGTCATTAAAGAAATGCAATTCAAAACCACAATGAGATAACATCTCATGCCAGTAAGAATGGCGATCATTAAAAAGTCAGGAAACAACAGATGCTGGAGAAGATGTGGAGAAATAGAAACACTTTTACACTGTTGGTGGGAGTGTAAATTAGTTCAACCATCATGGAAGACAGTGTGGTGATTCCTCAAGGATCTAGAAGTAGAAATACCATTTGACCTAGCAATCCCATTACTGGGGATATACCCAAAGGATTATAAATCATTCTACTATAAAGACACACGCACATGTATGCTTATTGCAGCACTGTTCACAAGAGCAAAGACTTGGAACCAACCCAAATGCCCATCAATGATAGACTGGATAAAGAAAACATATACCATGGAATACTATGCAGCCATAAAAAAGGATGAGTTCATGTCCTTTGCAGAGACATGGATGAAGCTGGAAACCATCATTCTCAGCAAACTAACATGGGACCAGAAAACCAAACATCACATCTTGTCACTCATAAGTGGGAGTTGAACAATGAAAACACATGGATACATGGAGGGGAACATCACACACCAGGGCCTGTTGTGGGGTGGGGGCCTAGGGGAAGGATAGCATTAGGAGAAATACCTAATGTAGATGATGGGTTTATGGATGCAGCAAACAACCATGTCACGTGTATACCTAGGTAACAAACCTGCATGTTCTGCACATGTATCTGAAAATTTAAAGCATAATAAAAAAAATTAAAGAAAGACTACACATTGGGTACAGTGTACACTGCTTGAGTGAAGGGTGTAGCAATATCTCAGAAATCACCACTAAAGGACTTATTCATGCAACCAAATACCACTAGTTCACCAAAAAGCTATTAAAATAAAAAAAAATTAAAAAACAAAAAACAAAAACAAAAAATGCATAGTAATAATATCTCAAGCTTCTAGATAAGTATCAGTAATGCCATTGGGCAGATATGTCTCAGTCTAGGTGGAGTAATATTCTAGGAAAAAAAACCTTATTCTCTTTAGTTAAGGCATTATTCCACACATCATTCATGGAATGAATGGTTGTACCCCAAACACCCTTATTATAGTAAGTGCTGAGGTTTGGCAGAATTAAAGATATAACACTCCTTTCTTTGCCTGTCAATTTTGGAACAAATTGAGAAATAAGATGGTGAAGACAGATAAAAATCAAAATAGTGGCCTTATTTTTGTAAGCTGATTAAGAAATGTAACTACAGTTCTGTGGTCAAAGGGCTTACTACCTTCCCTGCCCGCAAACTCCCACCACCCACCCCCCAAACACATACACTATATCCTTCAGGAAGTCCACCAAAGAAAATTTTGATACCACAGAACAGATGCACTGATTCAACACTGGTCACTAATATTGGCCCAGGGCAATGTGAGAAAGAAAAGAGAGAGAATACCCAGGATCCAATAGAGAAGCTGCACCCAGATGTCACCCGTCAATCAGGAAATACTTCTTCTCATGGTTTGAAATGAGTAATGGGTGGGAAAGAGGCCAGGAGTGTTACTCTAACAGATGTCCTTCTACATTAAAACATGAAGAAAATAGAAAGATGGTTCCCCTGCTCAGTAAAATTACTATCTGAGGCCCAAAGAGTAGAACCCAATAATTATCCATGTATTAAAATATTAAGAAGCCTTAAAGTCATATCCACCTTTAGGACATTGAAGCTCATAATCTATATTTAATATCATAGTAATGCCTCAAAGTACTCTCTTAGGTATTATACTACATGCTGTTGTTTAAAATACCATACTGTATCTCCAGGATTCAGAAATGAGAGGACAAGCCACTTTCACACTTATTCCAAACTGCTCACAAAATAATTGCTTTCTTTAAATAGCTAACTTTTACCTTCTCATAAAAATGGTATACACTGTCACTAACAGAAAAATATGACTTTCTCAAAATGTAATATAACCCAATATTCATTTCCTAATGAAAATTTAATGCCACATTTAGGCTATAAAGCCACTAGTTCTGTTAGCTGCTTACAAATTTGTTTCATATAACATTTTTATATGGATACCTGTTATTTCAAATGACATTCATAATACAATGTTAGCATTTATTCTCCTCTTTATCTTACATGATTCTCTTTTCTTCTATATATTTATTCTCTCCTTGTGTCAAAAACATAAATTGTAAAATTCAAGATATCAATATGAATCTTTACCATTTAATTTCTACATGAACATAAAATGCTCTATGGCTATAATTGGTGCAACAGAATGAACTATTTTGGCTTTTGACCCTTAGAAAACTCACCAATGAATATTTAGCATACAGTGAATATGAGAAGAAAATTACCCAGGACTTTGGCATTTGAAGCAATTTATTTATGCTCTCAACTCATAAATTGGAAGAATTTGGGTGAGCAACAGCTTCATTTAGTCATGTTGAGTAAAATAATAAATTGATATTCTTAAAAGGAACTTTAGCAGTTACCCCAGGTGTCCACATTCCTGAAATATATCATTTTCTTAAAGTTACAAGAAAACCATTGATGATTCCTAGCAAGCCCCTAACTCTGTTGCATAAAGAAATTCTTATTCCCAAGGGCCCTTTGATTTCTACAGTTAAAAGATATTCAGTGATACAACCACTGAATTCTGAAATGGCATATGTTCCATGTTCAGGGGAATCAACGGTAAGAATAAAATAAAGATTTTTCCATCCAACTAAGAGAAATACCCTACATGGTGAGAAATTCCAGATGAACTCTGCATTGATCCCACTGGTTACCATTTGGTAAATGTTTGTCAGGTGTCCACCATGTGTTTGTCACTGTGCTAGAGACTAGGGAGAGGGAAGCAGAATTAGAAGACTAACAAGGCATGAAATTTCCTTTATCAGGTTTGTACTTTATTTGGTGAAAGAAAAGTAAACTTGTTTCTGAAAAAAAAGAAACCATTAGGGCAGAATCTAATTAAAAGGGGGAAATGAGGTAAAATAATTTTTTATTGATCAGAGACTGAGAAATTTATTTTGACTGAGACCAACTCCAAACAAGCACATCAGTTCCAGCCACTTTCATGCAAAAGAGGAGGAAACCAGGTGCCAAGAAAATACTATGTGTTGTATTTCTGAGTTTTACACAAAGCCATTCAAGGTACAGATGGAAAAGAGTAAATAATTGGAAAAATACATACTAGCAACACCAAACAAGCATGATCGGAAACATGGATAAGCCCCTGGCTTTTAGTAACAGGAAACTGACAGGACAAAACTGTGGAGAGGTTCCTGGTAGTTGGCTTGACTATGGAGGAGGCTCTATCATTCTCTCCCACCCAAGACACACAGTTGCCAAAGCTTGAGAGAAAATGTGCAGGTTCTCAACAGACCTAGGCAAAGGGCAGATGGTCTAAGGATGAAGGAATTTAGCAATGAATGCCGCTTAACATTACCATTTGGAGTGTTTCAGCACAACTCCTGCAATGATGCAGGATAAACATTGTTTTAATAGAGACCATTGTTCCACTCATGGGTTCTGAAAGGACCTAGATTGAACTACACGGTTAAGTGACCGTCCAATGTATCAAGCAACAAGGCAGGCATTGGTCCTGACATGATTCTGCCCTTTAAGGAAAGGGATATTGTTGGGCACATAGTAGGTATGCAACAAACATTTAAAGAATCTGTTGACTGATTAATTGATTGACCCTGAACCAACAGAAATCTGTCAGAGACTGCTTGAAACAAGACCCTAGTTACGGACAGTATGTACACTCTCCTTGCACTTTTTTGCACTCCTCCTTTCCTCAAATCCCAACCATGTATCTCCTGTTGAAAGAAGATGTACATTGCCAGGAGCAAGCAGTAAAGACATGTTGAGGTAACACGTTACTACATAGGAGGCATTTTGAAGACCACAGTGGAACCTACTGGCTTTATTCAGTTCAGGAAATCGTAGAGCTTGAGGTAAATCTAGAGTCCCGATTTGCATAAGAAAAACCAAGCTCTTAGGGAGAAACTGAAAATAAAAACACTCTGAAGCCAGAATTAAGATTTGTTATAAAGAAGAGGATACCACAGGGATGCCAGAAAGAAAAAGAATGTGTTTTTAAGTAAAAGGATATGATTCTCCTTTAGATGATAGATTCGTAGTCACTGAAAGAAGACTCACTTGTATCATTAACAAGTGCAGTATACTAGCAGTGTCCAAGTCCAATTTTTTGGCATAAATACCTCAATAATTAGAGAAATAAAACTATTGTTAAAATAAAATACAATTATCTGATGGCCATAAAGAAGCTCAGAGGGGCCGGGTGCAGTGACTCATGCCTATAATCCCAGCACTTTGGAAGGCCAAGGTGGGCACATCATTAGAGGTCCGGAGTTCGAGACCAGCATGGCCAACATGGTGAAACCCCGTCTCTACTAAAAATACAAAAATTAGCCAGGCATGGTGGCAGGTGCCTGTAATCCCAGCTAGTCAGGAGGCTGAGGCAGGAGAATTGCTTGAACCTGGATGTGGAGGTTACAGGGAGCCAAGATCGCGCCACTGCACTCCAACCTGGGCAACAGAGCAAGATTCATCTCAAAAAAAAAAAAGAAGCAGCAGCTCAGGAAAATAAATCATATCACTCTTGAAAGCAAAGATTTCATTGAGGCTTTCTGTATCACCAGACACTGAAGCAAATGGAAATCAGTAGTAACTAGAGGCCCAGGCAAGTTATTCAAGGGAATTACTAAAAGGGGGACTAGTACCCAAAGAATCACCCTACTTTAAGCCCTTTTCTCCTCCCAATGAAGTTAATGACCCCAACTCTATAAAATCTGATGGGAAAATCCTGGAAGACAATTCTGTAGTTGCAGGTGCATGAAAACAACTGAGCAAAGCAACAAGTGCAGAGGCTCATACCCTGCCTTGTACTTCTTGATTACAATCCATGCTTTTAGTATGTTTTCCTGTAGTTCAGGAGACCTGGGAAATAAGAACTAGACAAGTGAGGACTCAATCCATTTCCATCTAGGTGGACCAACTGAAAAACCTGTTTAAACTCTAAAAAAGATTGCAAGGCAAACAATTTTTCTTTCTATCTTTCACAATCCATTTCTTGTATGCCCCTTCAAATTTCTGTTCTCTTAGTAATACCTACTGCAGCCCAAATTTAGAACTGTGTTTTAACTGATCGTTAAACCAGGAATTATTCGTCTGGGAAATAATCCACAATCTGTTAGAAACAAAAAACTGTATTTTTCTAAACTATGTTTACAACTGCCAGAACTAAGCAAAACCTTCATTGGGATTCCCTAGATTTAATTCAGGATTAGGCTCTTGAGCTCAAATCATAAATATATTGTCTGATAACATGAATGCCATCTCTCCATCATTTCTTATCAAATCTGAGCCTGACAGATGCCTCTGCATATGCAGAGGTGGATTCCATTAGACATATAATATTAAAATATTTAAGAAATTATATTTCAATAGTGATGAATGCAAGAACACAGGAATTAGAATGTTGTATCATAACCACAATCCATCCAGCTCAGTTTTCTATTGCCAAAACAAGTCTCCTGTTTTTTTTTTTTAATTTAGCTTCTCTTGATAGGCATTTATAACTCTGTCATTCAATAGAATAATTAAGTAATTTTAAGTTTGAAATATCTTGGTCACGTAACTCTAAGCAAGGTGACACTGGGTCATCCACGCATGCATACTTTTTCCTCTTTACTAACTTTTATTGTGTTAGTAAACAGACCATTATTGTACGTGCTCTGAGATACCATGGTGAATGAAATGTGGACCCTGTGCTCAATAAACTCTCAAGCTAGCAGAAGAAAGTGATGTGAAATCATTTATAAAACAAGAATTAAAACAAATGCTTTAAAAGAGTATAAACAGGTGCTTACAGAAGCCCATGGAAGTAGCAATTTATTGTAATGGAGCAGGGCATGGCAGAGGTGGCATTTCAAGGTTGAATACTTCATCAATAAAAATTAAAACAAGAAGAAGAAGAAGATGAAGAAGGAGGAGGAGGAGGAGGAAGAGGAGGAGGGGGAGGATGGAAGGAATGAAGGAAGCAAAGGAAAAGCACTAATAGTGAAATAGAAAAATGTGACTGCACTATATATTGTGAAAAGATGAGACAGAGGTAAGACCAAACGGTTTCCAGCATATGGTGAATTCTGAATTTATAACTAATGAGCTTGAATATTTTTCCAACACACCACTGGAAGACTTTAGAGGCTTATAATGTAGGGAATAAGATTCTCCATTCTAAGTTTTAGGAAAAAACCTATTATGACTGGAGACCAGATGTCTACATTTGAGGAGGCAGGGAAGTTTAAATGCAGTTATTGTTAAATTAGGATGACAATGAAAATGAAAAATAAATGGTTTAAGAGATTATCAAGTAGATGAACTCTCCAGATGAAATTAAAATGTAAATTTAATTATTTCATGAATAGTCTTTTCTGAAGTATGTCAAGTCCAAATGAAGCAGAAATTTCCAAACTGTTCTTACTGATTGTTTCCAGATGTTCTTGGCTTCTATTTTATTTGTCTACATGCAACAAAGGAAAGTGCTAAACAGGACATGGGGAAGCCAGCAGCTGCTGCCCTAACACATCTGTGGCACTGTGGCACATATTAAAAATGGCTGTTGGCAGCTATCTGGTTAAGTTGATCAAAATATATCAAGCAAACCAGAAATAAATCAAGCAAACCAAGTCATCTAAGACATCCAGATGGACAGTCAACATTGATTATGTTAGATCACAAAGTAAAGTGAGAATTTGGCAATGTTTATGGATACTCAGGAAACCAGGAATCATTAAACCAGGAATTATTTGTCTGGGAAATAATCCTTAACCTGTTAGAAACAAAGATTCAAAACAAACCTTTCTAAAACAAATACTGAAATATACTGAAATCAATTCTTAAGTAAAAGGCAACACTACCCACAAATATATATATCCACTTACTCTGAAAAAGTAAAGTATTTTACAGCATAGCTACAGTAACCTCCACTGAAGCCTCTGCCAAATTAAATTGTTGGCTTCTCCATTATTTAAACTTAAATCAATGAATTCTCCTCGGTTTTGGCATTTTCATGTTCAGTGCGTGCGTGCACGCATGCATGCGTGTGTGTGTGTGTGTGTGTCTGTGTGCTTGTTTCTATGTATATGAATCCATTCTATGAATATTCTTTCTCCACTTTTAATTTCCTTTTATTCTGCTTACATAAGTTTTATGGCTTTTTGTGGGTCATTCACATGTAAAATATGAAACACATGTATTGATCATTAAATAAGATGGATTTGATACATAAAAGACAATTTTTTTATTTCCTTTCAGCTTCAAAGTTAGCTTTTCTTTCTTGAAGGAATTTCAAAGCATGTATGTTATGTTAATTTGTATAATCTCTGACTTAACAAGTCTCTTGATTAAATACTTTCACAGTCAAAGACAAATAATAGGGTATGATTATGTACTCTAAATACATTTTCCCATAACTGTGTTTTTTGGCAAGTTGTTTCTATTGATGGAAGAAAAAAAAAGCCATTAAAAGATTAAATATAAAGTGAATTCATTTTAGCCAAATCCTTTTATTTTTCTTGTGCTTTTCTGTGATCATTAATGTAAAGGGTCATAAATGGGTAAAATGATTCCAAGGATATGAGAGATATGAGAGAGACAGAGGAGAATCATGGCATGCCTTCAGCTAGATAATAGAGAGAAGCTTTAAAAGGATACAGAAACCAATGGCACAGAAAAAAAAAAAAAAAAAAAGGTCATTTTATTATCAGAAAAATGATTAGTGATATGGTTTGGCCATGTCCCCATCCAAATCCAAATGAATTATAGTTCCCATAATCCCTACATGTCATGGTAGGGACTCAGTGGGAGATAATTTAGTCGTGGGCACAGTTACCCTCATGCTGTTCTCATGACAGTGAATAAGTCTCATGAGATCTGATGGTTTAATAAGGGGCAGTTCCCCTGCACATACCATCTTGCCTGCCACCATGTAAGACGTGCCTTTGCCCCTTCTTCACCTTCAGCCATGATTCTAAGGTCTCCCCAGCCATTTGGAACTGTGAGTCTTTTTCTTTATAAATCACCCAGTCTCAGGTATTTCTTCAGAGCAGTATGAAAATGGACTAATACAACTACGATGGTGCCTTCTTCTAGCATCATTTTTCCCAATCTAACATTTTTCTATGTAATTACCAGAAAATCAGAAGGGTTTCAACTAACTCAATTTGGGAGATGTTCTATGAAGTGAACACCCATGGATGGCTAGAATGGAATCTCTGGTGTATCCAGCTGGAATAAGAGAATGAATGAAGAAAACTCTTTTCACTGTCAACCCTTTTGGGAAGAATTACTTAACTACCTTTCCATGAAGGAAGTGTTACCTCTTAACAACAGTTCTCACTAGATGTATTAACCACCCACTATATTTGTGATAATTTATTTTCTCAAAGCTTTTTATATTTTAGGGAAAAGAATATCACTTTATAAGCTTGCTGGCTTCCCACCAGTATTTTTGAAAGTATCTTTTTAATGGTCACATCTGGTAATAAAATAACTCCTTGTTCCCAGGTATAGATATTATGTGTAATTACTCACAGATGGCCAGGGAGCCACCCCACCCCAGACAGCACAGACACATCCTCGGGGTCAGCTTGTCCATCTGTATCAGACTCCTGGAAAAGAACTCAAGAGAATCCATGTTTCAGAATCACTGCCCAAATCTACCTTCAGCTCATGATAAAACTGTCTTTCAGACCAAAAATGTGTATACTTAAAACCTGACCCCTCATCTAGCACAATGAAATAGCATTGATTCCACCCTCAATGCTTCATATTAGACAATGGTCCAATTTATCAAGGAAAAAAAATAAGCTATTTAGCTATTTATATGCTCCAAAATGCATCATCCAGAGCTTTCAGGATAAGTTTAGGTTACATCTTTAAGAGGATAAATGGTCTTGATCCCATAGGTTTGAGAAAAGTATAAAGAAATGCAAGTATTCCTGCTTTCCCACACCCTTGAAAATAGGTCCCTAAACATTTAGCCACCGACCTGTGGTGTAATCCAGCTGCATGTCTGGAAGAACTTGAATTTACTGGTGTAGTTTGATCTACCTAGGACAAGGAAAATTCTTAGAAACTTCTGTTCATGGAATTGAATTTGTCTTGCTTCCAATTATTTCTAACATCTCAAGCCCTTTTGATGTGGTCACATTAAAGACTGAAGAAGAAACAGTGAAAACCTCAGGGGAGCAAATACTAGACCCTTTCTTCTCCAAATAAGCCCATTCACTGTTGTCCATTCTTTTCGTAACCTCTCTTGTACTAAGCATTTATCACCCAAAGCTTGTTCATATTTGAGAGCCACTTTGTTACCACAAAGTCTTGTTACCACATTAGTCTTTCATTAACAAAAATCATATTAGCAATTTAATCCCATCTCTAAGACATCTTTTAAAGGTTTTGTTAAAGGTTTTGTTAAAGGATTTGTTTGCAGCCTGCTCAGTGGAGATGGCTCTTAGGGATTAACAATCACCATTCAGGAACTGGAATGAGTCAGTAAATCAGACTTCTCTATGCTTAGAAGCAGGTAAGCCTCAGCTGGGGATAGGTAAGTTAAATTATATCCTTCCCCTAGCCACTGCTTCACTTACTTATCTGGTTTGAATATTTGCCCACAACATTTTCCCTGGATGCTTCTGTAAAGATTTTAAATAATGAAACTTTTCTGTGAGCCATCTGGCAGCTTCTTGGAAAGCAGCAGTGCAAGATGTCCCTACTCACAGAGATTAATTAGATTCCCAGAGGAACCTTTCAAAACTGATCATTTACAACAAGATGCTCACTGCGGGCCAAACTTGCTTTTAGGTAGCACTAGCTGAACTGATATGCATATGGGCAACTGACACTTCAACAGTTATGAGTTTAATTCTCAGGTATAAAGAAGTGGTAAGAGAACAGGCTACAGCAACACTGAAGTCTTATGCATAGGGAGAGAGGTAAAACAATGTTCCCCAAAGAAGGAACATCCAGATACAGTGTACTGTTTAGTCAGTAAGCATTTATAGAATACCTACTATGTAGCAGATACTATTACGCACTAGGAATATAGGGGATGACAAAGGCACGTCTTTGTATGTCTTAGAGAGAGACCAAGAAGCAAACATAATGTAGTTGAGTTATTGAAATAATAAAGAAAGTAAAACATAAAAAAAAGATGAAGACATGAACTAACTCCGGTGAGAAGTAAACACAGCAGAGTACAAACCTGAGAAATAAAAACAAGTATTATTTTTTGAAGACTAATTGAATGTGGGAGGCATGTAGAGAAAAGCTTTCAGGTTTGGGGGACTGAACAGGGAATTGAGGAATGTTGATCAAGAGACTCCTGGAGAAGAGAGAATGACCGGGGAGCCATCAATGTGTAGGAATGGGTTAAAATCATGGAAACAGATAATAGTCCATTATCCTGTAAGAAAAGGAAAAGACCAAGAACAGATTCTGAAAAACACCAAATTTGAGGAGATAACAGAATAAGAGAATCTGGTGAAGGAGACAGGAATGACAGTTGGTGAGCAAAGAGACAAAAACTTGGCTTCTGGAATGCCAAGAAAGGTTTCAAAACAAGGAGCAGCCAATCATATCAAATGTCTCTGGAAAGTTAAGATGAGAACTGAAAAAATCTTCCTCAGATCTGAAAATCAGGGACATGTTACTGAACTTGGCCAGGGCACTCAATAGAGCCTTGAAAGCAGCATTGCATGCTAGGCATATTGGTGTTTGAGGAGTCATTTAATGTATCATCCAACATACTCTTAACTGAAGGACTTAATAAATCATAGTGGCTGAGAAACTCGAATATTTATTTAATAATTATTCTCAACTTTTACACAAGAAAATTCAGGCCAGCTGAATTTCTGTCAACTTGCCCAAAATATGCTGAATCCAATAAGCTTGGATACCAGTAGTGCTCCTGGTGTTCAGGGTCTTAGAAAGACCCTGTTTCTAGGCATTAACCCCTTGTTTGCTGTATCATGGAGAAGCCTAGTGTATCCCTGAGGCATGTTGAGGGGCAAATACATACATTATACCCAGCTACATCATCCAACACAGGACAGGCTTCTCCATCAACTCTTCATCTCATAATCATCTGCTCTTCTATCACCCCCGCACTGTTCACCAATGCCCACATCAGTACTGATGCCACTGACGTTTTAGATAATATTTCACAGCACAGAAACTAATATCTTCATAAGGGCAGTAATTACATTTTAATTTCCTGAAAATTATAAATATAATTACACTGGGTGTATTTGTTAGAACATTGAATCACCTTTTAAATTTAAACTAACATTTTAAAGTAACATCCAAACTGTCTTAAGTATGGAAATGCAGGAAAATAATTTTCTCTTTTTCATGAGAAGACCTACTTTCTCTAAATTACAAATATAAATGCCAACTGACTCAGTCTGTGAACTTTTGGAAAGTAAAAAAGGAAAATAAGATTAATTTCCTAGGGGCAAGTTAAATGTATTCTTTGTAACACTAGTTGTTTTTCTTGCTTGTAATAAACGTTACAGCCTATGAGCATTCTCTGCCCATTTCTTTTTTTATTTATTTCATATGTATTTGGAAAATGAGAATTTTTCTCAAGTTAATATCGATGATCAGAATCCAAGATTTTCATCAAAAGTCAGAGTATAGAATTTCCGGATCTTTTCTGGATCCCAAATGCCTTGTTAATTTAGAAGACAGAGTTCCTTAAACTATGTCCTCACAATATCAAACTATATACTCACAATAGACATTGAGAAATACTGAGGAAATTAAAATACCAAAAACTTAGTGGACAGAGTAAACTTGATTGGGAAGCCTCAGAGATATTAGGGACCAGATTCATTACTGTGTTATTTTTATTCCATGACCTGTCCTTGATTACTTCTAAGAGCACAGGCAGAAAGATTCAATAGGTTTAGAATACTTGACACCCAGGACTGAAGCTGGGGGCAGAAATATTTTGTAGCATATAGTTCGTTCATCTCAGGGACCACTTTTTGTGAACTATGTACCTTCCTCCTCCTTTTTCAAAAATCTCCCTTTTTCCTTATTTCCTTCTAGTGGGGGTGATTATATCCTTTACATAGAAGGAGATTGTGTAGTTTTGTCTTTAGAGGCAAAAAAGAAAGAGCAAGCTGAAGAGTCCTAAGGGGAGGAAGAATATCCATGGGACAGAGTAGTGTCAGCCAGAGAAGACAAAGAAATCAGGCTGAGTCCCCCAATCTTGCAACAAAACAAAGGAATACACTGAACCACTCTGGACCAAGAAAGGGCCATCAAGTTTGCATTGAAATACCATGTACATTTCCTCTCTATACAGAGAATGAACTGAATTCTATTATCAAAGGCTTGTTGCAAAGTAAACCTGCCTTTGTTGCACTTCTCTCTCCTGGTATTTATTTCCAGCCATTTTAGACAAAACTAGCATCTTAGACTCCTGCCTTCTTACTAAATTCCACTGAGAAAATTTTAACTTTGGTTTTACAATCATCTTCCTTCTTTGCATCCCTCTGGCTTTCAACACTGGATGCCTATTCCTACCAAGTGTCTGATGGAAACAGATGACCATCTGAATTTCTTTTGATGCATCTAAAAGCTGGCTCTGCACACAGACATCGAACAAATGCTTTTGAAGATAATGTTATTGGAAGGGGGTTGGGAGAAGTAGTATAATACCAGGATATATTAACAGTAGTGTCACTTGCCAAGAGCTAGGAAACAACCTTCCACTTCTTTTTTGGCAATGGTCTGACCTTAATAGAATACTGCGCCCAGTGTTTGTCTCTGCAGTTGACATGAATGTGAAGAAATTTAAGAGGGGATACAGAAAGGCAAAAAACATAAAATATAATGAGAAAAATAAAAAACTATCATTTGGAGAAAAGAATAAAGGCACTGGGATCACTTCCTCTGGAGAAGAAAAGCCCATGAGGAAATTTAATAACAAATGTTATAGTGAGTAAAAAAAACAAACCAAATTATTCTTCATCTTGACCAAGGAAATGATGAGAGGAAATGTACTAAAATTAGAAAGAGGGAGGGAGGGCTTGGTTAGGCATAAGAAAAAAACTCTTGGCCTTGATGTTGAGACTGTGGAGTATACTGCCAAAAAAAAAGTTGTAAAATTTCTTGGAAACATCAATAACAATCTGTACTAATTGATGAAGACATTTCCCTCTGAAGAAAAAGTTTAAATCAATATTTTTTGAAGTTCCAGTTCTGAGGCGTATTTATAAAGAAAAAAAATGCTACCTAAAAGGTAAGGTCAAACAGACATTCCCAAGTCCCAAACACTTTCTTCACAAACAATATTTAGGTCCCGAAATCTCTTAAGTTTTATTTGATTAGATTTGAGAACTAATTTGCACTAAGAGATTATTTGTATTATTTTTATATTTTATTATTTTATATTTTGTTATTCTTATAATGTGGACTTTGTCTCTATTTCTTGCACCATCATCTCTTTTAATAGCTTGGACCCTTTAGCGCTTTGTGGTTATTGAACAGAAGATAAAGATTCTGGTTTACAGAATATGAGCAATACAAAAGACTTATATAGAAAAGGTAAAAAAAAAAAGACCTCCAATTTCTACTATTCACAGTCCTATCACAATGGATTTTCTTCATAACATTATAACAACGTACCCTGTGTGGTTTCCTACTGCCTGATGCACAAAACATGGAGGAAAATAGAGATGAAGATACAAAGGAAGCAAGAGCAAGATCAGGAAACACGTAAGAAGAGTATGAAGTTTAAACTCTATCTTGATGGAGGGAGCATCAAAAGATTTTAAGTAAAAAAGGTATATAATCCAATGTTTATTTTATTAAAATCATTCTGAAACTGAAGAATAGACTGACATGAAACTAGATATGGTACATGCTTATGACTTAAACATGGTGGTGGTGGTCAAGGTGGAGCCTTTCAAGTAGACTCCAGAGATATCCAAGAGGCACGGTTGATAGAGCATAATGATTTATTAGATAGAGTTGGCGAATCAGAGAGAAAAATCCAGGGCAATTATCAACTATCTGATTTAATTCATATGTTGAAACCTAATCCCCAGTGTGATATATTTGGGATGAGGCCTTTGAGGAGTTAAGGTCATAAGGACACAGCCCTCTTGAATGGGATTAGTGTACTCATAAAAGAAACCCCAGATAATTTTCTGGCCCCTCTGCCATATGAAAACACAGTGAGAAGATAGTTCTCTAAGGTACCAGAAGTGGGCCCTCACCAGACACTGAATATGCTGGTGCCTTGATCTTGGACTTCGCAGCCTGCAGAACTGTGATAAATAAATTTAAGTTGCTTATAAGCCATCTCGTCTTTGATATTTTTGTTATGCCAGCCCAAACAGACTAAGAAACTGATATAAAGATTGGAAGGATGGTATATTAGGTTGTTCTTGTATTGCTATGAAGAAATATCTGAGACTAGGTAATTTATAAGAAAAGAGGTTTAATTAGCTCACAAGTTCTGCAGGCTGTGCAGGAAGCATAGTGCTAGCATCTGCTTCTGGAGACGCCTCAGGAGGCTTTCAATCATGGCATAAGGTAAAGGTGGAGCAGGCGTGTCATGGCAGGAGAAGCAGCATGAGAGACAGAGTGAGGGGAGGTGTCACACATTTTTTTTGTTTTTGTTTTTGTTTTCTTTTTTTGACACGGAGTCTCGCTCTGTTGCCCAGGCTGGAGTGCAGTGGCCGGATCTCGGCTCACTGCAAGCTCTGCCTCCTGGGTTCATGCCATTCTCCTGCCTCAGCCTCCTGAGTAGCTGGGACTACAGGCACCCGCCACCTCGTCCAGCTAGTTTTTTGTATATTTTAGTAAAGATAAGGTTTCACCATGTTAGCCAGGATGGTCTCGATCTCCTGACCTCGTGATCCACTCATCTCGGCCTCCCAAAGTGCTGGGATTACAGGCTTGAGCCACTGAGCCCAGCCAGTGTCACACATTTTTAAAAGACTAGATCTCATGTGAATTCAGAGCAAGAGTTCACTTATCACCAAGGAGATGACCCAAATTATTCATGAAGGACCCACCCCCATGATCCAAACACTGCCCACCGGGCCCCATCTCCAACACTGGGGATGACATCTCAACATGAGATTTGGATGCAGACAAATATTCAAACTATATCAGATGGAGATGCTTCTCTTTTGACTCATTACTCCTAGCCTGCAATCCCCATAGAACATATGAAAAGACTCCCTGGACGTTATATGAACTCCTCAAAACTTTTTCCTCCAGGATCAAAGGCATTCAGTCAAACAAATAGATAGATGGGCTTTAATATATTTCTGAAGCTCTTTTCTGAGACATCCTTGTTTAATCCTCAAAACAGCCTCACAAACTATTGGCAAATAAAGGACTGAAGATATCTAATCATAGAATTACTAAGTGAGCGTGCAAGCCCTGGAACCCAAATCCCCTGACTTGCTTCACAACACTTCAGGTTTTTATAAAAGTCTATTCCCAAAAAGCAAGCAATTTTTTCCCTAAAGCACATCGTTTCTGAGGGCAAATCAAAATTCCCGTTACTCTCAGTCTTACGTGCAATATCAATCCACTCATTATATGATTTTCAGGTATATTTGACAACTCTAAGATAAGCTGTTCTCATGGTTTCTGCATTAGTACTCCCCCGGTGACTGCCTAAAGAGTCATTATGCAGAGTTTTAATTGAATATTCCTAGGACTCTCCTGAAGATTTAAGGTGTTTCCAAGAGGAAAAAAAGGTAATAAAACAGCAGAGCTTAAAGTCAGGTTGTAATTTCAAGAGAAAGGAATAGAACAATTGTACAGCATTTACATCTATGACAATAATAGCACAACCCCTACTAAAGAAGTAAGTCAGGGTTTTTCTTAAGAAAACTTCTTCAGAAGTGGACAATAGGAGATTAAGAATAGCCGTTTAATCATTCACTTAAAGCCACCTGCCATCATGAGATGAATCTCCAGGATAATATTTAATCCCATGACTTCAGGCAGGTAAGATTACTTCAGTGAAAAAAGAAATTATAATCGTTTTTAAGGTGGCTGAATTTTATTCAGCTGGTCAACATTGTACGCTAAAAATTTCTTAGAAAAGAATGCTCTTTTGCTTAGAACACCTTAATGGACAGGCTCTCACCAGACACTGACTCTGCCTGTGCCTTGATCTTGGACTTTCCAGCCTCCAGAACTGTGAGAAATAAATTCCTGTTGTCTATAAGCTGTCCAGTTTATGGTAGTAAAGGTTTATGACAGTAGCCTAAACAGACCCAGATTATAAATACTTTTTAAAATATTATATATTATATAAAAATTATAGATTATGATATAAAATATGTGATTTAATTTAAAATATAAATATATAATGTAAAAATTATATATTATATATTTTAAATTTTTATATATAAATATATATATGTAGAGAGAGAGAATTATGAGTAATTGGAGGAATTGGCTTATGAATTATGGAGGCTGAGCTGTAATATGTGTCTTGCAATACGTATCTGCAAGCTGCAGACTCAGGAAAGCTGGTGGTGTAGTTCCAGCCTGAGACTGAAGCCTGAGAAACAACAGAACCAATAGTTCAAGTTCCAGTCCAAGTCCAAAGGCTTGAGGACCAGCTGCACAGATGGTATAAACACAGTCCAAGGCAGGAGAAGACTGATGTCCAAGCTCAGTCAGGCAGAGAGAACAAATTCTCCCTTCCTCTGTCTCTTTGTTCTAGTTAGGCCGTCAACAGATTGGTTGCCCACCCACATTGAAGAGGGCAACCTTCTTTACTCAATTCACTGATTTAAATGCTAATCTCTTCCAGAAACACTCACAGACACACCCAGAAATAATGTTTAACTAGATATCTGAATATCTAGTGGCCCAGTCAAGCTTATACATAAAATTAACCATCACAAGGATATTAAAATTTGCAACTATGTTCTTGGGTTCATCTCTTCTTTCCTTTAGTTCTGACAGCTCTTGCATCATGTATTTTGAGGTTTTCTTATATATACTTAAGACTCTTATGCTTTCCCAATAAATTAACCACTTATTGCAAAATATCACTCATTATCTCTTGTAATGCTCCTTGTCTTAAAATCTACTTTTTCTGATATTATGACCACAACACAAATTTTTTTATTGCTTAATGTTTAAATGTTGAGTCTGTTTTCATCCTTAATTTCAACTTCTTAGTCTTCATACATACATATATATATATATATAATATATATATATATTTTTTTTTTTCGATGCAGAGTCTCCCTCTGTCGCCCAGGCTGGAGTGCAGTAGCACAATTTCAGCTCACTGCAACCTCCGCCTCCCGGATTCAAGTGATTCACCTGCCTCAGCCTCCTGAGTAGCTAGGATTACAGGCACACACCACCACACCCGGCTAATTTTTGTATTTTTAGTAGAGACAAGGTTTCACCATGTTGGTCAGGCTGGTCTTGGACTCCTGACCTCATGATCCTTTCACCTCAGCGTCCCAAAGTGCTGGGATTACAGGCGTGAGCCACCGTACCCAGACCAGTCTTTATATTTAAATAGTTTATAGTGTGGCCTTACTTTGTTTAATTCTCTGTCTCTGTATTATAATTTCAGGTTTGAATCCATTACTTTAATGTAATTATTTATGTAGTCAGGTTTTAGCCTACCATTTGCAATTTGATTTTCTTGCTCATTGTATTTCTTACATTTTGTACTCATTTCCTCTCTTGTTTTGGTTTGAGTATTGAGTTTTTATAGTATTTTATTTTCTCAATTACATTTATATGGTATTATTTTCTTTTCTATTTTTTTAGAGACAGAATCTCATTCTGTCACCCAGGCTGGAGTGCAATGGCACAATCATGGCTCACTGTAGTCTCTAACTCCTGGACTTGGGCAATACTCTTGCCTCAGCCTCCTGAGTAGCTAGGACTACAGGCATGCAACATTACACCAGGCTTCAACTGAATTTCCAGCTTTGCTAATTTATACATTCTAATTCTTGCTCTAGGGATTATAATATACATCCTTAACTTACCACAGTCTGCTTTGAGTTAATATTATACACTTAGTGAATATTATTTTATTATCATTATTATACTTTAAGTTCTAGGGTACATGTGCACAACGGCAGGTTTGTTACATATGTATACATGTGCCATGTTGGTGTGCTCTACCCATTAACTCATCATTTCCATTAGGTATATCTCCTAATGCTGTCCCTTCCCCCTCCCCCCTCCCCACAATAGGCCCTGGTGTGTGATGTTCCCCTTCCTGTGTCCAAGTGCTTTCATTGTTCAATTCCCACCAATGAGTGAGAACATGCGGTGTTTGGTTTTCTGTTCTTGTGATAGTTTGCTAAGAATGGTTTCCAGCTGCATCCATGTCCCTACAAAGGACACGAACTCATCCTTTTTATGGCTGCATAGTATTCCATGGTGTATATGTGCCACATTTTCTTAATCCAGTCTGTCACTGATGGACATTTGGGTTGATTCCAAGTCTTTGCTATTGTGAATAGTGCCGCAATAAACATATGTGTGCATGTGTCTTTAGAGCAGCATGATTTATAATCCTTTGAGTATATACCCATTAATGGGATGGCTGGGTCAAATGGTATTTCTCGTTCTAGATCCTCAAGGAATCACCACACTGTTTTCCACAATGGTTGAACTAGTTTACAGTCCCACCAACAGTGTAAAAGTGTTCTTATTTCTCCACATCCTCTCCAGCACCTGTTGTTTCCTGACTTTTTAATGATTGCCATTCTAACTGGTGTGAGATGGTATCTCATTGTGGTTTTGATTTGCATTTCTCTGATGGTGAGTGAAGATGAGCATTTTTTCATGTGTCCATTGGCTGTATAAATGTCTTCTTTTGAGAAATGTCTGTTCATATCCTTTGCCCACTTTTTGATGGGGTTGTTTTTTTCTTGTAAATTTGATTGAGTTCTTTATAGGTTCTGGATATTAGCCCTTTGTCAGATGAGTAGATTGCAAAAATTTTCTCCCATTCTGTAGGTTGCCTGTTCACTCTGATGGTAGTTTCTTTTGCTGTGCAGAAGCTCTTTAGTTTAATTAGATCCCATTTGTCAATTTTGGCTTTTGTTGCCATTGCTTTTGGTGTTTTAGTCATGAAGTCCTTGCCCATGCCTATGTCCTGAATGGTATTGCCTAGGTTTTCTTCTACGGTTTTTATGGTTTTAGGTCTAACATTTAAGTCTCTAATCCATCTTGAATTAATTCTCGTATAAGGAGTAAGGAAAGGATCCAGTTTCAGCTTTCTACTTATGGCTAACCAATTTTCCCAGCACCATTTATTAAATAAGGAATCCTTTCCCCATTTCTTGTTTTTGTCAGTTTTGTCAAAGATCAGACGGCTGTAGATGTGTGGTATTATTTCTGAGGACTCTGTTCTGTTCCATTGGTCTATTTCTCTGTTTTGGTACCAGTACCATGCTGTTTTGGTTACTGTAGACTTGTAGTATAAAGTCAGGTAGCATGATGCCTCCAGCTTTGTTCTTTTGGCTTAGGATTAACTTGGCAATGCGGGGTCTTTTTTGGTTCCATATGAACTTTAAAGCAGTTTTTTCCAATTCTGTGAAGAAAGTCATTGGTAGCTTAATGGGGATGGCATTGAATCTATAAATTACCTTGGGCAGTATGGCCATTTTCACAATATTGGTTCTTCCTATCCATGAGCATGGAATGTTCTTCCATTTATTTGTGTCCTCTTTTATTTCACTGAGCAGTGGTTTGTAGTTCTCCTTGAAGAGGTCCTTTACATCCCTTGTAAGTTGGATTCCTAAGTATTTTATTCTCTTTGAAGCTATTGTGAATGGGAGTTCATTCATGATTTGGATCTCTGTCTGTCTGTTACTGGTGTATAAGAATGCTTGTGATTTTTGCACATTGAGTTTGTATCCTGAGACTTTGCTGAAGGTGCTTATCAGCTTAAGGAGATTTTGAGCTGAGACGATGGGATTTTCTAAATAGACAAACATGTCATCTGCAAACAGGGACAATTTGACTTCCCCTTTTCCTAACTGAATACACTTTATTTCTTTCTCTTGTCTGATTGCCCTAGCCAGAACTTCCAACACTATGTTGAATAGGAGTGGTGAGAGAGGGCATCCCTGCCTTGTGCCAGTTTTCAAAGGGAATGCTTCCAGTTTTTCCCATTCTGTATGATATTGGCTGTGTGTTTGTCATAAATAGCTCTTATTATTTTGAGATACGTTCCATCAATACCGAATTTATTGAGAGTTTTTAGCATGAAGGGCTGTAGAATTTTGTCAAAGGTCTTTTATGCATCTATTGAGATAATCATGTGGTTTTTGTCTTTGGTTCTGTTTCTATGCTGGATTACGTTTATTGATTTGCGTATGCTGAACCAGCCTTGCATGCCTTGCATGCCTTGCATCCCAGGGATGAAGCCTACTTGATCATGGTGGATAAGCTTATTGATGTGCTGCTGGATTTGGTTTGCCAGTATTTTATTGAGGATTTTTGCATCGATGTTCATCAGGGATATTGGTCTAAAATTCTCTTCTTTTGTTGTGTCTCTGCCAGGCTTTGGTATTAGGATGATGTTGGCCTCATAAAACGAGTTAGGGAGGATTCCCTCTTTTTCTACTGATTGGAATCACTTCAGAAGGAATGGTACCAGATCCTCCTTGTACCTCTTGTAGAATTCGGCTGTGAATCCGTCTGGTCCTGGACTTTTTTGGTTGGTAGGCTATTAATTATTGCCTCAATTTCAGAGCCTGCTATT
This sequence comes from Macaca mulatta, assembly GCF_049350105.2. Classification (NCBI taxonomy): domain Eukaryota; kingdom Metazoa; phylum Chordata; class Mammalia; order Primates; family Cercopithecidae; genus Macaca; species Macaca mulatta. The sequence goes on from NC_133408.1 coordinate 29,763,383, forward strand.
GGTCTATTCAGGGATTCAACTTCTTCCTGGTTTAGTCTTGGAAGAGTGTAAGTGTCCAGGAAATTATCCATTTCTTCTAGGTTTTCTATTTTATTTGCATAGAGGTGTTTATAGTATTCTCTGATGGTAGTTTGTATTTCTGTGGGGTTGGTGGTGATATCCCCTTTATCATTTTTTACTGCATCTATTTGATTCTTCTCTCTTCTCATCTTTATTCTTCTCTCTTTTCTTCTTTATTAGTCTTGCTAATGGTCTATCAATTTTGTTGAAAAAATACGGAACGCTTCACAAATTTGCGTGTCATCCTTGTGCAGGGGCCATGCTAATCTTCTCTGTATCATTCCAGTTTTAGTATATGTGCTGCTGAAGCGAGCATGTGAAGATTATTTACAATTCCATTATTTACTTTGCATTATCTGTGGCACTGTGGTCAAATATTTTACTTCAGTATGTAAATCTTACACTATTTTATTATTGCTTGATATGTTTTGGCTCTGTGTCCCCACCCAAATCTCATCTCAAATTGTAATCCCCATGTGTCAAGGGAGGGATCTGGTGGGAGGTGATTGGATCATGGGGGCAATTTTTTCCAAGCTGTTTTCATGATAGTGAGGGAGTTCTCACAAGATCTGACGGTTTAAAAGTGGCAGTTTCCCCTGCTGTCTTTCTCTCCTGCTGCCATGTCAGATGTCCCTGCTTCCCTTTCGCCTTCCGCCATGATTGTAAGTTTTCTGAGGCCTCCCCAGCCATGCAGGACTGTGAGTCACTTAAACTTCTTTTCTTCATAAATTACCCAGTCTTGGGTAGTATCTTTATAGCAGTGAGAAAATAGATAAATACCTTGTTTTAAATAATCAATTTTCTTAAATAAAAAATAAGAACATTTTAAAAACATAATTATTTATGCCCCCTACATGTTGACTATTTCCAGATGCATATAATCCCTTCTCCTCTAGGTTCAAGTTTATATCTGCTATCATTTCTCCTCAACCTGAAAAGATTACTTTAGAATTTTTCTGTAGGGCAGTTCTATTGGCAGTATATTAGCATGGGTTTCATTTATCCTAAACTCAATTTTTCTTTATTTTTAAGGATTTCTTTTTTTTGTTGTTGTTAACTCATTCAGCAGTTAAAAGATGTTTTTCCATTATCTTCTGGCATTCATTATTTCAGATGAAAAGACAGCCATCATCCTTATCACGGTAACCCTATATGTAAAGTGTCTTATTTTTCTGAATACTTTGAAAATTTTCTGTAAACCTGTGGTTATCAGCATTTTGACCGTGAAGTGCCTAAAAACAGTTTTCCTTGTAATCATCTTGCTATATTGGTCATCCTCCTTGGATTTGTGGGTTTGTATCTTTCTTTTTTTTTTTTTTTTTTTAAGACATAATATTGCTCTGTCACCCAGGCTGGAATGCAGTAGGACAATCATGGCTCACTGCAGCATTGACCTCCCAGATGCAAATGATCCTCCCAACTCAGCCTTCTGAGTAGCTGGGACCACAGGTGTGCACCACCATGTGCCTGGCTAGAGATGAGGTCTCCCTATGTTGCCCATGCTGGTCTCAAACTCCTAGGCTCAAGCAGTCCCCCTGCCTCAGCCTCCCAAAGTGCTGAGATTACATGCACAAGCCACTGTACCTGGCCTTTCTTAAAATTTTTAAAGACATATAATCATTATCTCTTTAAATATATTCTTTCATTTTCTCTTTTCTATCCAATATTCCTATCATACGAATGTGAAACTACTTGTAACTTCCCACAGCTCACTGAGACTCTGTTCAATTTGATCAATTTATTTCTCTCTGTGCTTTATGTTGAATAGTTTATTTTGACGTGTTATTTACTTGTAATTTATTCTACAATGTCCAAGCTAATGCAAATCTATAAATTTTTTAATTTTAAATACATTTTGCTTTTCAGTTCTAAATCAGATTTCAATTTTGTTCTATTTTATACATTCAAATATCTCTTGAAATTGTCGGCCGGGCACGGGGGCTCAAGCCTGTAATCCCAGCACTTTGGGATGCCGAGACGGGTGGATCACGAGGTCAGGAGATCGAGACCATCCTGGCTAATAGGGTGAAACCCCGTCTCTGCTAAAAAATACAAAAAACTAGCCGGGCGAGGTGGCGGGCGCCTGTAGTCCCAGCTACTCGGGAGGCTGAGGCAGGAGAATGGCGTCAACCCGGGAGGTGGAGCTTGCAGTGAGCTGAGATCCGGCCACTGCACTCCAGCCTGGGCAACAGAGCGAGACTCCGTCTCAAAAAAAAAAAAAAAAAAAGAAATTGTCTATTTCTTTACCCTATGAATTTTTAAAAATAGCTATAAGTTATTTTAAAGTCTGCCTGCTAAATCTAACATCTGGATTGTGTGTATATGTGTTTGTGTGTATACAGTCTTTTGTTATTCAAAATCATAACAGCGTGCTGCCTTACAGTCTCACAGTCTTGCAATATTGAGATCTCAAGGTCTCTTAGTCTTAAAGACTCTCATATTGAAATTTGATGGTGCTCTGTCCTTAAGCCCTCCTAGAGAGAGAGCCTTGCCTTATATTCAAAGTGATTAAAGACACAGTTGAACAGAATCCAACCATAGCTGCCACCTGCCTATACCAATGCAGATTTTAATAGATCAAAGATATCAGCCCTGTGGCAACACAGGAAATTGGATCCTAGGCTGAAAGAAAATAGAAGTCTTATTAGACTTTTGGTGCTTAAATTTCTAAGGCCCCACCAAAGTAATCATGCCACTAAACAACATAGCCATTGATTTGTACACACACACATATATATATTAGAGTAATACATATACACACACATTCTTATATAAGAATATATACACTTATTAAGGTATATGTATATACTTATACATATACAAGTATGTTTTAGTTCATCAAAATTTGATTGGTTTCTCTCCAACTAATGAAATACTTTAAGACCTTAGACAACAGGAATTTGTGACTGTGAGGTTGCAAGACCATGAGAAGCAAGACAGTGAGATTTCAAAATTGTGATATTTCAAGATTGTAAATCTGTTTATCTTTTTCAGACTTTTTTCCAGTGTGTACTTACCTGGCAAAATTTACATGTGAAAAAATTACTGTCCAGAGAGGACTTACTTGGCATTTGGGGCTCTTCCAGTTTTATGTCCAGCATGCTATCTTTATACTTCATCAAAAGCTGATAGGTTTCTCTCCAACCAATGAAAGACTTGCTCCTCTGCCCACCCAGCCCGCAATCTCTGCAATTGCTCCAAAGTATGGAAGTATCCTCCAGTTCTATCTGACATAGAAACCTAGAAAGTGATCATTCTTCTGAAATCTTTAGACTTCTATAGACTCCTTTATTCTACTTTATATCCACAGTTCTTAGATGGCTTTAAAGAAGTGCTCAAAGAAGTGTGTGTGTGTGTGTGTGTGTGTGTGTGTGTGTGTGTGTGTGTGTGTGTGTTGTGGATCTAGGATTTCTTGCTATGATGGGACCATAGGCTTTTTACTTCTTTCTACATTCTAACCAGAGGCAGTAGCATAATCTCTGCAATATGTCTATTTTTTCTCTCTCTCTCATTTTATTCTCAAGCACTACTAGTTGGATCTTAATCTCCATCTATTTTTTACAATTTCTTCCTTGAATTATTGTATGCCTTTTTTGAGTTCTTAAAAGCTCCTTTTATTTGTAATTTTTTTAATATAGAAAACTTTTCCCTTAACAAGTCTGCTTTTCCATGGGTTTTTCTTCTTATAATGTACGTGCCCTTTTTAGAAATGTATCTCAAACTGGTCTATTTCTTCTCATAGTTTTGTTTTAATAAGTTCAACATTGTTGTTTAAAATTATTGTGGGAAAGACAGAAACAGAATTTTGAATTTTGATTAGGGTTATTGTCTCAATCATTCTTTTACAAAATCTGTTTCTTTTTTTTGTTTTGTTTTGATTTGGTTTGGGTTTTTTTTTTTTTTTTTTTTTTTTTTTTTTTTTTTTTTTTCTGGTCTGAAAAAATGTCTCTGCAGTTTTCTCTGTTTAAGAAATTGCAATGTTCCTCAATCCACAAGTTCTCTTGGTTGTTATCTGGAAATATTCCATCTTTACTTTCCTCCTCCCCCAAGCATTTTCCCCTAACTAGGAGCTAGATCTCAGATATGAGAAACAATTTGCTATCATGTTTCCCCCCTTTACTTTAGATCTTTGTTATATTCTCTGGTTGCCCATCGATCTCTCTAGCTCACTTCACTTTAATCAAAGAATAGTTGGCTAGCCCTTTCAAGACTATAGCATTTACTTTTACAATTTCCTGCTAAAGATCAGAGGAGATAGGTCAGCACTAAGTATGGTCTCTCTCATTCCAGGCCACATTCCATATATTTGGCAGGTTTATGACAAGTTCAGGATATGGGAACACAGCCATTTCCTCTTTCATTGAAAGTGAGGAGGAACATCACCCCTTCCCCACTTTTCTACCCCCTCCCACATACGCACAGCTTTTGACTGAACTTATTTCTTTAGCAATTTCTGAGAGAATGAAAGGGAGACAAAATGTCTTTTTTTCCCACAGTCTTTAACTAAAAGCTCTTTCTTCAAATACACATTTAACATGTAACTTAAAACCAAAAAGCCAAGAATGTGACACAATTAGCTTGCAGTTCCAGTAGATACACTTTTATACTTCTCACCCAGACAATTTAATCTGGAAATTTTCTTGAGGCTGACGTATTATCCAACATTACTCTGCAGTGAGATTACAATTGAGAGCTAGGAATCCATTTCTTTCCAGAAATAATTCACAAAAGGACATGAAGACTGGGTAGTTGAGCAGCTTCACGTAGCCAGCAGGTCAATATTGCAACCACCACCACCACCACACTCAGGGGCCCATAAAACTGGTGTAATCAAACGAGGTCAGCTGAAAGTAATCAAAGTGTTGCACAGTTAGGTATTCTAACTCCATATCCAAATTTAGCATTCCATAGTTATATGTATCCCATGACTGGCCTGATTTTGATTTTTGTTGCATCCTTATCTGGGTTTGGTAATGGAAAATCGCCAGCCTGGTAGAATTAGTTTCGAGAATTCCTGCTTCTTCAATCTTTTTGTAGTTTGATTAGAACTAGGATTAGCTCCTCTTTAAATGTTTGTTAGAATTCAGCAGTAAAGCAATCCAGTTTGGGGCTCTTCTTTGATTGGAGACTTTTTATTACTGATTGAATTTTATTACTTATTATTGGTCCATTCAAACTTCCTATTTCTTCATGATTCAGTCTTGGTAGGTTGTGTGCGTCCAGCAATTTATCCATTTCTTCTAGGGTTATTCAATTTGTTGGCAGATAATTGTTTGTGATAGACTCCTATGATCTTTTGTATATCTGTATTTGTAATGTCTTTCTTTTTTACCTGTTATTTCCTCTTTTTTTTATTTAGTCTCGCTAAATGTCAATTTGTTTATCTTTTCAAAAAAACAAACTCCATTTCATTTATTTTTGCTCTGACCTTTATTATTTCTACCCTTCTATTAATTGTGAGTTTAATTAGTTCTTGTTTTTCTATTTCTTGAAGTGTAATGTTAGTTTGTTTATTTAAGATCTTTCTTCTTTTCATATAAACTTTTTTTTCTTTTTTCTTCTTTTCATCTTTGTAGATTTAGGGGAATGAGTACATTTTTGTTACATGGATTATTATGTAGTGGTGAAGCCTGGATTTTTGAGTACCATTACCTGAAAATGTAAACTGTACACAATAGGTAATTTCTCATTTCTCATTCTTCTCCCATACTTCAACCTTTTGTAGTTTCCATTGTTTGTTATTCCACTCTGTATGTGTGTGTCTACCGTTGTTTAGCTCCTACTTATAAGTGAGAACATGCATATTTGACTTTGTTTCTGAGTTGTTGCATGTAAATAATGGCTTCCAGTTTCATCCATGTTGCTGTAAAAGACACATTTTCATTGTTTGTTATGGCTAAGTAGTTTCATAGTATATATATGCCACATTTTCTTTATCCAATCATCTGCTGATGCACACTTAGAGTGATTCCAGGACTTTGTTATTATAAATAGTGCTGCAAAAATATATGGGTGGAGGCACGTTTTTTATATAATGATTTCTTTTCCTTTGGATAGATACCCAGTAGTGGGATTACTGGTCAAATGGTAGTTCTATTTGTAACTTTTTGAGCAATCCATATCCTGTTTTCAATAGAGCTGGTACATTCCCAGAGTGTATAAGCTTTCTCTTTTTTCCAAATCCTTGCCAAAATCTGTGTTTTTTATTTTTTATTTTTCATATAATTTTTGGCTGTTTGTATGTCTTCTTTTGAAAAATTTCTCTCCTTTGCCTACCTTTGAATGAAGTTATTTGTGTGTGTGTGTGTGTTTTTTTTTTTCTTATTACGTTGAGTTTCTTGTAGATCCTGGATATTAGTACTTTCTCAGATGCACAGTTTGCAAATATTTTCTGCCATTCTGTAAGTTGTCTGTTTACTCTGTTGATTATTTCTTTTGCTGTTTGGGAGCTTTGAATTAGGTGTTTGCTGCTATAAACTTCCTTATTAGAGCCACTTTTACCATATTCCATAGGTTTTGGTATGCTGTGTTTCCATTTTCATTTGTCTCACAAATTTTTAAAATTTTCTTTTTAATATCTTCATTGACTATTGGTTGTTAAGGAGCATGTTCCTTAATTATAACGTATTTGTAAAGTTTCTGAATTTCCTCCTCTTACTGATTTCTAGTTTTAAACCATTATGATCAGAACAAGTACGTGACATGATTTCAAACATGTGAAATTTGTTAAGACTTATTTTGTGGTCTAATAGATGATGTGCCCTGGAATGTTCCATGTGCATTTGAGAAGAATGTTTGTGCTGCAGCTGTTGAATGGAGTGTTCTGTAAATCTCTGTTATGTCCATTTGGTATAGAATGCAAATTAAATTTAATGCTTCTTTGTTGATTTTCTGTCTGGATGATCTGCCATTGCTCTAAGTGAGGCATTGAAGTCCCCTGCTATATTATATTGCAGTTAATGTATTCCTTTAGATTTATTAATCTTTGCTTTGTATATTTAGGTTCTTTGATATTGAGTGAATGTGTATTTATGATGGTTATATTCTCTTACTGGATTGACTGTTTTATCATTATGTAATGACCTTTGTTTCTTTTAATGGTGTTTAAAGTCTATTTTGCCTGGTACAAGTAAAGCTACCCCTGCTCTCTTGATTTCCATTTGTACGAAATATTTTTCCATCCCTTTACTTTCAGTCTATGTGTGTCCTTACCAGTGAAGTGAGTCTCACATAGGCAGTATATAGTTTGGTCTGATTATTCTATCCATTCAACCTTTCAATGTCTTTTAATTGGAGAATTTAATCCATTTATTTTCATTTGTTTTATTTCTATTTGTTTTATAGATCCTTTCTTCCTATCTTACTATCTTCCTTTGTGGATAAATTATTTTCTCTAGTAGTATGTTGATTTCTTGCTTTTTATTTTTGAATATATATTACAGATTTTTGGTATGTTGTAATTATGAGGCTTACAAAAAACTTGTTATAGATATAACAGGTCATTTTAAGCAGATAACAGCTTAACTTTTATCAAAAGAAACAATAACAACAAAAAATACTACATTTTAACCCAACTTCTCCCCCCTTTTGAATTTTTGATAGTATGATTTGTATCTTCTTATATTGCATATTCCTTAACAAATTATTGTAATCATTATTTTCAATAGTTTTGAATTTTAGCTTTCATACTAAAGATATGATTTACATACTAATGTTACAATATCATAGTATTCTGAATTTGACTGTGTACTGACTTTTATGAATGAGTTTTATACCTTCAAATGTTTTTCTGTTACTCAATAGCACCCTTTTTCCAGCTTGAAAACTCCTTTTAACATTTCTTATAAGTCAGTTCTGGCAATGAACCCTCTCAGCTTTTTTTGGGAAAATCTTTGTCTTTTCTTCATTTCTAAAGAACAGCTCTGCTGGATAAAGTACTCTTTGTTGACTTTTTTTTTTTCATTCAGCACTTTGAATATATCATCCTACTCTCTCCAGGCTTGTAGAGTTTGCTAAGAAATCCACTGACAGTTGTATCAGCCTTCCTTTGTGTGTGGTATGTTTCTCATCTCTTGCTGCTTTTAGAATTTGTTATTTGTCTTTACTTTTTGATAGTTTGATTATTAAATGTCTTAGTATGCTCCTCTTTGAATTAATTTTGACAAGGACTTCCATGCTTTCTGCGCCTGTGTGTTGGTATCTTTCCCAGATTAGGAAAATTTTAACCATCATTTTATTAAATATGCTTTCTGGCCCTTTCTCTCTTTGCTCTCCTTCTGGAATTCCTGTGATTGAAAGGTTTAGTTTCTTGATGAAATTCCATAATTCCCATAGGCTTTTGTAATTCTTTTTCATTCTTTTTTTCTTAACTCTTCTTACTGAAGAATTTCAATGTTCTATCTTCCAGCTCATTGATTCTTTCTTCCACTTGATTAATTCTGCTATTTAAACTTTCTATTGAATGTTTCTGTTTAATCATTGTATTCTTCATCTCTAAGATTTCTATCTGGTTCTCTTTTACCATTTCTATTTTCTTGTCAATATTCTCACTCTGGGTATTTTCCAAATTTCAGTAAATTTTCTATCTGTATATTTTTGTAATTCAATAAACTTCTTTATGAGTATTATTCTAAATCATTGTTTAGTCATTTTATAGATCCCTATTTCTTTGGGTTCCACTATTGGAGCTTTATTAGTTTCTTTTTGAAGTGTCCTGATTTCCTAATTCTTTATAATATTTGTGCCCTTATGTTGTTGTCTGTGCATCTGAAGAGACAGCCCCTTCTCCTGGTCCTTATTGGAAGGGATAATGTTTTACTATTTAGTCTAGCCTGTGATTCTGGAAGTGCCAGCTCATGATGACCTCAGGGAAGCAGAGCTTGTTATGCAATCTCTAGTCAGCTGGGCCACTGCATTTGCTCTGGTATCAGGTGGAGCTACTGGGTATTGTGATGGCTTCTGGTCAGGCTGGCCACAAGATATACTCCGTGCTTGGGCATTTCCACTATTTGGAATCTGTGGTTGAGCATGGCCACAGGTTGGGCTCTAAAGTTAGATGGAGACACTTATCTGGGCAGGTGAGACCTGAGGCTATGCTCCTTAGAAATGTGTAATATCATAGGTGGGAATTGAACAATGAGATCACTTGGACACAGGAACGGGAACATCACACACCGGGGCCTATTGTGGGGAGTGGGGAGGGAGGAGGGATAGCATTAGGAGATATACCTAATGTAAATGACGAGTTAATGGGTGCAGCACACCAACATGGCACATGTATACATATGCAACAAACCTGCATGTTGTGCACATGTACCCCAGAACTTAAAGTATAATGATAAAAAAAAAAAGAAATGTGTAATTGGGGATTGTCCGCTGTCTGGGTGGAGCTATGTAGGGTGAGCTTTTGGCTTAGATAAGTGGCTGTCCAACATTTCAGATAAGCAGGACTAGCTGTTATATTTCTCCAAAAAATACAGAGGCGAGAATCTTTCTACCTGGGCAGGACTGTTGTGTCAATTTTTGACTGCTCAGAGCCACTGCTTGCCTTTCTGGGTTAGGCTGGTGTAGAGCCACTTAACTTTTCTGAGATCTGCAGAGGCGAGAATCTCCCTGTCTATGAGGGTTATAGGGCAGGCTTCTTGGCCATGTGGAGTTGCTGTTTACCTTCCTGGATAAAGCCAATGTAGCCCTTTGCTTTGCTGAGATTCATGGAAGCGGGAGTCTCCCTAAATGGGCAGGGTAGTTGGGGTGGGTTCTTAAGCTGGCTAGGAAGAATAACAGTCTAGTGGCTCAAGCTAGATGATGATTTCCATCAAAGTCAAGCAGCTCAGTTTCAAAAGTGTGCTATAAGTTTAGCTGATATCTCTGACTCAGTACTTCAGCTGGCAGGAACACGGAGCTACCATCAAGAGTTGTGCACTGGTCACATTTCTTTGTTTCTATTTAATCCAAGGACAGGCAAGCCATGCTATTTATTTTTGTGTTCCCCATGGAGTGAGATCAGAGTTGGCTTCCTAGAAGGACCTTGGAATGCTAAGGAAGCTGAATGACTTGCCCCAGTCCTCTTTCCCCGTTGTAGAAACTGAGTCCAGGAAAATCCTCTGTCTGACACTGTGCTGGGTCGGGGGACAGAGAGCATGGTCAGAGTGAGACTAGTCCTCTTACCTTTCTAATTCAGATATTGTTCATTTCTACGTGTCATGCTGGTGTCTCACACTTGTTTCCAGGTGTTAAAGTTTTTGAAAGAATGTTCTAGTCCATGAATAGTTGGTAGTTGAACTTTCTGTAAGGGGAATTGGGGCCCAAGACTTCTTACTTCACCATCCTGGTCTGAAATCTACTCCTTTTTGATAACACATACAAATATTTTCTTTCAAGCTATGACTTGTTGTATCACTCAGTATTCATCAAGAGAAATATGACCTCCAGAAGACATATATTAAAAGACTTATTGCAAGTAATTGGCTTATGCAACTGTGGGAACTTGTTAGGCAAGTCTAAAATCTGTAGGGCAGGCTTTGAGGAGGGGCAAGCTGGGACTCTTGACATAAACTAAAGCTGTTATCCATAAAACAGAGTTTCTTCCCCCTAGGAAAACCTAAATTATTCTTTTATGGCCTTTCAACAGATTGAATGAGGCCCACTTCACTTATATTACCTAGAATAATCTTCATTACTAAAGTCAACTTACTATGGACTTTAATCAAATCTTCTATATTAGGCTGTTCTCACACTGCTACAAAGAAATACCTGAAACTGGGTAATTTATAAAGAAAAGAGGTTTAATTGACTCACAGTTCTGCAAGCTGTACTGGGGGCATGGCTGGGGAGGCCTCCGGAAACTTACAATCATGGCAGAAAGTGAAGGGGAAGCAGGCACATCTTCACATGGTGATGAGAGAGAGAGTGAAGGTGGAAGTGCTACACACTTTTAAATAACCAGATCTCACGAGAACTCACTCACTATAGCAAGAACAACAAGGGGGAAACCCACCCCCATGATCTAATCACCTTCTACCAGGTCCCTACTCCAACACTGGGAATTAAAATTCAACACGAGATTTGGGTGGGGACACGGAGCCAAACCACATCATCTTCCAAATATCTTCACAGTAACACCTATATTGGGTTTTATTGACTAATAGGAAACCATAGCTTACCCACATGGACATATAAAACTGACTACCACATTAACCTTTAAATTTATGTGGTGTCTTTAATTAAGTTTTAAATTCTGATATAATCAAATTTATTAATTTTTCCCATTACTTCTTTTATTTTGTACTAAGTATTATTAGTCGACTTTCAGACTCCTGATAAAAACATACCTGAGACCGGGCAATTTACAAAAGAAAGAAGTTTAATGGACTCACAGTTCCACATGGCCAGGGAGGCCTCACAATCATGGTGGAAAGTGAAAGGCACATTTCACATGGCAGCAGACAAGAGAAGAGAGCTTGTGCAGGCAAACACCCCTTTATAAAACCATCAGCTCTCATAAAACTTATTCACTATCATGAGTCTAGCCCAGAAAAGACCCACCCCCATGATTCAATTACCTCCCACTGGGTCCCTCCCACAATATGTGGGAATTGCGGGAGTTACAATTCAAGATGAGATTTGGGTGGGGACACAGCCAAACCATATTATACTATGTTTAAACATCACTTCTTTTACCCATGTTTCCAAACAAATTATCTCATATTTTATGGTCATGTGGGTTTCTTTGTTTTTTACACTTTTTTACTATTACATACTTTTTCTATCTGCATTTTTTAATGGCTAGTGTTGTTATGATCTGAATGTTTGTGTTCCCCCCAAGATGTATATGTTGAAGTCTTAATCCCCAAAGTGATGGTTTTAGGAAATGGGGCCCTCGGAAGATAAGGTCATAAGAGTGAAGGTGTCATGAATGGGTTTAGTGCCATTACAAAAGTGGCCCCAGAGAGTTGCATCACCCTTCCACCAATGTAAAGGTGCAGCTAGAAGTCAGCAGTCTACAACCCAGAAGAGAGTTCTCACCGTACACCACATCTGCCATCACCCTGATCTTTCATTTCACTTCCCAGCCTCTAGAACTGTGAGAAATAAATTTCTGTTGTTTATAAGCTATGCAGTTTATCGTATTTTGTTACAGCAGCCTGAGTGAACTAAGACAGATATGTAGTAGAAAAACTAATTTTTCCCCGAAAATGGATAGCCAAGTATCAGAACATAATTTTTTGAAAAATTAACCTTTTATCCATTCATTTGATGCCACGTTTCTTATAAGTGGAGATTTGATAAGAACATTATCCCTGCTTTTTATGTTTCAATAAAATGCTAGTCAATGTTCCCTTTGTGCTATAAATCAAGGCCAATTCATTGATCAGAAAGCCAGGGTGGTTGTACTTGAACATTCAGGAAAAAAAAAAAAAAAAAAAGAAAGTCCAGCTCCTGAATTTATGCATGCATGTGTATTTTAAGCACTAAGAAACAAGCTTTGGGGGTTATACAGAGTGGACTGCAATAAATATATTATTGTTGTATGACTCTCTTCTAGCCTTGGAAAGTGGCCCAGGGATTTAAAAAAAAGAGGCAAGTTTTAGGATTTTCTTTCCCAAAATTTGGAATTAAGTTTGAGAATATATCAATCTGCCTTGTCTTTTGAACTAAAGGAACAAGAGTTTGAAAACTTTGGCATGGCCATATTTTACCAAGTAGATGAGTATTAGAAAAGTAAGACTGAGAAAAATGAAACAGGGCACATAAAGATTTAGAGATAAGAGATGGCAAGCAATTCATGTTGGCTTTCTATTTCTTTCTTTGTTGTTGTTGTTGTTGTTGTTGTTGTTGTTGTTGTTGTTGTTTGAAACTAAGTCTTGCTCTGTCACCCAGGCTGGAGCACAGTGGTGCGATCTGGACTCAATGCAAGCTCCACCTCCCGGGTTCACGCCATTCTCCTGCATCAGCCTCCCAAGTAGCTGGGGACTATAGGCGCCCGCCACCACTCCTGGCTAATTTTTTTTTTTTTTTGTATTTGTAGTAGAGACGGGGTTTCACCGTGTTAGCCAAGATGGTCTCGATCTCCTGACTTCGTGATCCGCCCGCCTCAGCCTCCCAAAGTGCTGGGATTACAGACGTGAGCCACCGCACCCAGCCGGATTTCTATTTCTTTATACCAGACTCCTACTGAGGCACAGTCTCACTCTGGACCTTGAAAATTCCCTTAAATTCTTATTAATAGTTTACTTTAAAATTAAGTATCATGAATACATTTCTATTACCATAGATGTTCACTTATCCAAGTGGAAATTAGAGGGTTTATCAAAATGATATATAAGAGAGAAGCTTACAGATACAACCATTCAGTGGGTCTCAAGAATCTGACAGTGCACTCACAGAGCGGATGAAGAGCGTCTATTAGTGCAATGAGTTTCTTAATCAGAGATTGTTTAAAAGAGCTTCTAGCCTGCTCACAACAGACAGATACACCCCGATTTCCCTTGGTACCAACACCATGCTATGCATTATTTTAATTTTTTGTGCATACAGGAAATATTTTAAGTGTATAAAATATAAATGTATAGCTTTATAAACTAACACACTTGTAACTCCCCTCCAGGTCAAGAAAGGCTATTAGCAGAACCCCAGGGGCCCCCACCAGGTTTCCTCCCAGTTACTATTTATAAGCCTTTCTTCCATAAAGTCTACCACTACACTCCCCTCTAGCTTTATAAAATTGCTTCTTCTCAGACTTTATGGTAAATGGAATCTTAAACTATTCTTTTTCTCTTTTTTTAATATTACGTTGGTGGTATTAGTTCACTATAATTTATAGCACTAGACTATGAATTTTCTTCACTGTGTAGTATTTCTTTGTATGAATATAGCTCAATTCATTTGTTTCTTCATTGGTGATGAAAATCAGATTGTTTCCAGATTTTTGCCTATTATGAATAATAGACAATATGCAGAGATAAATATTTCGGTAATCTCTTTTGGTGAATACAGATATGAGCTGCAGTTGGGTTTTTACCTAGAAGTGAAATCCCTGAAACATTGAGTTTGCTCAGCTGTGTTAAATAATGCCAGACTGTGGAACCACATATAGAGCTTTCTGGGCCAATGAAATGAAACACAAGGCTCCTTGTTTTCAAAGTATTAAAATTTCAAGACAGCAACAGCAAAACATTAAAACAAGTGTGGACCCTTCTAAGTTCACAAACCTCTATGACAGCACAGATTACACACCCATGAATCTAGTCCTGCCAAACTGTTTCTCAAAGTGGTTGCATCAATGTACACCCCCCAGTTTTTCACTTGGATTCATGAAATTATAAGACACGTAATAAAATTGAACATTTTATTGTCTTAAGAGTGGTTCCAGAATTCTACTTCAGAAGAAAACTGCGCCCTTCCGCCAGGGCCGCCACGGGAGAGCAGTAGCCATGGCTCTACGCTACCCTATGGCCGTGGGCCTCAACAAGGGCCACAAGGTGACCAAGAACGTGAGCAAGCCCAGGCACAGCCGCCGCCGCGGGCGTCTGACGAAACACACCAAGTTCGTGCGGGACATGATTCGGGAGGTGTGTGGCTTTGCCCCGTACGAGCGGCGCGCCATGGAGTTACTGAAGGTCTCCAAGGACAAACGGGCCCTCAAGTTTATCAAGAAAAGGGTGGGGACGCACATCCGCGCCAAGAGGAAGCGGGAGGAGCTGAGCAACGTATTGGCCGCTATGAGGAAAGCTGCTGCCAGGAAAGACTGAGCCCCTCCCCCGGCTTCTCCGTGAAATAAAGAACAGCTTGACCGAAAAAAAAAAAAAAGAAAACTGCATGAGAAACTACCTTGTTTGATAAAGCTCATAGGATAAAGAAAGGGAAAGATTCTGAAGGAAGATCCAAAGCAACCCAAATTAATACTAGATTTTATTCATGGGACAGTGTGAGGAGTGTAAATACTTTGGAACGGAGTAAAAGAGGCCAGAGAGAAGAGGTAGGGAAGGAAAGGAATTGAGAGGATGGTAGACATTTGGTTGGTGAGAAATGCCCATTCTCAGACGTTTATGAATAAGAATTTGTAATGTTTAATTTTTATTTATCAATATTTGTATTTATTGTTGTTTATTATTTAATTGCAAATTATTTTATTGTTTTTAATGTTCATTGGCAGATGAAATGGATAAGGAAAATGTGTTGTGTCCATATAATGCAATACTGTTTAGCTTTAAAAAGAAGGAAATTCAGCAATGTGACAACATGGATGAAACTCGAGGGCATTGTACTGAATGAAATAAACCAATCACAGAAGGACAAATACTGCATGATTCTTCTTATATTTGGTATTTAAAATAGTCAAATCCATATCATCAGAGAGTGGAATGGTGGTTACTAGGGGTGGGGGGAGGAGAAATGAGGAGTTACTAATCAGCAGGCATGAAGCTTCAGTGAAGCAAGACAAATAAGCGCTAAAGATCTGCTGTACAACATTGTACCTATAGTCAAAATAATGTATTATACACTTAGACATTTGTTAAGAGGGTGGATCTCATGTTAAGTGTTTTTACCACCAAAAAACAAGACAAAATTTTAAATATTCAATTTTAATGCGTTTGCATTTTTCAAATTATAAACATTTCTCCCCATTTCCCACCAACAGATTTTCAGAATTGTGTAGGGATAATGTATTTGTAGATATTGATAAGGAGCAATGTACCATATTTAAATAATACCTATGTGGAAACAGGATTAGACAGGATAGAAACAAAAAAAAAAATCCAGTAGAGGCAGTAAATTGAAATCAGAAGTGCCCACATGTTTATATGCCCCTGGGAATTTGCAGAAGAGCTTGGACCTTTATAAAGCAAAGAATGTGGGTTTCCAGTAATTTTATTTAAAATCGGAGTTCATAAGCACTATATACATGTATAAGCAGTAGCTGTTTTTATTCAACTGTATCTACTGCATTGCTTGTCCTCTCAATAAGTGTAACTTGAAATAGGAAAGCAGAACTTTCCCTTTGTGTCCAATAAGTCAGCAATCATCATTAACATTTAAGTGTTCTAGTACAGCAATAGAAATTGGGACAGTCTGTAGAAATGGCAGTGTTTCTGCACAAACATGGCAAAGCCCAGTGAGGACTGTGGTGCCTAGTGGGATAAGGTGGTTGTAACAATAAATATCAGTTCCAGCAGTGGGGACCAAAACAGAGAATGGGAAAATAGTTCATTCTATGTATTAATAAACCAAATGTAATGAAAATTTACTTTTCAAATTTGTAAATATTACAAACTTAATGAAAAGTATGTGGGGTGAGCAGAGCTTGCCCAATACCAAATGAGAACAGAAGCCATTGTAACACAAGTTATACAAAGTTTAGGAACTTGCCCAATAGACTTTTGAACTCTATAAACCCATCAAAGACAGGTACCTTGTTTTATTTATCTTTGTAAACTTGGCCATTAACATAGCACCTGGCACATATTCAGCACTAAATAATGATTAAGTATCTGACAGATGAATTAAATGAGATGACAACATTTTATTAAAAACTATAGATAATTTTTTCACCAATAAAAGTTATTTGAGAAAGCCTATCAAAGTGAAAAAAATGAGAAGGTAGAAAAATTATCCAAAAACTTATATCATCGTTTATAAAGAGCCAAGTGTAAAAAAGAAATCTAGGCTCTAGTGGTTAAAGAGATGAATTTCAAGCTAGTGTGAAGATTATCAGAACCACAGGAATATAAAATGTATCTGTGAAAAGACATTGTATTTTTATGAAGAAACAATGAGAATGGATTAAAGAGAACTTTGTATAAGTATGACCTCGAGCAAATAACCTAATCCGTAAGAATCACAAACCTGGATCGCCCTCCCTGTGAGCTTTCCCTGCCTGTTCCCAGGACACTGAGCACTACTGAGAGAAGACAAAGAATTATTCCGACTTGGTATACTATGAATTCATACAGTCTAACTTCAAACAGGCCCTCTGTTTGGCAATCCTGTAATCACAAGGTTTTCTCCACTCTGTGGCATTTCCAAACTTCTCTTTTCTCAGCTCTCATCTGCCCCTCTCCTTCTGTCCCACTTAGCAGATAACTTCACTGACTTTAGTGAAAAACTGAGGCACTGGGATCATCAAGATCTTGAACTTTACCAGTCCCTGTTTCCACGTCAGTGCATATCCATTTCTACATTTATCCTTCCTTTTTTTTGTTTGTTTTTTTTTTTTTTTTTTTTTTTTTTTTTTTGAGATGGAGTCTCACCTTGTTACCCAGGCTGGAGTGCAATGGTACAATCTCAGGATCTCAGCTCACTGCAACCTCTGCCTCCAGGGTTCAAGTGATTCTTCTGCCTCAGCCTCCTGAGTAGCTAGGATTACAGGAGCCCACCATCACGCCTGGCTAATTTTCGTATTTTTAGTAGAGACAGGGTTTCACCATGTTGGCCAGGCTGGTCTCAAACCCCTGACCTCGTGATCTGCCCGCCTCGACCTCCCAAGTTGCTGGGGTTAAAGGTGTGAGCCACCACTCCCCGCCCCTTCCTTCTAAAATTTTAATAGATCTTTCCTCTCATTTCTCCAAATATTACCCCTCCGTGTATGTTCTCAGTCACATCCCTTCCTAATTTCTGTGGACCTTAGAACTCATATTTTACCACCCATGTCCACAACATCTTTCCTGCACTGCTGGATTCCTATATATTTTTATTATTTTAAGTATGCAAATGTATAGCCTGACTTTAAAACAAAACATAATGAAACAAAAACTTTCCATTGGATCTGTTTCACATTCTAAGTACTATGAAATTTCTCTGAACTACCACATTTTTCCAAGTGCACTCTTTCTGATGATCCTTTTTTTTTTTTACACCATCTTATACTATCTTTAATTTCATAAAAAGGATTTAAGGTCTCTCTCCTACCTATTAAAAATATACCTTCCGGCCGGGCGCGGTGGCTCAAGCCTGTAATCCCAGCACTTTGGGAGGCCAAGATGGGCGGATCACGAGGTCAGAAGATCGAGACCATCCTGGCTAACACGGTGAAACCCTTTCTCTACTAAAAATACAAAAAATCAGCCAGGTGTGGTGGCGGGCGCCTGTAGTCCCAGCTACTCGGAAGGCTGAGGCAGGAGAATGGCGGGAACCCGGGAGGTGGAGCTTGCAGTGAGCCGAGATTGGGCCACTGCACTCCAGCCTGGGCGACAGAGCGAGACTCCATCTCAAAAAAAAAATATATATATATATATATATATATATATATATATATATATATATACACCTTCCACACTTGTTTCCACCTTTGCTTTCTCATTTTGATTATTTATTTTCTCAAACCAAAATCATTAAGGTTATGTCACAGTTTCTTCTAAATCTTTGTACCTCATAACCCATCAGTTACCAAGTTCTTTCCAGCCTTCCTTCCCAATGACTTTTAGATTTTGCTCCTGCTCTTCGTTGCCTAAATCCTTAGCCCTTTACGCCTGGGATACTGAAATTGCCTGCCAGCCAGTTTTATAACGTAGAAAATGCTGCATTAATAAGTTCCACAAAAATCTTCCTGGCTAACAGTAAGAAAGTTCTATTTATACTATACGATGAGTTGTCAGAAGACTCTGCTTCATGTTTCTTCACCCTGCAATTCAAGCTGATAAAGCAGCCCCTGTCTAAAAAATTGCCAGGCTCACAGTAAGGGGAAAAGAGAGCATGGCAAACTGCAATTCAGGGTTCAACACTTTGCCTGGATGTGGCATTCATCACATTTTATTGCTTTCAAATAGTACATGTACTCCTGTCTTCATGCTCTCCTCTCTATCCCTTACATCACCTCAATCAGCATCCACCACTTCCTCAAAACCTACACACTCTTCAACATCCTTGGAAGATACAATCTTTCTCTGTATATATTCCAAATCTCTCTCCAATCCTTTCTTTCCTAATTATTCTCCAGCTACACTCTTTAAGATTTCATATATCAGTATACACTGCTGGTATAGATATTTCGACTTTGTGCATTAATTATGTCATCTATATATCTAATTTATCCAACTATATTGAATATATTTTGTAAAAAAAAAAAAGATAATTATTGACATTTGTCATTTAAATTATTCATTTTTGTTTGTTTCAAAACAGTCCCAGATGTGTCTGCCATGAAGAAATGTCTAATTTGTCTAAAGGCACACCAGAAGAGAGTCATCCCTAATCAAAGTACGCTTGTAAGCTGTGGAAAAGAAATACAGAGTGATGGAAGGTAAAGGTGGTTAAGACTGTGGGTTCTCAAGCTAGAATACCTGGATTCAAATTCTTGGCTCTACCACTTACCAACTGAGTGACCATTAGTAGTTATTTAACCATTTTTCCTACATTACCTACTATTTATAAAATGACAATGATTATGATGATCTGTATGTATCATATAGCTATTTTAATGAATAAATAAGTATATAAATGAAAAGTCCTTATAACAGTGACTGCCATATATGAAACTCTCATGAAATACTAGGTGGTGGTGTGGGTGTTGCCAGGTCCAAAAATCTAACAATTTGGACAGTCCAGTCTCTCAATAGAGCTTTATTGTTTTCAACTCTCCTGGCTGCCAGGAATAAAGTATATGAGGAAACTAATATTCTATAGTGATATTTGCAAATACTAGAATTTAAAAAGGTGTCAGGAAATATTCCTAAAATATCCCTAGTACTTATTATATTTTTGTTCCCCTTAGCACTGAAGGCTGCCCAGGAATCCTTCAAGAAGTTCAATAAATAGGTGTTTATTGGCCTAACTTCTCAGTCCCCAAATAGAAATAACACCTGCAGTATTCATATCACAACATTATTTTAAACATCCAAATTTTAACTTGTTTCAGGAAACAAAATAAAAAAAAAAACCATATGCACATAAATTTATTTATAATAATAAAAGTAGAAAATAAGACATTTAGGATGATGGAAGCAAATTTTTAAATATTATAGACATTTTGCCATTTAACATTATAAAAGGAAGGGGTGTGATGAAAAAAAGTTATAATAAAAACTTAAAGGGAGGAATGATTGGAAGATGGCCGAATAGGAGCAGCTCCAGTCTCCAACTCCCAGCGCGAGCGACACAGAAGACCGGTGATTTCTGCATTTTCAACTGAGGTACTGGGTTCATCTCACTGGGGAGTGCCGGACGATCGGTGCTGGTCAGCTGCTGCAGCCCAACCAGCGAGAGCTGAAGCAGGGCGAGGCATTGCCTCACCTGGGAAGCGCAAGGGGGAAGGGAGTCCCTTTTCCTAGCCAGGGGAACTGAGACACACAACACCTGGAAAATCGGGTAACTCCCACCCCAATACTGCGCTTTAAGCAAACAGGCACACCAGGAGATCATATCCCACACCTGGCCGGGAGGGTCCCACACCCACAGAGCCTCCCTCATTGCTAGCACAGCAGTCTGTGATCTACCGGCAAGGCAGCAGCGAGGCTGGGGGAGGGGCGCCCGCCATTGCTGAGGCTTAAGTAGGTAAACAAAGCTGCTGGGAAGCTCGAACTGGGTGGAGCTCACAGCAGCTCAAGGAAACCTGCCTGTCTCTGTAGACTCCACCTCTGGGGACAGGGCACAGTAAACTAAACAAATGCAGCAGACACTTCTGCAGATGCAAACGACTCTGTCTGACAGCTTTGAAGAGAGCAGTGGATCTCCCAACACGGAGGTTGAGATCTGAGAAGGGACAGACTCCCTGCTCAAGTGGGTCCCTGACCCCTGAGTAGCCTAACTGGGAGACATCCCCCACTAGGGGCAGTCTGACACCCCACAGCTCACAGAGAGGAGTACACCCCTGAGAGGAAGCTTCCAAAGCAAGAATCAGACAGGTACACTCGCTGTTCAGAAATATTCTATCTTCTGCAGCCTCTGCTGCTGATACCCAGGCAAACAGGGTCTGGAGTGGACCTCAAGCAATCTCCAACAGACCTACAGCTGAGGGTCCTGACTGATAGAAGGAAAATTATCAAACAGGAAGGACACCTACACCAAAACCCCATCAGTACATCACCATCATCAAAGACCAGAGGCAGATAAAACCACAAAGATGGGGAAAAAGCAGGGCAGAAAAGCTGGAAATTCAAAAAATAAGAGCGCATCTCCCCCGGCAAAGGAGCGCAGCTCATTGCCAGCAACAGATCAAAGCTGGACGGAGAATGACTTTGACGAGATGAGAGAAGAAGGCTTCAGTCCATCAAATTTCTCAGAGCTAAAGGAGGAATTACGTACCCAGCGCAAAGAAACTAAAAATCTTGAAAAAAAAGTGGAAGAATTGATGGCTAGAGTAATTAATGCAGAGAAGGTCCTAAACGAAATGAAAGAGATGAAAACCATGACACGAGAAATACATGACAAATGCACAAGCTTCAGTAACCGACTCGATCAACTGGAAGAAAGAGTATCAGCGATTGAGGATCAAATGAATGAAATGAAGCGAGAAGAGAAACCAAAAGAAAAAAGAAGAAAAAGAAATGAACAAAGCCTGCAAGAAGTATGGGATTATGTAAAAAGACCAAATCTACGTCTGATTGGGGTGCCTGAAAGTGAGGGGGAAAATGGAACCAAGTTGGAAAACACTCTTCAGGATATCATCCAGGAGAACTTCCCCAACCTAGTAGGCCAGGCCAACATTCAAATCCAGGAAATACAGAGAACGCCACAAAGATACTCCTCGAGAAGAGCAACTCCAAGACACATAATTGCCAGATTCACCAAAGTTGAAATGAAGGAAAAAATCTTAAGGGCAGCCAGAGAGAAAGGTCGGGTAACCCACAAAGGGAAGCCCATCAGACTAACAGCAGATCTCTCAGCAGAAACTCTACAAGCCAGAAGAGAGTGGGGGCCAATATTCAACATTCTTAAAGAAAAGAATTTTAAACCCAGAATTTCATATCCAGCCAAACTAAGTTTCATAAGTGAAGGAGAAATAAAATCCTTTACAGATAAGCAAATGCTTAGAGATTTTGTCACCACTAGGCCTGCCTTACAAGAGACCCTGAAGGAAGCACTAAACATGGAAAGGAACAACCGGTACCAGCCATTGCAAAAACATGCCAAAATGTAAAGACCATCGAGGCTAGGAAGAAACTGCATCAACTAACGAGCAAAATAACCAGTTAATATCATAATGGCAGTATCAAGTTCACACATAACAATCTTAACCTTAAATGTAAATGGACTAAATGCTCCAATTAAAAGACACAGACTGGCAAACTGGATAAAGAGTCAAGACCCATCAGTCTGCTGTATTCAGGAGACCCATCTCACACGCAGAGACATACATAGGCTCAAAATAAAGGGATGGAGGAAGATTTACCAAGCAAATGGAGAACGAAAAAAAGCAGGGGTTGCAATACTAGTCTCTGATAAAACAGACTTTAAACCATCAAAGATCAAAAAAGACAAAGAAGGCCATTACATAATGGTAAAGGGATCAATTCAACAGGAAGAGCTAACTATCCTAAATATATATGCACCCAATACAGGAGCACCCAGATTCATAAAGCAAGTCCTTAGAGACTTACAAAGAGACTTAGACTCCCATACAATAATAATGGGAGACTTCAACACTCCACTGTCAACATTAGACAGATCAATGAGACAGAAAGTTAACAAGGATATCCAGGAATTGAACTCATCTCTGCAGCAAGCAGACCTAATAGACATCTATAGAACTCTCCACCCCAAATCAACAGAATATACATTCTTCTCAGCACCACATCGTACTTACTCCAAAATTGACCAAGTAATTGGAAGTAAAGCACTCCTCAGCAAATGTACAAGAACAGAAATTATAACAAACTGTCTCTCAGACCACAGTGCAATCAAACTAGAACTCAGGACTAAGAAACTCAATCAAAACCGCTCAACTACATGGAAACTGAACAACCTGCTCCTGAATGACTACTGGGTACATAACGAAATGAAGGCAGAAATAAAGATGTTCTTTGAAACCAATGAGAACAAAGATACAACAAACCAGAATCTCTGGGACACATTTAAAGCAGTGTGTAGAGGGAAATTTATAGCACTAAATGCCCACAAGAGAAAGCAGGAAAGATCTAAAATTGACACTCTAACATCGCAATTAAAAGAACTAGAGAAGCAAGAGCAAACACATTCGAAAGCTAGCAGAAAGCAAGAAATAACTAAGATCAGAGCAGAACTGAAGGAGATAGAGACACAAAAAACCCTCCAAAAAATCAATGAATCCAGGAGTTGGTTTTTTGAAAAGATCAACAAAATTGACAGACCACTAGCCAGACTAATAAAGAAGAAAAGAGAGAAGAATCAAATCGACGCAATTAAAAATGATAAAGGGGATATCACCACCGACCCCACAGAAATACAAACTACCATCAGAGAATACTATAAACACCTCTACGCAAATAAACTGGAAAATCTAGAAGAAATGGATAATTTCCTGGACACTTACACTCTTCCAAGACTAAACCAGGAAGAAGTTGAATCCCTGAATAGACCAATAGCAGGCTCTGAAATTGAGGCAACAATTAATAGCCTACCAACCAAAAAAAGTCCAGGACCAGATGGATTCACAGCTGAATTCTACCAGAGGTACAAGGAGGAGTTGGTACCATTCCTTCTGAAACTATTCCAATCAATAGAAAAAGAGGGAATCCTCCCTAACTCATTTTATGAGGCCAACATCATCCTGATACCAAAGCCTGGAGGAGACACAACAAAAGAAGAGAATTTTAGACCAATATCCCTGATGAACATCGATGCAAAAATCCTCAATAAAATACCGGCAAACCGGATTCAGCAACACATCAAAAAGCTTATCCACCATGATCAAGTGGGCTTCATCCCTGGGATGCAAGGCTGGTTCAACATACACAAATCAATAAACATAATCCAGCATATAAACAGAACCAAAGACAAGAACCACATGATTATCTCAATTGATGCAGAAAAGGCTTTTGACAAAATTCAACAGCCCTTCATGCTAAAAACGCTCAATAAATTTGGTATTGATGGAACGTACCTCAAAATAATAAGAGCTATTTATGACAAACCCACAGCCAATATCATACTGAATGGGCAAAAACTGGAAAAATTCCCTTTGAAAACTGGCACAAGACAGGGATGCCCTCTCTCACCACTCCTATTCAACATAGTGTTGGAAGTTCTGGCTAGGGCAATCAGGCAAGAGAAAGAAATCAAGGGTATTCAGTTAGGAAAAGAAGAAGTCAAATTGTCCCTGTTTGCAGATGACATGATTGTATATTTAGAAAACCCCATTGTCTCAGCCCAAAATCTCCTTAAGCTGATAAGCAACTTCAGCAAAGTCTCAGGATACAAAATTAATGTGCAAAAATCACAAGCATTCTTATACACCAGTAACAGACAAACAGAGAGCCAAATCAGGAATGAACTTCCATTCACAATTGCTTCAAAGAGAATAAAATACCTAGGAATCCAACTTACAAGGGATGTAAAGGACCTCTTCAAGGAGAACTACAAACCACTGCTCAGTGAAATAAAAGAGGACATAAACAAATGGAAGAACATACCATGCTCATGGATAGGAAGAATCAATATCGTGAAAATGGCCATACTGCCCAAGGTAATTTATAGATTCAATGCCATCCCCATCAAGCTACCAATGAGTTTCTTCACAGAATTGGAAAAAACTGCTTTAAAGTTCATATGGAACCAAAAAAGAGCCCGCATCTCCAAGACAATCCTAAGTCAAAAGAACAAAGCTGGAGGCATCACGCTACCTGACTTCAAACTATACTACAAGGCTACAGTAACCAAAACAGCATGGTACTGGTACCAAAACAGAGATATAGACCAATGGAACAGAACAGAGTCCTCAGAAATAATACCACACATCTACAGCCATTTGATCTTTGACAAACCTGAGAGAAACAAGAAATGGGGAAAGGATTCCTTATTTAATAAATGGTGCTGGGAAAATTGGCTAGCCATAAGTAGAAAGCTGAAACTGGATCCTTTCCTTACTCCTTATACGAAAATTAATTCAAGATGGATTAGAGACTTAAATGTTAGACCTAATACCATAAAAATCCTAGAGGAAAACCTAGGTAGTACCATTCAGGACATAGGCATGGGCAAAGACTTCATGTCTAAAACACCAAAAGCAACAGCAGCAAAAGCCAAAATTGACAAATGGGATCTCATTAAACTAAAGAGCTTCTGCACAGCAAAAGAAACTACCATCAGAGTGAACAGGCAACCTACAGAATGGGAGAAAATTTTTGCAATCTACTCATCTGACAAAGGGCTAATATCCAGAACCTACAAAGAACACAAACAAATTTACAAGAAAAAAACAAAAAACCCCATCAAAAAGTGGGCAAAGGATATGAACAGACAGTTCTCAAAAGAAGACATTCATACAGCCAACAGACACATGAAAAAATGCTCATCATCACTGGCCATCAGAGAAATGCAAATCAAAACCACAATGAGATACCATCTCACACCAGTTAGAATGGCAATCATTAAAAAGTCAGGAAACAACAGGTGCTGGAGAGGATGTGGAGAAATAGGAACACTTTTACACTGTTGGTGGGATTGTAAACTAGTTCAACCATTATGGAAAACAGTATGGCGATTCCTCAAGAATCTAGAACTAGATGTACCATATGACCCAGCCATCCCATTACTGGGTATATACCCAAAGGATTATAAATTATGCTGCTATAAAGACACATGCACACGTATGTTTATTGCAGCACTATTCACAATAGCAAAGACTTGGAATCAACCCAAATGTCCATCAGTGACAGACTGGATTAAGAAAATGTGGCACATATACACCATGGAATACTATGCAGCCATAAAAAAGGATGAGTTTGAGTCCTTTGTAGGGACTTGGATGCAGCTAGAATCCATCATTCTTAGCAAACTATCACAAGAACAGAAAACCAAACACCGCATGTTCTCACTCATAGGTGGGAACTGAACAATGAGATCACTCGGACTCAGGAAGGGGAACATCACACACCGGGGCCTATCATGGGGAGGGGGGAGGGGGGAGGGATTGCATTGGGAGTTATACCTGATGTAAATGACGAGTTGATGGGTGCAGCACAGCAACATGGCACAAGTATACATATGTAACAAACCTGCACGTTATGCACATGTACCCTACAACTTAAAGTATAATAATAATAAATAAATTAAAAAAGAAAAAAAAAGAAAAAAAAAAAAAAACTTAAAGGGACCAAAAAATATGCAACTATTGTTTTTGTCGGAAAAGCAAAAATAATACACTTTAAGACACTAAGAGAAAACAAAATCAAATTCTAGCAATGGCTTGAATAAAAACGGAGGAAAGAAGGAAGAAAGAACCCTGACTGAGGATAAACCCAAGCTTAAAACGTTTATGAAAACATTCTCTACTAATAGGGAGAGAGAGAGAGAGTGCAAGACAGACAGAGTATGAACTGAGTATTAAAAAGCTCTCCGTTGCCATTTACCAAATTGTGTTAAGTGGTGAACTACCCCAAATTCTAGAGCTTTAGGATGTTACTTTTTCTATTCTCAGCACTTTGTGATATATTTTCTTCCATGTGTTCTATTTTATTTTACTCTTCTTTGAGAATGTGGTTTTTTTCATTTGTATAGATTCAGAGGTACATGTGCAGGTTTGCTACATGGATATATTGCATAGTGGTGGGATTTGGGCTTCTGATGTACCCATCACCTAAACAGTGAACACTGTATCCAATAGGGAATTTTTCAACCCTTACTCTCCTCCCACTCTCTCAACTTTTAGCATCTCCAGTGACTACTATAGCCTTTTTTTTTTTTTTTTTTTTTTTGAGACAAAGTTTCACTCTTGTTGCCTAGGCTGGAGTGCAGTGACTTGTTCTCAGCTCACTACAACTTCTGCCTCCCGGGTTCAAATGATTCTCTTGCCTCAGCCTCCTGAGTAGCTGGGACTACAGGTGCGCACCACCACGCCCAGTTAATTTTTGTGTTTTTAGTAGAGACGGGGTTTCACCATGTTGGCCAGGATGGTCTCAATCTCTTGACCTCCTGATGCGCCCACCTTGGCCTCCCAAAGTGCTGGGATTACAGGCGTGAGCCACCACGCCCAGTCTGCTATTTCTTTCTGTATGTTCTTGTGGACCTGTTGTTTGGCTCCCACTTATAAGTGAGAACATGTAGTATTTGATTTTCTGTTGCAGTTTTTCACTTAGAATAATGGCCTCCAAATCCATCCATGCTGCTGCAAAGACACAATTTTATTCTTTCTTATGGATGAGTAGTATTTCACGGTGTATACATACCACATTGTCTTTATCCGATCATTCAGTGATGGACACTTAGGCTGATTCCATGACTTTGTTATTGTGAATAGTGCCATAATAAACACACAAGTGCAGGTGTCTTTTTGATAAAATGATTTCTTTTCCTTTGGGTAGATACTCAGCAGTGGGATTGCAGGGTCAAATGGTAGTTCCTATTTTCAGTTCTTTAAGAAATACCCATCCTGTCTTCCACAGAAGTTATACTAATTTACATTCCCACCAACAGTGTATAAGTGTTCCCTTTTCTCATCATCCTCACCAACATCTGTTGTTTTTCAGTTTTTAAATAATGGCCATTCTGACTGATGTAAGATGGTATCTCATTATGGTATAAGTTTGCACTTTTCTGATAATCAGTAATGTTGAGCCTTTTCTTCATATGTTTGCTGGTCACTTGTATTATTTTGAGCAATGTCTAGTTGTGTCCTTTACCCACTTTTTAATAGGGCTGTTTGTTTGTTGTTGTCATTGTTGTAGAGTTGTTTGAGGTCCTTGTAGATTCTGGATATTAGTCCTTTGTCAGATGCATAGTCTGCAAATATTTTCTCCCACTCTGTAGGTTGTCTGCTTACTCCATTGATTACTTCTTTTGCTGGCAGATGCTTTTTAGTTTAATTAAGTCCCATTTGTTTATTTTTGTTCTTGTTGCATGTGCTTTTGAGTTCTTAGCCATAAATTTTTTGCCTATGCCAAAATTCTGAACAGTTTTTCCCATATTTTTTCTAGGATTTTCAGTGTTTCATGTCTTACATTTAAGTCTTTAACTCACACTGAGTTAATTTTTGTATATGGTGAGAGACAGAGGTCCAGTTTCATTCATGCCTGTATTTCGTAATTCCTTCAGTGAATTTTTCAAATCCAGAAATTCTGCTTTTTTTTAAAGATATCTATCTCTTCTTTCATATGCTACATTGTTTTCCTGATTTTGTTTCGTTGGTTTTCAACTTTCTCTTGGACCTCATTGAGCTTCCTTGTAATCCATATTTTTAATTGTTTATCTGTCATTTCAGAATTTTCATTTTGGTTAGAATCCATTGCTATGAGCTAGTATCCTTTGGGGATGTCTCAACACTGGTTTTTCATGGTGCCAGAGTTCTTATACTGGTTTCTTCTCATCTGGAGAAGGTGTCACTTCTTGTTTTTTATTTACTTTCATTTATATGGGATTATTTTCCACATGACAGTGTGGCAATCAAATACCACAGTTGAGTAGGGTCCTTTGGCTTTGATTCTTTAGCCTTGGTGTACTTATTAGCATGTTTTGTATTGGGCAGTTCAACCTCCAGACCAGTAGGTGGTGCTCATGGGCAAAAGCTGTCTGTCACAGAAGCAGATGGCTATTTGCTTGATCTCGGTTTATTGGGAGGAGCTGAAACACCAACCTCACCCATGAATACTTCAATGATGCGCATGGGCACCAGCTCTGACGGGAGTGACTGAAGGAGCTCCTGGTGAAATGTGCCAAGGTTTCTGCAGTTGGAGAGGGGGCTCCACCAGCTCCACATCCTGGGCAGACAGGAACACAGTCTCTTTCTGTATCACACCCTTGTCTCAGGGCTGATGACTCTCAGTTCAGACAGACACTGTCATCTAACGCCAGACCACAATGTCACTGAAAGCCAGGGGAAACACCTGTCCCGTGATTCTTCACTGGAGTGGCTTCAGCGTGGGATCTCTTCCCTCAGCTCAATATAGACAGCTTTGTGGCTCTCCTGTTCTCCAATGTAGGAATACTGCTGCTTCACAGAGAGAGGGGGAATGGTTCTGCCTTTCAGTACATGCAGGTGGGGGTCAGCTGTGGTGGTGTCAGCTGATTGGATCAGCTCAACCTCAGACCACGGAGGGAATGATCAGGTGCCATCACTGGGCTAGGCAATCCTCTAATCCTCAGGTTCCTAAATGGCTCCCTGGGCAATGGGCATGAGTCCTGGGAGGACTAAACCAGGACCGGACAAGCAAATATGTCTTCAAATTCCCAGAGTTCAGGTATTGGCTGTGATAGGAAGGAGTGGGCTGCCCCCTAGGCTGCTGGCAGAAGGCTTCAGAAAGAGCAGGCAGACTGCTCAGGCAGCTGCGGAATATTCCATCAGCATGAGCAGTGGAGGCAGGCAGCTACAAGGTGCATGGCCCACTCGTACCTAACTCTGGCAGAAACAGTGGTGAATTTGGTCATTGTGGTCCATGTAGGTGCTGGTCTCCCTGTTCCCACCCTACAACTGCTGCTAATAAGATGAAAACAGGAGCCGCAGGGCAGAATGCAGGCCTCTGAGGACTAGGCTTTCAAAAGGGTGCTAGGCAACAGCAAAATGCTCAGGCAGGGGTAGCCCTGCTCAGTGAGAGCAGTGAAAGCTAACAGCTGTGGGGCCCATGGCCCACTCGCACCTTCCTCCCACAGAAGCAGTGGTGGTATCCACCACTGAGGTGTGCAAAGGTGTCCTGTCTTCCCACTCCCTCCCTGGCCTGGCAGTGGTGGTGGCAGTTGCAGCAACAGCAGCAGGATCCCCAGGGCAGATTGCAGGCCTCTGGGGGCTGGGCTCTCAGAAGGGTGCCAGGCCACAGCCAAAATGCTCAGGCAGAAGCAAGGTGGCTATACAGTGAGCCGAGGGATGGCAGATCCCCCTTAGCGGGAGCAGTGAAAGCAAGGGTGCTCAATGTGCTTGCTTCTCTACCCTGCAGCAGCAGTAGCAGTGATACACATCTTTGGGGTGTGCAAAAGTACTTGACCACCCCACTCCCTCCTGGCACTGCAACAGCAGCCAGTACCAGGCTGCAGCATTTCAAGGATCAAAAGCCTGTGAATTCCATGTGGGCCCAAGCAGTGCCTCTGCACAATCTCCAGGCAGTTCCCTGTGTTAGACTGGAGGCCCAGGGGGTTCAGAGAGCTCTCCCATAGCTAGGATTGTAAAAGTCCACGGTGGGAGTGGAGCCCCAGGGGTTGCTCACTCAGCCTTTCCCCGTGTCAGGGAGCTACTCCTGGTTCCATGCCAATCCCAGCTCAGCAGGCTGCCTGGCTTCGCTTTTCTTTGCTTTCCATAATTCCTATCACTTCTCTGATGAATTCCAGCGTGCTGTCTCGTTTAGATGATCTATTCAAAGTGTGAATATTTACCATTTTGATTCATCTCCATGGAAGAGAAACCCACTAGCTGCTTCTAGTCAGCCATCTTGAACCAGAAGCCCTTATTTTACTTTTATTTGTACTTTTTCTTTCAGAAAACTTTTTTAATATGTCATTAAAATGGTAAATTTGCAACTTTAAGTGAAATCTAGTTTAGAATTGATGAATTATTCATGATGATATTCACATCATGAAAGTACTCAATAGCGACCAGCCAAAGACATTACCTTGATGCACAAAAATGTCCTGTGTCTGTTTCTGCAATATATGTTTATTTCAGGATAAAACAGAAATTGTTTCTATAGTGGATTTTCACATGGAACAAGTAAAATGTTCTTGACTGAATGTGTTGGCTTTCTATTAAAGGGCATATTTTCTTCCAACAAACCATTAGTTTACCAGTGTTGACGTTAGAAACAGCTCCTTACTAAAAATAAAAATGTACCATGATTGGATCTCAGCTTTTAAGTGGATTTCTAGTAACTATGATACTTGTATGAGGTTCAGGTTGGAATTGATCACTAATACTATCCTAGAATAAAAATTGAGATACAGATTTATTATTTCTAAGCCTAAAATATATTACTGTATAGGTTTGAAAATACAATTCAGCTCAATAAGTACAATATTCACAGTTAAGAAGTAAACTGGTCCCACCATCCTCTAATCACCCCAAACATTTCTCCCCTTACAATTATTCTAGAAACTTAGTTTTCACAGCAGGGGAAATAAGGAGGTTAATTATCTGGAAACACAGCTATCCTTTCATTGTTCTCCTACTCAATAATGTTATAGAATTCATCCTTTTTTAGATTTGATTCCAAAAACTAATCACTTTTCCAACTTTGGCCCCCACTGTTACCCAATTTGCAGTTATTTTCTAATCTGTTTTCTAAAACGGACCATGCTCAGCACTTCTTATGTCTTTATACAGCTGTTATTCCTAGGACACCCCCCTTTGTCTCTGTATCTAAACTCTACCTGTACTTTAGGAGTCATCTCAAGGTCCTTTTTCTTTGGGTAGACTTCCCCCAGCGTCTCTACCTCTTATTGACTTTCCCTTTGCAGAACCTTTAATCCTAGGCCATGGCACTTACTCATTTGCATTAATAATCTATACTGTACCTACTTTTCTGATGCTTTCATGTGTGCTAGTCTTGGGACTAGAGGGACACTATAAATTCATTGAAGACAAGGGTATAGCTTATTCTTTTTATACTGTGCAGTAAATTTCAAAACAAAACTAGCATAGGGATTTGCAAAGAGTAAGTGCTTAATAAATATTAATGTTAGTTCTTACAAGATCTTTAAATGTTTGAAAGACGAGAACAACCCTTAAGTTTGAACTGTACATTTGTTTATGATGGCCACCATGCCACTGAACCTGTTTTGATCCCTAGTCAACCTATTCAATATAATGGAATGAAGAATCATCAAATGCTTCCAGTTGAATATACCTGTCCCCTTTCCAGTAACAATCATGTAAATTTTCCTCCATCAAAGTTAGTTAACCTCACAAAAAGGAAAAGGATTTTTATTCTGTGTGTTGAGTAGGTGGAAGAACAGCTACATCATTCATTTATCATTTGAGGTCTTTATTCATTTAACAACCATTTATTGGAAGCCTACTATATATAAAAGATAAACCTAGTATGGAGCAAATGCTCCAACTCTATGGTCCATCAGAATATTCCATCAGCATGAGAAGTGGAAGCAGGCAGCTATAAGGTGCATGGCCCACTCGTACCTCCCTCTGGCAGAAACAGTGGTGGAATTGGTCACTGTGGCCCATGCAGGTGCTGATCTCCCTGTTCCTGCCCTACAACTGCTGCTATTAAAATGAAAGCAGGAGCCCCAGGGCAGAATGCAGGCCTCTGAGGGTCCACTATGGTCCATTCCTTTATGCCTTGAAAATCTTCCAGTCTTCTCATGTCCTCTATTAAATGCAGATATACCAGAGAAAAGAAATGTTTTGAACCACTATTAGGCAACAACTGTCAGGATCATTTAACCACCTTCTGAATATAAGAACAGCACCTAGCAAGTCAGGAACAGAGAGGACCCTGAAGGCAGTGTGATAAGTGCTAAAGACAAACCTCATCTATAATCTGCCTAGGAAATTCCCAAATTCCATTCTATACATGTGGGCAAGGGTAGATTCAACTCCCTCTCATTTCCCGATTTTTCTGGATCCAATATTCAAGTTTTCTTCAACTCTGGACTATATATACAGATAAACATGTACATACATATATGCATACACATATGTGTGTGTGTGTGTGTGGGCACACGCATGCGTGCGTGTGTGTATTTAAAAGGTCTTTCTTCCTAGGATAGACTATAGAAAGGCAATTTCCAAAATGGCCCAGATTGCCCACTAATGCACTCTTTATCCTAAATTTCCCAGTGACTTATGTTCCAGACTATTCTTTTTATAATATTTGCCTTTAGAAAGTCTTAATCCTGATTCCCAACTGGATTCAAGTACAATCACTTTAGTAACTTGGTGATATGGTTTGGCTGTGACCCCATCCAAAATCTCATCTCGAATTGTAATCCTCACAATCCCCACGTGTCAAGGGCAGGACCAAGTGGTGGTAATTGAGTCATGGGGGTGGTTTCCCTCATGTTGTTCTCGTGATAGTGTGTGAGTCTCACAAGATCTGATAGTTATATCACCATCTGGCATTTCCCCTGCTTGCATCTCTCCATCCTGAGGCCCTGTGAAGAAGGTGCCTGCTTCTCCTTTGCCTTCTGCCATGATTATAAGCTTCCTGAGGCCTCCCCTCAGGAAAGTTTAACTGTGAGTCAATTAAACTTATTTCCTTTATAAATTACCCAGTCTCAGGTATTTCTTCATAGAAGTATGAGAACGGACTAATACACTTCGGAAAAAAAAAAAAAAAAAAAAAGTTATTTATTTGTTACCCTCAGTAGCTTACTTAATCATTTGTCCTTGTCTAAACAATGCATGTTGAGACCCTAGGCAAGTATAATTCTATTGTCTAACCTAAGAGAAAGAAGTAGATTTTTTTTTCATTTCATAAAGGAAAAGCTAAACTTTTATAAAATGCCAATACAAATATCAACACATGTTATGTTTAATTAGTTGGACTAATATGAATGATCAGGTCATGGGAATGTCTGTGTATCAGCTTTTTAAGATTTTTATACTGATTTTTGAGAACTGAGCAGTGCGGTTTTGCTGCCCTCTTGAGGAAAGACAGGAATCATTACACCTAATAATTTAGTAGCTTTTTATGTTCTCATTATGCTTATTGGAACTGATTAAATTACTATTAATTAAGCCACAAATTAAAATAAGTTTTGCAATAATAATTGTCTATTAAAACATCTCAAATTATATCCTCATGAGTAAACAAAGAAAAAGAATAAACATCTCAAAGAAACTTACAATTACTACATTATTAAACTTTGAAAATAACCAATAAAAGGTATTGGGTCCACTATTTGCCCTTTCTGGACAATCAACATGGAATAATCATTTACTCAAAGGAACTCAGAAAGTGTGTGGTTCACTTAGAGTCTTGGATTGCCTGTATAGAATGTTATGAATAAAATAACAAAAATAGGAATCATCCAAATCTATTATAAATAAATTTATTCTTTTACTTGCAGGTAAATTTAAAATTTGTGGATGCTAACATACTAAGTTCCTATCATTTAAATCTTTCTCCCAATTCATGACAATAAAAAAGCAAACTCCATAAGGTGTAACTCCTTGTTCATTTATTCAACAAGCAATTTATTCAAAGCCTTCTATGTACTTTTTATGAATAATGCCAAAGGTCAGTTGAGAAATCAATGAGTTATTTAATTCTTTCCTATTTGCCCTCTGACACTTCAAATGTGTGACCAAATTTACACTCAGCATGAAAGTCAGCTATCAGGAAACTGACCCGGGTGCATACATCTTCACCCATTCTCCACCTAAGCAATCAAACCATTAATATGTATTAAGAGCTCTCTGCCTGCACGGTTCTAAAATTTTAAACTGGTGAAAACTGAGAGTCAACTTTCATGTTACGGACCAGTCACAGCTTTGGGTATGTGCACTGTATTATGGTACTAGAGTGACCACTAGAGGTCGCACCAGGTGGAATTTACAGAGGCTGCTCATATGCAGAATGGATTGTCCTCAGGGGCGTGTCCTTTCCTTTCTTCCACCCCACATCGCCACTAGTGCCCCCTCCCTTGAGCTTCGTTGCCCAGATTGCTCACTAATGCACTCTTTATCCTAACCTTCCAGTGACTTATGTTCCAGACTATTCTTTTTATAATATTTGCCTTTAGAATGTCTTGATCCTGATTCCCAACTGTATTAACTAATTCAGACCACAGGCTTAATGAGTGATCATTGATTGATGTCTTTGTCTTCTCATGTAGCATTTTTTTTAACAGAGCCAGATAAGGACAAGCTTTGTGGTAACAGAATGATTAGCAGTGCACCTACTTGGTTTTACAAGGTGGATATGATGATAATGTACAAAAAAGAAAAACTTATTTCTGTAGCCTTATTAATTTCTACCCTGAGTGAAATATCAAGCATGTATTATTGATTTTTCTGTTATGTTCAGCTAAAAAGTCCTTCAATCTAGAGATTTCAGATAATAAAAAGTCCAGGTCAGAACAGTCCAGACTAATGGTATAATGACAATCTTCATTTCAAGTTAAAACTTCTCCTCTCTCCCAGCTTCAGGCTTGGAAGCCCACAGTGGGCAAATAGGATGAAGCTGGCTTCCTTTCTCTTCCTTGTTCACCCCCCTCTCCTGCTAGGTCAGGCCCAGGGAAGAGGAGTTGGCAGGAAAGTGCACAGCTGCTCCATGGTGACACAGTCGTGATCTCATATCATTTCTCTCCGGTCTCCAAAGCCGATTCTCCTCTAAAGGGTCTTTGGAGACAGCCCTCAGTCACCTTCACACTAGAGTGCACCAACTGCCTCTTCTCCCGCAGGCCACTTACTGCTCCTCCCTGCTGGCCCCTGGGCTTCTGGCTGCCCATTTCTCTCCTCAAGTCCCTTCACCATAAGCTATATGCCAGCGGAGGATGCAGACTAGCTCTCTTTTCTGCATTCACACAGCTTTCACAGGATATACCACTTTTATTCTCCCCCTTGTGTACATGCCTTTGCTCCCTGTTTAGCACTTTGTACGGTGCTACTGGGCAGAGGCACCTCCAGTCACAGCCTCTCACCTTTAGCTTCCTCAGGCATGAGCCAAATATCAGACCCTCTATCCCTCCAACTCCAAGAGATCCTCGCGTTCCTCAACATCCTTCTTCTCTTCCAAAGAAAGGGAGAGGAGAAGAGCAGCCTGTCAACAACACTCTCCAAAGACTCTCAGCTTCTCTGACTTCACCCTGTTTCGAAACTCAAGTAAGTGATTGTTTGAACCTGACTTTGTGTCACCATCTTTCTAGTTCCACAAGAATAGTTTGGCACCTTTTCTAAAATACCGGGCTACTTAAGAACCAGTATTTTGTTCCTGGCCTTTGGGACTTGTATAAAACTGAAGAATTGGCCAGGCACAGTGGCTCACGCCTGTAATCCCAGCACTTTGGGATGCTGATGTGGGTGGATCATGAGGTCAGGAGTTTGAGACCAGCCTAGCCAACATGGTGAAACCCCTTCTCTACTAAAAATACAAAAAATTAGCTGGGTGTGGTGGTGGGCATCTGTAATCCCAGCTACTCAGGAGGCTGAGGCAGAATTGCTTGAACCTGGGAGGTGGAGGTTGCAGTGAGCCAAGAGCGTGACCCCGCACTCCAGCCTGGGTGACAGGGTGAGACTTCGTCTCAAAAAACAACAACAACAACAACAACAAAAAAGAAGAATTAGGGAAAATGTTATATAAAATGTCCTCTGTGACCTTGTGGGAAAGTTGTTACATCTTTTTACTTATTTTATTTTACAAATCTGTAAAATTGAGCCCATGCTTACATCTACCTCATAGGGCAGTTGTCAGAATTTAGTGTGATAATGCAGATTTTGTCAGGAAAAAAAAAAAAGGCAAAATAAGACAAAGTCTGCTTTAAATAATGGAAAAGCTTGTGAAAGGAAAATAAATCTTGAGGCCCCCAAATCACTAAGCTAAATGGAAAAGTCAAGCTGGGAACTACTTAGGGCAAACCTGCCTCCCATTCTACTCAAAGTCACCTTCCATCCCACCCCCACCCCTGCTCACTGAGATAAATGCAAATCTTACTGCCTCCTTTGGAGGGGCTAATCAGAAACTCAAAAGAATGCAACCATTTGTTTCTTATCTACCTATGAGCTAGAAGCCCCCTGCCTGCTTCAAGTTGTCCCACCTTTGCTTCCAATTGTCCCACTTTGCCAGAAGGAACCAATGTTCCTCTTTTGTATGTTGACTGATGTCTCCTGTCTCCCTAAAATGTATAAAAGCAAGCTGTGCTCTGACCACCTTGGGCACATGTTGTCAGGACCTCCTGAGGCTGTGTCATGGGTACATGTCCTCCACCTTGGCAAAATAAACTTTCTAAATTAACCGAGACCTGTCTCAGATATTTGGAGTTCACAACCTTTAGGAGCTACATCTCAGTGCATTCAGTAAAAGAATAAACTTAAAGCTAAGACCTCATAGGGAATGTCACCCCACATTCCTGATATCTATGTAAAATGGTGCTGTTATTATTGTGTTTAATTTCCACATACATAGCAGTAATACTATCACACTACATTGGCAATGTGAGGTTTAGAATATCCCTTTATTTAATTAAAGTACTTCATAGATAAGTGTGCTAACAACCTTATCAGAGCTACCACTGATGAGTTCCAAACCAGATTTATCAACCCATCTTGAGTGTCTCCTCTGATTCTTAAGCCTCACCTATTTTGTGGGCCATTGGCTGCTTGCTCTGTAGTAACTGCAGCCACAGCAAGTCATGCTAGGCTGTCCAGCCATCCAAAATCTCTGGGTCCTTGCTCCACCTCTAAAGCAGTGGAGCTATGTTATAAATTTTCCCTGGAATGACCTTTAGCCAACAGGAGACAGGAGACATGAGTCAGCTCACAGATAAATTTCCCCCACAATTTTCCATCTGATGGGCTGTTCTAAGGTATATATATTTTTTTAGAGCCATGTAGCAGTGGCCCACTTGGTATATATCAACTTGAATTTGCTTCTTATCCTTCTCTGTCTCACTTCCTCTTTTCTTCCCTCTAACTGCACTGCCATGTACCTCCTAATTAAGCATTATCACTTCAGGTTTGCCTAAGATTCTTTTGGTTAAGTTGAACATGAACTGTTAACAAGAAACCAGAAATAGCATCATATTTCATAACTTTTCCTTTATTGTGGAATAAATCTGGACAATCAATTTATTCTTCTTGGAAAAAAATAGAAATTTGGAGTGTTCACTGAGATAATTTGGTAAAACACTAAATGTTTATTACTACTCACAGTATGATTAATTTAAACATCTGCTGTCCACATGCTGCATCAACCTAGTCCAGCTCAGCATTATCTCTTGCCTGGACTTGTACCAAAAATTCCTAGCTGGCCTTCCTGATGCTAGCCTTAACCTGTTTCAACACATTGTCCTCCCTGCTGCCAGAATGATTCATCAGTCAGGATATACTAACTGCTGTAATAAACAATCCCACAACACCCTAAGTCCCAAAGCTTAACACAGCATCTGCCTGTTTCTCACACATGTCTCAATTCAATGAGAGACACAGATGGACAAATGTCTATTCCACCTAATCTTTTAAGGACTTGCTTCCTTCTCCTAGCAGCTCCTTCATCCCCCTAGAGTTTACATCCTATTCTAGATACTGTACCTCCCACCTGCCAAATAGCAAAGAAAGAAAGCATGGAAGATTGTGCACAAGAGGGTTAGACCCCCAGCCTATAAGGGGCACACATCACTTCTGCCCAACACATCCTCTGATGGTTAATTTTATGTGTTAACTTAGATGATGTTTTTGAATGGTATTAACATCTAAAACAGTGAACTTTGCGTAAAGAAGATTGCCCTCCTATAATATAAATGAGGCTCATGCAATCAGTTGAAGGCCTGAATAGAACAAAAAGACCAGCCTCCTCAAGCAAGAAGGAAT
Organism: Macaca mulatta; assembly: GCF_049350105.2. Classification (NCBI taxonomy): domain Eukaryota; kingdom Metazoa; phylum Chordata; class Mammalia; order Primates; family Cercopithecidae; genus Macaca; species Macaca mulatta. The sequence continues at coordinate 29,801,976 of NC_133408.1, forward strand.
TCTTCAGCAAACTATGTTCACATTTCATTGGCATCAGAGGCTCTCCTGAGCTTCTGCCATTTCACACTGCAGATTTTGGACTTCCCAGTCTCTATAATCACATGAAACAATTTCTTATAATAAATCTGTTTCTGTCTATCTATCTATCCATCCATCCTATTGGTCCTATTTATCTTGTGAGTCCTGACTAATACACACCCTTGGCCAAAAGTTAGGTATATGGACCCTAACTGCAAGGGAGCTTGGAAATGTAGCTTATAGAAAAGAGGCAAGACATGAACAGTAGCAGCAAAACTTTCAAAAATAGACATATGAACATATAACTTCCCTGTATTAAATCCATCTTTTTATTGCCCTTGGAACAATATGAAAACTTACTATGAAGCTGTCAGTTCTTCAGATCCTTATCTTTGCCTTCAGTGGGGCCTCTGACTCTCTCACTAGCAGTATACAGTTAGATGTATTTACTCCAGTAGATCTCACTCTCTATTGACTCCAGCTCTTCCTCATACACTGTCAATAATAATAGCTACCATTTATTGAGCATGTGCTATCTGCCAAGCACTGTCTCAAAAATGTAAATGCATTTTCTTGTTTAATCCTTACGACAACTTGTAAGTTTAGTATATGATATGGTTTTTCTGTGTCCCCACCCAAATCTCATCTTCAATTATAACTCCCACAATTCTCGTATGTCATGGGAGGAACCCAGTGGGAGGTGATTAAATTATGGGGGCAGATCTTTTCTGTGCTGTTCTTGTGATAGTGAATGAGTCTCACAAGATTTGATGGTTTTAAACATGAGAGTTTCCCTGCACAAGCTCTCTCTTTGCCTGCTGCCATCCATGTAAGACGTGACTTGCTCCTCCTTGCCTTCCACCATGATTGTGAGGCCTCCCCAGCTATGTGAAACTGTAAGTCCATTAAACTTCTTTCTTTTGTAAATTGCCCAGTCTTGGGTATATCTTTATCAGCAGCATGAAAACTGACTAATACAGTAAATTGGTACCAGTACAGTGGGGTGCTGCTGAAAAGATACCCAAAAATGTGGGGGCAAATTTGGAGCTGGGTAACAGACAGAGGTTAGAACAGTCTGGAGGGCTCAGAAGAAAACAGGAAAATGTGGAAAGTTTGGAACTCCCTAGAGACTTGTTGAATGGCTTTGAACAAAATCCTGATAATGATATGGACAATGAAATCCAGGCTAAAGTGATCTCAGATGGAGATGAAGAACTTGTTGGAAACTGGAGCAAAGCTGACTCTTGTAATAGCAAAGAGACTGGCAGCAATTTGTCCCTGCCCTAGAGATTTGTGGGACTCTGAACTTGAGAAAGATGATTTAGGGTATCTGGCAAAAGAAATTTATAAGCAGCAAAGCATTCAAGAGGTGACTTGGGTGCTGTTAAAATAATTTCATTTTAAAAGGGAAACAGAGCATAAAAGTTTGAAAAATGTGCAGCCTGACAATGAGATAGAAAAGAAAATCCCATTTTCTGAGAAGAAATTCAAGCTGGCTGCAGAAATTTGCCTAAGTAACAAGGAACCAAATGTTAATCCCCAAGACAACGGGGAAAATGTCTCCAGGGCATGTCAGAGACCTTTGTGGTTTGCGGCAGCCCCTCTTATCACAGGCTTGGAGGTTTAGAAGGAAAAAATGGTTTCATGGGCCAGGGCCAGGGCCCCTCTGCTGTATGTAGTTTAGGGACTTAGTGCCCTGCATCTCAGCTGCTCCAGCCATGACTAAAAGTAACAGCTTGGGATGTTGCTTCAGAGGGTAGAATCCCAAACCTTGGCAACTTCCACATGGTGTTGAGTCTGCAGGTGCACAGAAGTCAAGAATTGAGGTTTGAGAACCTCTGCCTAGATTTCAGAGGATGTATGGAAATGCCTGGATGCTGGGCAGAAGTTTGCTGCAGGGGCAGAGTGCTCATGGAGAACCTCTGCTAGAGCAGTGCAGAAGGGAAATGTGGGGTCAGAGCTCCCACACAGAGTCCCTATGGGGGCACCACCTAGTGCAGCTATAAGAAGAGGGCCACCATCCTCCAGACCCCAGCATGGTAGATCCACCGACAGCTTGCACTGTGCACCTGTATTTACCCTGCAAAGCCACAGGGGCAGAGCTGCCCAAGGAGATGGGAGCCCAACTCTTGCATCAGCATGACCTAGCTGTGAGGCATGGAGTCAAAAGAGATCATTTTGGAGCTTTAAGATTTGACTGCCCTGCTGGATTTCTGACTTGCACGAGGCCTGTACCCCTTTGTTGTGATCAATTTCTTCCATTTGGAATGGCTGCATTTACCCAATTCCTGTACCCACATTGTATCTATGAAGTAACTAACTTGCTTTTGATTTTACAGGCTCATAGGCAGAAGTGATTTGCCTTATCTCAGATTACACTTTGGACTGTAGACTCCTGAGTTAATGCTGAAATGAGTTAAGCCTTTAGGGGACTGCTGGGAAGGCATGATTGGTTTTAAAATGTGAGGACATGAGATTTGGGAGGGGCTGGGGTGGAATGATATAGTTTGTCAGTGTCCCCACCCATATCTCATCTTAAATTGTAACTCCCACAATTCCCATGGGTCATGGGAGGAACCCAGGGGGAGGTGATTAAATTATGGGGGCAGATCTGAATCTCAAGAGATTTGATGGTTTTAAAAATGGGAGTCTCCCTACACTAGCTCTCTCTTTGCCTGCTGCCATCCATGCAAGGCGTGATTTGCTCCTCCTTGCCTTCTGCCGTGATTGTGAGACCCCAACCTCCTGCCATGTGAACTGTAAGTCCATTAAACTTTCTTTTGTAAATTGCCCGGTCTCAGGTGTGTCTTTATCAGCAGTGTGAAAACGGACTAATAGAGTACAATAACTACTTTACAGATGGAAAAATTGTGGCACAGAAAAGTTAGGTAATTCACCCAAGGTCAGATAGCAAGTAAACAGTAAAAAATAAAATATTTAAACACCTCATCAAACTTGAAAACCCCCCTCATCCCCAGTTTCTCTTTGCCATACCCCACCAGCATCAGCCTCTTCATCTGTCTAACACCTTCCTTATCCTCAGGATATCTATTTAAACCTGTTATTTACCTCAGGATATCTATTTAAACCTGTTATTTAAATCTATTTAAACCTGTTGTTTCAGGAGCAATTTATGACTCCATAGACTTCACAAGATTTATCTACTAAAGCTTTCATGGGATCTTTCACTTCCCATATCATAGCACATTTATTATAACTACTTGTCTAATTGTTCATCATCTCCTTTAGAGTTTAGCTTCAAATATGGCAGAACCACACACACACACACACACACACACACACACACACACACACACGCATATCAGAGAGAGAGAACAGAAGACTTCATTTTTACAATGTTAACAAAAAGATAAAATATGCAGTGTGCTAAGTATCACTCATTTACCCCCTGTAGATCTACTCTTTACTCTTCTCTTCTCTGTGTCCCAGGAGACTGACATTTGTGAACCACATCAATGGTTACCTTTTTTCTCTGGCTTCTGTTGGATTTGGCCAGTAGAAGGCACCACCAGGTAATCAGATGGCAAGAGAAGAGCGAGGTCAGGGTGTGTCCTTCCCTGGGTTGACTGCATCCCTCTACAGATGGCCACCCACTGTGTAGGGCATGAATGTCTTCTAAGTACCCCCTCCTCAGTCTGGTACACTCCTTCTACCTTCTTATTACTCTCTGCAATCGCTAGCCCCAGATATTTTACTGCCTGTGTTCTTCAGGGTTCTTCAGAGAAACAGAATCAATAGTACGTGGATATAGATATAAATACATGAGAGGGGACTTACCATGGGAATTGGCTCACACGTTTATGGAGGCTGAGAAGTCCCACGGTCTGTCATCTTCAAGCTGGAGACCCAGGAAAGCCAGTGAAGTAGCTCAGTCTGAGTCCAAAGGCCTGAGAGCCTGGGCAGGATTGCTGATGCAAGTCTCAGAGTCCGAGGACCAGAGAACCTAGGGTTCTGATGTCCTATGGCAGGAAAAGAAAGTGTTTCAGTTCCAGAAGACAGAGAGTGAATCTGACTTTCTTCTGCCTTTTTGTTCTATCTGGGCCCTGAGCCGACTGGATGGTCCTCGCTCACACTGAGTGAGAGTGGATCTTCCTTACACAGTCTGCTGGCTTAAATGTCAATCTTTTCCAAAATCACCCTCATAGACCCAGAAATAATCCTTTACTAGCTCTCTAGGTATTACTTAATCCAGTCAAGTGTACACCTAAAATTAGCTTTTACACTGTCCCTTGTTGAGTCTCCTTAACCCTTTCCTCACCTTTGAAAATAATCCTTTCATCAAACTCCCCTCCATTAGCCCATTTGAATATCTGCTATACCTTTCTTGCTGGGACTCTGACTTATACACAGGAAACCTAATGAGAAATGTGCAAAATTTATGTGAAGAAACTATATAACACTAGTAATGGAAAACAATAAAAATAGGTATGAACAAATAATAAAAGCATACCATATTTCTGGATAGGAAAAATCAACATGATAAAAGTGTAAACCTCCATTAATTAATTCAAAATTTTAAATTGATTCTATTAAAAATACTGGCAATAATTTGAACTACTGAAGCTAATCTTAAAGTTTCTATAAAAATATAAGCAAAAATAATTTTTAAAAATCTAAAAAAGAAGAGTAATAAGGAGGAAGTAGCCCTACAAGTCATAAAATATATTACAAAGCTACAATATTAAGAAAATACAGTGCCTGTTCAAAAATAGATAATTCACTGGGATAGAAAAGAAAGTCCAAATATAGACCTAAATATATAATTTTTAGTATGTCATGTGATGTTGTTTTAAATCAGTTGAAAAAATATGAATTTGCAATAAATGACTTGGAGACAACCTAGATATAAACTGGGAAAAAATGAGGTTCTTTTTCTTAATCTCAGTTAATTTGGGCTCCCTTGCCACTTTCCTCTGAGGTTGTGTTTAAGTTCTGGGGCTATTTGCAGTATCCAAGCATCAGAAGGAGACCATCTGGCTCTGTGTGTAATCCGAGCCTGGGGACACAAACTGGCATACACATTGCCTCCTCTGAAGGAGACATGCCTCATCCCTGTCTGCAGGGCTCCTTCAGGTCCAACACAATCTCTGCTGCTTCTGGGAGACTACTGGAGATTAAGACTCATTCTACGTTCATACCATGCTGGGGTACAGAACATCTGTATGATTGTCTAAGGTACTAGGTACCTAGACATGTCATGCAGTCATTTCTTCCCAAATATGACACTTAAGGAGAATGGTTGTGTTAAGTGTTCTTAATAGTCCTATACACCGGAATGTATATCTCTAATGACTAAAGCATTGTTAGTTTATAGGCTTATAAGCTCAAAGACAGGCAGCACAGCAGCTAAGTCAGGATTCATCCAGGCGACAAAGGCAGATGGGATCGTCTCATCTCTCCAGTGTTACTCCTAGGGAGCAAGGCATAGATCCCTTTATTCACAAATTTCACAAATTCATCTGAATTTTTCTAACTGCCTGGAAAAGCTCTAACCTCCTCCAATCCTCAGCTCTGGCTTTTTATTCTCTTTGAGGCTTAGCATTCTAGAAAAGGAAAGCCTGGGAAAGAGTGGAAACAAATATGATTTCACCAAACCTTCAAGATCCACATTCCTCTATAGGAAATGAGCACAGAAGAGCACACCTTCTTGAAGAGAGGAAAAGGAAAAAGGATGAAGGCAAATAATCATGAGAGAAAACACTGAGAGTTCAAAAATCTATAAGGTACCATATTTATCATGTAAAAAGATCACTTAAACAGGTATTTTATGTCACAACAAAACCAACTAGAGAATCAACTGGTCCACTTGATGATAATAATACATAAGCATATCCATGAGTGAAAGAGGGAAAACAGAGATTAAATTCTTAAACCACCTTGGGCTTTGCTGAGGAACTCATTTGAAAGACTTCCACTAATAATGTATATTTCCAATTAGACATACTGAAGTACTTCATTAAATGGGAGAAATCTTCCTCAATTTTTTTTCCTGTTTCCTCTCCACTGCATCATTCTCGAATAGTACCCTTCCTTTTATTCACCTTCTCTTTACTTGCCCCTTGGGAAGAACTCTCCTCTCCTCCTCATATATGCGCCTCACCTGAAGATGCCACCACTGGGCCATTCAGTCAGTGACCCACCCACCATCTCTACCAGTTCCTTCCCCTCCTCACGCCAAAATGTGCAGGCTTCTTGTCTTACACCTACTTTCAACCCCTCCCACATGTGTATTCTCGATTTATTTTCCTGCCTTTACCAAAACCTTTTTTTTTTTTTTTTTTTTTTTTTTGCTGTAAAATTTGATACACATCTTTTGCTTTGGAATTAAAGCTCTCCAGAATATGGCACTTGAAGAGAATGGTTGTGCTAAGTGTTCTTACTGGTCCTATATATGTATTACTAAAGTAGTATTAGAGTATAGGCCTATGAAGATCAAAGATGAGCAGCACAGTGTGTAAGTCAGCTTCCAACCTGGAATCAGAAACCACTCTGCACATCTGTAATCCTGTGACATATCTCTTTGCCCTATACATGGGGCGAGGTATAGAGGGCTGAGGAGCACAGAGTTTACATGCTTTCTCCAGGCCGACCACCGTCCCAGCACCTCAATGTGTACACCAGCTAGAAAGTTCTTCTAATATCATTGATTAGGGTCTGTTATGAAGGTTTCGCTATGTAGGCATGACTGATTAAATCACTGACCATTGGTGACTGAACTCAAGTTCAACTCCTCTTCCCTTCCTATTGGTTGAGTGTTGGGGTGAAAGTTCCAGCCCTCTAATCATGCCTTGGTGTTTCTGGTGACTCAAGCATTTGAGAAATGATTAGATCATGGAAGTGAAGCCCCCATCTTTGGGATTCGTGCCCTTATAAAAGAGGCCCTAGAGAGACCCATTACTCTTCTGCCATGTGAAACAAGGGTGAGGAGATACCATCAATAAAGAAGCGGGCCCTCACCAAACACAGCTGGCACCTTGATCTTGAACTTTCCAGTGTCCAGAACCATGAGAAATAAATATGTGCTTCTGTAAACCCCCTGGTTTACGGTATTTTGTTATGACAGCCTGAATGGACTGACCTCCATTATTGCACAGTTGTCTTGTGTTCTTTCTGCAGTCTCACTCTTGCCCTGAAACCCTAACCTTTAGACTACTCCCTGTTCTGGTCTTGGCTCGCGTGGCCGTCACATCCCCACATCATTAGTGCTTCCTTCCACTCCAAATCCAGATCCCAGTTCACCCTCGCAAAGCCACCAGCCCAGCTCCCAAGATCTTGTTTGAGAAGGTTTTCTGTTATTTGCAAACAAAAGAATACTGATCCAATTCACAAATATCAACATGGTCTGTCATTTGTTTTACAAATTTTCCATTTTGTGCTAAATTTTCTACTCAATTCCATCACCAGCACTATCTGTTGACATTATTTTCATAGTTATTTTTCATAAGGAAACATAGTCTTAATACTTCATCAATCATTATAATAAGTTCCTAGGAATAAACAGAGATAATATAGCCCCTGTAAACTGGAGATGCGACACAATATTCTAACCCTAAGAAAAAGGAAAACACTGTTGCCACTTGGGGTAAGGGGATCAGTGGACCTCATCTTGAGGTATAAGAACACTGTATTTGGTGGTTTGGCACAGTGAGTATATGAACAAGCTTTGGAACCAGGCAGACAGGGGTTTGAGTTTGCCATTTGCCAGTCCTATGACTATCTTAGGGTACAGTTTCTTCACCTGTAAATAGATACTTTAATTGTGCATCTCTTATAGAGCTGTCATAGAAAATAAGATAATGCATGTAATGCAATTTCCAAAGTTTCTGGTGCATAGTCAGACTGATAAAATGTTACCCATTTTTGTTTCATTTTTATTGGAAATGGCAGAGGCTAGGAGATGAGATGAAAGCTGACATTACCCAGGACATTAGAAAATATGTCAAGGGTGAATTTATGAAATTGTTGGTCAAATATTTTTCTGTCATTTTTGATAAATCACTGGAAGGATCTTCAGAACTATATATACCAATGACTCTAATATTAGCGCTAGAAAAGACGGCACACTGTAATGAAGTTCAGAATATATATAGACAGATATATACATACATACAGATATCCCTACAGATTTGAAACCATCTAAGAAAATGGCAACATGATTTCTATAAGTCACCCCTGACTTCAGCTGTTACCAACAAGTCACCAAATATTTAATCCCACATAGAGATATAAAACAAGTTTATAAATTATTTCATTATAGATGCAAGAATAACTTGCAGCCAACTCATGTGCAGGAAGTTCAAATCTGAGCCCACAAGTCACATGTGCAAGAATTAGAGCTTTACTTTTCTGAAATTCAACACATTGTCTGTCCATTTCAAACTCCCATTCAGGAACTAAATTGCAAGCTATTCAAGGCACCCTGTCTCCCACCCCGATCCAGCCCACTTCCTCCCCTAGACCACGATGAGAGGAGTGAAGCAGGATCAAAAACAAGTGAAGAAGGATCAGTAACAGTACCCCTTGTAGTCAATCACAGCCTGAGACAGAAGAAAAACCCATTGATACCGATACTGTCTTTGCTTAATATATTAATATTTTATTCATAATGTACTTATGCTTCATTTTGATATTTCAAATATGGCATTAAAATATTGAGTTTTCAGGACTGGAGAACCAAATACGGTATATTCTGAGTTGTAAGTGGAAGCTAAGATATGATAACACAAAGGCATAAGAATGATATAACAGACCCTGGAGACTGGGGTGGGGGATGGTTGGGATGGGGATAAGGGATAAAGCACTACAAATTGGGTACACTATAGGCTGCTCGGGTGACAGGTGCACTAAAATCTCAGAAATAACCTCTAAAGAACTTATCCACGTAACCAAAACCACTTATATTCCAAAAACTACTGAAATAAAAGTAAAATTTTAAAAAACTAACTAAATAAATAGAATAAAATACTGAGTTTTTTGGCACACCATTAAATGTTGCACCCAGGGTTGGTGACTCACTTGCTTTATCCAAATCCTAACCCTAAACCACACAGGATGCTGACACATCATTTGGCCTCAACCTCAGGAATCTTCAAACTTGGTCATATTGAATCACTGCTATGCCCATTTCAAGGAGCTCAGAAAAACTGATCTGCTCTCCCATACCACTCTGAAGCTTCAGGTCAATTATCAGTATTGCCTGAGATACTTTCCCACTCTGTGCTGCTCTTAGATACATAAGAAATTGTTCTACTCCTCCTCAGAGTACAAAGAGACAGGCGGGAACCCTAAAAGGATAACAGAAGCCCAACTTCCTGGATGCATCACACTGCAAATTTTACACTTGATGTGGAATATAAGAAGTCGCTGGGTCCTCAGCAGTCCGTCTATTTCCCCAGGCTTCACCTGGGAAGGGAGGCACAGATCAGTGGGGTGCTGGTAAGTGTTTAACAACAGCTCTCCAGGATGTGGTGGGGGGACTGGCTTGTAGCATCTGCCCATTTCTGTAGATTAAAACTCTCACCATGGCTGATTTCAAGTTACCAATGTGATACTAGCAAGTTCGCAAAACTCCTAAAAATTTAACAATTGGCTCTAAGCAATGGAACAAATCAGGTTCAGCAAACAGCAGCATAGTTCTCTTCAATTAATTATCTGAGACTCCAACGTATCTGAGGCTGCTATCTTCCTTTAAGGTGGCAGTGGTAGTCAACAAAGGGGAGACATCAAGTGTCAGCCTCCAATTGTTAGCGACACCATATCTAGCCTCTTGTTCACCTTCTCACTTTCTTCCTTCCTAGGTTCAGTAAATCAGGAGCAGGAAAAACAACTCTTTATCTAATCTGCAAAATCTATTACTTACCGCTAAATTCTAGAAGCGGAAATAGATGAGCCAAGAATTTAACTTTTGTGATCAGATATGTCTGTACTGTCCCTTCCTTAAGGCAATGAAGGCAGAACGCCTAACTGTCCTTATGGAGGAAATAGTTTATTATGCTATTTTAAATAATGCCTTTAATTATTTAGTATATTATTTTAAGTATCGATTTAATATAATGCTTTTTAGCATATTGTTTTCTTATTTCAAAATAAGTGGTTTCACCATTTGACGATGTCAAGAAATTTTTTTTCATCGCTCATATTCTCAGCCCTACGCATATCTTATTCTAGGTTCCTCAGCATGTTGAGATGGTTTTTAATATTCCTGAGGGTGATCGGTTTCTTGTTTGTTTGTTTGTTTGTTTGTTTGTTTGTTTTGAGACGGAGTCTCGCTCTGTCGCCCGGGCTGGAGTGCAGTGGCGCGATCTCAGCTCACCGCAAGCTCCGCCTCCCGGGTTCCCGCCATTCTCCTGCCTCAGCCTCCCGAGTGAGGAGGCGCCACCACCACGCCCGGCTAATTTTTTGTATATTTAGTAGAGACGGGGTTTCACCGTGTTAGCCAGGATGGTCTCAATCTCCTGACCTCGTGATCCGTCCACCTCGGCCTCCCAAAATGCTGGGATTACAGGCCTGAGCCACCGCGCCCAGCCGAGTTATTGTTTTAAAGACAATATCTTTGGATTTTTTTAAATAAGTATATACATTCAGCTCTGATTTCCTTTTGTAAATATGAATGGATGTCTTTTGTCCTTCTCTCCAATAGTATGTTAAATTAAATGATGCTGGGATCAGTGTTTCTGATGGCCCAATCTCAAAAGACTATTCTCTTTGGATACATTTTCCAAAACTTTAAGATATGCAAAACCACCAGCATTTTACTCAGACAAGAAACGACTCTGGTTTACACAGAGCAGGAACTGGTGCTGGGACTTCATTCAGGCTATGAATAGAAGAAGCCTGGCCCAGCAAGAAAACTGACACTGAGAATGGAGGCACGTAGCAAGGATAGTCTCATAAACAAAAAGAGAAGCAACAGAAAGAAAATCTGTAAGAACTCCCTCAGGCCTTTGATCACAGAACACCGTGTAGATGTTCCAGGGCCTCATTTAAGACACTGGCTAGTTACTATGTGACCTGAAGCAGCTCACGCCACCACTCTGAGACTGCTTTTTCATCTGAAAAAAAAAAAAATATATATATATATCTCAACAACTACTTTTGGGCATTCTTATAGGACTATGTTAAGTGCTTGGTAAAATGTAAGGGTATGCCATTACAGCAATATATTCATTTTAACAGAATTTCACAGTAAAATAATGTGGGTATTTTCTACATTGTTTTTCGTTGGCATTTTACTGTGAAAACCAATAAACCCAGCGGCCAGCACCATGTTTATTATCCAAGGACAAAACCTTTGTGCATACCTTTAGGTTATCTAATACCTGGTACTAAAAGAAAAAAGCAAATAAAACCAACTTACAGATTGCATCTAGAACAGACATTATACAATATCCATTTGTGTCAATAAAAATATTGAAGTATAATTTTTTTTTTTTTTTTTTTTTTTGAGACAGAGTCTCACCCTGTCACCCAGGCTGGAGTGCAGTGGCACCATCTCAGCTCACTGCAACCTCTGCCTCCCAGGTTCAAGCGATTCTCCTGCTTCAGCCTTCAGAGTAGCTGTCCAGAGTAGCTGGGATTACAGGCGCCCACTACCATGCCCAAGTAATATATATATATATATATATACTTCTTTTTTTTTTTTGCATTTTTTTTTTTTTTTTTGCATTTTTACTAGAGACGAGGTTTCACTATATTTGTCAGGCTGGTCTCGAACTCCTGACTCAAGTGATCTGCCTACGTCGGCCTCCCAGAGTGCTGGGATTATGGGCATGAGCCACCATACCAGACCTAAAAATATTATTTTCAAATTGGCTTGAGTGTAACTTCTAGCAAGCATAAAAATATTACTTTTAAATTGCCTTGAGCATAATTTCTAACCCAGATTTCTAAAAACCCACAGAAGTACTCAAACGCCACATTGGTGGAAGATGTAAGAAGGGGACTTTATAGTCTGCTGTTCTGCCTTTGCTTTCCTGTCTCAGATTCTTAGGGAGGTAGTTAAAGCAACCTCTCATAAGAAAGTGTTATATCTAATAAAGACAGCAGAGAGGTCACAGAGCAATCAAGAGTCAGGAACTGAGTCTGAAAACGCTTTTTCTCTGTCCTTTAGGTAGCTTCACTCCACTCTAACTCTCAATTGTTAGTGGAATCATACTCCGTGGATTTTGCTACCTAATGTTGAAAGAAAACTTTAAAACTCCAGGCAATCCATCCCCAGTTCATCAGCTCTCACCTTAGGAGCACTACTCAGGGCGGGTACAAAGACAGTCATTTCATTCCTCTCACTACAGCCACGTTTTCTGTCCTCCTCGCTGCCTTCCGCCGTCTGTACTAGTACTACTCTTATTCAGCCTCCAAGGATTATTTCCAGGGATTTCCTCAAATCACAATTCTTTATATAATATTTAGAATTTCATGTGATTCCAATGCAGGAAAAGTGCAATCTCCTGCCATTTCTATCACACTGTCTGGAAACATCCCCTCCCACTTATTTACCTTAACGAAAAGAGGAAAATGGAAGAAAATGTATCTTTTCCCATTAAAAAAAAAAAAATCCCCTTTATTAATCAACCAAAAAAATGCTACTTCATGACTCCACTGTGTTCCTTTCCTTTTTTTTCTTTTCTTTTTTTTTTTTTTTTTTTTTTGGTAGAGACAGGGTCTCACTAGGTCTCACTATGTTACCCAGGCTGGTCTGTAACACCTGGGCTCAAGCCAGCCTCCTGTCTTTGGCCTCCCAAAGTGCTGGGATTACAGGCATGAGCCTTCGCACCTGGCTGGCCTCCTTTACTCTTTTACTTACTCCCTCTCTTCACTCTTCAGCTGAAACTTCTTTCTCCTGGCTTAACCACCTACCAGAGAGACCGTCCCCCACAACTCCTGCAGATTTCCCTCTAGACGGCTCCATTACTCTATCGCACCACTATTTAACTCTTTCTTAATACTTATCCCAATATAAATTTTAAATATTCATTATTTATTTATTTATTTATTGAGATGGAGTCTCGCTCTGTCGCCCAGGCTGGAGTGCAGTGGCGGGATCTCGGCTCACTGCAAGCTCCGCCTCCCGGGTTCCCGCCATTCTCCTGCCTCAGCCTCCCGAGTAGCTGGGACCACAGGCGCCGCCACCGCGCCCGGCTAGTTTTTTTGTATTTTTAGTAGAGACGGGGTTTCATCGTGTTAGCTAGGATGGTCTCGATCTCCTAACCTCGTGATCCACCCGTCTCGGCCTCCCAAAGTGCTGGGATTAGAGGCGTGAGCCACCGCGCCCGGCCATCATTTATTTTTAATGCTTTTCGTTTATAATCCTACAAGACATACTGAGCTCCAGGAGGATCTTTTTGCCATACTCACCTCTGCATTTCAGTGCCTCGCTCACTGCCTGACATAAAGTACTGTGAAGAACTGGGAAGGGACTGAATTTTGCTCTACTCACAAGCCAGTAAGTTTGCCTGCTACAGTTTTTTTGACGCCAGTAGAAGACAAGAGATTCAGGGTCAGAGAAGAACAGCTTATGAATTACAACAAGAGCAATAGCCAGGATTTTGGCATTTTGGGGACAGTATCTCGAGCCCCAAGTCTACGGGGTGACACAAAAGGACCAAAAGATACCTGGATACATAGTGGGTTCTGATACAGGAGGGGAATGCTGAGTTTAGGGGATGCAAAAATTTTATAACGGGCAGCAAGTATGTCTGCCCTTTGCTCCAAATGGAGACCCAATCCCTAGCTTCCAAGGCCATTCACTGTATGAACATCACTGAAAAGATTTTCTGGGACAAAGGGCAATCTGTGCCTTTCTTATAAGGTACGCAGACACATAAGAAATCCATGGAAAATTATCCCTAACAAGTAGAGAATCAAAAAATAAAATTTTTGATTTAGTGAATAAATGAACTAGAACACCAATCTAGCACAGGTAGTGAAACCATTTTTAAGAAGAGAAAGAAAACGTTCTGTTACTGAAGAGATGTCCTTACCCAGTGGAATGCTGGCAACTGTTTAACAATCAGCTCTTGGGGATACAGGAGAGCTCATTTGATTTGTAGCATTTCTCGGTTTTCTTAGCAAAAGTATTCACACTGTAACCAACAACAAGTTACTGAGATCTCAGAATGCAGAGCTCGGGGGAGATGCTGGGCAGCACATCATTGTGGAATATTCCCACCATATGAATGCAAAATATGGAAATCATCTCAATAGGTGATTTTACTATAACAGTAAAATACTTAGGAAGTGGTGAGTCTTGAGTATATATTACTGTAGTTTTAAAGACAATTTATTTCATTGTAAGTTTATATGACTTATTTTTTTGAGACAGGGCCTTGCTCTTTTGCCCAGGCTGGAGTGCAGTGGCGCAATCATAGCTCACTGCAGCCTGAACTCCTGGGCTCACGTGATCCTCCCACCTCAGCTTCCCAAGCAGCTGAGACTCCTAGCATGCACTATCATGTCCAGCTAATTTATTTTGATTTTGATTTTTTGTAGAGATAGGGGCCTCACTATGTCGTCCAGGCTGGTCTCAAGCTCCTGACCCCAGGCAATCATCCCACTTTGGCCTTCCAAAGCTCTGGGATTATAGGTGTCAGCCACTTTGCCCGGCCTTGACTTGGTTTTTAATAATGTCTGTGTTTAACAACTGGCTCACAAAATTCTTGACAATTTAACAATTGGCTCTTGTGAGCAGGTGCAGGATACTCTTTACCACTGTTCTTCACTCCTCTCTGCCTGCTTTTGGTGTCACTCTTGTCCCTTCAGTCCCATATATATTTATTTCCAGATCTTTCATTTCTTTCAAACTCACCTACTTCTGTTCCTCCTGGCTACGCTCTGCCTGAGTCCCTTTCACTACACCCCCAAGCCTCACCCCATTCCTGGAAAGCTTTGGATTCTGTCCTTCACCATCCTCCCACCCCCACTGCCCAATACACACACACCATGGCAGGCCACAGAAGCACCCCCAGGGATGGGATCCAGGAGATTCCACCTCGCCTTCCTCAGTAATCAAGGCCACAGCAGGGGAGATGGCTACTGGGTTCCCAAGTGATCACTTTCAATGCATTTCCTCATGAAATCATTGCAACTACTTGTTAGGCTCTACCCTATTTTTTGTGCCATATTTTAAGTACCGTTTATTATAATAGGGATTTATAAGCAAATCTGAGATACTAACCTCTCTTCTTATGTGAAAAATGCATTCCAGTTTTCAAACTTAGAAAGGAACTTTGGGAACATACACAAATGAGAAACTGCTTAATATATGGAATTTGATATATGATTGTATAATGTTTATTGAACTATATCCACCAGAGGGCAGCAAAAAATTTTACATGGGACATATATTTACTCAATACAGAATTAAGAGCAAACCTCTGTCATTACTTAACGATAAACAGAAACCATTCGAGTCCCAGATAGCAACATTACTTCAAGTTTATGTGGAGAATTAAAAAAAAAAAAAACAAAAAACTGCAGAATGTATTTCTTAAGATTAAAAACCCATGACTGTTCTATTTATTTTTAAAGGATTTCAATATTATGGAGAAATATAATCACAAGGCTACTCTTTTTTTTTTTAAAGCCTCAATACTAACTTTTATATTAGGTTAATCTCCAGTTAGTGACTCATTGATCCATTTAACATATATTATTTAAACACTTCTCATATTCAAAACTGTCATGCACATCCATGTGAAGAGACCACCAAACAGGCTTTGTGTGAGCAATAAACCTTTTTAATCACTTGGATGCAGGCGGGCTGAGTCCGAAAAGAGAGTCAGCGAAGGGAGATAGGGGTGGGGCAGTTTTATAGGATTTGGGTAGGTAAAGGAAAATTACAGTCAAAGGGGGTTGTTCTCTGGTGAGTAGGGGTGGGGGGTGACAAGTGCTCAGTGGGGGAGCTTTTGGGCCAGGATGAGCCAGGAAAAGGAATTTCACAAGGTAATGTCATCAGTTAAGGCAGGAACAGGCCATTTTCACTACTTTTGTGGTGGAATGTCATCTGTTAAGGCAGGAACCGGCCATCTGGATGTGTATCTGCAGGTCACAGGGGATGTGATGGCTTAGCTTTGGCTCAGAGGCCTGACAAAAACATTGTGCTAGTAATGACCACAGTGAGGCATGATTCGAGGAACACAAAAACAACTGCCACCTGTGCCACTGTGTATCAGTCAGAATTCTCCAGAGACATAGAAGCATTTGGATGTGTGTGTGTGAATGTGTACATTAAAAGATTTATTCTAAGGAATTGGCTCATGAAATTATGCGGGCTGGCAAGTCTGAAACTTGTAGATACAGACAAGCAGACTGGAAATGCAGGCAGGAGAGGATGCTATATGGTCTTCAGGCAGATTTTTCTTTTCAGGGAAACCTGTTTTTTGCTCTGAAGGACTTCATCTGATGGGATGAGGCCCACCCATATTATGAAAGTTAGTATCTTTTACTTAAAATCAACTAACCATAGATGTTAATTGCATCTACGAAATGCCTACCTTCACAGTGACACCTGGACTGGCATTTGGTTACGTAACTGAGTACTATAGCCCAGACAAGGTGACACATAAAATTCACCATTCCACTGCCCAAAAACATTTTCCCTGTCCAGATGCCATATCCTAGAAATGACGCACTTGGAAAACCATGCTCTGAGTCATGGACTGATCTTTCCAGATAACATTTCTAAAATGCATACATGCTTGGTAGGTTAATATACCTACCGAGACACCCAGGCGTGAGTGCCAGGTTATCACATACATTTCTTCAGACAAAAGACAATCTGTGGCATCCCGAAAGCAACGAGTAGCAAGAGATTCTAAACGCTGAACGGAAAGCTGCAAGTCACCACCAAGAGACAAGCAGGCTGGAAACCACCCATTTCCTCATTTTACATAAAATTTCCGCTGCCCAAAAGTACAATCATTGATGCTTGTCGTAAGAAACTAAAATTGTTATTGCTGTTCGAAATGGCATCTACTGAGAAAATGAGGAGATCGTGGCAGACGGAAGGCAGGACTAGACTGTAGCTCTGACTCCGACAGACAAAGCAGCATGCGGAGGCTCGCATTGTGAATTTTAGTCCCAGATCGACTGCAAGAACAAACCAGAAATACCGAGAGGACCCACAGACCCTCTGAAGGAAGCAGACTGCTCCTGCAGGACCCAGGAGATGCCTCAAATACTGTGAGTGTCACAACTGCAAAAGTGGCAAAGGGAGACCCTCCTCTCCCAAACACACCCCCACTGGAGAAACTGAAGGTCTGTTTGCGGGAGAGGTTTCCAACCTTACCTGGAGCTGAGTCAATTTAGACAGCCAAGCGAAACACAGGGATAGAGGAAGCAGCGGGTAAGGCCCTGGGAGCTGGCTGGGTCCCCAAGCCGGCCATTCCTGCCTGGGACCACAGGGATCCATCAGGAAGGCAGCCAGAGGAGCGGGGCGGGGGGAACGCCACATGGAGAAGGAAATCTCCAGCTGAATTTTGTAACAATTTGAACCAGGTGAGAAACCTCCTGGCCAGAACTCAAGGGACAGCATGAATCCGGTGTGCACACTCCACAGGTGGGGGAAGAACCAAGCCCTTTTCTTTCCCAGCTGGGAGGTGGGTAGCCTGGGGCAAGTTCTCAAGCTCAGCTCACCCACCACCTGGAAACAGAAGGCTGTTTGGCGGGCGATGGTGGGAGTGTGACGGCCCCTTCAGTTTGCATGGGAGCTGGGTGAGGCCTGTGACTGCCGGCTTTCCCCCACTTCCCTGAAACCTGCATGACTCAGCAGAGGCAGCCATAATCCTCCCAGGTACACAACCACATTGACATGGGAACCTCATGCCCATCCCCCACAGCAGCCACAGCAAGACCCACACAAGGAGAGTCCAAACTCAGACACCCCTGACCCCACCCCCACCTGATGGTCCTTCCCTACCCACCCTGGTAGCAGAAGACAAAGGACATATAATCTTGGGAGTTCTAGGGCCCTGCCCACTGCCGGTTCCTCTCCACACCACCACAGCTGATGCTCTCTGGAAAGCGCCACTTCCCGGCGGGAGGCCAAACAGCACAAAAATAGACCATTAAACCACCAAAGCTAAGAACCCTCACAGAGTCCATTTCACGCCCCTGCCACCTCCACCGGAACAGGTGCTGGGATCCACGGCTGAGAGACCCATCGACTGTTCACATCACAGGACTCTGCAGACAACCCCAGTACCAGCCCGGAGCCCTGGAGACTCACCGGGTGGCTAGACGCAAAAGAAAGACAACAGTCATTGCAGGCTGGTTCACAGGAAGCCACATGCATAGGAAAAGGGGGAGAGTACTACATCGAGGGAACACCCTGTGGGACAAAAGAATCTGCACAAACAGCCTTCAGCCCTAGATCTTCCCTCTGACAGAGCCTACCCAAAAGAGAAGGAACCAGAAAATCAACTCTGGTAACATGAGAAAACAACGTTCTTTAACACCCCTAAAAGATCACATTAGTTTACCAGCAATGGATCCAAACCAAGAAGAAATCCCTGATTTACATGAAAAAGAATTCAGGAGATTCGTTATTAAGCTAATCAGGGAGGCACCAGAGAAAGGGAAAGACCAATGCAAGGAAATCCAAAAAAATGATAAAAGAAGTGAAAGGAGACATATCCAAGGAAATAGACAGCATAAAGGAAAAACAATAAAAAATTCAGGAAATATTGGATACACTTATAGAAATGCAAAATGCTCTGAAGTTCAGAGCTCAAAAATAAGGTCTTTGAATTGTAGCGGGACGAGCCGCAGACAAAACTCTTCAGACACCGAGTTAAAGAAGGAAGGGGTTTATTTGGCCAGGGGCATCGGCAAGCCTCCTGTCTCAAGAGCTGAGCTCCCGAAGTGAGAAGTTCCTGTCCCTTTCAAGGGCTCACAACTCTAAGGGGGTGCATGTGAGAGGATCGTGATTGATTGAGCAAGCAGGGGGTATGTGACTTGGGGCTGCATGTACCAGTAATTAGATCAGAACAAAACAGGATAGGGATGTTCACAGTGCTTTTCTATACAATGTCTGTAATCTATAGATAACATAACCGATTAGGTCAGGGGTCGATCTTTAACTACCAGGTGTAGGGTGTGGTGCCGGGCTGTCTGCTTGTGGATTTCATTTCTGCCTTTTAGTTTTTACTTTTTCTTTCTTTGGAGGCAGAAATTGGGCATAAGACAATATGAGTGGTGGTCTTCTCCCTTCGAATTAACCAAATCCAACAGACAAAGAAAAAAGACTGAGAAAATATGAACAAAGCCTCCAAGAAGTCTGGGATTATGTTAAACAACCAAACCTAAGAATAGTCGTTGTTCCTAAGGAAGAAGAGAAATCTAAAAGTTTAGAAAACATATTTGGGGGAATAATCATGGAAAACTTCCCCAGCCTTGCTAGAGATCTAGACATCGAAATACAAGAAGCACAAAGAACACTTGGGAACTTCATCACAAAAAGATCATCACCTAAGCACATTGTCATCAGGTTATCTAAAGTTAAGACAAAGGAAAGAATCTTAAGAGCTGTGAGACAGAAGCACCAGGTAACCTATAAAGGAAAATCTATCAGATTAACAGATTTCTCAGCAGAAACCCTAAAAGCTGGAAAGAATTGGGGCCCTATCTTCAGCCTCCTCAAATAAAACAATTATCAGCCAAGAATTTTGTATCCAGCAAAACTAAGCATCATATATGAAGGAAAGATACAGTCTTTTTCAGACAAACAAATGCTGAGAGAATTTGCCACTTCTAAGCCACCACTACAAGAACTGCTAAAAGGAGCTCTAAATCTTGAAATGAATCCTGGAAACACATCAAAACAGAACCTCTTTAAAGCATAAATGACACAGGACCTATAAAACAAAAATACAAGTTGAAAAGCAAAAACAAAAAAGGTACAAAGGCAACAAATAGCAAGATGAAAGCAATGGTACCTCACATCTCAATACTAACATTGAGTGTAAATGGCCTAAATGCTCCACTTAAAAGATACAGTACTGCAGAATGGATAAGAACTCACCAACCATCTGCTGCCTTCAAGAGACTCACCTGATACATAAGGACTCACACAAACCTAAAGTAAAGGTGTGAAAAAGGCATTTCATGCAAATGAACAACAAAAGCAAGTAGGGGTAGCTATCCTTATATCAGACAAAACAAACTTTAAAGCAACAGCAGTTAAAAGTGAAAAAGAGGGACATTATATAATGGTAAAAGGCCTTGTCCAACAGGAAAATATCACAAGCCTAAACATATATGCATCTACCACTGGAGTTCCCAAATTTGTAAAGCAATTACTAATAGACGTAGGAAATGAGATAGGCAGCAACACAATAATAGTTGGGGACTTCAATACTCCAGTGACAGCACTAGACAGGGCATCACGCCAGGAAGTCAACAAAGAAACAATGGATGTAAACTATATCTTGGAACAAATGGACTTAACAGATATATACAGAACATTTTGTCCAGCAACTGCAGAATACACATTCTATTCAGTAGCGCATGGAACTTTCTCCAAGATAGACTGTATGATAGGCCAAAAAAGGAGCCTCAATAAAATTTAAAAACTTGAAATTATATCAATCACTCTCTCAGACCACAGTGTAATAAAATTGGAAATCAACTCCAAAAGGAACTTTTAAAACCATGCAAATACATGGAAATTAAATAACCTGCTCCTGAATGAACTTTGGGTCAAAAAAAAAAATCAAAATGGAAATTAAAAAATTCTTCAAACTGAACAACAATAATGACACAACCTATCAAAACCTCTGGGATACAGCAAAGGCAGTGCTAAGAGGAAAGTTCATAGCCCTATATGCCTACATCAAAAAGACTGAAAGAGTACAAACTGACACTCTAAGGCCATACCTCAAGGAACGAGAGAAACAAGAACAAACCAAACCCAAGCCCAGCAGAAAAGAAAATAACCAAGATCAGAGCAGAGCTAAATGAAATTGAAGCAAACAGAAAGAATGTCAAAAGATAAATGAAACAAAAAGCTGCTTCTTTGAAAAGATAAATAAAATTGACAGACCATTAGCAAGATTAACCCAAGAAAAGAAGAAAGAAAATCCAAATAACCTCATTAAGAAACAAAACGAGAGATATTACAATAGACACCACAGAAATACAAAAGATTATTCAAGGCTACTATGAACACCCTTATACACATAAACTAGAAAACCTAGAAGAGATGAATAATCCTGAAAAAATACAACCCCCTAGCTTAAATCAGGAAGAATCAGATACCCTGAACAGACCAGTAACAAGCAGCGAGATTGAAATGGTCATTTAAAAATTACCAACACAAAAAAGTCCAGGAACAGACGGATTCACAGCAGAATTCTACCAAATATTCAAAGAAGAGTTGGTTCCAGTCCTATTGACACTATTCCACAAGATAAAGAAAGAAGGAACCCACCCAAATTCATTCTGTGAAGCCAGCATAACCCTAATACCAAAACCAGGAAAGGACATAACCAAAAAAGAAAACTACAGACCAATATCCTTGATGAACTTAGATGTTAAAATCCTTAACTAAATACTAAGTGAACCCAACAACATATCAGAAAGATAATCCACCATGATCAAGTGGGTTTCATACCAGGGAAACAGGAATGGTTTAACATACGCAAGTCAATAAATGTGGTACACCACATAAACAAAACTAAAAACAAAAATCACACAGTCATCTCAATAGATGCAGAAAAAGCACTGCACAAAATCCAGCATCCCTTTATGATTAACACTCTCAGCAAAATCAACAAACAAGGGACATACCTAAATGTAATGAAAGCCATCTATGACAAACCCACAGCCAACATAATACTGAAAGGGGAAAAGTTAAAAGGATTCCCTCCAAGAATTGGAACAAGACAAGGTTGTCCACTCTCACTACTCTCCCTCAACACAGTACTGGAAATCCTAGCCAGAGCAATCAGACAAGGGAAAGAAATAAAGGGCATCTAAATCAGTAAAGAGGAAGTCAAACTGTCGCTGTCTGCTGACAGTATGATCATTTACCTAGAAAACATTAAAGACTCCTCCAGAAAGTTCCTGGAACTGGTAAAAGAATTTGGCAAAGTTTCTGGATCCAAAATTAATGTACATGAATCAGTAGCTCTTCTATACACCAACACAAACCAAGTGGAGAATCAAATCAAGAATTCAACCCCTTTTACAATAGCTGGAAAAAAAAAATACTTGGGAATCTACCTAACCAATAAGGTGAAAGACATCTACAAGGAAAAATTCAAAACACTGCCGAAAGAAATCATAGACAATGCAAACAAATGGAAGTATATCCCATGCTCATAGATGGATAGAATCAATATTGTGAAAATGACCATACTGCCAAAAGCAGTTTACAAATTCAATACAATCCCCATCAAAATATCACCATCATTCTTCACAGAATTAGAAAAAACAATTCTAAAATTCATATGGAACCGAAAAAGGCCTGCATAGCCAAAGCAACACTAGGCAAAAAGAACAAATCTAGAGGCATCACACTATCTGATTTCAAACTATACTATAAGGCCATAGTCACCAAAACAGCATGATACTGGTATAAAAACAGGCACACAGACCAATGGAACAGAATAGAGAACCCAGAAATAAACTCAAACACAGCCAACTGACCTTCGACAAAGCAAACAAAAACAAAGTGGGGAAAGGCCACCCTTTTCAACAAATGGTGCTGGGATAATTGGCTAGCCATGTGTAGGAGAATGAAACTGGATCCTCAACTCAAGATAGCTTAAGGACTTAAATGTAAGACATGAAACTATAAGAATTGTACAAGATAACATTGGAAAAACCCTTCTAGACATTGGCTTAGGCAAGGATTTCATGACCAAGAACCCAAAAGTAAATGCAATACAAACAAAGATAAATAGCTGGGACTTAATTATACTAAAGAGCTTTTGCACAGCAAAAGGAACAGTCAGCAGAGTACATAGACAACCCACAGAGTGAGTGAAAATCTTCACAATCTATACATCTGATGACTAATATGCAGAATCTACAACAAACTCAAACAAATCAGTAAGAAAAAAACAAACGGTCCCATCCAAAAGTGAGCTAAAGACATGAACAGACAATTCTCAAAAGAAGATATACAAATGGCCAACAAACATAGGAAAAAATGCTCAACATCACTAATGATCATGGAAATGCAAATCAAAACCACAACGGGATACCACTTACTCCAGCAAGAATGGCCATAACAACAACAACAAAAAAAAGTAGATGTTGGCATGGATGTGGTGAACAGGGAACTTCTACACTGCAAGTGGGAATGTAAAGTAGTACAGCCACTATAGAAAATAGTGTGGAGATTCCTTAAAGAACTAAAAGTAGAACTACCATTTGATCCAGCAATCCCACTGCTGGATATCTACCCAGAGGAAAAGAAGTCATTGTACAAAAAAGATAATTGCACTTGCATATTTGTAGCAGCACAATTTGCAATTGCAAAATCATGGAACCAACCCAAATGTCCATCAATCAACGAGTGGATAAAGAAACTTTGGTATATTTATACAGTGGAATACTACTCAGCCATAAAAAGGAATGAATTAATGGTATTTGCAGAGACCTGGATGAGATTGGGCACTATTATTCTAAGTGAAGTAACTCAGGAATGGAAAACCAAACACCATATGTTCTCACTGATATGTGGGAGCTAAGTTATGATGATGCAAAGGCATAAGAATGACACGACGGACTTTGGGGACTCAGGGGGAAAGAGTGGGAAGGGGATGAGGGATAAAAGACCACAAATTGGGTGCAGTGTATACTACTCAGGTAATGGGTGCATCAAAATCTCACTAAAGAACTTACTCATATAACCAACTACCACCTGTACCCCAATAACTTATGGAAAAATTAAAAAGAAAAAAAGAAATTGCATCTACTGCTCTTTGGTCTTAGCCACAGAAGCAAGATGACAAAGGGAATGTCATAGTTTGGAAAGCCTCCATTAAGATGCACACATTGTGCCCCTGCTGTGGGTCTAAGGCCTGCCACCTTCAGAAGTGACCTGTGGCAAATGTGGCTACTCTGCCAAGTGCAAGAGGAAGTACAACTCGAGTGCCAAGTCTAAAAGACAAAATACCACTGGGACTGGTGAAGTGAGGCACCTAAGAATTGGCTACCACAGATTCAGCCATAGATTCCGTGAAGGAGCAACACCTAAACCAAAAAAGACAACCGTTGCAGCATCCAGCTCATCTGAAGAATTTCAATGATTAGTCATGTAGTAAATGTTCTGGTTTTTAAATTTGTTAAAAAGAAAAAGAAACTGCATCTACCTCATAACCTAGCAATGAAACAATTACAATCGGATACCTCAATCCCTCACCTTTGTTCAATGAGCTGTCAAACTTTTGGTTCAAAATGTTTGCTTATTGTACTTCAACAAAAAGATTTTTTAAAAAAATCCATATCCCAACTCCAATGATGACAAATGAGACAAAGCCAAAATGAAAAACATTCTATTAGAAAGATAGGACTTTTAAAATGTCAATATCATAAAAGACAGAAATTAAAGGTAAAGACAAAGATTAAGGGAGACTAAAAAAAAATAACCATAAAAATCAGTGCACGCTCCTCGACTGGGCTACTCTATAAGTGAGAAAAAAATGTTATGAAGGACAGGTTGGGGTCAATTCATAAACTGGAATACAGACAGTGGATTGAATAGATGTGAGAAATTTTCTTTAGTTTGACAACTGTCCTGCTGTTGTGTAGATGAGTGTCCTTGTTTTTAGACAGTGATCAGGTTCAGAAAACTATGATAAATATGTGTGTATGTGAAGAACCAAGAGATGAAGCCAATGGAACAAAATGTAGGTGAACGTGGGTGAAGAGTATACAGGTGTTCTTTGTGCTGTTCTCACAACTGTTATCTTGAAATTATTCTAAATAAAATGTTTTTTAAATGTTTGTCCAAAATGGCTATGCTCTATTGTAATAAATTTATTCATGTGCTTTAAATTGATAGTGACATTGCTTTGGAAAATCAATAGGATTATGGTATTGAACATGAGAAGTGGTCCAATAATATATGTTAAATGAATCAATGAGCAACCAACTGGAGATTCAGCTAATGCAATCAGAGTTATTTGCAGTTCACATCACATCACAGTCCAATACGAGGCACTGGGAGGAAGGGAAGACTCTGTCTTATACTCACAGTTTAGGGGCCCAGGGTCCTTCCCAACAGAGGCTTCATTCTCCTTTGGTGTCCCTGAGTCCTCTGTAATCAGCCAAGAGCTTAAGAGAATTGCACATGGGAGGTTCCCTATGTGTCAGTCTGAAAATGGTCCCATCATTTCTGCTTGCTATGTCACAGAACTCTCACATGGCTACACCTATCTGCAAGGGAGCCTAGAAAGTGTGTTCTACCTGGGGGCTTAGGATAAAGAAGAGAATACAGGTGCTGGCGAGCACTAGCATCTTGGCCGCAATTAGTATCTTATCTCATAAAGATTTGGGGACACTTAGTTAAAAAACAGACAGAAGGAATAGCTCCTCCTGAGAAAAGCTAGCTCGGAAAATTATACACGCAAATCTTGAAACCAAAGACCCCATCTCGCTCTCTCTCTCTCTCTCTTTCTCTCTCTAGCTATCTCTCTCTCCCTAACTCTTTCTTCTCAAGGAGGACAAATAGCCAAGAGGTTAAAGTAAAATTAAATTAGGAAGGAACTGAATATCAGAAACAGTTTTAAGAAAGCAGTCATGGAATTTCTTCTATTAGGGGTATCATGGCATTAAGAATCAAAATACAGGGTCACTGCTGCCTGAAAAAGCTGGGCTGAAGCTCAAGGATGTGCAGAAGTCCAGGAATGGGTTTGTTAGTGCTGTGGACTTGCTTCTCCTATCTCCTACCCATTCCCCTCTCCTTTCTCCTCCTTCAAGGAACATCACTAAGTATGTTTCTTCTATAGAACCTCTTTGTTCCAGAAGCAGTTAATTTTTTACAATTTGCCTCTCTAGCTAATATGAAATGTTTTAGACTGTGACAATTCTTTCTTTTGTATTTTTACATAATTAGAACAATTATTTAAGGCTAAGGAGTACAGTTAGTCTCTATTTAGTATACCTTGCAGTCAGCTCAGTGATAGGCCCATAAAAAGCGATGAAAAATATTTTCTACTTGATTTGCTGCCATTTCTGAAGTTGGATAGGAAGCATGCCTCCTTCAAATTCATGGTCTTAGTTGGGAATCATAAATGCCTGAATTCTCCTCCAGCACACTCTCACAAACACACACTAGTCATGCTTAGTAAATGATACAGCATAGAGTTTTGAATGAAGTTCTAAAGGCATTCTTTGTCATCACGTTCACCTCCCCATCCCACCCCACCCCTGCCCCCACAAGCCCTCTTACAAAATCCTGATGATCTTTCTAAAAAAAAAAATGGGTATGTCTAGTATCCTAGACTATCCTAGAATAGAGTATGGCAAAGGCAGCATTCTAGACAATGGGCTGATTTCCAGATTTGGATCCTCTGGGCCCAGATGTAGACTACTATTTTCAGGTAGTGTCTTCCCAGTCCAGTCACCTACAACAACACGTGAAATACTCTTAAACTCAAGAGCTTTGTGAAAATAAAAGGATTAATTTAGACAGAATGGATCTGCACTGGAAAATGAAAATTACATATAGGTTGGTGCAAAAGTAATTGTAGTTTTTGCCGTTGAAAGTCATGGCAAAAACCGCAATTACGTTTGCATCAACCTAATACATTTTACTATATAGTTAATGAATCATAATTATATATGGAATACAAACCATAAATGGCATACATACAGATAAATTATCATAATCATTTACAGTATTCCTCAATAACTCTTTGATGAAAATCCTTAACCAAGGATGATTCAGAAAATCATCACTATTTCAGTTTAATACAGATACAATTTCTCTGTCTCTATCTTTATCCAATTGTGGCATCTTTTCTGTTAAAAGCCATACACTGTTCATGGTTTTACAGGTTTTACAAGTATGTACCAAAGGTCACTGCCTTCTAGCAGAGTTGTCATTCTTACTATCTGCTCATGAGTTTGTGCAATGTTCCATTTAATATCCACTCTTAATACTTACTCTGGGCTGGGTGCAGTGGCTCACGCCTGTAATCCCAGCACTTTGGGAGGCCAAGGCCAGTGGATCACTTGAGGCCAGGAGTTCAAGACCAGCCTGTCCAACATGGCAAAACCCCATCTCTAATAAAAATACAAAACTTAAGCAGGTCTTTAATTCCAGCTACTCAGATAGCTGTCTCGCTTGAACCCGGGAGACGAGGTTGCAGTGAGCTGAGATCACACGGCTGCACTCCAGCCTGGGTGACAGAGCAAGATTCTATCTCAAAAAAAATAAATAAATAAATAAATAATTCTGCTAAAGTGGTTGTCTTCACTGTTCTCCAATATATCTGGACAATGTCACCCCCCATTTGTCTCTATTCTGAGCCCTCTGTGCACCTTAGGGAGAATGCACTTTGAGTCCCCCCTGTGTTAAGGTGATAAAGAGGATTTTATTTTCCTCATATTTGAAGAGGAAGAAAACCCACCTAATGAAAGCAGAGCTAAAAATACATTTCCTCCTGGCAACAGGGATGCTGTGCTCACTACTCGGAAATAGCATCAACTTTTGACCTAGAAGTTGCAGCTCCAGAGTCTAACTGTATGATGCTGCTCAATATCGAGTGGGCAACATTAGCATGTGTGTTTTGTTTATATTTCTATGGGCAATTAGCAAAGTACTGGGGAAAAATTACTTTCTGAAATGTATAGAAAAGTTAGATCGGTACCAAATCTAGATTACCAGGTGTTTTAGAGGAGAGTTGCATTTTGCAAGTCAATGTTTCTACCTTCTCAGATTTCTCAGCTGAAACATCTCAAGAGAAAAGAAACATTATATATTTGTATACATTGTGTTTATAATGTTCATGTAAAGACTGTTTACAAGTGTTTGGTTGTTGCGGAAAGTCAGGGATCCTGAACAGAGGGACTGGCTGAACCTGCGGCAGAAGAACATAAATTGTGAAGATTTCATGGATATTTATTAGTTCCCCAAATTAATACTTTTATAATTTCTTATGCCCGTCTTTTTTTTTTTGTTAATGATGATAATGATATTTTATTTTGTAGAGTGCTTCTAAATATGTAATATTTGGAAATACAGACTTCTAGTTGACTATCACCCTTATAGCAATCTTGTATTATACAAAAGTCAGCATATGTTTTTAAATTCACTTGCATACTCATTTAATTAGTTCTCCTAACATTTACTGAGCATCTTCTATGCACCATACCCCATTTTATGCTCTGGAAATAAGAATATGAATGAGACACCTCTCTTATTTAATAGATTGAGAAGAAAAACAATCTTTGATGAGAGACAAACATACAAACAATTATCTGTGTTCTGTGAGCCTAATATATTTTGTTGAATACATGGATAAACATATAAGCTAAAATTTTAATTTTCACCATTTTAAATTGACATTCTATAATTCAAACCACACTATATACATAATATCCCAAAATTCCCACGTGATCCCAGTAAATGATGGGAAGATTGTGAAATAGGTAGCACAACCTATCTGCAGGAATAATAATTTCTTATTTTAACTGTGCACATAGTCATAGCCTTCCTCTCAATTTTCTTATAAAATGCTTAAAAGAGGGGCTTAATTGTTTTGAGTATTATTAATTATTACTTCTGAAGAGGATGATAATATCTTGCAGAAGACAAGACTTAATAAGCTTAAAATTTCATTGAATTTAGCAGATGGCTTTGCTACTGATACATTGAAAGGCACTGTTTAAATGACAATATTTCACATTTTATTCCTGAGATCAGCAGCTCAAGCCACTGCTCTGCCTATGGAGTAGCCATTGTTTTATCCCTTTACTTTCTTATAAACTTGTTTTCACTTTACTCTATGAACCAACCCTAAGTTCTTTCTTGCACAAGATCCAAGAACCCTCTCTCGAGGTCTGGATCAGGACCCCTTTCCGGTAACAGTGCTAAAAACAACACAAATCCTTGAGAACATAAACACGTTGAAAATCTGTATTATATGCCTGTCATGTTCTATTTTTTACATACATCTTATCATTTTATGCTCAAAACTCCATAAAAACAGGCCTTTTTATTATCACAATTTTAAAGATGAGAAAACCCCCAAGTTTACAAAGCTCAAGTACAGTCCAGAATCACACTAAGACTAAATGACAAAGAATTAAACACAGACTTGCTGAAGTTCAAAACACATTGTAATAAGGAAAATAGAACACAATATCCATTTTAAGTATACTCAAAGAAAACTACGTGATAAACTATTATCTAATAGTTACGTCTACTTTGCTGTTTTTGAAAGGTGTACTTTATCACTTTTATTCACCTGGTGCTTTTGATAAATATCAGAATTTCTCCATCTTGGACATAGTGACATTAAGGATTATATTTATTTTTAAACTTTAAGAAATACTTCATAAACATTTTAGAAAGCATCAAACATTGCTTTGTGAAACTTATAAGAAACTTATATATAAACAATATTTCCCCCAAATGCATATATTTATATATGCATAAAACCTTGAATATATGTATATATTGAATGTATATATATTCTATATATAGAGAGAGAAAATCTTGTATCTCTGTGTCTGTGTGTATGTGTGTGTATGTATATGTATATATAGGGTTTTTAGGAACAGCAGCTTAGAGGGAGCCATGGCATGCAAGTTTTTTAAAATTTGGCATTTTCTTTTTCTACTTTTGCTTTTAGATTCCCTATGTAAGCTACATAAGAAATAAGTAGCAGATAATTGTTTTTTATCTTTTTAATAAAAATTTTGTTCTGTTTATTGCCAATATGCCATTACATACATTTTACTATATAGTATATATGCAAGGACCACAAGTAAAGTATATTAATAACACATTAAAAAGTAAAGATGCCAAACAAGATTACAAGAGTGATATCATTTTGAACAGAGGTCTCAGAACTGTGTCATCAGTGGTGTCCTAGTAAACATTTTAATTGGTAACTTGGATGGGCATATGGAGAACAAGCTCTTACATTCATTAAATTTGTGGGTCACTGGAATCTTGAAGGGTTAGTGAATGCATTGCAGAATAATTATAATACAGAAATGATCTTTACAACGTGTAATGATGGGCTGAATTGAACAAATTAGATGTAGTAGAGAGGCACACATGGAAGATACCATACTTGGATCCAAATTACAAATGCTGTAAGTACTGAATTAGCATCAGCATGGGACAAAAATGTTTAAGTGATTTACATGACAGTAAATTCAATGTGAGCTAGCCTGTGATGTGGCTTTCAAGGACCCTAATCAGGCAAGCTCAGAAAAAAATAAAGTGAACTCAACTGAGTGTGTATTATTTCTGTTCAGATATTTCTGTTCAGATAATACGTGGGGCTATTATTGTTAATTCTGACTACTGTATTTTCTTTTTTTTTTTTAATTTATTTATTATTATTATACTTTAAGTTGTAGGGTACATGGATTTCATGGATATTTATTAGTTCCCCAAATTAATACTTTTATAATTTCTTATGCCCGTCTTTACTGCAATCTCTGAACATACATTATGAAGATTTCATGGACACTCATCACTTCCCCAATCAATACCCTTGTGATTTCCTATGGCTGTTTACACTTTAATCTCTTAATCCCATCATCTTCGTAAGCTGAGGAGGATGTATGCCTCAGGACCCTGTGATGATTGCGTTAACTGCACAAATTGTTTGTAAAGCATGTGCGTTTGAACAATATGAAACCTGGGCACATTGAAAAAAGAACAGGATAACAACAATGTTCAGGGAACAAGGGAGATAAACACTTTAAACTCTGACTGCTGGTGAGCCGGATGGAACAGAGCCACATTTCTCTTCTTTCAAAAGCAAATAGGAGAAATATTGCTGAATTCTTTTTCTCAGCAAGGAACATCCCTGAGAAAGAGAATGTGCCCTGAGGGTAGGCCTATAAACGGCCCCCTTGGAGGCAGCTGTCTTTCACAGTCGAAGCCAAAGGGACGAAATAAGCCCTGGTCTCCTGTAGCACTCCCAGGCTTATTAGGACAAGGAAATTCCCGCCTAATAAATTTTGGTCAGACAGGTTGTCTGCTCACAAACCCTGTCTCCTGATAAGATGTTATCAATGACAATGTGTGCCTGAAACTTCATTAGCAATTTTAATTTTGCCCCCTCCTGTGGTCCTGTGATCTCGCCCTGCCTCCACTTGCTTTGTGGTATTTTATTACCTTGTGAAATATGTGATATCTGTGATCCACACCCTATTCGTGCACTCCCTCCCCTGTTGAAAATCACTAATAAAAACTTGTTGGTTTTACGGCTCAGGGAGCATCACGGAACCTGCCAACATGTGATGTCTCCCCTGGACACCCAGCTTTAAAATTTATCTCTTTTGTACTCTTTCCCTTTATTTCTCAAACCAGCCGAGATGCTTACAGAAATAGAAAAGAACCCATGTTAACTATCTGGGGCAGGTTCCCCCGATACTTGGTTTTAATAAATGTAAGAGTTTGCAATAGTCTTTCATGTGAGAATACTCATGCCATCACACTCAGAAGTGACTAGAATGATGTTGATTCACGACAGTACAGTTTTCTGCTTACTTATCTCTGGTTTACGGTTTGGCACATTTTCTAACTTTAATCCATTAATTCAGTCACTACACAACCCAATGAGGCTAAGGCTGTGGAGTTAAAATTGAGCATGAATCAGTTATAGTTTCACTCTGTTTTATAACAATGCATTAAAACTTTTATCTTGATTAGTCTTCCTACATATCCATCTCAAGGGTTATAGGTGAAATCAGACAAGATATTCATCACCACAATTTGAAAAACAACTCTAAATGCATGCCCTGACTTGGATCAAAAGCACTAATTGCCACAGGAAAGATGACATGCTTTAACTGGTTTACAAATCTTATGGTAGCATTGATAAATAGAACCTTTCTTCTGTCACTTACAATATCATAAATTTTCAGAAGATACACATGGGCTTTTGACTATGGTAAATAAGTTTAACCCATCATTTAAATAATCCCTTTTTATTATGAAAATCATGCTGTATTATGTGCTATAATTACAATTCCTCATTCAAATATAGTGACTCAGCATACCACCTAATCAAGATCAACACTGCATTTCTCACTGCCTTTATTTCCACCTTTGTCAAACCCAACAAGTGCAATAGTACCTGCACTCAAGGATTTAGCAAATATGTAGTCACTTTTTATGTCAGAGTAACTGACTTTAAGTTTTATGAATCATTTGATCAAGGAACACTATGCTTCTTAAAGTCTATTTTAAGTTTCTAACATACTCATGATGTACTAATATGTGCTATAGATATACAAAATTAATATCAAAGACATGATCCACTGGATTAGTCAGAGTTCTACAGAAAAACAGAACTAATAGGATGAAACTTTCTCTCTCACTCTCTCTCTCTCAGAAATTGACTCATTTCATTATGGAGGCTATGTCCCAAGTTCTTCAGTCAGTAAGCTGGAGACCCAGAAGAGTCAACAGTGCTGGCTCCAGTCTGAAGGTTGGCAGGCTCAAGACCTGGGGAGAGCCAATGTTTCAGCTCAAAGCAGTCAGGCAGGAGGAGTTCCCTCTTACTCAGCCTTTTGTTGTATTCAGGTTTTCACTGATTGGTTGAGTCACACCTACATTAGAGAGGGCCATCGGCTTGACTCACTTTACCAATATGGTTAATCTCACCCAGAAACACCTGCAAAGACACACCCAGAATAATGTTTAACTGAATGTCAGGGCACTTGTACCCTAGTCAAAGTGACACATAAAACTAACCATCATACCCACATATACACATTAAAAAAAATTATTTAGGGAAGAAATAAGATAACAAAAAATAGTAAAAATGACAAAATCATATAATTTAGTGCTAAATTACATGGTAAAGGCTATAATTCCTACATAACTTCAGAAGGGGAGTAATCAGAGAACTACTGATTAAAAATTGTACAATAAATATGTTTAATTTGTGTACAAGTGATTAAGACCAAAAAAATTACAGAAAAAATAATAATATAAAAATAATCTTTTGTTTACTACTAAAAGATACAAAAGATAAAATGCCTAAAATAACCTAAAAATTAAAAAAAAAATCAAGTACAGAGATGGGAGAGAAAAACAACAGACTACCTCAGCATTTTTTAATATGAATCTTGATAGCATTTTATACCTCCATGTGAAAAGAATGCTTTGGATGAGAGAAAATGGCTTTTGATGCCACATATTCTGTAAACACCTGCTGTTCGTAAGTGTTTCAGCAAATAATTCAACCTGCTGGGAATCCTTGGGTTATAATTTTTATATTCATAGCTCCTCAAAAATTTTTAGAGATTTTCAGCAAAAGAGGAAAAGCAAATAATGCCAAGCTGAATAATATCTGAGAGTAATGAGTATTATTCACTGCTTTAGTTTCTGTGCATTACCCATCAGATTCTATTCTTTCACAGGTAGTATTTTAATGCAAGTGGTACAAAGAAGAATATCACATTCATTTACTTCTCCTAAGGATTAGGCAATGGTGTGTAAGCAATCCCATTGGCCAACCTTGACAGCAGTTTTTACTGTGAACTAATAATAGAAATTATTATGCAAAAGTCTGACAATATCTCCCTAATATTTCTTGAAGGCATCAATCCCAAACAGCCTCAAGGTTATCAAAGTGCCTACAGCTGAAAGCACATTATCTTTCTTTAATTTTTGCTTTTACAGTAATTCTAGATCAATACTCTGAGTTGATCAGACCACTATTTTCTAGAGGTTTAATAGCCCAGCAGAGGCTAACTGAATGCCCTCTAACCACAAATAAGAATGACAAAATCTACTCCATTTTTGCTGATTCCCCTAAACTGTCTTAAGACAATAATTTTCTGACTGGTCACTCCTTTGCAGGGATCAGATGAACTGAAGCTGCCCCGTCTCTTTAAATTTTCCTGGCATCCAGAGCAGCCTTTCTCAACTAGGGTTCTGAGAGAGAATCAAACTCAATGCCATGAGGCAACTACTGTATGTACAATGAATTGCCTGGGTCCCTGTGCATCTAAAATGATACCAGCTAAAGACCACCTATGGAAAATAGTCACACAGTGATTTCATTTTCTCTAGGGTTTAATCCTTTTAATAAAGCCAAATTGAGAAACACTGATAGAGTAAGGGGGTAAAATGGTATAACATATTTAAGATACACATCCTGGCCCAGCGACTTCTTAAATGGCTTTCCTTCTGCATTTAACCAAAAAAACCATGGTAATATCCATCACTTAATCAAAAATTACCAGATATGCCGAGAGACAGCACAAAGGGCCAAAAATCGAGGAAAAACAAAAACAGATAAAATACATAAGATGAAAAAGAAAGCAAGTATATTTAAATACAGTTTAATATATACTTTTTTTTAAGACACAAGGTCTTGTTCTGTGGCATAGTAGCATAATCATTGCTGACCAAAATCTCTAACTCTTGGGCTCAAGTGATCCTCCTGCCTCAGCCTCTTGAGTAGCTAAGACTACAGGCACATGCTACCACACCCAGCTATGTTTTAAATTTTTTGTAGAGACTGTGTCTCACTATGTTACCCAGGCTAGTCTCAAACTCCGGTCTCAAGCAATCCTCCTCCCTCAGCCTCCCAAAATGCTGGGATTACAGGTTTAAGCCATTGCACCCAGCCCTAAAAATATCTTTTAAACTCAGAATAAGCGAATCATGTATTTGTTTTGAATATATTAAATAACAAGATTCAGTAGCAAGTCTAATAATAAGTTCAATGTCAAAATAGAAATGAGTATAATTATTTTGAAATATCTGTAATGCAATATAAAAATATCTATAATTCTATAAGTGACAAAGTAAGAGATACTGGAAATACTCTTCAAGTTAACACTATATTCACAATCAAAAGAGATCTTAAATTTTAATTAGACGTTCATGAATAATAAATAGACCTGGCAAGTTGATCTAGTAGACCTGTCATCCCCTAGGACCCCAGGGTCCTTCCTTCAGTGAAACCTCTCCCTCTGGCCAACTGAAGAACTATAAAAAAGTTTGTGGAGGACTGCAAGAGAAGTACTAGAGGGCAGCCTTGGAAGTGGGGTATGTCATTTCCACACATATTCCCTGGCCAGAGCTTAGACATAGAGTCCCACCTATCTGCAAGGAAGCTGGAAACTTGTTTAGCTCTGAAGGGAAGAGGAAAAAGAATTCTCTTTTCTTCAGGTACTGAGCACAAACAGCATGATTAGCGGCAACTGGGTCAATACAACATAATCATATAGGGCCAAATGTAGAACAACAACAAAATCTGTGGAGAGGCAGAAAAGGAGTAGGTTTGACAAAGGAGAAAAACCCAAGTCAACATTAGGGTACTGGTGATAAAAATATCAATCTTCCTCTTGCCAGCTGTGTGAATTTACACATGAAAGTAGGAATGCAAAAAAAAGAAGGATATATCTAATATTCAGCTTTTGACTACCGAAAAAACTCAAAGAAACTCTTGAATCCACAGTGAAGCATTAGTCGTGCAAGCCAGCCTATTTTGATAAAGAAAGGTGGTCTCTAAACTATAAAAGCTTCGTTCTCATGTCAGGAGCCAAACCTAGATGACTTAACTTGAATCACAGAGTTTTACTAAAAGCTCTAGGATACAATAAGTATTCAATGTAAAAGACATTCATTTAATTCAGTAAAAATGAAATAAATATTTAGAAGGAATTTCAGTAGGATGAAAATATAGCCTGGGTCTTTGAGAAGGAACTTGGTTTCCCAAACTTAAATTCCAATAAAGAAAAAAAAAAAAAAGAAGACAGAACCCTTGACAGAGACTCTAGATTATTTGAGAGAGAGGATCAGAATGTCCAGCGTTGTCCCCCTTTCTCCACTGAATGCATCATGAAGTGGGTGTGAAAGGCGAGACACAAACAGACGGTAGTGAGCAGCATATTCTCCATGAGCAACATTTGGTATGTAGGAGATCTTGGAGTTCTCATGACCCAAGATGTGGAACTTGAGAGACTTGATGTTGAGAAATTTGAAGGATCTGGTACTGGGAGAGTGAGACCATAAAGCACAGGACCCTAGAAAACCCAAACTGAAAGGACTATCACATCAACAGGTGGTCTCAGCAAGAAGCCCAAATAGATTGGTGGGATTATCTATGCCTTAGTGAACACCAACCCAAGGGAAGCAGGCACTGAACAGGTTAATCATTCCCCAGTGTTGAGAAGGCAGCCCCACACCAGAAGACTCCTGCATACTGAATTAAACAATCCAATCTTCTCTTGGAATAAACATGCCATCTTGGGGGAAAGAGGAGAAGTGAGAGCTTGTGAGAAGCGGGGAGAGAGTCTTGATAGGAAGTTTGAACTTTGAAATAATATTTTATTCTACCACCCATCTAAAGACTAATTAATCACAAATGCTAAACCAATCAGAAGAAAACTTTTGTTAAACCAGAAAAGGTTGTTACCTCTCATAGACAAGTTAAGTGTTTTCTACCACATTCATGCTTCCACCGGCAGCAGAACTGGGGTATGCAGAGCTACATGCAATCAACTATAGCAAATAAAAGAGGCAGCATGTTTTGTGCAGATCCGTATTGTAGTGTATACTTTAACCCCAAAAGACAGAAAGGAATTAGAGGTAGTTCATGTCTCCCTTGAACTTATACTCCAAGAACACAGTTGTATGTTCTTAGGGAATTTTTCCATAAGATAAATGGAAAAATAGAAATAGGTATAAGCAGCAGGTAGCATATAGTAGAGATGGATAAAATGGGAGGAAGACAAGCATCCTTGGAAAAGGAAAGCATGTTGGGTTTTAGAGAATGAATAAGAGTTCATCATGTGTTAGGAAGAATTCCCTGCAGGTAAACATAACAATCAGCCACATGCACAGAAGAGCAGGAGAGCTAAGAATGTTCAGTTTAGTCTCACTGCAGCATGATAGAGAAACCTAATCTTCAGACACAATTCCATTCTCTGGTGACTAATGTTTTAGCTTAGAGAATAGAAACTACTTTTGTTTCAAGATGTTAAAATTATATTTTTAGGGAGAATATATTTGACAGTGTAATGGAGGGGGCAAGCTATAGTATTGTTCAACTAGCAAATCTTAGAAGTGACATTTCAAAAATAAATTTGTGTGATTATTGCTCTTCTCTTTAATCCAGAAAATAGGCTCCAGATGGTTACAAATGTTTATTTCTAAGATGTAAAAGATGAGATATCTTTTCACTCTATCCAGTCTCAAGGTCTTAAGCAATGTCTACTTTTAAACAATTACACCATGCTTGATGCCACTAATTAACTGTTTTGTTTTAAAATGCCTTTGCTATTGAAATGTTTATTCACATTATTTTGTGTCATAGTGAGAGTAATGTGCATTTATCGGTCAGGCATTGTGGCTCACACCTGTAATCCCAGCATGTTGGGAGGTCGAGGTGGACAGATCACGAGGTCAAGAGATCAAGACCATCCTGGCTAACACGGTGAAACCCCGTCTCTACTAAAAATATTTTAAAAATTAACTGGGCGTGGTGGCGGGCACCTGTAATTCCAGCTACTCAAAAGGCTGAGGCAGCAGAATCGCTTGAACCTGGGAGGCGAGGTTGCAGTGAGCCGAGATCACGCCACTGCACTCCAGCCTGGGCGACAGAGTGAGACTCTGTGTCAAAAAAAAAGAAAAGAAAAAAGAAAGCCATTATCTAGCATATTCTTTATAAATCTTGCCCAAAGATTGTTATGCTGTATTCTTTTTAAGTGGTAGTTTAAAATGATTACATTTCAAATGTCTCAACAGTATTTTATTTTATTCAGCTGAAATTCAAAGATTAAGTTGAAGAATACAATCTTGATTTTATAGATAAAGAAATGCTTTCAGGCCATGACCAAGATTGTGAGGGCTGGTCTTATAAATACATGGTATGACATGAGGATTCTAGAAAGTTCCACCTGCCCAAATATATTTCGTCTACTTGCCAGGGCACCAAGTATGCTTTACTAAAAATTCATAGCTTTCGATTTCAAACATTTGTTGACCATCATTAATCCTTTACTAAAGTGCCAATATCCCTGCAAGGGATCTTTTAATGTCTACATTAAAAATCATTATCAAAGAATAACTTTCAATAGCATTTCCCAACAGGTATCTGGTACATGACTAAGGGGTTCCATGATCAGATATGATGAGAAATACTGAACATTATTTTTCTCTCTTACAGAGTCACAATATATGTGCATATATATATATTCCTTTATTAGCATATGAAAGACTCTGAAGAGCTCAACAATTATTTTTTAAAGGAATTTTAAACTTTTCAAAACTTAGCAAATCCAAAACTCTTAACTCTTATAGCTCCAATGGCACTTATGACTGCTATGAGAATTATAATAACAGCTAGCTGAGAGCAAGATGCCAGAATTAAACAAAAGACTGACAACTGTAGTGGAGCCAGAAAGGAGCACTCAAATGGCTAAGAAAGCGCTGAGAGTGAAGATGAAATTTTCCCAAGGAAAAACTGGACTTGTTCAACTCTTTTTCTTGGACGAGTTCTAGGGTCGATCCAAACCATTGGATGGATAAAATTCATCTTGTCTAGGCAGCTTCATTTCATCACAGCTAAGTCCCCACATGATCTCATCCATTGAGATGCATTTTAAGGTTATATCGCTATTATCTAAAGACCGCACAAGAAGCCATCATATAGATTCCATTCCTGTGCTTGCTATTTGGAAGAAGTCAAGCATGTTGTCTATTATCTTGTTCAGTGTCTCTTATATAAAGCACCACATTGAAAATGCTTTTCAGAACTTAGCACTAAAAACAGTTTTGCCTTCCCTGAGGAACTGAAATCCTCTTTCCTTTCTGAAAAGGAGCAATAGGTCTTTCTACTTGCTTTGATAGCAGGAAACCCAAAGCTTAATAGCAGCACAAGTAATAATAACCACATAGGCCTTTATGGCCTGAAAGATTTTTTTTTTTTTTTTTTGAGAAAGTTATCCCTCTATCACTCAGGCTGGAATGCAGTGTGCGATCTCGGCTCACTGAAGCCTCACCTGTTGGACTCAAGCAATGACCCCACCTTAGCCTCCCGAGTAGATGGGACTACCTAGTAGCTTAGCACCACCACGTCTGGCTAATTTTTTTTATTTCTGTAGCGACGGGGTTTTGCCATAATACCCAGGCTGGTCTCGAACGCCTGATCTCAAGTGATCCACCCATCTTGGCCTCCCAAAGTGCTGGAATTACAGGTGCGAGCCACCACACTGGGTCAAAAGTTTTTTCTTGACTCCCTACTCTTATTAATGCCTCCTCTGGTCATGACTGAATTTCTCAATCTCCATTTGTTTGTTGTGTGTGCTTGTCACAAATCATTGCAAACCCATTCAGAAATGTGAGAGATGATAAGCGAGAAGATGGAAAGATTAAAAAAGACAAACAGAGGCCAGGCGTGGTGGCTCATGCCTGTAATCCCAGCACTTTGGGAGGCCAAGGCAGTTAGATCATGAGGTCAGGAGATCAAGACCATCCTGGCTAACACGATGAAACCCTGTCTCTACTAAAAATACAACAAAATTAGCTGGGCGTGGTGGTGGGCACCTGTAGTCCCAGGTTCTCGGGAGGCTGAGGCAGGAGAATGGCGTGAACCAGGAAGGTGGAGCTGGCAGTGAGCCCAGATCGTGCCACTGCACTCCAGCTCTCATCATCGCTTGGGTTGAAGGAATTCCATTGTAGATAGGCTGAGAAATAACCTCACAACAGTCAGTGAGCACACACCAGGGATAGGCCAAAGAACTTAGGAGGTGACATCCAGGAAAGACTGTCTCCTTTGCGGATCTGCAGAGGGCTACGAGTCTGTTAACCCATTCTGCTGAAAACAACAGATTGGCTAATAAGGCAAAGTTAGGGTGAGACATGACTCGGAGAGTAGATAAACACACATACACACACACATACCCAAACACAAACGTACTCAGCGAATGTGTTTGGGTGAGGAGGAGTGAATTTGAAGGGGAAACCCCAAATTACCTATTCAGAATACATTCTGTAATAAGGAGAAATTATAGGACAAGAATTTGTTTTACAAAGGGCTCCAAAACATGCAGCAAATATACAGTTGATTGGTCCCATCATAGGAACCACATTCAGATACGATTCCTGAATAGCACTGCCAACTTTATTGTCCAATAGTAGCCTGAACTATCAGTATTTTAATGTTATGACGTGGAGTCAAAAAGCCCTTTCTCATGCCTGAGAGACCAGCAGGCAGACAGTAAGTACCAGAATCTATACAGATGGGGAAGCTATATCAGGAGTGTCGATTTTGATTCTAATTTTCCAAAGGCACAATTATCTGCTGATCTGAAGGGCTCCTTGCATGTGATACCTTATAGTGTAACTATTCTGCAGAAATTATTGGAGCGAGGGGTAACATTATTGCTTCTGTAATTTTCCCAATGGAAACTGCATCTATTTATTCATCTCAACAGACACGAATAGCTTTCCATGCCTAGTCACTGGGGCTGAGGGTTTACAAAACCAAATAAAGCACAGTCCTTGCCTTAAAAAGGCTAAGGGTTCCAAAGTTCTGGTCTTATTTTTGTAAACTGACCTTTAGTCTCTCAAAATCCTTGCCCTGCTGAGGTAGAGACAGGGTGAAGTATGCAGCTGTGAGTGGTATGATATTCTTAATGAGTGCACTTGTTTTCAGCTTTTTATTATTAACAACTTGGTTCTAAAGCCCCCATATGTACTCAGAACTGAAAAACTACAGCAACAACAACAACTGGCTTTTATCTTAAGGCCTTTACATGTATCAGTTCATTTCCTCCACAGCCCATGGGATCTGACTGGCAGCTCTTGGCACTTGCACACACCCTTCTTCCCCTTCTTAGGACGTTCGGAGTTCGCAGCCCATGTTGCTTTTCCTTTTTTTTTTTTTTTTTTTTTGAGACACCTGTTTCATCCAGACTGG
Organism: Macaca mulatta; assembly: GCF_049350105.2. Lineage (NCBI taxonomy): Eukaryota > Metazoa > Chordata > Mammalia > Primates > Cercopithecidae > Macaca > Macaca mulatta. The sequence continues at coordinate 29,843,099 of NC_133408.1, forward strand.
AGTGCAGTGGCATGATCATAGCCCACTGCAGCCTCAACCTCCCAGGCTCAAGCAATCCTACCACCTCAGCCTCCTGAGTAGCTGGGACTACACGTGCACGCCACCACGCCCGGCTAATTTTTGTATTCGATCTTGTTGTTTTTTCCACACCACACTGCATGTGTGTGCTGAACTTTCAGTCTGCCCATAAACCCGGTCAGCCCAACATCTCACTGAACCACTGCTCTTCTGTCACTCCAGGACCACAGCGGGCATGAGGCTTCTCTACAATAATTGTAGTCTGCCCAGGCTACTCCCAACAAAGCAAGATATGAGTTCCTCTGCTCTCAGATTCACCCAGTGGGTCAGACATTCCTATAATTCCTCCAACCCTAACCCTACAGAGACCTAAATCTTAAGAGACAAAATGGTGCCCTACCAGCTTTAGAAACTCACACCAGCTGCTAACTATCTCGCTTCCTTTTCTTAATTCTGAAGCTCCACTCACATGCCAAGAATATTTTAAAAATTAAAAAGACAAAAAAAACTTCTCTGTGTGTCAGAAAAACTGGCTTTGAATCTATTCTCACCCTGCTGTGTTGTTTATGGATAAATTTGATGTATTCTTTCTGCAGGCTTTGAAAACTGATGCTAAAAATCTTGCTTTGGGGAGATTTATAAAAACTTTTTCTGGTTCAAAAATTAGGTTCTTCATTCAAAGTTGAGGCTTTCTTTTTTTTTTTTTCTTTTTTTTGAGATGGAGTCTTGCTCTGTTGCCCAGGAGGCTGGAGTGCAGTGGCATGATCTTGGCTCACTACAACCTCTGCCTCCCAGGTTCAAGTGATTCTCCTGCCTCAGCCTCGCGAGTAGCTGAGATTATAGGCACGTGCCACCACACCCAGCTGATTTTTGTATCTTTAGCAGAGATGGGGTTTCACCATGTTGGCCAGGCTGGCCTCAAACTTCTGACCTCAGGTGGTCCACCCACCTTGGCCTCCTAAAGTGCTGGGATTACAGGCGTGAGCCACCGCACCCAGCTAAAACTTAGGCTTTTAAGATCTTTATTACTTCCATGATTTCCAAATAATAAACTGTCTTCTTTGCTTGGCTAAATCTGTTTTTCCTCTTAAATATCGGATGCCACTGACTGCAAGGGTAAAGACCATACAACATTGAGGAAAAAAATGTGGAAAAGAAAAATATCTGTTTTAATTATCTCAAAATTTTATTCTGAGACAAATATAATTAAGCACCCAGTCCAATACATGCATTTCCTCTTGAAACTCTATTTCTCTTTTAAGTAACCTTTTTACTGATGTGTCACTTACAAACAGAAAAGCACACAGATTATAAATGTACAGCTTGATGAATGTTCACCAAGTGAAATATACCCTTGTCACTGCCATAGGTCAGGAAGTCGAATGTGAACAGTCTCCCACCCACACCCCAGAAGAACTTACTATGCTGACTCCCATCATTATTCATTAACTTTACTAGTTTTTTAACTTCATGTAAGTGGCATCACACACTGTGCTTTTTTAGATCTGGGTTATTTCTCTCAAATTACATATGTGAGACTCATCCCACAGTGTTGCACATGGCAATAGCTTATTCATTTTTATTGCTTTGTGGATTTCCCTTGTATAAAATTTATTTACTCATTTTACTGCTGATAGACATTTTCGTTGTTTCCAGTTGAAGGTTATTGTAAACAAAGATGCTAAGAACATTCTTCTACATGCCTTTTGGTATGCATATGTTTGTATTTCTGTTAGTAATACACCTAGGAAAAGTACTACTAAATCATAGGATTATGTGTTTAGCTATATAGTAGATATTGCCACACAATTTTTTGAAGTGGTTTTAGCAATTTGAACTCTCATTAACATTTGAGAATTCCAATGACTCCTTGTTTGCATTAACATTTAATATTGTCAGTTTTTGTTTTGTTTTGCTTTGCTTTTTGAGACAGAGTCTCGCTCTGTCACCCAGCCTGGAGTGCAGTGGCATGATCTCGGCTCACTGAAACCTCCACCTCTCCGGTTCAAGCAATTCTTCTGCCTCAGCCTCCCAAGTAGCTGGGACCACAGGCAAGCGCCACCACGCGCAGCTAATTTTTGTATTTCTAGTAGAGATGGGGTTTCACCATATTGGCCAGGCTAGTCTCAAACTCCTGACCTCATGATCCACCTGCCTCAGTGTCCCAAAGTGCTGGGATTACAGAAGTGAGCCACCGCGCCAGCCATAATGTCAGTTTTTTTAATGATAGCTGTTCTCATGATTGAGTAGTGGTATCTTACTGTGTTTTAACTTGCATTTCCCTGATGAATAAGATACCTTTTCATGTGCTTATTTGCTATTTGGATGTACTTTTTGTGAAGTGTTTGTTAGAGCCATTTGTCATTTTTCTATTCATTTTCTATTACCTAATCTTTGGTCTCCAAAGGGATGGAATTCTCTTATTAGCTATCCTGAGGTGCAAACTGATCCAGGGAATTGGAAATTCAACCAAGATCTCACGGGGTAGAAGAGGAAATGTTTAAAAATGAAGCAGTAGGAAGCTAGGCAGACAAAAAGAAAATGTAATGGTCATTTCACATGGCCTCTAGTTCCCTTGGAATATGGCATAAACATGGACTATTTGGTCTCATGTGAACTAGCCCCACTCTATCTCTCTAGGTTTGTCACATACTTCTCTCTCCTCTTTTTTTTGTATTCTACCATGTTGATATCACAATTCAAATGCACCAAGTTCTCACCAAATTCCGAGCCTTTACTCATGTGGTATTGTTGTATACCCTGTATACTTTCGTCTTGATTCTTAACCACCTCCCCAAACCAAATTATCTTCTTATTAGGTATTAGCTTAAGTATTTCCTCTGTAGAGAATGCTTTTCCAAACTAGCTCTAATCACCACCTTTTGAGCATCAAAAAACCCTATTATTTTCATTTGTTCCATTCTTGATTACAGTTCTCTTAAATATATGCATCTCTATACTCTAAACTCCATGAAGAAAAGGACTAAGTCGGCCTTGTTCATGGCAGAATTATAAGCCACAGCACAGTGCCTGGTCCATGGGAAGCCCTCAGTAAATCTATTTTGTTTTATTTTGATTAACTTAATAACCACTCAGTTTAATAATTTTTCATTGCCCTTAACAGGTGTTTCTTCCTTAAATGTTGGTGTTAGCAGAGTGTTTGCCTTAACTTCATGGTCTTCTCTGGCTACCCTCTGCCCAAAGGCAGTCTCATCTATTCACATGCATTTAACTACCAGCTATATACTATAACTTAAAAATAAACTTCTTCACCCTGTCATGGTAAATTTTATGTGTCATCTTGACTGGGCTAAGGGCTGTCCAGCTAGTTGGTGAAACATTATTTCTGGGTATGTTTGTGAGAGCATTTCTGGAAGAGAGTAACATATGAGTATGTAGACTGAGTAGAGATGACTCTCACCAATGTGGGTACACATGATCCAATCTTCTGAAAGCCTAAATAGAATGTAAAGGCAGAGAAAGGATAAACTTACTCTTTCTGTTTCAGCCTGGATAGCCAGGCTTTTTACCCCTTAGACATTTGTGGTCCTGGTTCTCGTGCCTTGGGACTGGGACAGTGACTTAACCTCACCACTTTTTCATCCTCAGTTCTGAAGTCTTCAGAGTGAGACCAGGACTTACACCACCTGCTTTCCTAGTTCTCCAGCTCTCAAACAGAAAATTGTGAGACTTTCTTGGTCTCCATAATTGCTTGAGCCAGTTTCCACAATAAATCTCTTGATATATTTTGAGTTCTTTTGGTTCTATTTCTCTGGAGAACCCTGACTAGTACAGACTTTTATACCAAGAGTGCTTCTAGAGGAACATAATTTTATGAATAACTGTTGTGAATTTGTTCTGGGGTTTATGGAATTGGATTACTAATCTGATCAGGCTTTTAAATGATAATAATTCTATTTCTAGTAGTAAAGAGACCACTAATAGTAAATGGCTATGATATGCAAAATATCTGCATTGGATAGTCCTAATCAACCATTTATAAGAATCAAAGAGCTAAGTGACTGTATATCATAACAGCCAACATTTTCTGAAAACTAAGGAATATAAGGATGTTGGCTCTTTGCTCCTAAAGTCTAGAAGAAGTGTGTTTTGTTTTGTTTTGTTTTTTAAAGGATGACCTCAGGAATTCCAGTTCTCAAGTGCTGCATAAATGGCCTAAGAGCTTCTATGTGTGCTCGGAAGGAGTTCCTTATCTCCTGTAGTCACAGGGCTGAAATTGCTGAAAATCAAACACAGGACCTCTTCCTTCAATTGGCTGAATTATAATACAAGTTGAACTTGCAGTCTTGCAGGATGTCTACTGTTAAAGTGAGGCCATTGTTTGGGAAAAAGGTGGGATTCTATGAATTGGGATGGGGGTATGTGGAAAGACCCTGATGAAGCTGGGGACATTAAGTCCCTATATTCTAATGATTCTTCTTTGCTAGTGAAAGAGGTCTTCCCAGTGTCATTGGAAGCAGCTTTCTCATCTTTAGTGAAATCAGCCTCTCTCATCCCAGTGAAAGTGGCCTTCCCATCCACAGTGATAGCGACTTTTCAACTCTATCTGAGGAGCTAGCTTCCGTTGACTAAAGAAATGGTAACAGCCTTCCTTGAGGCAGTTGCCCTGCAAGACAATGCTGATTCTCCTCAGGACCCAGCCCCACTTTTTGCTTCCAGATCTATAACTAGACTCGAGGCCCAAGCAGGTTCCTAAAGGTGATATACAAAGTGGGAGCCAAGAGGAGATGCAATATACTTTAAAAGCACTGCTTGAGCTTGCTAATTTATACAAGCAGAAATCTGGGAAACGTGTGGAAACACCTATTATGAATGTGGGATAATGGTGGAAGGAACAAAATGTTGAATCAGGTTACATTTATTGATATGAGCTCACTAGGCAGAAATTCTGCAGTTAATGTTGCAGCTCAGGGTGACAGAAAGGACTCTAGGCCAGACACCATGGCTTACACCTGTAATCCTGATACTTTGAGAGACCAAGGCAGGAGAACTGCTTGAGCCCAGGAGCTTGAAACCAGCCTAGGCAACATAACAACATAGATAGTGTCTCTACAAAAAAAAAAAAAAATTTAAATTAGCCAGGCTTGGTGGCATGCTATACAGTCCCAGCTACTCAGGAGGCTGAGGTGGGAGGATCGGTTGACCTTGGGAAGCATAGGCTGAGTTAGCCAGGACCATGCCACTGCACTCCAACCTGGGTGACAGAGAGAGATCTACTTCAAAAAAAAAAAAAAAACTTTTAATAAAAAACTTAATTTAGGGGCAGTTCCAAGATGGCCCAACAGGAACAGCTCCAGTCTACAGCTCCCAGTGTGAGCGACACAGAAGACGGGAGAGATGGGTGATTTCTGCATTTCCAACTAAGGTAACAGGTTCGTCTCACGGGGTCTTGTCAGACAGTGGGGGGCAGGACAGAGGTCACAGCCCACCAAGCGTGAGCCAAAGCAGGATGAGGGATCGCCTCACCTGGGAAGTGCAAGGGGTCAGGGAATTCCCATTCCTAGCCAAGGGAAGTGGTGACGGATGGCACCTGGAAAATCAGGTCACCCCCACCCTAATACTGTGCTTTTCCAATGGTCTTACCAAATGGCACAGCAGGAGATTATATCCCACACCTGGCTCGGAGGGTCCCACGCCCACAGAGCCTCCCTCATTACTAGCACAGCAGTCTGAGATCCAACGGCAAGGTGGCAGCAAAGCTGGGGGAGGGGCGCCCACCATTGCTGAGGCTTGAGTAGGTAAACAAAGCAGTCAGGAAGTTCGAACTGGGTGGAGTCCACTGCAGCTCAAGGAGGCCTGCCTGCCTGTCCACCTCTGGGGACAGGGCATAGCTGAAAAAAAGGCAGCAGAAACCTCTGCAGACTTAAATGTCCCTGTCTGACAGCTTTGAAGAGAGTAGTGGTTCTCTCAGCATGGAGTTTGAGATCTGAGAACAGACAGACTGCCTCCTCAAGTAGTTCCCTGACCCCCAAGCAGCCTAACTGGGAGGCACCCTTCTCTAGGGGCAGACTGACACCTCACACAGCCGGGTACCCCTCTGAGACAAAGCTTCCAGAGGAACAATCAGGCAGCAACATTCGCTGTTCAGCAATATTCGCTGTTCTGCAGCCTCCGCAGCTGATGCCCAGGCAAACAGGGTCTGCAGTGGACCTCTGGCAAACTCCAACAGACTTGCAGCTGAGGGTCCTAACGGTTAGAAGGAAAACTAACAGAAAGGACATCCACACCAAAACCCCATCTGTACATCACCATCATCAAAGTCCTGAGGTAGATAAAAACCACAAAGATGGGGAAAAACCAGAGCAGAAAAGCTGAAAATTCTAAAACTCAGAGTGCCTCCCCCCTCCAAAGGAATGCAGTGCCTCACCAGCAACGGAACAAAGCTGGACGGAAAATGACTTCGACGAGTTGAGAGAAGAAGACTTCAGATGATCAAATTTCTCCGAGCTAATGGAGGAAGTTTGAACCCATCACAAAGAACCTAAAAATCCTGATAAACGATTAGATGAATGGCTAACTAGAAAAACCAGTGTAGAGAAGTCCTTAAATGACCTGATGGAGCTGAAAACCATGGCACAAGAACTACATGACAAATGCACAAGTTTCAGTAGCCAATTCCAACAACTGGAAGAAAGGGTATCAGTGATTAAAGATCAAATGAATGAAATGAAGCGACAAGTTTAGAGAAAAAAGAGTAAAAAGAAATGCGCAAAGCCTCCTAGAAATATGGCACTATGTGAAAAAACCAAATCTACCTCTGATTGGTGTACCTGAAAGTGACGGGGAGAATGGAACCAACTTGGAAGACACTCTGCAGGATATTATCCAGGAGAACTTCCCCAACCTAGCAAGGCAGGCCAACATTCAAATTCAGGAAATACAGAGAATGCTACAAAGATACTCCTCAAGAAGAGCAACCCAAGACACATAATTGTCAGATTCACCAAAGTTGAAATGAAGGAAAAAACGTTAATGGCAGCCAGAGAGAAAGGTCAAGTTACCCACAAAGGGAAGCCCATAAGATGAACAGCAGATCTCGTGGCAGAAACTCGACGAGCCAGAAGACAGTGGGGGCCAATATTCAACATTCTTAAAGAAAAGAATTTTAAACCCAGAATTTCATATCCAGCTAAACTAAGCTTCATAAGTGAAGGAGAAATAAAATCCTTTACAGACAAGCAAATGCTTAGAGATTTTGTCACCACCAGGCCTGCGCTACAAGAGCTCCTGAAGGAAGCACTAAACATGGAAAGGAACGATTGGTACCAGCCACTGCAAAAACATGCCAAATTGTAAAGACCATCAATGCTAGGAAGAAACTGCATCAACTAATGAGCAAAATAACCAGCTAACATCATAATGACAGGATCAAATTCACAGAAAACAATATTAACCTTAAATGTAAATGGGATAAATGCTCTAATTAAAAGACACAGGCTGCCCAATTGGATAAAGAGTCAAGACCCATCAGTGCGCTATATTCAGGAGACCCATCTCACGTGCAGATACACAAACAGGCTCAAAATAAAGGGATGGAGGAAGATCTACAAAGCAAATGGAAAACAAAAAAGGCAGGGGTTATAATCCTAGTCTCTGATAAAAAAGATTTTAAACCAACAAAGATCAAAAGAGACAAAGAAGGTCACTATATTATGGTAAAGGGATCAATTCGACAAGAAGAGCTAACTATCCTAAATATATATGCACCCAATACAAGAGCACCCAGATTCATAAAGCAAGTCCGTAGAGACCTACAAAGAGACTTACACTCCCACACAATAATAATGGGAGACTTTAACACTCCACTGTCAACATTAGACAGATCAATGAGACAGAAAGTTAACAAGGACATCCAGGAATTGGACTCAGCTCTGCACCAAGCAGACTTAACAGACATCTACAGAACTCTCCACCCCAAATCAACAGAATATACAATCTTCTCAGCACCACATCGTACTTATTCCAAAATTGACCACATAGTTGGAAGTAAAGCACTCCTCAGCAAATGTAAAAGAACCGAAATTATAACAAACTGTCTCTCAGACCACAAGGCAATCAAACTAGAATTCAGGATTAAAAAACTCACTCAAAACCGCTCAACTACATGGAAACTGAATAACCTGCTCCTGAATGACTACTGGGTACATGATGAAATGAAGGCAGAAATAAAGATGTTCTTTGAAACCAATGAGAACAAAGACACAACAAACCAGAATCTCTGGGACACATTTAAAGCAGTGTGTAGAGGGAAATTTATAGCACCAAATGCCCACAAGAGAAAGCAGGAAGGATCTAAAATTGACACCCTAACATCACAATTAAAAGAACTAGAGAAAAAAGAGGAAACACATTCAAAAGCTAGCAGAAGGCAAGAAATAACTAAGATCAGAGCAGAACTGAAAGAGATAGAGACACAAAAAACCCTTCAAAAAATCAATGAATCCAGGAGCTGGTTTTTTGACAAGATCAACAAAATTGATAGGCTGCTAGCAAGACTAACAAAGAAGAAAAGAGAGAAGACTCAAATAGATGCAATAAAAAATGATAAAGGGGCTATCACCACCCATCCCACAAAAATACAAACTACCATCAGAGAATACTGTAAACACCTCTATCCAAATAAACTAGAAAATCTAGAAGAAATGGATAAATTCCTGGACACATACACCCTCCCAAGACTAAACCAGGAAGAAGTTGAATCCTTGAAGAGACCAATAACGGGCTCTGAAATTGAGGCAATAATTAATAGCCTACCAATCAAAAAAAGGCCAGGACCAGATGGATTCACAGATGAATTCTACTAGAGGTACAAGGAGGAGCTGGTACCATTCCTTCTGAAACTATTCCAATCAGTGGAAAAAGAGGGAATCCTGCCTAACTCATTTTATGAGGCCAGAATCTTCCTGATACCAAAACCTGGCAGAGACACAACAAATAAGAATTTTAGACCAATATCCCTGATGAACATCGATGTAAATATCCTCAATAAAATACTGGCAAACCGAATCCAGCAGCACATCAAAAAGCTTATCCACCATGATCAAGTGGGCTTCATCCCTGGGATGCAAGGCTGGTTCAACATACACAAATCAACAAACGTAATTCAGCATATCAACAGAACCAAAGACAAAAACCACATGATTATCTCAATAGATGCAGAAAAGGCCTTTGACAAAATTCAACAGCCCTTCATGCTAAAAACCCTCAATAAATTAGGTATTGGTGGGATGTATCTCAAAATAATAAGAGCTATTTATTACAAACCCACAGCCAATATCATACTGAATGGGCAAAAACTGGAAGCATTCCCTTTGAAAACTGGCACAAGACAGGGATGCCCTCTCTCATCACTCCTATTCAACATAGTGTTGGAAGTTCTTGCCAGGGCAATCAGGCAGGAGAAAGAAATAAAGGGTATTCAATTAGGAAAAGAGGAAGTCAAATTGTCCCTGTTTGCAGAAGACATGATTGTATATTTAGAAAACCCCACCATCTCAGCCCAAAATCTCCTTAAGCTGATAAGCAACTTCAGCAAAGTCTCAGGACACAAAATCAATGTGCAAAAATCACAAGCATTCTTTTACACCAATAACAGACAAACAGAGAGCCAAATCATGAGTGAACTCCCATTCACAATAGCTTCAAAGAGAATAAAATACCTAGGAATCCAACTTACAAGGGATGTGAAGGACCTCTTCAAGGAGAACTACAAACCACTACTCAACGAAATAAAAGAGGACACAAACAAAAGGAAGAACATTACATGCTCATGGATAGGAAGAATCAATATCGTGAAAATGGCCATAGTGCCCAAGGTAATTTATAGATTCAATGCCATCCTTATCAAGCTACCAAGGACTTTCTTTACAGAATTGGAAAAAACTGCTTTAAAGTTCATATGGAATCAAAAAAGAGCCTGCATTGCCAAGACAATCCTAAGCCAAAAGAACAAAGCTGGAGGCATCATGCTACCTGACTTCAAACTATACTACAAGGGTACAGTAACCAAAACAGCATGGTACTGGTACCAAAAAAGGGATATAGACCAATGGAACAGAACAGAGCCCTCAGAAATAACACCACACATCTACAGTCGTCTGATCTTTGACAAACCTGACAAAAACAAGAAATGGAGAAAGGATTCCCTATTTAATAAATGGTGCTGGAAAACTGGCTAGCCATATGTAGAAGGCTGAAACTGGATCCCTTCCTTACACCTTATACAAAAATTAATTCAAGATGGATTAAAGACTTAAATGTTAGACCTAAAATCATAAAAATCCTAAAAGAAAACCTAGGCAATACCATTCAGGACATAGGCATGGGCAAGGACTTCATGACTAAAACACCAAAAGCAATGGCAACAAAAGCCCAAATTGACAAATAGGATCTAATTAAACTAAAGAGCTCTGCACAGCAAAAGAAACCACCATCAGAGTGAACAGGCAACTTACAGAATGGGAGAAAATTTTTGCAATCTACTCATCTGACAAATGGCTAATATCCAGAATCTACAAAGAACTCAAACAAATTTACAAGAAAAAAAAAACAAACAATCCCATCAAAAAGTGGGCGAAGGATATGAACAGACTCTTCTCAAAGGAAGACATATATGCAGCCAACAGGAAAAAATGCTTATCATCACTGGCCATCAGAGAAATGCAAATGAAAACCACAATGAGATACCATCTCACACCAGTTAAAATGGCGATCATTAAAGTCAGGAAACAAGAGGTGCTGGAGAGGATGTGGAGAAATAGGAACACTTTTAAACTGTTGGTGGGACTGTAAACTAGTTCAACCATTGTGGAAGACAGTGTGGCAGTTCCTCAAGGATCAGGAATAGAAATACCATTTGACCCAGCCGTCCCATTACTGGGGATATACCCAAAGGAGTATGAATCATTCTACTATAAAGACACATGTACATGTACATTTATTGTGGCACTATTCACAACAGCAAAGACTTGGAACCAACCCAAATGTCCATCAATGATAGACTGGATTAAGAAAATGTGGCACATACATATACACCATGGAATCCTATGCAGCCATAAAAAAGGATGAGTTCATGTCCTTTGTGGGGACATGGATGCAGCTGGAAACCATCATTCTCAGCAAACTATTGCAAGAACAGAAAACCAAATATTGCATGTTCTCACTCATAGGTGGGAAATGAAGAATGAGATCACTTGGACACAGGAAGGAGAATATCACACACCAGGTCCTATTGTGGGGAGGGGGTAATGGGGAGGGACAGCATTAGGAGATATACCTAATGTAAATGACGAGTTAATGGGTGCAGCACACCAACATGGCACATGTATACATATGTAACAAACCTGCATGTTGTGCACATGTACCCTAGAACTTAAAGTATAATAAAAAATATATTAATTTTTTAGATATTAGATCAATATGCAAAAATCAATTTTATTTCCAGATAGGAGCCATAAGTGAAGATTTACTTTTAAAAAGATACATATAAAAGAAACAGATAAAAAATGGTACCTAAAAACAAACATAATAAAAGATCTGTGTGAACTTTTATGTAGAAAATTATGAAACTTACGTAAAATAAAAACATTAAAGAAAACCTAATTAAATGAATAGACATACCATCTTCATGTTAGGAAGACTCCATAAAGATTAATTCTCACCCAGATTATAATTTTAATTCGATTAATCCCAGTCTTGACAGGTTTTTTTACCCAGAGTTTAAAAGAGTATACATACTAAAGAAAAGGAAAATCCAAGATAGCTAAGGCAATTTTAAGGAAGAAAAATGGGATAGCAGATTTGTCCTATAACTGCTATAATTTTAATTATAATTGCTATATTATAATTATACAGCTGTTATAATGGTTATAATTTTTAAATAGATATTTTTAAAATTTACATACTTTTAAGTTGTAGCCATTATAACAGTAATTAAAATTACTATAGCAATTGTAGTAGTGCAGGGCAGGCAATTAGCCTAATGGAGGAGTAAAGAGCCCCCAAACAGACTCTAAGTAGAATATGATGTATGACAAATACTGCAATGCTGACTATAGTGAGGGAAAGATGGATTACTCAGTAAAGAGTTCCACAAAGACCTGGCTATTTATATGGGTGGGAGTGATGAATTTAGAGTTTTGATTTACATCATTCACAATCAAAAATTTTAATTTAATTTAAAAAGAAGGGCTTAACAGTTTGTTGGTCTGGTTGACTGAAACATGAGTCAAAAGATGGCCCATGGCCCACCGCCCCCATAAGTGAATTGGAAATGCTTGACCTCCCTTGGTTTAATGGAGAGGAAGGTATTCAAAGTCTTAGGGAGAGCAAAATATTAGAGTATATTAGAATAGACCTACTTACCCACACTAGGAGGGTCCAGAAAACACACCCTTCACCAACACTTTGAGAAATAAATTTGTGAAGGAAGCCCCAGCATCCTTGACAACACCTAACGTAATGGGAGTAATGAGATCTTGGGTGGCCAGGGCCGAGTCTGGCACTCAACCAGCAAAGGCAAGATGGATGTACCCTAATGGTCAGTAGAGTCAAAGCAGCAGTCAGAATATTCTGACCCTTGCAGAGCAATGACATTGGCTAATCACAGTGTTCCTACAAATGAAATAGAAAGTCTACACATTCTTACTTGATCTAAATAAGCAGAAAAGTTCTAGGTCAAGTGAACAAAACTGTATTTCAAAAACAGAGAGACATAGCCCTTCAATCAATTTCTAGACTTGGGCCAGTTTACAGACCCAGAACTCCTTGAATGAAGCAGAGGCAACCTCTCCTCAAGAAAAAAACATGGTACATTACCTGAAACTTATGCTGTTAATCTTTCTCCTAACCTTCCCTAAAGAGACATAGGGCCTTTTATCAGTGTAACTGTGCACTGGGAAGAAAGAAAAGAATCAGACATTTAAGAGACTACTAGACACTGGCTCTCAAATGACAGTAATTACAGGAGACCCAAAGTGTCACTGCGGCCCTTTATCAGAGTATTGGCTTATAAAGTTCAGGTGATCGATGGGGTTTTAGCTCTGGTCTGTCTCTCAGTGGGTCCAGTGGGTTCCCGAGCCCAACCTGTGGTTATTTTCCCACTTCCAAATGCGTAATTGAAATAGACATACTTAGCAGCTGGCAGAACTGCCACATTAGTTCCCTGATCTGTAAAATAATGGCTATAATGGTAGGAAAGGCCAAATGGAAGCCATTAGAACTGCTTCTACCTAGGACAATAGTAAAATCAAAAGCAATACTGCATTCCTGGAGGGATTGCAGAGATTAGTGCCACCATCAAAGGCTTGAAAGATGCAGAGGTGCTGATCCTCACCACATCCCCATTCAAAACTGTTATTTGGCCTGTGCAAAAACACAGACTGATCCTGGAGAATGACAGTATGATTATCATAAGCTTAGCCATGTAATGACTCCAATTGTAGCTGCTGTACAAGATTTGGTTTCCTTCACTGAGCAAATTAACACATCCTCTGATAGCCGGTATTCATCTATTGATCTGGCACATGTCTTTTTCTCTATGTCTATAAGGCCCACCAGAAGTTGTTTTCCTTCAGCTTGCAAGGCCAGCAATATACCTTCTCTGTCCTCAAAATTATATCAACTCCTCAGCCCTATGTCATAATTTAGTTAACAGGCATCTTGACTGCCTTTCCTTTCAACAAGATATCACACTGGTTCATTACATCGATGACATTATGCTTATTGGATCTAGTGAGCAAAAAGTCACAACTATTCTAGACATATTGTTAACAGAGTGTATGTTAGAGGATAAAAAATAAAGCCAACTAAAATTCAGAGGCTTTCTATCTTAGTGAAATTTCTAAGGATCCAGTGGTACGGGGTCTATCAAGATATCCCTTTTAAGGTCGAGGATAAGTTGTTGCATTTGACCCCTCCCAATCAAGAAAGAGGTACAATAACTAAAGAGCCTATTGGGATTTTAGAGGCAACATCTCTTCACTTGGATGTGTTACTCCAGTTCATCCATCAGGTGACCCAAAACGCTGCTAGTTGTGGGTGGGCTCTGGAGTAAAAGAAAGCTCTACAACAGGTCCAGGCTCCTATGCCGCTTGGACCACAGGATCTAGCAGATGCAGTGGTGCTTGCAGTTTCCGTGACAAGATAGGAATGCCATTTGGAGACATTTGCAAGCTGCCATAGATGAACTGCAGCACGGGCCTTTAGGATTTTGGAGCCCAGCTCTGCCATCATCTGCAGATAACTACTCTCCTTTTGAGAGACAGCTCTTGGACTGCTACTGGGAGTTAGGAGAAACTGAGTACTTGACTGTGGGCTATCAAGTTACCACACAACCTGAGACTTCCATCATCAACTAGGTGTTATCGGACCTGCTAAGCCATAAAATTGAGCACATACAACATACGGTTCTGCTTCTCTGAGAGTCGGGATTTACAGGAATCAAGGGGTGGAAATGGGAGTGGCACTACTCAGTATTACCCAAAATGTTTTCTTCCTGTTCCCACAAGCTTATGCTCTGCTGGCCTAAAAATCTTAGTTCCAGCTTCCACCAAGAAGCACAACAATGATCCCATTGAACTAGAAGTTAAGACTGTCATCTGACCACTCTGAGCTTCTCATGCCTCTGAGTCTATAACACAGTCCAGAGTCGTAGTACTAGCTGGAGTGATTGATCTGGACTACTAAGCAGAAGCAGCAGTCAAGATGCTCAGTGAAAGCAAAGAGAAAAAAGAATAAATAGTAAATATGGTCATTATAAATACCTGCTATGACCACATGACCAGTTACAGAAACAAAGACTGTTATGAACATGTCCCCCCCTTATTTTGTTAGAAATACATTTGTATGCAGACATAGGTACCTTAAGTAAATATTGCTGTCTTATTTCCTCTCTTATTCCTTTATTATGTAACATATATGTTAACAGTATTAGTGTTTTAATATTGTTAATTTTACATCATAATATTTAAGTTATAGAATATGAGAAGATGAGGAAACATCACTCAAAGACGATTTCTCATCTGGGGAAGAGATGAGAATTATACACAAAATATTTGTATCGTATCAGGTGTTTATTACCCTGTTATTGTCTTTATCTGGAAGTTAAGTATGGTTTAAGGAGATAGATATTGGTGCCAGGTTGAAAAGGGGTGGACTTGTGATGGTTAATTTTATGTGTCAACTTGACTGGGCCGAGGGATGCCTAGATACCTGGTGAACATTATTTCTGGGTGTGTCTGTGAGGGTGTTTCTGGAAGAGATTAACATTTAAATCAGTAAACTAAGTAAAGAAGATCCACCCTCACTAATGTGAAAATGTATTATCCAATCTGTTGGGAGCCAGAATAGAACAAAAAAGTGGTGAAGGGCGAACTTGCTCCTTCTGTTTGAGCTGGGATATCAATCTTTTCCTGCCCTTGGACATCAGTGCTCCTGGTTCTCAGGCCTTGGGACTCAGACTGACCTTACACCATTGCCCTCAACCCAACTGTTCTCAGGTCTTTGGACTCAGACCAAGACTTCTATCATAGGCTCCCCTAGCTCTAAGGCCTTTAGACTCCATCTGAATTACACCACTGGCTTTTCTGGTCCCCCAGCTTGTGGAAGGCAGATGGTGGAACTCCTTGGCCTTCATAATCACTTAAACCAATTCCCATTAAAAACCTCCTCATATATATGTCTCCTATTGGTTCTGTTTCTCTGGCAAACCCTGATTAATCACAAGATCTAGAGTTTTATATCTAATTGCCTACTAAGTATTTCTACAGAGACACTTCAAACTCAACATGTTCCAACTGAGCTTATATTTCTCCCACTCCTCCATCCCCATCCCACCTGCTCCTCCCACTCTTGCATTTACAATGACAATTAATGGTGCCATAATCCACCTAGTTTCCTAAAGCAGAAATCTTGTAGTCATTCTAAATTCCTTTCTCCCCTTCTACCCACATCTTTTCATTCACTAACTATCCCTCCTACATGGTTCTGTAATCCTTTTTTTCTCCCCATCCCTACTACTACTGCCTAATTAGGATTCCATTCTTTCTTACCTTGATTACTAAAATAGTCTTCTAATGACTTTCTGTCTCTCAATTTTTCCCTCCTTTGATGCTTCCTCCACAGAACCTCCAGAATGAGATATCTAAAATTCTGTTTGATGATGGAATTACCAGGTTGAAACCTCTTCCAAGGCCTTCCATAGCCTCGTTACTCAACTAACACACCGGGCCTTTTGTAACCTATTTACTTCTTCACCTTTACCCTCTATTTTACCTTCATTTTTTTATTTCTTTTTTTTTAAAGGATACACGTGCAGAATGTGCAGGTTTGTTACATAGGTATACGTGTGCCATGGTGGTTTGCTGCACCTACTGACCCTTCCTCTAAGTTCCCTTCCCTCACCCCCCATACCCCAACAGGCCCTGGTACGTGTTGTTGCCTTCTCTGTGTCCATGTGTTCTCAGTGTTCAACTCCCACTTGTGAGTGAGAACATGTGGTGTTTGGTTTTCTGCTCCTGTGTTAGTTTGCTGAGGATGATGGCTTCCAGCTTCATCCATGTCCCAGGAAAGGACATGATCTCATTTCTTTTTATGGCTGCATAGTATTCCATGGTGTATATGTACCACATTTTCTTTATCCAATCTATCATTGATGGGCATTTGGGTTGGTTCCATGTCTTTGCTACTGTAAATAGTGCTGCAGTAAACATATATGTGCATGTGTCTTTATAGTAGAATGATTTATACTCCTTTGGGTATATAACCAGTAATGGGATTGCTGGGTCAAATGTTATTTCTGGTTCTAAATCCTTGAGGAATCGCCATACTGTCTTCCACAATGGTCGAACTAATTTACACTCCCACCAACAGTGTAAAAGCATTCCTATTTCTCCACAGCCTCGCCAGCATCTATTGTTTCCTGACTCTTTAATAATCGCCATTCTGACTGGCATGAGATAGTATTCCATTGTAGTTTTGATTTGCATTTCTCTGATGATCATTATATTGAGCTTTTTTCATATGTTTGTCGGCCACATAAATGTCTTGTTTTGAGAAGTGTTTGTTCATATCCTTTACCCACGTTTTGATGGGGTTGTTTTTTTCTTGTAAATATTTGTTTAAGTTCCTTGTAAATTCTGGCTATTAGCCCTTTGTCAGATGGATAGATTGCAAAAATTTTCTCCCGCTCTGTAGGTTGCCTGTTCACTCTGATGATAGTTTCTTTTGCTGTACAGAAGCTCTTTAGTTTAATTAGGTTCATTTGTCAATTTTGGCTTTTGCTGCAATTGCTTTTGGCATTTTTGTCATGAAGTCTTTGCCCATGCCTATGTCCTGAATGGTATTGCCTAGGTTTTCTTTTAGGGTTTTATGGTTTTTGATTTTAAGTCTTTAATCCATCTTGAGTTAATTTCTGTATAATGTGTATAGAAGGGGTCCAGATTCAGTTTTCTGCATATGGCTAGCCAGTTTTCCCAGTACCATTTACTGAATAGGAGATTCTTTCCCCATTACTTGTTTTGGTCAGGTTTGTCAAAGATCAGATGGTTGTAGATGTGCAGTGTTATTTCTGAGGTCTCTGTTCTGTTCCATTGGTCTATATGTCTGTCTTGGTACCAGTACCATGCTGTTTTGGTTACTGTAGCCCTGTAGTATAGTTTGAAGTCAGGTAGCATGATTCCTCTAGCTTTGTTCTTTCTGCTTAGGACTGTCTTGGCTATATGGGGTCTTCTCTGATTCCACATGAAGTTTTAAATTGTTTCTTCTAACTCTGTGAAGAATGTCAATGATAGTTTGATGGAAATGGTATGGTATCTATAAATTACTTTGGGCAGCATGACCATTTTCATGATATTGATTCTTCCTATCCATAAGGATGGAATGTTTTCCCACTTGTTTGTATCCTCTCTTTATTTCCTTGAGCAGTTGTATGTAGTTCTTCTTGAAGAGGTCCTTCTCATCCCTTTTTATTTGTATTCCTTAGATATTTGATTTTCTTTGTAGAGATTATGAATCGGAGTTCACTCATGATTTGGCTCTCTGCTTGCCTATTGTTGGTGTAAAGGAATGCTTGTGACTTTTACACATTGATTTTATATCCTGAGATTTTGCTGAAGTTGCTTATCAGTTCAAGAAGTTTTTGGGCTGAGACGATGGGTTTTTTTAAATATAAAATCATGTCATCTGCAACAACCCTCTATTTTACATTCTAATAATCCCTAGCTGCTAGCAATTCCTGGTAAACAATGATGTTTCCTTTTCCTAGCTCTCTTTGTGATGTTTTCTAAGCCTGGAATGTCATCTGGCTCTTACTCATCCTTCAAGATTAGATTCTGAGAATATCACTTCTCAGAAGCCAAGACTTCCAGGTTTGATTGAATTGATCTCTGCTCTCCCACAACACCCCATTGAACCTCTCCTTGAGACAGCCAGGTGGGAAGGCCTCCCTGGCAGGGGCTCTGACCAACCTGCACACTATGTGGAGTGCACACTGGGATGGAGCCACAGAAGTTCATGCTGTTTGCAGCAGGGAGGAGTCCGGCCCCTCCTCTTCCTGGTTGTTACCTGGAATTCAAGCTGTGAGGTGGCAAGCACACTAGCAGGAACTCTGGCCTTGCAGAGAGCCCCTGTTCCCCCTTTTTTCCTTGTTGCCCTATAAATCCCATTATTCTCACCCTTCAAATTGTCTGTGAGCCTAAATTTTTGTGATTGTGGGGCAAGGACCCCCTCTTTAGCTGAACTAAGGAAAAGTCTTGGAATATCATTATCAAGACATAAATTGAGATATGTTGTTTATAGTCTGCCACCCCCACTAAACCGTCAGCTCCTTGAGAGCAGGCCCAATGTCACGTTTGTCTTTGTGCCCTGGGATGTAGTAGACAGCCTGGCATATATTAGGTATCTAAAAATAGCTTCTTGCCCTGAAAATCTTTAGAACATTTTGAATCTCTGTGACATAATTCAATCTGTTTTGCCCTTTCTTCTTAAGAGAATTCAAATTTTTTTCCAGTGATAATGTGCCCAGCTCAATGACTATATTTCCCACCCTCCCTTGCCAGGACTGAAAACCAATGATGTAAAAGCACTCACAGATGGCTTTTTGGGAACTGCTTTAAAGGATGCTAAATGTTGTCATTTATTTTTCCCCTTTCTTCCTAAAACATGTTCACAATGTCTGAAGTTCTAGGAGACATCATATGTGTGCTTGAAGATGCAAAGCCATGCTGTAAAGAAAGATGGGAGTCTGGTTCTCTATTAACCATTGAGCTTTCATACCAGCCCAGGACAGCATTATTTTAGTTTTTCTTTACATGAGAGAATATGATCCCTACTTTGTTTAGTCTGTCTGGATTTTGTTACCAGCAACTGAATGTACTTCTAGCTGTAGCTACTAGCTCTGAATAAAAGTTTCTTCTTAAATGATGCAATTGCAAGTTAAAATTGATCATGGGCAGGGCTTGGTGGCTCACAATTTTAATCCTAACACTTTGGGAGGCTGAGGCAGGAGGATCACTTCAGGGCAGGAGTTTGAGACCAGCCTGGGCAACAAAATAAGACTCTATCTCTACAAGAAATTTGAAAAATTAGTCAGGCATAGTGTCACGTGCCTGTAGTCCCAGCTACTCTGGAAGCTGAGGCAGGAAGATCACTCTAACACAGGAGTTCAGAGACTGCAGTGAGCTATGATCACACCACTACACTCCAGCCTGGCTAACACAGTGAGATCCAGTATCTTAAGAAAAAAAAAAAAAAGCATGAAAAGATGCTGAAATGCTGAAGGACTTTTAATAGATAGGGGCTACTTTGTTTTTACAATTTTTATTTAACTCATATGACTTGTCACTTTAAGTAGAGTTGTAGTTTGTAAGGCAATTACTTGAGTAACTTTTATAGTACTCTGGTTCACAGCTAGTAGCTATTACGGAGGCTGCATAGTGCCTAATTAAGAAATAAAGACAGAGTAATTAGCATTCTTTCAAGGATTTACAACCAAGAAAGCATTAATAAAACATCCTATATATATACTCTAAATTACAGGTATCTATATGTATACACAGATATGAATATTTATGAAGACAGAAAACATAAATTATTAAGTTAGTCTCTCTATAAAGTATGAAATAAAATTATAAAAACAACAATATACACATGCACAAATTCCAAGAATACACAAGATTTCAGGTCTCTGATTTAACAGTTTTCATATTTTGTGTTTCTAACTATTGACTTGTTTACCTTATCCCCTCTTTTTTTTATTATTTTATTTTATTATTTTTTTAGAGACGGAGTCTCACTCTGTTGCCCGGGCTGGAGTGCAGTGGCACAATCTCAGCTCATGCAACCTCCACCTCCCTCCAGGTTCAAGCAATTCTTCTGCCTCAGCCTCCGGAGTAGCTGGGACTTCAGGTGCCCCCCGCCACGACCAGCTAATTTTTTTTTTTTTTTTGTATTTTAGTAGAGATGGGGTTTCACCATATTGCCCAGGCTGGTGTTGAACTCCTGAGCTCAGGCAATCTGCCCGCCTTGGCCTCCCAAATCGCTAGGATTACAGGCGTGAGCCACCGCGCCCAGCCACCTTAGCCCCTCTTTACTGCTATCATAGGCCATTTTCCCACTGTATTGACTCAGTTTAAACTCTACTCAGTTGACACTTAGACACTGACACCATGTAGCCTTTTTCCCAGGCACTTAAGGCTAACTTTCTTTTTTTTTTTTTTTTTTTGGACATAGGGTCTCACTTCCACCACCCAAGGCTGGAGTGCAGTGGTACAATCATGGCGCACTTGTGCAGCCTTGACTTCCCCAGGCTCAAGCAATTCCACCTCAGCCACCCAGGTAGCTGGGACTTCAGGTGTGTGCCACTACATCTGGCTAATTTTTTGTATTTTTAGTAGAGAAGAGGTTTTGCCATGTTACCCAGGCTGGTCTTAACTCCTAAACTCAGGTGATCCGCCCACCTTGGCTTCTCAAAGTGCTGGGATTACAGGTGTGAACCACTGCATCTGGCCAAGGCTAACCTTTTGACATCATCAGCGCCCATTCTCTGAGTGAGTATGAATTTTTTAGGGTCTGTGCCACTTTCTGTGTTAAATTCCTTTGGCTCCTCTCTCCCAGTTAAATCTATGTACAATTCTTCCTTCAAATATTCATTACTTTCTGAGCCATTTAAAATCTATATCTGAAAAAGCCTTGATCCAGAGGGCAAAACATCTGGTCGTGTTTCATTGTTAAGGATAAATGGTAGGATATAAGACCAAAAATTTTAGATTCTAAGTGCCATACCTTGACCCTAGTGTTTTGCACTTAACAGGTGCTTGCTGTTGTTAATAACTAGCAACTTGCCCAAGGTTCATTCATTAATTGGCTCAGCAAATATTAAGTATCTACTATGTGCCTAGCACTGTGCTAGGCCATAGATAATCCAGTGAGCAAAAACAGGTACAGTCTCTAATTATGTGTTGTGAAGCAGACAGATATTTAGCAAATAATCACAGAAATGAGTTTATAATTGCAAACTGAGACAAGTGCTATGAAGAAAAGAAATATGGTTTTATGAGTTTGCTAAATGCAGACTAGATTGTTTTAGACTAACCATCTTACTGAGAAAACTAAAAAAAAAAAAAATAGGATTAAAAAAAATGTTTGAATGTGTCATAAAGTTACCAAGATTGAGAGCTCTTAATGGGCCAAAATCCAAGAAAGGAGGGAATTGCGGAAAGGTGAACCTGACAGCCAGGGTGACTTTTCCTCTTAGCGCATTTGCTACTTCTAGTTGTTAAGTCCAGAAGATGAGCAGAGCTTGCTATGGAGTGATAGAGCGGGGGAATAAAAGTTAAAGACTCATGAAGTGGCTAGGCACACTGGCTCACCCTTGTAATCCCAACATTTTGGGAGGCTAAGGTGGGAGGATCCCTTGAGCCCAGGAGTTGGAGACCAGACTAGACAATATGGCAAAACCTAGTCTCTATTAAAAAAAGAAAACAAGAATTAGTCAGGCATGCGGGCCTATGCCCGCAGTCCCAGGAACTCAGGAGGCTGAGGTGGAGGATCGCTTAAGCCTAGGAGGTGGAGGTTGCAGTGACCTAAGACTTCTAAAAAATCTAAAACACACACCCAGAAACACACACACAGACACACACACACACACAGACACAGACACATACACAGACACACACACGCAGACACACACAGATACACACACACAGACACACATACACACAGAAAGAAAGGGAGGCTTGGATGCTTTGATAAGCTCCAAAGCTTTCAGTTGAGAAAATAAGATACTTATGACTGCCCTTCTCCATTACTTATTCCAGGTGCCTTTGTCTTTAACCAGCACTCCAGACAGTCGTGGCCTTCAACCAATAGGTGACTCAAAATCTTAGTCCTAATGTGTAACACCTGAGCCATAGATTATTCTGCTTATAAAGTGATGTTTTAGCTTTTGTTAAATTGTACTATTGAGCATGGCTGTACTAGGAGGAAATTCAGAATATTATTTTAGCTCTATTATGCCTTTCTCTGTACCCACTGTGTAGTAAAGCCCTTGACAGGATTAGTTAACAACATAACTTCCTTTTGCTCATTTACTCAGTGGCATGAAGAACCCCGAATGGGTAAGCTATAGTCTAAGCTTCGAATTTAAAGGAATCATTTGCCAGATATCCCAGATGGAAACATTCTACTCTTCAATACTAAAATCTTCAAAGTCTGAAAGAGTGAGGATGGGAGGTAAAACATGTGCAAATAGATTATTAAGTGATTTCACTTTCTCCTATTTAGGGAGAAACTCTGCTCTCACTTCCAGCCTATTGTCTCCAAATGCATGTATTCGGTCTGTGAGAGATATAATACTGCATATTGATCCTTGGCTAAAAGGATATTACGAGACAGTCCTCTACTCACAAGGTGTTGTATCTAAGCTCTCCTACATGTGAGGCTCCAATCAGCCATAGTTGTTTCTGAACCTTGGGTATCTTAGACTTGTCAATCACCCTTCACCTCACTTTTTTTTTTCACTGTAAAATAGACTTCGTTGATCAGAGAAAGGCTGGGTGGAATGTCATAATTGTGTACAAAATAGTCATTCCATGTATAGTGGTACTTAAAGAAGCAAAATTAGGAAGAAAGGCAAATTAAAATCTAAGGTGTCATAGCCTCCTCCTTCGTAGAAGAAGTCTAGCTGGCCTCCCTAGGGCATGGTACTGTATTATAAGCTCAGGGTTGATTGCTGTTTCTGGGAAGTACACAAGGTCAGATTTTTTAGAAAAAGTCGATGTGTTAATGTCTGTCACCATATCCACTTTAATCAAGTACTAAGGAAATGGGAAAAAAGCAGACTGACATAAATAGTGAGTCATCTTGTCCACCTGATAATTAAAACCTTCATTCACTGTAGCCTTTTGTTGGTCAGTTGCATAGGCTATATTTAGTCACACTTAGAAACCCCATTAAGAGGGGTCCATACATAAGTGTCTTCCTCAAACACTTTGTGATCAATCTTACAATTCTGCTTCTTTTAGGTCCCTGACAATCTGATTATACCATTAACTACTGCCCATCCATCAGTATAGATACCTACCTCGGGCTTTCTACTAACAAAGTGAACAATAAGATAAATTGTTTACATTTCTTTTCACTGGGAGAATTTCCATTTTTGACTGTCCTTCAGGACCACTCCTGAGCGTGAAAGTAATGCCCCAGCAATCTATTTCTGGTTGGTACACAAATATGCAGAGCCATCCTTTTAAAAGAATCAAATGTTTTCCTCTTCAATCAACCGATGTGAAGAAATTCCCCCACAAGAGTACAACGGCAGCAGGAGGAGGCAAGGTGAGTGTTCATAAAGTTATTTATGCAACTTATTTCTGCCTTCACAATTGGCTTGGACCTAATGCTGGATATTAGTGGAATCCACTTCCACTTGCTGATGAAGGACTTCTGGCCGTGTCTAACTTAATGTTGGTTTCTAATTTTCCACTGCTTAAAATCTCTATATTTCATCTTTGTGGGAAATAATCCAATCGGGCTCTATTCTATACCTCTGACTTAAACTCCTACTAGTATCACCCTGGTTCACTCCACTCCATGTGGCCAGTCAAGGTCCAAATCTTTTCCCTGGTCCTTTCTGCCTACAGGAGTCTTCCCTTGGAGATGCACAAGGCTACTTTAATGCCTCCTTTTAGGCTATTACTCAAATGTGACATTCTGATTGACATCATCCCTGACAACCATTTTTTAAATTGTATCCTTCTACACCCTGGCAATCGTGATTTAAGCAGATTTATTTTCTTCTTACTGTAAACAAAAATAAAATTCTAAGACCCACCCTCAACCATCTGAATAGACCCCTCCTCTTGGCCAAGGGCATTCCAAAATTAGCCTGAAAAACTAGTTCAGGCCATGATGAGAAGCAGAGGTAAAACATGCCTCATTAGTTCTTCCTCCCTTTTGGAATTCAGGAAGAGTCAACCAGAATTAACATCCACACAGACCTTAAGTCTGGTAAGAAATATGTACAATCGTTTCTGTCTGAAGCCTGCTACCCGGAGACGTCAAGCTGCATGATAAAACCTTGGTCTCCACAATCCCTTATCATAACCCAGACATTCCTTTTTATTGATAATAACTCTTTCAACCAATTGCCAATCAGAAAATTTTTAAATCTGCCTATGACCTGGAAGCCATGGCTCTGAGTTTTCCCACCTTTCCAGGTCGAACCAATGTAAATCATATATGTATTGATTGATGTATTATTTCTCCCTAAAATGTATAAAAGCAAGCTGTACCCCCAATAACCTTGAGTACATGCCATCAGGATCTCCTGAGGCTGTGTCACAAGTGTGTCCTTAACTTGGGCTAAATTGAGACCTGTCTCAGATACTTTGGGGTTCATATTACATAGATAACCTCCTAAAATACTGTATATTTTAATGTATTTGTTCCTTCTCTTTCTCCACTAGAATATGTTACATGAGAAAATTTTCATTTCCCTAGTGTATTGCCGTATCTCCAGTACCCAAAATACTGTATGTGAACATATTAGACATTTAATGAATATTTGAATGAATGAATGAAATTTTCTCTTCAACATCCTACCAGATTTTAAATTTTATTTAAGAATATTCCATTGTGTGAAAAACAAACAATATTGCTTCATGAATTATATGCCTGATCTTATTCACTTACACTGTTGAACATTCCCAATTTATTTTCTTCTCCACTTTTCTACATCTTTCCAATCTATATCTACTACAAAAAACTTTTGAGTGAGGAGAAATTGGTTCAATTTGCTCTTCTTTTCCAACATCTGCTGTTTTTTAGAACAATAATGCCACTGGTTGTTTCTGATTCAAACACAAAGTAAGGCTTTGTTTCCAAGACAAGTCAACCAAGCAAACAAACAATTAGAATTACTCTCAGCTCGAAGAGGCACATTGAATCCAGAATCTCAGTGAGTTGTCCCCATGATGCTAAAATCAGCCTGATCTAAAATCATCAGTTCCCTCTTTGGCCCACTCATTCAAAATACACACACGTCCACACAAACCCACAAGTCTGATATAAATTAACAAAGTTTTGCAATTTTTTGTGGGTATTCTGTCATCTCACAAATTTGCCTTTAAATTGGCTCCCAGAACATGTTGGGATTTGACAACATTTAAGGCCTTAGAGAAAAAGAAGAGGGTCTGGATGGGACAAAAGACAAATTAGCTGTCTCTGGCCAGGTAAATCTCTTAGATGGGCCTGTTTAAGGACTTGTTAAGAGTCTTCAAGCAAAGGGGAAGGAGCATCATCAGAAAGAGAAAGGCTGCTTTAGTTGCCAACAAAACTCATCAAGGAGATGAAGTTCCTCCCATATAAGACTTCCATTCTCAGCATTCTATTTCTTCTTGATCAATGCCCAAACTTTTATTTTTGAGAGGTGATAGAAATATTCTATATCTTGATCATGGTAGTAGTGATCGTTATATAACTACAAGTGTTTGTCAAAACTCATAGGACTACACATTCAAAAGGACATATTTTATTGTATGTAACTTGTAACTCGTTTTTTTAAACATGAAATGTAACAGATTTTTTTTAATTTAATTTGATTTTGAGTTCCAGGATACATGTGCAGGATGTGTAGGTTTGTTACATAGGTTAACGTCTGCCATGGTGATTTGCTATACACACATGCATTAGCTTTTTATCCTGATTCTGTCCCTGCTCCCCTCATTCCCCCGCCCAACAGGCCCCAGTGTTTATTGTTCCCCTCCCTTTGTCCATGTGTTCTCATTGTTCAGCTCCCACTTACAAGGGAGAACATGTGGCATTTGGTTTTCTGTTCCTCTGTCAGTTTGCTGAGGATAACATCAATCTTCAAACTTTATATCAGACACACGGTGAGGCTGTAAATTCAACTGACATTGAATTTTGGCAAACCAAAGACTCAGTTTTTGTGTGTGTATATTTTGGCTCTCTCAACCCAGTGACTGAAAGAAATGTGATGTTTCTTTAGCAAAATTTTTTTTTAAAGTCACTGATTTTCAGTCAATGCCTTAAGCAGGAAATGGTACAATTGCAAATTGTACAACTATAAATCTATTTCTTTAAAATATTTGGAAATTTTAACAATAAATACTATATACTACAAGTCTTATATAACTCGTTTTACTATCCTCTAGCAGAAGCTAATTGGTTCCTCAAAACTTTGCTTCATTAGCACTGCATTCCAGGGTGTATAATTTAATATACTTTGTCTCCTCTGCATACCATAGATTGTTAGAGACTCATCGTTTACTAGCTATAACTTTTGCTACCTTTAGTTCTGTTTCAGTCATTCCAACAATATTGCTACATAGCATAACTAGATGGCTTAATATAATCACTTATGCTTGTTCTTTTAATTTCAGATTGACAGAAGTTGGCTAATCTAGCTTGAGTTTAACTGGGTCTTCAAATTATTCCACATGCCTTTCATTTTCCTTTACCCACCAGCTAGCAGGAGCATATTTTCCTCATGGTGACAGCAGAAGTACAAGAGGCCAGGAAACCATTGCACAAACATATCTCAGCACTTTGCCCACATTATATCCACCAACATCTTACTAGCCAAAGCAAGTCACATGGTCAACTCCAACATCATGAAGCAGGGTAATATACTCCACCCACAGGAGAAGGAAAAAGAAAATGAGTATTTGCTGAACAGTAATCTAAACTATCATAATTTCTAACAAGGCCAAATAGACAATCCCAGATCTCCTCATTTATTTGAATGTCTGTGCCTACAAAACTTCTCATTGAAATTTCTATAACAATATGGTTCTTAGTTGCAAACAACAGAAACTTAACTAGGGCTGATTTAGGTAGAAATGAAAATATGTTTAATTGCTAACAAATGCAACCAGAGAATTGAAACACTAGGCTTAGAGACTCTAAAATAAGTAACAGTGCATAAATCACAGCACAGTACAGATCTAGTCTTGTGTGAAGACATGGTTGCCCACTGCCTCTCAGCTCTAGGCCTACACTGCCTGATATGGGAGTCCCCAGCCACAATCAGCTATTGAGCGTTTGAAATATGGCTAACCCAAATTCAGATGTACTCTAAGTGCAAAATACACACCAGATTACTAAAGTGTAAAGGAAATAATTATAAAATTGCTCAATAATTTATTAAATGGATTACATGCTAAAATGATAGTATTTGGGATGTTTGGGTTAAGAAAAATACATTCTTAAAATTAATTCTACTTGTTTCTTTTTACTTTTTTTAAAAAAAAATTAGACTACTAGAAAGTTTTCAATGGCATGTATGGCTTATATTACATTTCTTTTCTTTTTTTTTTTTTAATTGAGATGGAGTTTCACTCTTGTCGCCCAGGCTGGAGTGTAGTGGTGTGATCCTGGCTCACTGCAACCTCTGCTTCCCAGCTTCAAGTGATTCTCCTGTTGCAGC
Source organism: Macaca mulatta (assembly GCF_049350105.2). Lineage (NCBI taxonomy): Eukaryota > Metazoa > Chordata > Mammalia > Primates > Cercopithecidae > Macaca > Macaca mulatta. The sequence goes on from NC_133408.1 coordinate 29,871,078, forward strand.
CTCCCCAGTAGCTGGGATTACAGGGATGCGTCATCACGCCTGGCTAATTTTTGTATTTTTAATACAGACAGGGTTTCGCCACATTTGCCAGGCTGGTCTCGAACTCCTAACCTCACGTGATCCACCTGCCTCGGCCTCCCGAAGTGCTGGGATTATAGGCGTGAGCCACCGCCCGTGTCCTCATATTACATTTCCATTGGGCAGCACTGCCGTTCACACTGCAGCTTGTGTTGCTCACCCTGTGGGCACTGGATTCTAGTAATTGCCATGGTCACCACCACCAATGTGCTCTCCAAAAACTAGAAGTCGTTAAAACCACTAACACCAACAGAGAAGAGTCTTCCCTATCTTGCCTTCTTTGCATTTCTACCACCCAAACATAATCTAGGAAAGATCCATCTGCTTAGCCAAACCTGAGTCATATGTTAATACTATAGTTTCAAGAGGCTAACAGAGTGAATATATGGTGTTTCTATCTTCTAAGAAAGAGATAAACTCTTCCCTCCCACCAAGACTTATAAAGTGGAATTCCCCAGATACAGATGGTGGTTTTGACACAGAGAACTCAAATCTCGGTTAAAAAAAAAAAAAAATCACTCTTTGAACTAGCATTTCCTTTTTCACGACTGTAAGAAACAGAAATATAGGCAAAGATTTCTTTATAAAGATTTTTATCTTAGCTGGATTCCTCCAAAAAGACACAGAAATAGGTAGTTTATTTGTGAGATTATCCCAGAAGCATCAGTAGGGAGTTGTGGAAAGCAAAATAGGAAAGAAATCCATTCAAAGATGCATTAATGAAGAGGGCAACTGGGGTTCAGTCCCTCTGGGACCTTTTTGACACTTCAGTGTTGTGCTACCCTGAGGATGAAGATAATAGAGGGAAGGTTAATCCTGGGAATGTTAGCTTCCTGGCACTTTCAACCTGCATGCGCATGTGGGAGCCAATAATAATCCCCGAAGACACGATCCCCAACGCCATAGTCTCAAATGGAAAGCAATTAGAGTTATTTAAAGTTTGTCCATAATACTCTGTTGAGAATAGACTGAAGGGTAATCAAGCTGGAGCTGGAAGGCATGTTAGGAGGCTGTTGCAACAATGTGATAAAGAAGGGAGAGTGATTTGAATCTGGGTGGTAAAGCAGCTACTGCAGACAAGGAGTGGGGACAGTATTTTGAAAGTAGAGCCAACAGGACTTGCTGACAGATTAGATGTGGGATGGGATAGAAAGAAAGGAGTCGAGCAACTCTGAGGTTTTTGTCCTGAGCAACTGGAAGAAGGGAACAATCATTAATTGAGAAGAAGATAAGAGGAAAAGCAAGCTTGAGGTTAGGGGCATGAGGTGAAGGGGAAAGTCAGGAATTAGGTGATGGACATGTGGGTGAGCAATGAATGGGTCATGTGGATCTGGAGTTCAGAGGCAAGTCTGTGAGACTTCAGTATAGAGATGATATTTAAAACCATGGCCCCGATGTGTCCACGCAAAATCTTGTGCATGAATGTTTATAGAGGAAGAATTTACAGTAGCCAAAAGATGGCAACAATCCAAATTATTATCAGCTGGTGAATGGATAAAGTATGGTATAACTGTACAATAGAATATTATTTGGTAATTAAAAGGAATGAAGTACTTATACATACTACAATGTGGATGACCCTTAAAAACATGTTAAGCACAAGAAGCCAGTCACAAAAACTAGAGTTGGGCCATAATACCAAAAAACGTAATTCTAAACACCATAATACCAGAAATCACAATCCTAGAAATTGAAAATTCTCAAAATATAATTCTGGAAAAAAATTGAATTCTTTAAAAGACATTTATTTATATTTGTAAAAAAGATTTGAGCAACATATAAAAACATGACAGAATACTTCATAGTATACAATAAAATACATGATAAAGTTGTATGAAGTTGCCACTTTACACAATAAAATAGGCAACAATAACATATTTTTATAAGCATAAGAACTCAGATATACTAACAACAGACACATGGGTATAACAGTTATGAGCAGATGAACCATATTCATACATAGGTCCAAAGAAAGTGTATAAACGCATATCACTATGGTTGGTAATTGTGCACATCCAGTTTTATAACTGTGGTCATCTGAAACACCATGACAGACGACTTATGCCTTTTGATGAGATCAATAAGAAACCACAGTGTGTCACCACAACATATGTAATCACCTAGAGAGTTGAGATCTCAAGAAGTTTTATCTTTCACAAATGCAGATGTACAAAAAGGACATCTCTTCATTTATTGAGGAAGTTTCAATATTTTTATGTATATGTGCAATGTTATACACAAGGTCAACATCGTGATAATGCACTTTCATGCAGTCAAATTTGCAAAAAAATGCATAAAACAAATTAGAACACTCTAAAGTCTTTACACAAAAAACCACATAGTATATGATTACATTTATATGAAGTGTCCAAGATGGGTTCAAGGGGGATAATGAGAATGTTCTAAAATTGATTATGGTAATGGTTGAATAATTCTGAAATGCACTAAAAGCCCTTGAATTGTACACTTCAAATGGTTGATTTGTATGCCATGTGAATTACATCTCAATGATATCATTTTAAAGAGGAAAGTTCTAAGATTTGAGTCCTAGGGCCACTGGCTATTTAGAAATTTGTGATACTTATTAAACATCCAAGATGAAATTCTGAATAGGAGTTTGAGTATGTAAATTTGAAGTTCAGGAGAGAGGTCTGGGCATAAGAAATTAATTTGAGAGTCCTTAATATATGGATAGTATTTAAAACCATTGTACTAAGGCCGGGCACGGTGGCTCAAGCCTGTAATCCCAGCACTTTGGGAGGCCGAGGTGGGTGGATCACGAGGTCAGGAGATCGAGACCATCCTGGCTAACACGTGAAACCCCGTCTCTACTAAAAAAATACAAAAATTAGCCGGGAGCGGTGGCGGGCGCCTGTAGTCCCGGCTACTCAGGAGGCTGAGGCAGGAGAATGGCGTGAACCTGGGAGGTGGAGCTTGCAGTGAGCTGAGATCCGGCCACTGCACTCCAGCCTGGGGGACAGAACGAGACTCCGTCTCAAAAAAAAAAAAAAAAAAAAAAAACATTGTACTAGTTGAGATCACCTACAAAGTGAGTGTAGAAAATAAACAGAAGAGACCGGAGACATTGTTTAGGGCACACCAATGGTTAGAGGTTAGAAATAGATAAAAGGACAAGCAAATAAGCCTTAAAAGGAGGGCTCCAGTAAAGCAGGACCTTGACAGAGATCACCTCTGTCAAATGCTGCCAACAGTTCAGGTAAGTTGAAAACTAACAACCATCATTGGTTTTAGCTATGTGAAAGTCAATAGCAATATGACAAGGGCTATTTTGTAAGAGGCATGAGAATGAATGCCTGATTAGAAAATGAGAGACAAGCAAATTGCAGACATGAAGTAGATATAACTATTGAGAAGAGCTGCCTTTCACAGGAGCAGAGAAGGGATCCAGTAACTGCAGGCGAATAAAGAGTCTGGAAAATTGTCTTCTCTCTTAAGATAGGAAAAATAATAGCATTTATAAGCTCATGGAAATGATCGAGCAATAGAGAAAACATGATGTTACAAGAAGAGAGATGCCTGCTGCTGATGTGATGTGTTCTAGGACTAGAATACACGAAAGGGAATAGAAACTGGTGAAGGAGTGGAGAGGGCTGGAGTATACAGAGCTTGCTGCTAGTGAAAGGCAGAGTATGTGGGCACAGAGCAAGCAGGTGGGTAGCTACGCTGGCAGCAAAATGCAGGACATGTTTTCTACTGGCTTTTATTATCCCAGTAAAATGGGAAACAAGGTCTCAGCAAAGAATAAGGAACAGGCAGGAGGCACTGAGGAAAGAGGAACACGAAGAAAATAGTCTCTAGCTGGGTGCAATGGCTCATGCTTGTAATCCCAGCACTTTGGGAGGTCAAGGTGGGCAGATCACTTGAGACCAAGAGTTCAAGGCCAGCTTGGCCAACATGGTGAGACTCTGTCTCTACCACAAATACAAAAATTAGCCAGGCACATGTCTGTAGTCACAACTACTGGGGAGGCTGAGGCACGAGAATCGCTTGAGCCTGAGAGGGAGAAGTTGCAGTGAGCTGAGATCACACCACTGCATGCCAGCCTGGGTGACTCTGTTGAAAGAAAGGAGAGGAGAGGAGAAAGGAGGGGAGGGGAGGGGAGGGGAGGGGAGGGGAGGGGAGGGGAGGGGAGGGGAGGGGAGGGGAGGGGAGGGGAGAGGAGAGGAGGGGAGAGGAGAGGAGAGGAGAGGAGAGGAGAGGAGAGGAGAGGAGACGAGAGGAGAGGAGAGGAGAGGAGAGGAGAGGAGAGGAGAGGAGAGGAGAGGAGAGGAGAGGTCTCTGAGTGATGGGCAAGTGGAAGACTAGGAAAATGCAATATGGTGCCAGGCAACCACTTGTGATTAATGGCAATGAATTCAAAATTCAACCAGTCAGCAAGGTACTGTTTTTTCCCAGGCACATTTAGCCACACAGAGACAGACCTTAATAAACTAAGAGTGAGATTTACCAAGATTGGAATTAACAAAATATGAACATGTTCATCATTTTATTTTAAAAAGATAGGAAATTTTACATAGAAGCATGTTATAGCATTCCCATAGAATAAAAACACACTAAAGACATGTATGGGTGGCTATGGTTTTACAGGCAGTTTTTATTTTCTTCCATATTCTCTAAATATTTTGCAAAAATCAAAACTAACCAATCTTAAGTCAATTAGTGTTCAGGACTATTCCATATAACTAAAGAGAAAGTAGTAGAGCCAGGTCCCACAAGAAATTTAAATCTGAAAGCAGTAAATCATGGCAATTCTTTTCTCTCACTGAGTGTGTTGTCTCCTGTGTATGTTTCCTTCTGGGCACCTGCATTCTCTTGAGTCCCTATGCTTAACAAAAAACGCATGGGCCCCCAACATGACTGCTCTTGTCTTAGCCCATATTCCCAGAGACCACCATCACCTGACTGAATCTTTGTTCTTCTTAGATGGAATCCATAAGAGACAAGCTAGTTGGCTCAGCTTGGATCAAGGTTCCCTGTTTTGTTCAGTTAGCTGGAAACAGGAGTAGGAAGTCAACTTATCAAAATACGGCAGCCACTGGCCACCCAACCCCATTACTTCAGCCAAATGCTGGGGAGAGAGGCAATTCCAATAAAACAGGCCAAGCAAGACCCCAAAAAGTGTCTTCTTATGACTTTCATAATAAGAACAAGTATTTTTAAGTATGTGAATAGATCAAGGGAGATAACAAAATATTAAAAACTTAGTGTCCTCTGTTTGGTCACATATTTATTCTCTGTTTCAGGTAGGTTTTCATAATTGTGATTTCTAGAAAGCTTCTGATGAGCGACTGTTAGTACAAGACACCATATCCTTCACTGCATAGAAGGAGTCTGGCAGGCATAAAATCATATTTAAAAGTGAATTTTACATTTTTAGAAAACATGGAGAAGCTGAAATATATTCCTGACTACAAAATGAAACTGCTGATGACATCAAAAATTATGAGGACTCCCTCTTCAGTGAATGTCTAGTGAATACTTACTGTGTATTATTAGACTTGTAAGTTAGATTGGAGGCAAAATAACAGGATAAAACTGGGAACTCAGTCTATTAATGGCTCTTTCTTTATTTTTATTTATTATTTATTTATTTTTGAGATAGAGTCCCACTTTGTCACCGAGGCTGGAGTGCAGTGGCATGATCTTGGCTCACTGCAACATCTGCCTCCCAGGCTCAAACAATCCTCCTACCTCAGCCTCCCAAGTAGCTGGGACTACAGGTATGCACCACCATGCCTGGCTAATTTTTGTATTTTTTGTAGAGACAGGGTTTTACCATGTTGCCCCAGGCTGGTCTTCAACTCCTGAGCTCAAGTGATCTGCCCACCTTGGCCTCCCAAAATGCTGAGATTACAGGTGTGAGCCACCACACCTGGCTGACATTTTCTTTTAAGATTATTTTTAATTGCACAAATTGTACACAATACATGTTTGTGCATTTAAAAATTCAAGTAAATACAGAAGCAAACACCCATGAATATCCCTAATTCTAAAGACTTGCAGAGGAAAATATGGTTAACAGTTTGGGCTGAACTCTTGCAACTGTTTTTCTAGGTTAGGCTTATATTCTAAGTTCATTCTCAAGGCTTTTCTTTTTCATCTTTAAATTTGCCTTCTTTCTTTATGCTGATGACTTCCAGTCAGCATTCTTGGTAAGTTATATACTCTGGTGGCCTTGCATCCAGACCCTATAAAGACATTTTTAATAATATCCCAAAGATCCAATCTCTTAAGGCTCTCATATTTCACCTGTTTTTTAAAAGCAGACATTTTATGGACTGGTGAAGCAATCATTTAGAAACATGTATCTCTGAAGCCATAATCATTTTATAATTTGTTCTGCCTCACAAACAACTGCAGCCAGTCTTCCAGGAGGACAATCCTTTAAACGAAATCTCCAGCATTAAAGCCGCTTATGGCTATTTCAGATAATGGGAGCTGTCCAGTCTGTGATGTGTTCAGTCCCTTTCATTTAGGGAGAATCTGCTATACTAATATCGACTTGAAAATGAGCTCTGCACTAGAAATTCAGCAGTGAATGACGGAAATAAGTGAGCTTACAAAATTTATTGGAAATTTCTTTCTGAAGGTCAGAAAATATATCAAGCACAATAGCAAATGTGTATTTTTTTAAATAACATATCACATTCTTATGAGACCTTGTTTTATGGTAGTAATCTTTCAAAAAAAAAAACTGGTTAAAGACAATTCAAACAAAACCTACTTTGTAGATTTGTCTAAATTTCTGAAATAATAAATAAAAACATACACCAAAAAAAAAAAAAAGATCTATGAACATTTCCCCCAAAAGGAAAAAAATTCCAAACAATATGTTCTTTGTGGACCTTGTAGTAAGTCATATTTGTGAAGAAACGCACTCTGTCACTTGAGTATATCATCTTGAATAGTATTGGAATTTTTATTATACTCAGTTTCCTCTTCAAATTGGAAATTATAATGTCTGCTTTGCAAGTATTGTTGAAAAATATGTTCGGGTTCCCCCGAAATGTATATGTTAAAAAGGAATTCCCGATGTGAAGGCACTAGGAGGTGGGGCCTTTGGGAGGTATTAGGTCATAAGGTTGGAGCCCTCGTAGTGGGGTGAGTGCCCTTCTAAGAGGCTGAAGAGACCAGAGTTCTTCCCTTCCACCATGTGAGAAAACAGCGAGAAGGTACCATTCCATGAACCAGGAAATGGGCCTTCACCATATATCAAACATGCTGGTGCCTTGGTCTTGGACTTTCCAGTTTCTAGAACTGTAAAAAATGAATTCACGCTGGTTACAAACCACCCAATTTATGATGTTCTGTTATAGCAGCCTGAACAAAAGAAGACAATTCTATAATGTACGCATAGCAGAGGCTTTGCCATGTATCTGGCCCATCACTGATTCCAGTTCCAACTGGTAGCAGACAATTTCCATACATACTGGAAAACCTTATGCCAAATGTTTGCCTTATTGCTCAGCTTCTCTGTCTCAGGACTCGTTCTGAAGTCATAAGATTCCTCAGCCTTATATAGGACAGTCCAGAAACACTGGGGCACTAACATCCGTGGGCGCAACCCTCAGCCAGTGAGAAATGGGGGTCGGTAAATAAATGCCTCAGTCTTCTGTTCTTTAGAGGAACGATTCTGAAACACATTCTATATGGTTCCCTGAGGGATCCATGGAATTGAGCCAGTTCTCCATAGCAATAACTGGCTCAATAATATATCTTTAATTGGCTTCCTGGAATCATTCCTCAAATAAATTATTTTCACCTAAATGCATGTCTCAGGCTCTGCTAGGGGGAGAACCCAAACTAAGATATTAAAGTGCTTTTAACAGTGCACAGTGGCAGAGCACAGTGGCTCACGCCTGTAATCCCAGCACTTTGGGAGGCTGAGGCAGGTGGATCATGGGGTCAAGAGATCGAGACCATCTTGGCCAACATGGTCAAACCCTATCTCTACTAAATATACCAAAATTAGCTGGTTGTGGTGGTGCGCACCTATAGTCCCAGCTACTTGGGAGGCTGAGGCAGGAGAATCGCTTGAACTCAGGAGGCAGAGGTTGCAGTGAGCCGAGATCGCGCCACTGCACTCCAGCCTTCCAGCCTGGTAACAGAGCAAGACTCTGTCTCAAAAAAAAAAAAAAAAAAAAAAGCTGGGTTTGGTGGCTCATGCCTGTAATCCCAGCATTTTGAGAGCCCAAGACTGGCAGATCACAAGGTCAGGAGATCGAGACCAGCCTAGATAACACGGTGAAACCCCGTCTCTACTAAAAATACAAAAAAATTAACCAGGCGTGGTGGTGGGTGCCTGTAGTCCCAGCTACTCGGGAGACTGAGGCAGGAGAATGGCATGAACCCGGGAGGCGGAGGTTGCAGTGAGCCGAGATCGCGTCACTGCACTCCAGCCTGGGTGATAGAGTGAGACTCCGTCTCAAAAAAAAAAAAAAAAAAAGAGGCCAGTATAAAATTCATGGTTAGTACATGATGGTTTCCTTTCCTGTGCCTCTTCAGTAGTGTCATTCTTTACTTGTGAATCAGAAATCCAGATCTCAGCAATGACTCACTCTGGGAAAAAAACAATGTCCTAAATATGGTAGCCCCATGAGGCCACTGAGGACTTGAAATGCAGTCAATTCAAATTGAGAGGGGCTGACCACTGTGTAAGCTTCACAAGATATTTCAAAAACTTAATAAAAAAAAGTAAAGCATCTTACGATATAATAATTTGTAGATTGATTAGTTGAAATAACACTGTGGATATAGTGGGTGAAATAAAATACAGTATTAACATTAATTCCACTTGTTTCTTCTCATGTTTTAAAATATGGCTACACAAAATGTTTAAGTTATATTAAGGCTTGTATACATCTATTGGACAGAGCTGCTCTAAACATTATAGGAAAGAGTCATTGTGTGAAGAGAGAGAGAGAATGTATGTGTGACTCAGAATGGTCAACAAGATGTTTAATTGTAAGCCACAGAAACAATTTAGGCTGATGTAAGAAAGACTTCATTAAAGATTAAAGGAGGCTCCAAAACCTGGCCCAAAGAATAAAGCTAGGAGGCTGCACCGCGGTACAATTATATCGAGATAGTCTGCAAAATACCTGCCATCATTTTTCTTCCTGTATCCACATCCCTTGGCAATGTGACTTTGAAGTTCCTCCCATCAAGAGGTAGGGTGTGTTTATTTACCCTTTGATTTGGTGCTGGCCTTGTGACTTGCTTTGGCCAAAAGAATGTGGCAGAAGTGACGGTTGTATCAGTTCTGAATGTAGACTTCACAGGAGCTCTACTTCTTGGAATCCTGCTGACCCGCCAGGTGAACGAGGCCGGGCTGGACTGTTTGGTGATAGGGACATGTGATCCAGTCATCCCCACAGCCTCAGCTGACAGTCAGCCAAACCACAGAAACAGAGCTGCCTCACTGACTAGCAGCCAACTCCAAACACATGAATGAGCCCAGAGCTGTTCTGTTAAACCCAATTCAAATTGCTGTTTTCACAAGATCATAAATATGCTAAATATAAGTTACTAAGTTCTAAGATGACTTATATCAAAGATAAATCCAGACACTGATTAAAGCACTAAGGATGGACTTTATTCATTAATTATCATTGCAAAGGGAAAAAGGGTCCAACATGAATTGAATTGAACTTTGATTTGTGCAGAGGTGACTGGGCATGTTAAAGGGACAATGAGGGAGTAAGGAAGGGGCAATGAGCAGGGGCTTAAGCAGAGACTGGTCCTGTTAATTGGTTCTTATCTAAAGGAGAAGCAAACTTCTTATATTTATATGGCAGAAGGTACTGGTGTAAATTACAGGCAAGGTGTCATGGGGCTGGGCTCCAGAGGGGGAATTATTTCCCTGAATGTTAATTTTGGGTGGTAGAAGATCTACAGCTCAAAGGGGAAGAGAAAGGAATTACAATTGCAAGCTTCCTAAACTATAACTGCTGTAAGAGGGGAGGGTTCAGGGGCCTCTTTATTACTAGTTTGGACAGGATCAGTTTGAGCTTTCCAAGGTGAGCAGTTTAAGGGGCTAGGGTCATTCTAGGATGTAGATTTGAGCTGCTAGAAACTATATTAATTTTTGCTCAAATCTTTTAGTGTGGGAGTGGAGTACAGAAAATAGACAAAAATCATTTGTCTGCAGTTTTTATAAGTCTGAGAGTCTGCAGTTTTTATAAGTCTACATTGGGGCATGGTCAAAAAGAGAACTCAGAAGAGCTTATCTAAAGTTCAGTCAAGAAGAGAGTCTTTGCGACTTATCATTTAGTTATGGGATGTTCAGTTATGCGGCAAAATCTAAATAATACCATTTTTCAAATCACGCCACAGAACTGGTGCATTGGAAACCCCACCACCCCTCCTGCTAGACCCAGAAACTGCAGCTTGCATGGCCGACCTGCTGATACTGAACATGGCACCACTACTAGGGTCTCTGGAAAGGGCATGTACCTCCCACCACAGCTGCCAAGCTCACCAGAATGGATTGTGTTTTGTTTTGGGTTTTTTGGTATCACTGTCCTCAATTCAAAGTCTAGGGAGTCTCCAACTAGTTAATGGAACCCCAGACATGGAATCCATGCGCTAGTTTCACATTAGTATCTTTGGTTTCTACAATGGAACTCGTTTTCCTTTAATAAAACAGGGAATTCCCCAGTGCAGGAAGGGTGTTCAGATGCTGGGTCGTCAAACCAAAAAACAAATGGTATTATGTGTACTATAATATTTCATACTTTCATTGTTTGCTGTTGCTGAGAACCATGCCTAAGCACACTCCTTATCTTTCTCTATTTTAGTAATTCCTCTTCCTCTTCCCTGGGAAATTGTCTCTGACTTCTGCCTTCCCCAGCCCTGGTCGTATTAGAAAAATGCATAGAGGTATGACACCTAGCAAAGTAATTAGCACTCCCACTGTTTCCTCAGTTCCTCATTGGTTCTTATCATCAAGAATCTTTCGGCCTGAGTGACTGAAATCTTTTTCGTTCATTCTCCAGTGCCTGGCATGGTGTCTGAAACATATTAAGCCCTCAGTGTTTACTTCTACATAAATAAACTAGAGATTCACGAAATGAGAGGTCACTCTTATAAAATAGGCTGGTGTCAGATTATGCAGGATATAAATGCAACCTATCTCAGAGGCAATCCAACGTCATTAAAGGTTTTTGTACTATTTATTAGAAAGATTCACCCATATTCAGTGTATAAGATGCAAACTAGAGAGTGAGGCCAGAGCCCAGAGAGCAACCTCCTGCAAAACGCGGTAGGTTGAGAGTAGAAGGGGCTAGCCACGCTAATGGAAAAGAAGAGCCAGATATATGAAATAAAATTAAGAAGATGTTGGAATCTGACTGGTCCTGGGATGGAGGGAGAGGAAAGAGTATATTCATATATCATGACAAAAAAATTGAAATGTGTTTTTTTATTATGGTAATTTTCTTGTTTTCCCAAGACCTTTCCTTCATGCTATTCATTCTAAGGTATTTTCTTTTCTTTTTTTTTTTTTTTTTTTTTTTTTTTTTTTTTTTTTTTTTGAGACAGAGTCTCGCTTAGTCGCCCAGGCTGGAGTGCAGTGGCGCGATCTCGGCTCACTGCAAGCTCCGCCTCCCAGGTTCACGCCATTCTCCTGCCTCAGCCTCCCCAGTAGCTGGGACTACAGGCGCCCGCCGCCTCGCCCGGCTAATTTTTTGCATTTTTAGTAGAGACGGGGTTTCACCTTGTTAGCCAGGATGGTCTCGATCTCCTGACCTTGTGATCCGCCCTCCTCGGCCTCCCAAAGTGCTGGGATTACAGGCGTGAGCCACCGCGCCCGGCCTCATTCTAAGGTATTTTCAAACTCAGGAAAGGAAAAATTACTGCAGAACAGAATAAAAGGGATGTCATGTTTTTGCTTTTAGCTTCAAAAAGCAATGTTCTAGAACAGCAAAGACTGGAAGAGTACTTACAGAAAGAGGATATACCTTTTATCTCCATACAAGCTTAGGTGCCCAGTAGGTGAAAGCTTCCTGATAGGACGAAAATAATTCATGGAGGAGCAGCAAAAGGGTTAAACGCATATGAGAGAGGACTGAAACCGTACCCTTCCCTAGGTGTACAGTTTCAGGAGAGAGGAGGTCGGAAAAAGTGTGTTCTAGATCTACCACATCAACTTAGTACCCCAGCATCAGAGCAAAAATGGTCAGTTACATCGGGCCAACAGTTAGATGTGGCTCAGTGTGACATCGAGAGGTAAAGAGGCTCTCATGATGGCTCTGATTCTACCCTAAGATCAACCGTGAGAAGTGAACAAATAAACCTCCCACTTCCCCAAGCAGGGCTTAGAAGGTACTTGAAAGAGATAGCTCAGGGCCCAAGGGTCTTGAATGTTTAACCCAAATGCAAGTGTGCATTATGCAGCTGAGGCGCTCATGACTGCAGAGATTTCAGGAGGTGGCCTTCTGGAAGACTGACAAATACTATGACCACCAAAGAACAGGTCCCTTTTCCCTGACTCCCTACCTCCATCCTGTCTAAAATAAACTTGGGAACAGAATACCACCCTGAAGAGGAGGACGCAAAGGCAAAGTTCAGAAATGACATGATTTTAAACTTGAAGTTACATGACAAAGGATGACACGAAAAAAGTATGACAAGACAAAAGTATGACAAAGGCTAAATCCATCTAGAAATGACTAGATTTTGCATTATGATATCAGGGGAAATAGGGCATATAATAGAAACTCAGTTCAATTACACAAAAATAAAATGTTACCTAGTTTGTATGTATGACTTTAAGGCCTATGAAAATTATACTTACAACAGGTACAAAGGAGTTTACTCCATTCGTTAGAGGATTAAGAGTTCTTTTTATGGAACTTCATTTTTTTATGCTTCATTTTTTAAAAAATAACAAATTATTGGCTGAAATGGTTCAACTGTAAGTTAAAAGTAAAGTAAACTGCTATTTTCCTATGCCTGGCCCTCCCTCTGAGGCATGTTCTAACTCTAATTTAATTCTAATTAAATTAGATTAAATTTAATTCTAATTAAATTAGATTAAATTTAATTCTAATTGGTTTGGGTCACCAAAGTGATTCCAGTCAATATTCTTCAGTACAATCCAAAGATTTCTAGTCCATTCTTGAGTCAATCAAAGTCTAGAGGACTCAGAACAGATATATTAGCCATTGAAGTGTGATATGGTTTGACTGTGTCCCCCCTGAAATCTCATGTTGAATTGTAATTCCCAATGTTGAAGGAGGGACCTGGTAGGAGGTAATTGGATCACAGGGAAGGATTTCCCCCTTGCTCTTCCTGTGATAGTGACTTCTCACAAAACCATGGTTTAAAAGTGTGTAGCACTTCCCCTTTCACTGTCTTCTGCTCCACCATGGTGAGATGTGCTTGTTTCCCCTTTGCCTTCCGCCATGATTGTAAGTTTCCTGAGGCCTCCCAGTCATGCTTCCTGTACAGCCCGCAGAGCACCGAGTCAATTAAACCACTTTTCTTCATGGATTATCCAGTCTCGGGTAGTTCTTTATAGCAGTGTGAGAACGGATTAATACAAAGTGGACCTAGAGTTAAGATAAACTCTAGAGTAGTTTTACTCTATGGGGTTTGGGTATAGGGGGTCTCCTCCCCATAGGACAGTTAGCAATGTCTGGAGATAGCTTTGGTTGTCACAAGTGAGGGTGTCACAACTAGCAACTAATGGGTAGAAGCCAAAGATGCTGCTAAACATCACTCGATGCACAGACAACCTCCACAACAAGGAATCATGTGGGGCAAAATGTCATTAATACCAGGACTGAGAAATCTACTCTAGAGGTGAGTTAGAAGCCTACCCTCTTCCTGAATCCCAGCAGCCTCTTCAAGTTGACCAACCACTTTTAGTTAATATAAGACATTTGGTGTACATAGGCTCTTTATTTCTGGAGAAGCCCTAGACACAACTTAGATTGTTTATTAGATTATTTTAAGAAATACGTAACACCTAAAAAAAAGTATTAGAATTCTTTAAATACTTTCTTCCCTTAAAATGTAGAATTCAATTAATCAATCAATAAATATGTCATCTCTGTCTTAATTTCAATAATCTGTTCTTGGTTAGTTCTAATGAAAAAACGCTAACCGGGAGCCCAATTATCATGATTTTACATGGGAAAAATTATAATGCAGAATATGTCAACCATAACCCACAGCCAATTTCCTCAAACATAACTAAAACTCAATAAAACATCTATAAATAAAAAACTGTCTTGTTAGGGGGTAAAATGCTTAAGAGGAACATTACGTCTTAATAACCAATAAATTAATATACCTCACAATCAGTTATGTGGTATGTAGCAAAATACTAAACATCTTCTTTTTGAAACCTCAAGAAGTTTTCAAAATATCAACATGTGACTTGGATGCTGTGGTTGAAATTAGTTAAAAACTCCCACTGTTTCACTGAAATTATTTTATTATTGTTAATTTCACTGATAATAATGTCACACATCTTTTTATGTGCCTGTCATGTATTTGTATATCATCTTTTGTTAAATGTCTATTCAAGTAATTTGAACATTTTTTAAATTCAATTACATGTTTCTTTTTTTGATCTTGAGACGGAGTCTCGCTCTGTCACCCAGGCTGGAGTTCAGTGGCGCGATCTCCACTCACCGCAAGCTCTGCTTCCCGGGTTCCTGCCATTCTCCTGCCTCGGCCTCCCGAGTAGCTGGGACTACAGGTGCCCGCCACCATGCCCAGCTAATTTTTTGTATTTTTAGTAGAGACGGGGTTTCACTGTGTTAGCCAGGATGGTCTCATCTCCTGACCTTGTGATCCACCTGCCTCGGCCTCCCAAAGTGCTGGGATTACAGGGGTGAGCCACCGCGCCCAGCCCAATTGCATGTATTTTTATTACTGAGAGATGAGTTCTTTCTAGACACTGGATACAAGTCCTTTGTCAAGCATATGTATTGTTAACATTTTTCTTCAGTTTGTGATTTGCTTTTCATTATTTTAACCATGTGTTTCAAGGAATAGAAGTTTTGAATTTTATAATCCAATAATTCAATTGTTTCTTTCATGGTTAGTGATTTCTATCTCCTGTTTAAGAAATATTTTCCTACCTCAAGATCACAAAGTTATCGCCAGGTGTCTTTCTTCTGAAGCTTTACATACTAGAATGGCTAAAAATAAAGTTTGACAACACCTAATGAAAGCAAAGATGGGTGTATTCGTGCACAAAATGATATAGTAAAATGGAAATTACTTTGGAAAATTGTTTGGAAGGTTCTTACAGTGTTAGTCATGTACCTACTCTATGACCCAGCAATTCCACTCCAGGTATTTACTCAAGAGAAGTGAAAACATGTCCACAAAAAGCTTATACAAAAATATTTATCACAGCCATATTCATAATAGCTTAAAACTGAAAATAGCAGAATGGTCCCACAATAGGTAGGAGATTAACAAATTGTGGTATATCCATACGTTGATGAATGAACTACTGATGTATATAATAGATCAATCACAAAAACATGTTGAGCAAAAGAAGACAGACACAGAACACACTATATACTTTATGATTCCATTTACATGAAGCTCAAAATAGGTAAAACTAATTGATATTGATGGAAATTAAGAGTGGTTATCTCAGGATGAGGAGAAAAGAGCCCAGGAATGGGCATAGGGAATTTACTATAAAGTGTTGGAAATGCTTTATATCTTACCAGTGATGTAGCTTACATTGTTATTGACAATGGTGTGGGGTTATGTTGCTATTATAATGGTAAGGTATATTCATTTTGTTATCGAACAGTATACTTAAAATCTATGCATTTTATCACATGAAAATTATACCTTAAAAAATACATACCATATCACATCTTATAGGCACAAATATAAATTTGTCCTAAACGTGCATCGGCTAAGAGATGCATACACTTTATGAAGTTCAGATATTAAAAGTCGCAAGGCTTTCTGACAGAAAAATGTTAAACTGGGAGAAATACTGTTGGGGTATGCCTGTATTTTCTGTATGCCTGGAAAGATCTGTCCTCATCTGTGTCTTTTTAGATGTAAATGGAGAGTCAAGATTATACATTGGAGGTTGTTTCACTCTGGATTACATTTTAACTCACTAGGAATTCCTAACAGTGGGGCTGCATTCTGCCCTACATTTGATCTGTTCTATTAGACAGGTCCCAAGAGTTAATTCTATCTCTTCCTATAGTCGTAAATACAAAATATAGTACAACAGGATTTTATTTATAAGACAAAAAAAGTTGGAAAACATTTTTGTTAGCCAGTAAATGAAATGTAACTGACTTCATTTTATCAAGGACCAAAGAAAATGTGTCAGTTGATCAGTAACTAATAAGATCTGCTAAACCTGTGACCTAGTCCTAATAGTATAAAAAAGACTGCATTATCTGTGGTTAAAGCATTAACAAAATCTTTTGTCCTATATGAACAAACTTGACCTTGGGTTAACTTTATAACACTGTTTCCCTGGAGATCTGAAAAGGGTAGGATGAAAATATTGCTACTAGGCAATATTTCTTATGATTAAAAAAAATGACAAATTGCATCTGACAGGAGAGAAACTATATATAAACTATAAATACCTAGTGGGAAACCATAGCTTTGGGCTCCCTGAGTGTGATGACTCTCATAGCTGGGCAGGCTCACTGCAGGCACTCTGGAATTGATGCCTCAAACACTGTAAGAAATATAGGATCTTATTTCAGACATGAGGCTTCTAAGCCAACATGGAACATATGTATATGTCTCATCTCCTTGCACCTTAACTATCAACTTAAAAGCCAGAGGTTTGCTTTTTGATTGGTGTGAGGACTCCTGCAAGAAGTCATATTAAAAAGGGATGCCTGATGCTGTCATTCTGGCAAGCTGCATGGTTGCGTTATACTTTTCCAATTAAATCTGATGCCAAGTGGGCCCTATAGAGGTCCTGTGGGTCAGAATTTTCAGAGACTCCCTTGTGGGTATTGCAGTAACTCAGTACACAATAGGATCCCTAATACAGAATGGTGGTGAATAAATATGTCTTTCATGATTGATGGGAAAGTCATTGCTCTCAGAGTCATGTTCATCTCTGCCACCATGGAGATGGACCTTCAATGCCACAATATAAAGCAGATACACAATAGTAAGAATGTCATGGACACAAGGTAATACATGAAATACTTGTGATCTCCCTAGAAGAAAGTGAGAAAGAAAAGCAGCTCACAGCAGTCTGTGCTCTGGGAGGTATGTAAATTAATCAGGGCCAGAGAGACATGAGTATGAAACTTCAGCACACTTCTGGTGCACCCATTCCCAGGGGCAATTATTGACAGGCATTTTCTTCTTTCTTTGTTTCTCTGTAGTTTCTAGAGTAGCTGATAAATTACCTAAAATGTTATCACAAGTTGCACAATGTGACCCTCACTCATTATCTTTATGGTTCTAGAATTTGTGATACAAAGAACAATATGTATAGCCCATCACCAGCTTATATTATTTTCATGAACCAATGTAAGAACCACGCCTTTTTTCCTTTAAAATCCACTTGTAACTGCTGCTAATGAAAGCATACCATCAGGGCAGCTTGAATATGTGACTGCTGGGTTACGGTCCCCAAATTTGGCCCAAATAAATTCTCTACTTACATTAATTTTGCCCCAGTTTCTTTCTTTAGGTCAACATATCTGGTGTAGCTGTCAGGATTCAGAGCAACCTCCTCGCACCCCGGACCACCTAGTGATCCCTCCTGGACTCAGCGCTCAGCACCAGCACAAACCCACTATGTTTCTCTGTCTCCAGATCTTTCCCTGAGTACAGAAGGTGAGTCCTACTGAATGTGAACCTCTTTCTTCTCAGTTGAGGTCTAGGCTTTATTTGGGCTGTTTTTCAAATGCTCTTTTTTTTTTCTTTTTTTAAGACTGAGGGCTTTGGTCTCCGTCTCTGAATAGGGGCTTCAGGTGAAAACCTCTATAGAGAACTCCCTTCCCTGCCTCTGCCCCATGGTAGGAGGTTCAGGTCATGGCGCAGCACACCACTCTGCAAAGAATTTCTACCTTCTCTCCCTCGGCCTCACAGCAAGAGGTTCAAGTTATGGCACTGGCAGTCTAGCACTGCCGGTTTCCCTTTTTTCAAAAAAAACTTCCTTTTTTTTGAAATTACATAAATTATATTCTTTTAAAATTGTAGCTGCTTCTTACTGCTTGTGATTCACAATTGTCATTTTATTTGTGACCAATTCCTGCTAGTTTTAAGCCAAAAGGTGCATGAGGTTGAGCTCTCTCACCCTCACGAAATTTGAGAGACATTTGCTACCTCCAAACTCAATTGGGTGCTGTAGGTGACTAAAGACTTTATGAAGATTCAGAACATTTGTTTAAGATGTTTCATAGTATCATAGTCCTGTCTGCAAGAACACTTGTGATGACTTTCAGCTCGGCCAGAAGGTACGTGCAAGGGCTGTCGCCTGGCATCTTGAACACTCTGCCACCATAAAGTGATCAGAGATTAGAAGACACATAAAAAGCAAGTCATGACTTTCTGGTGACTCTTTGAGAAGTGACACTCACAAAACAGCACACTTCAACCTGATGCACTCTCCTGGCCTTGGTCACATTTGAAAAGGAATTTCTAAAATTATGCGAAACTGCTCATCAAAACTGAGCGTTCCCTGAAGGGACAGTCCCCCTTGGAAACACAAACTGGGTTTTCATGTAATACCTATGAAGCTCCCTCTGGCAAATATATATGTAAATGGACCCACATGACTCAAGAGGACCCCCGTGACCATCACAATGGCAAAAATGAGGGTGATCTAAAATTCCTAAATTAATATATTTGCACACACAATTGAAAAAAAAATCACATTTTAGAACCAAACAAATTGAATGACAGGCCTACTTTCTGTTTGTCCTGGCTGAAATCTGATTATAAGGGATTTGAAGGTTTCTGTTTGTTAAACATCTATGGTTTAAAAGCAAGGCATTTCTGCTCCCTTTTAGATCCATTTCCAGGAATTCTTCCAGTCAACTAAAACTCCTTTTTAATTGTATACTTGCTCCCTCTGTTTGCTTCCTTTCTTGTTGGCATGATTTTTGCTGAGAAAAATATAAAACTTAATTGGTCTTTTAGAAAGTTTAAAATCTCCCCAAATTGGCTCCTCTAAGACTTGCTCTTCCATTTCCTTCTACTCTGCTCCTCCTTCCCTTTACCATCTTCAGTGCCACATGAAGAAACCTAGAAGAGACTTCTAACATCCCTGATACCTCTTGAGAAACACAGAAGAAGGTGCCATGCACGCCCCTCGCTTGGAGGTTTTCTGTCTTCTTTGTGGAGTTCTGAGAGTCACATGAAGGTTCCTCTCCATTCTAAAGCTTTGTTCTCTTCTGCATTGAGTTATCTGATTTTTTTTTTTTTTTTTTTTTTTTTTTGACTTTTGGAGTAACAGGGATTACCTTGTACTATCAGACTAAATTTGACCTTTCTGTGACCTCTTTGTAGCTGGCAAGTCACTGGCAAGAACTGCAGTTGTGGAAATGAATGACTGACAGCAGTTGCAATGAATGGTTATCACTGCAGAGGGCCACTCATTTCTTTTTGTCTTTAGATAAGAAAGGTGCAGTTTGAACACTTGGAGGATACAGAAACCCTCATCACCAAGGGATAAAACTCTCTTGGGAAATGGGCTGTCACAGAGGGGGCCGATGGCATTGGATCGCCCCCGCCCCCGCCCCGGGGGAATGTCTTTGTAGTGAGTAGCACCTTGGAAACATTAGGCAGCCCCGTCCCAAGGCGTTTCCCTCTTTAGGGGGACCCAGGATTTGGTGTAAAGATGGGATCCTTGATTTTTAAAGACCTTGATGCTCTGCCTTCCTGAAAACTGGCAATATTTTGTCAGGCCTGTTTGTTAATGGGCTCCTCCCAGAGCTCAGTGGTCCAGTTAGAAAATTGAGACTAAATTAGAAGCTACCTATCTAAATGAAATTGGTCTCCTTTAAAGTCCTGTGCTGAATGCTTATGATTCTGTGTTACCTTGGTATTCATTTTAATCTTCCTCTAAGTAATATATCCAAACTCCTTAAATAATAATAATAAAGCTTAAATTCTCTCCTTGTGCTTTGAGATGTAAACTTGCTATCCTAGGGACTGATTAACTTGTTCCATTTACAGAGGTACAGTTTAATCCAACTGCCCTTTTAAACTAGAGAATTTTACGAGTCTCAAGGCTGGAATTTTTAAATCAAAGTTGTAAGATTTTTGTTGGTGTGTATCTGTATTTTTATGTGTACATGTGCACGTCTGTGTTTGCATGTTGTCTACATGGTACCAAATTGACTTATAAAGAAATGAGTGTTCATAACTTAAGTAAATAAGACTAAACACTTTTCAAATTCATAAGAATTTGGGAATCTTTGTAATCAAAACTAGTCTTTAAATTGTTGGCAAAACAGAATAGAAATGTCTTCAAAATTGATGAAATTAAATTTAATTTTAGATATTTTTGCCTGGGTCTACAGGTAAGACAAATTTATACTGTCCTTGCTAGATGTTTTAAACATCCTAAAATGGTTGCTTCCATTATTTTTTTTAATACCTGTTTGTTCCTATGTCTTTGGTTTTGAGCCTTTAGATTCTGAAATCTAGACAGGCGGCCATGGTGATGCCTGAAAACATGTGCATGTTGACAGCACTTAGGCCACCAACTGCATGTCAGAGCCAAACCCAATGTGTCTTCCCTGGCCCAGTTGTGTCTTATACCCATGCTGGAGCAGGGTAAGAGTCTCTGGGCATTGTCTTCACAGCCATGTCCTCTGTCCTAGCTTCTGCACCTGATACATAATTAAAATTTCTTACTAGGTTTTTCAATGAAAATTAGAGTTATTAAGAGGTAAAATTATAGTTAAAATGTAACTAAAACTACTAGATACAAAATAATACCTTTGGGCCAGGTGCGGTGGCTCTAGCCTGTAATCCCAGCACTTTGGGAGGCCGAGACAGGCGGATCATGAGGTCAGGAGATCGAGACCATCCTGGCTAACACGGTGAAACCCCGTCTCTACTGAAAAAAAAATACAAAAAACTAGCCAGGCAAGGTGGCGGGCGCCTGCAGTCCCAGCTACTTGGGAGGCTGAGGCAGAAGAATGGCATAAACCCAGGAGGCGGAGCTTGCAGTGAGCTGAGATCTGGCCACTGCACTCCAGCCTGGGTGACAGAGCGAGACTCCGTCTCCAAAAAAAAAAAAAAAAAAAAATTCCTTTGTATACAGAGCACATAAGAAAAGAAGGATGTGTTTTTGGTAAAGATGGTTATAAGAAAGGCAGGAGAATATGGTTTTTTTTAAAGGCAAAGTAATTTTGCTTAGAGGTTATTTAAAGGTTATTTTAAATTAAAGGAATAAAAAAACCAAATGGATATAGAAAGTTTGGGAAAGAAAGAATTAAATTGTAAGCGGTTATAGAAGTGTTACAGAAATCTTATCTTGTGTGGTTAAAGCTGATTGAAATTGGGTAGATCTGTTTATAAGATTTTATTAAAATTACTTTCGCCATTAATAATACAAAGGTAGAATTTGGTTTTCTCTTGTGAATAAGATTTTTGTAGAGTATTAATAAGAAGTAGTAGTAAAAGGATTTCATCTTTTGAGTAAACTTCAAAAAAAAAATAGGGAGAGAAAGAGAGAGAGACTCTCTTGGTTTCATGCTGTCTTTATTAAGTCTTGAGGTTTAGAAAACTGAATCTCCTCTATCAAAGATAAGGGATTTTTGTTTTGTTTTGTTTTTTTGCTTTTTGAAATGTTTTAATCATCACTTTGGCTAAATAAATGATTCCATTTTGATACAGGGTTTTAAACCTTTGATATTTAATAAACTTCTCAAAATCAAATTTCAAATTCTAAATTAAGTCTTTTCATCAGGAACTAACTTTTGGACATCCCAAAAAGAATCCCTGGAAGTTTCAAAGAGAGATACTAGGCTTATTCCGTATGTAAAAAATCATACAGAAAACACTGTCAAATAAGAAATGGCATTTAGCTTTGAGTTATATATGTATAAATGTGTTAATGTGTCCCAAAATTGTATGAGATTACTAAAAATCTAATATATCTTGGTGTATGTTATCAGTCATATTACAATTAGAACGTTGAATTGTAGGCAACAAAAAAAGAAAATGCACAAATTTCTCTGTCAATTGCATCTTTAACCATGGCCATTTTAATACTTGTCTTATTCTTTCTTGGAAAGTCCCTTCCAGTCTTCCCAGTGACCAAGGAACCCCTTTCACCAAAGAAATAACTCAGTCCATTTGTAACATATGGTCAATTTTTCAGCATTTCCATTGGGCATACTACCATCCATCTTCCAGACTAGTAGAACACCCAAATGGGATAATAAGAAAATGAATTGACAAAGCTTATAAAAACGTTTAACTTTCCCTGGCCTAAGGCTCTTCCATTGTTATTGCTTAACTTACGTTCTACCCATTTGGAAAATATCAGCTTTTTCCCTTTGAAATGACACCAGGAAGCCCCATGTGCCTGAATGAAGGAGTCTACAACCCAGCTCTCCTTAAAGATGATGTTCTTCATTACTGCCAAGGCATTAAAAAGCATTTCACTAAAAATTCTAAATTAATTGAGGATTCTTTTAACAGCAAGCTCTTGGGAATTTATGATATCCAATATCATGGCTTCCAACTTTGAGATTTTTGGACTCCCTCTAAATTTAAGCTAAATTCAAAGGCATTGACTCATGGATTTACATTTCTTATTTTAAAAAGGCAGCCCAGCATGAGTAGGCATCTTCCATCATTAGACATCTCCAACTGAAGCTGACCTGCAGCCAGTCACCTGGTTCTTCAGACCAGGACAAGAAATTGAAACTCAGTTTTAAAAGATTACTCAAACGGCTAAATAGCTACAAGACAATCCATGTTTCGAAAGACAGACCCCTTATATGATTTATTTGATTGGTTACCTGCAGGTATAGGTGTCAGGCCTCTGAGCCCAAGCTAAGCCATCTCATCCCCTGTGACTTGCAGTTATACGCCCAGATGGCCTGAAGTAACTGAAGAATCACAAAAGAAGTGCAAATGCCCTGCCTCGCCTTAACCGATGACATTCCACCACAAAAGAAGTGAAAATGGCCCGTCCTTGCCTTAAGCAATGATATTATCTTGTGAAATTCCTTTTCCTGGCTCATCCTGGCTCAAAAAGCTCCCCCACTGAGCACCTTGTGACCCCAACTCCTGTCTGCCAGAGAACAACCTCCCTTTGACTGTAATTTTCCTTTACCTACCCAAATCCTATAAAACGGCCCCACCCCTATTTCCCTACGTTGACTCTCTTTTCAGACTCAGCCTGCCTGCACCCAGGTGAAATAAACAGCCATGTTGCTCACACAAAGCCTGTTTGGTGGTCTCTTCACACGGACGCGCGTGACAATAGGAATATTTCTCACATTTGGATTTCAAATTGTTTAATTAGTAATTGTCCTTATTTGTGTCATATTTTTTATTCTTAAATCGATCTTGCTTTGCATTTCTCTATCTAAAGTATTTGACAGAAACTAAACTCATGATAGCTAGATGCAAAGAAATTATTCAATATGCCATACTTCCTTTATAAGTGGATGAAATCCTGAGACCCAGTTCCTCTGTCCCTTTGTGTTGCCAGTTAATTTAGCCTAAGACCTCACTAAAGTCTGAAGCTGTAGTGCCTCTACTCTTTCCCTCTAACGTAGAGAGACATTACCTGGAAATGAGACTTCCCAGCAATGTGGGGAAAAGCTACCTTTAAAATGCTGATTATCAATGCTTTTAGAAGAGGAAGATCTCAATCAAAAGGGGGAAATGAGAAGACAAGTAGCTCAGAGGCTATGTGAGGTATGCAAAATGTATCAGACCCAGAGAGATGAAACAGGAGGATAAAACAGTCATGGCTCTGCACCCACGCCCAGGAGCAACTGTTTAAAGGCATTTTGTTCTTTCTTTCCTTCCTTGTAGTTTCCAGACTAGCTGACAAATTACTTAAAATGTTACCACAATTTGCATCATATGACCCTCGCCCATTATTTTCATGTTCCTGGAATTTGTGATACAAAGAATAACATATAGACAATCAATCACTTACGTTATTTTAACAATCCAATGTAAGAACTGCCCTTTCTTTTTCCTTTGAAAGTCCACTTGTAACTGCTGCTAATCAAAGCATATATTCATGGCAATTTGAATATATGTCTCCTTGGTTGCAGTCCCCAAATTTGACCCAAATAAATTCTCAACTTATGTTAATTTGCCTCAGTTTCTTTCTTTAGTTGACAAAAGGCACTATGAAAATCAAAATATTCTTTGGTATAGGCAGGGTTGCTAGCTTTATTTCCTCTGAATTTTAATAACCTTTTTTTATTTCTAGATATGAGATAATCTATTTTTTGTTTCATCACAGACATACATATTAGTAGTTCCTCTTTTTAAAATTATAGGTTTACATGTATTAAATGTGACAATTTCCCCTCTATATCTGTTAACTATACTTATCCATCATATGTCACAAATCAAAACAAAGGGAACTGTCAAATACCATTAGAGAACTTGGTAATCACAAAGTAGACAAGAACAAAAAGTGGAAATTCTGAAATCATTCTAGAAAAGAGGAAAAGAATAGGGATACTTAGACTTAAAGATACTTAAAACAAACTTTAAATACATAAAGCAAACTAAGAGTAGCTCCTGAACAGGTTCCCCATGCATATAAATTCATCTACCTGTTATGTCTGGGAAAACAGTATACTACCTTTTCTCCCCACACAAACTTTCTCTCTAGATACTTTTTTGGGCCCTTTAAATGGAATATATCATTTTCATTATTTGGTCATGAAATATACAGAGGGTACTGGGGAAGCAACAGTGGAAGAGGCAGAAGCATTCTTGACCCTCAGGAAACTTACAGTCTAAGGCGCAATACCAATGTTGAATGAGCAATTACAAGTACAAACACAAAAGGAGCTTAAGGGGAGCTAAAACCTCTCATGGAGGGGTGAGATTTAAAACCATTTTTATTGCCATCCTATGCATTATTAAGGAAACAGGGAAAGCTCAGGAAAAAATTACATTAAAACATTTGAAGAAAGGTAAAGCAGAAGGGGAAAACCACAGCTTTTGACTTGAAATAAACAACCTATTCCAGTCCAAGATTTCAGGTGCTTTCAAAAAGTAACTGAAATTTTTTTACTTAATTCCTTTATATATATGAACCTGAAATTAAGCCAAAAAGCATGATATGAGACCCAAAAAAACTCACATCCTACTCAACCAACCAAAACTGTTTAGGACTTAAATGGGACAAAGGATTTCAATAGCACTAACAGCTCAAGGAATGTATGTTAAACCTTTTGTTTCACATCCAGAAAATTTGAAAACTGGGCTAAATACTGTATATATCGGAAGGTTTTAAAAATAATTTGTATGATTTAATCTTACCAAAGAAAGCTTATTCATGTAAAGACATTTTTATACCAACCCTTCATATCATCAGTGAAAACTGTTTATTAAGCGGGAGTGGTATGAGATACAGAAACAGCATAAACTGGCCAGGCGCGGTGGCTCACGCCTGTAATCCCAACACTTTGGGTGGCCGAGGCAGGCAGATCACGAGGTCAGGAGATCGAGACCATCCTGGCTAACACGGTGAAACACTGTCTCTACAAAAAATACAAAAAAATTAGCCGGGCGTGGTTGGGGGCGCCTGTAGTCCCAGCTACTTGGGAGGCTGAGGCAGGAGAATGGCGTGAACCCGAGAGGTGGAGCTTGCGGTGAGCCGAGATCGCCCCCTTGCACTCCAGCCTGGGTGACAAAGCGAGATGCCGTCTCAAAAAAAAAAAAAGAAAAGAAAAGAGATAGCATAAACCAAAATCTCACATGTAATCCTTTGATGTTAACTGGATTTCAGAGTGAGTAAAGTATTGCTACAAACCACAGCAATGGGACAAAACGCCGCTTTTTTTAAAACTGCACATGTGCTTTGTTCCCTGAGAACCTTTGGTTTAGACTTTTTGTACAGTAAGCCATTTCATTAAATATGGTTAGATTCACAGTCTCAGATCTTAAATAGACACACTTAAGTGACACATTTGATGGCAACATTCTTATAAATTATAACCAATTATATGGCATGATCTCAGCTCACTGCCATCTCCGCCTCCCAAGTTCAAGGGATTTTCCTGCCTCAGCCTCCCCAGTAGCTGGGACTACAGGTGTGTGCTGCCATGCCCAGAAAATTTTTGTATTTTTAGTAGAGATGGAGTTTCACCATGTCGGCCAGGCTGGTCTCAAACTCCTGACCCCAAGTGATCTACCTGCCTCAGCCTCCTAAAGTACTGGGATTACAGGCGTGAGCCACTGTGCCCAGCCTTCTCTAGATAAACTTTTGATGAGCCTAATATGAAAAGTAGTGCAGCGAACCGAGTATTATATGACATAGTTTTTCATCCTGAACATGCATGTGTTTGTCATCTGAATTGAAATTCTCAAAAGAGAGTGGGGAATACACAACTTCTCTTACTGAGTTTGAGGTACAAAGCCCACATACTCATTTGGCCACTAACATTACCATTTGCAGATATTGAACAGCTTTGCAGATAAAATTGTTCAATATATCAATAACTAGATAGTTGGCTTGGATTCATAAAGCTGTAGGGGTTTTTTTTTTTTTTAAGACACACAAACACGAAACTGTAGCTTTCCAGAGGATAAAACTGAAATACTTAACCATCTGCAATTTTAATTTATTTTCCAGGCATACATGCAAAATTGACCAAGATCCTGTAGGAGCATATTTAAACAGCTACAATTCGATGTATGCATTCTAACGACAGTCAGAGTTCTATTCTTCTAAGTATTTAAGAAGAACCTATAAGTGGGCATGGAGAAGAAAGAAGCAAACTAGCAAGCTATCTCGCATGCTTTCTTAACTCTATATAATCTTCTCCACCTATGAGTTTATGTCTCAATAGATAGGAACTAAATAATATGGTCACAGTTGTCTACATTGGTGCCACTTTTGCAGTGGCAACAGAAGGCAACTTCCCTCAAATGGTGAAGGATGGATAAGTGAAATCCATCTTCATATGCCTAAAAGACAAATTATCTGTCTAGGACACTGTTATCACAGCAAATGCTTACCATCATTCAAATTCAGTAGAACTAGTGGAACTCCTGTACAACAACTACCTGTTTACTGAATTTGCAATTGTTCCGCTATTGTCAGTTCCATGAGGACATGCACAAACTGTATCTTTATCTTTTTACTTCTAGATTTGCATAGAGGCTAGTATATAGAAAATTTACTCAATAAATGAATGAATGGACAAATGGTTGGATGAGTTGCAGTATGGTACAAATTAGTCTCAGTAGCTACTGAAGATACTGCTGCTGTATCAGTTAGGATGTTTTCAGGTGCATCAACAAATTGTTGGGGTCCGCGTGTTTCCTAAACAAAAGAATGAACACACAAGACAACACAAGACAAGACAAACATGGCAGCCGCCACGAATGGCACGCTCTGCTTTATTTTATACAGTCGTTTGTGGAATGTTGCCAAGTCACAAGACACATTGTTGTTTTTCTGACCTTTCCCTGACTTTCTGGATTTTCAAGATGTTTACACATAAACAAGCCCCCAGGGTCTGCTGTTAGCAGCTGGCTCCTTTGTCCTCCCTGTTTGCAGGGAAGGAACGCCCTGCTTCGTTTGCAAGAGCAGGACTTATCGGAACGGGATGTTTGCGAGCACGTAGTCCTCTACACAAATGACAGAACAGTAGACCAAAATGGGTTAAATAAAGTAGAAGCGTATTATCTCATTTAAAAAGAAAATTATTCCAACATCAGAACAGGGATTCAATTATGCCAGATGGGTTGAGATTCTTTCTGTCTTTCCCATAATTAAATCTCGGAATGTTAGCAATGTCTGCCTTCATGATCATAAGACAGGTGCTGAAGTTCCAACATCATATCATCATGAGAATAAAAAATACTCACAGAATCCCAGCACTTTGGGAGGCTGAGAAGGGTGAACTGCCTGAGCTCAGGAGTTCAAGATCAGCCTAGGGAACGTGGCTAAACCCCATCTGTACACAAAATACAAAAATTAGCTGGGTGTGTTGATGCACACCTGTGGTCCAGGTCACTAAGGAGGTTGAGGCAGGAGGATCACTTTAGCCCAGGATTTCATGGCTACAGTGAGCAACAGTGATATGCCACTGCACTCCAGCCTGAGTGACAGAGTGAGACCCTGTCTCTACCAAAAACAAAAACAAAAACAAAACCCACAGCAGAAAGGAAGGAAGTGAAAACAAAAAAAATTTTTTTCTAGAGATCCTTCGTGCTACCATACTTTTGCTTATCCCTCACTGGCCAACATGCTTCACTTGTCCATTGTTAGACTGATGACCAACAAGAATAATGGAATTTCCATAATTGGCATAGAATAGGTCTCTATGGATAATGGAGAAAAAACAGATGTACTCGTCCTGCCCTACGCTGCCAAATGAGCAAAGTAATAATTCTATCTATGTGCAATAGGAAAGAATAACTGTAACCTGCAGTATTTGCATAGCTCACATATAGCATGATATATAGCAGATCCTGAAAAGTCAACACACTCTCAAATTATTCATTCACTCACATAGCATAGATTTGTTGAGCACCTACCATGCAGCAAGCACTGTTCTCTACACCTGAGAGACATCAGAGAACATAATGTAACTCCTAAACCTCATGGAGTTTACATGCCAAATGAGGAAGACAGATAATAAACGATTAGTATAATAAATAATTATATGTTATACATCATTTCATATATGTGTATATATATATATATGAAAGTGACAAGTAGTGTTTAAAACAAATCAGGGTAAGGTGGGTCCAGATGGAAATTTTAAATAGGGTGATCAGAGAAGACCTCCTTGAAAAGTGACAATGACTTCAAGGAGAAGGGGCCAAAGATTAAGACACTCCCTCACCTGAAAAGCTGACTGATTCTGGATTCTAAATGGCAAAAGGTCAGATTGTTGCCTTCCCAGCAAAGCCTAATTATTCAGATAGCCTCACGATAGCTGCTATTAATGTGAAAGGACATGTCAGAGAAAGAGCAAGAAAGCAAAAGCTGAAGAACTATCTAGAATACATCCAGAAAAATGTTTGGTTGTACTTACAAGCACCTTGGAAGGAAATAAACTTAGAATTTACTAAGATTGAGGAAACTGTGTTGCTAAAGAATCTATGAGCCTAAGAACCAAATAGCCTTGTGACACTATGGGCCTACAAACTAAGCTGTAAAATATATGCAGCATTCAAGAGGAACAAATTCCCCAAAGCCCTCTTAGATGTGATCAAGAAGAATAATAGACAAAGAAGTTTCTTCCAGAGAGAAGAGCAGAGAGCCAGAGACCAGTGGACAAGAATTTACTCCCATAAAGCAGACACAAGGCCCGATCAAGGAAGTTCCTTCGCTACTAAGGCAGAGGTCTTTGACCCCCAACCATCTAGCTGATTTCCCTCAGTGCTATGAACCAGTGACTGCTGTGTTTCTCCTTCTTCCCTTTCCTGAATAGGAGTTTTAATTACAGTTATCCTCTCTCTGGTCCACCATTGATTCTGGTGGGAGGAAGGGGTGACAGAAAGAGAGGAAAGTATTTTACCTTCAACTTACAGGTCACCAGATAACTAGGAGCTACCTATGGATGTGAGTGACAGGACGGATCATCACCTGTCAACATACCTATGGATGCTGAGCTGGGTGCAGCAGCTGAGTATAACTTTGAGTTGTCTCCCTGGAGGAAGGGGTGAACGTGCTCTTTGTGGCTTGCCCAGAGAGAGGATGAGTATGAGAAGGATATACACAGAAACTCGGCAGCCAGAGTTTCAGGCTGTGGGAGAGACAGCTAGTCATCTACTAAAAATTATCCACTCGTTATTCCTAGGCACAAAAATAGGTTACATTTCCCCGTCTCCCTCACAGACTGATGTAACCATGTGACTAAATTCTCAACAATGAAATGTGAAATACGAGTAGATGTGGTATGTGCCTGCCTCTTCAGGACCGGGCCTTTTAAGAGAGGTGTGCTTCCTCCACATTACCCCCTCTTTCCAGTGGCTGAAATCTGAATGCAATCCTGACCTTGCACCAGATGACAAGGTCCCAGGGGACAGAAGAGTCACGAAATGCAAGAAACCTGGGTCCTTAAATAACCATGTGAAGGAGAGCTACTACCAACCTGGGGTACCTACCTTCAGTTATTACATGAGGGAAAAATCATTTTCTTGTTGATTAAGTCACTGAATTTCTAAGTCAGAAATTCAGTGTCAGAATTTCTAAGTCAGAAATTTATCCTCCTCTAACACAAACATTTTGCTAATGCATAAATTATCTCCTATATATTTTAAGATGACAAAAAAGAATATAATACACTTTGGAAGCCTTTCAAAATAGCTAAAATGTTTTCAGTTTTGAAACCTACATTTTCCAGTTATTTTGAAAACAAATACTATGGTGGGATCCCTTATCACAGACTATAGATAATGAATTATTAATATGCTTAACATGTAAGATTTAGCAAAATAATGAAAAAAGCAAGAAATAAAAATGTTATTTGCCAATGTGGTACTTAGACATCTTCATGGTGCTACAGCAATTGAAATGCAAATGTATTCCGTTGCCATTAAAAACTCCTTTCCAAATGCAATTACTTAATGCCTTTCGCTTACATTAAGTAGTAAACTTCTCAAGAGGAAGGACTTTGTTTTGCTGTCTACTGTGTAACTAACACTCGGCACAGTATCTCACATATAATGTGCATTTAATAAATACTTACTGAATGAATACATCAATGATTGATTGAATGAAGGAATTTCATTTTTGATTGGTTTTAACTTTTGTGAGAAAAAATAATGTTTAGTAGAAATTCAAAAAGCAGAAAAGCAAAAAAGGTGTACTTTCTTTTTACTACCCTCAATGCTGTTAAATGGAAGTAAATATGGCTTGAGAAAGCCTCTGTATTTCCATACTTGAGCCCTATTGGACAAATCATAACCTAACATAGTAGGTAGACAAGACTGAAAACCTAACTTAGGGGAATGCCTCTGCGGCAATAGATGAATCTCAGCCAATCCCAGGAGCCATACTTTGGCCATTCACACACTGCTCAACATTCCAACTGTGTTCACATAAGGCAAATGCCAAACTGTAACCAATCCAGCTGTTTCTGTACCTCACTTCCATTTTCTGTATGTCACTTTTTTTTTTCTTTCTTTTTTTTTTTTTTGTCTATAAATTGCTCTGACTACGAGGCATTCCTGGAATCTCTATGAACCTGCTGTGATTCTGGAGGCTGCCTGATTTGCGAATCATTTTTTTCTTGCTCAGTTAAACTCTGTTCAATTTAATTGGTCTAAAGTTTTTCTTTTAACAATGCTATAATTCTCTCATCATCAAACTTTAAAATTGTATGTCATTCAATGGGTACACCAATAGTAAACTCAGAAACATGTCTGGATTTTAATTTCTAGCTTGAGTATTCTATACCCAAAGCCTGATACTTATACAAGGGAATATAAAAATAAACCTCTGGTAAATTATAAAACAGACTTTTCTAACTTCAAACATCAATACTAAACTTTCCTTTTATCACCTTGAATTTCACAGGGGGGACTGTGCACATTACTGAAGACTAGATTTGGCTCACAGCAGAAAAGAAAAATCAATAGCTTGGTAGTTAACTCCCAATCTTCTCCCAGAAATGCCAACACAGAATTTATCCACAGACTAGAAATAGGCTTGCTTTGTTCTGCTTGCAAAACAAGACAATGGATCAGCAGACAGCTTACCCAAAATGTTGGCAATACTAAAACTATAGGTAATAAATCCCTTTAATGCAAATATCTGTATCTCAAACTTTCAGAGGGATGCTTGTCTAAGCTTAAGAGGAGCCATAATTTTAAGAGTGATATTTTCTTCAGGGTTAAAGATTCCAAAAGAGCAGTGCTAGACTCCCTGTGTAGAATCTTACGAGGATCACACTTTTAGAAAATGGATGAATAAAACTGAAATAAGCCTGACAAATTGTTCAATTTCAGTGGAAATCAAAAATAATTTTTAAACAAATTATTATTATTATTATTATTATTATCGAGACAGAGTCTTGCTCTGTCACCAGGCTGGAGTACAGTGGCATGATCTCAGCTTACTGTAGCCTCCGCCTCCCAGGTTCAAGAGATTCCTCTGCTTCAGCCTCCCAAGTACCTAGGACTACAGGTGCATGCCACCACACCCAGCTAATTTTTTGTATTTTAATAGAGACGGGGTTTCACCATGTTGGCCAGGATGGTCTCCATCTCCTGACCTAGTGATCCACCTGGCTTGGCCTCCCAAAGTGCTGGGATTACAGGTGTGAGCCAACGCGCCCAGCATCAAATATATTCTTTAATCCAGCATTTCATCTAAGATTAAAAATTTAATTATCAGTGTTTATTAATCAATTTTAATTTTTAATGTGATTCATTCATTTAATAAATATTGAGCACGACAGTAGAGATTGCCTGCTGTAAATTGCAGTATCTATGCTCCCTCTTTTAGAAACCCTGACTTTTAGCTGGCCATATGGTCATCTGGAAGAAAGATGTGGTCCCCAAGTCCCCACCTCAGCTTGAGTCCAGGAGATAGAGATTGCAGTGAATCAAGATTGCAGTACTGAACCCAAGCCTGGATGACAGAGCAACCCTGTCTCATGGTAAAAAAAAAAAAAAAAAAAAAAAAAGAAAGAAAGAAAGAAAGAAAGAAAGAAAGAAAGAAAGAAAGCAAAATGCATGCCTAAGAACTTTGAAGATCAGAGCCACCACACTCACCCTAGCTGCTCAATTCTAGACTTCAACATAAGAGAAAAAAAATAAAGTCCAACCATTTTTCTTTTTTCTTTTTTTGAGACAAAGTCTCACTCTGTTGCCCAGGCTGGAGTTCAGTGGCACGATCCCAGCTAACTGCAGCCTTGACCTCCCATACTCAAGCAATCCTCCCACCTCAGCCTCCTGAGTAGCTGGTACTACAGGCCTGCACCACCACACCAGCTAATTTTTTTGGTATTTTTTTGTAGAGATGGGGTTTCACCACGTTGCCCAGGCTGGTCATGAATTCTTGGGCTCAAGTGACCCTCCTGCCTCAGTCTTCCAAAGTGCTGGGATTACAGGCATGAGCCAACATGTCTGTCCATGTCCAACTTTTTATGTCACTGTTACTTGGGGATTTTTATATTACTTGCAGTGAAACTTAATTCTGGATTCAAACACAAATTATATTATAATTTGTAAGTGTTAAATACAAGATGAGTAAGGCAGTTTCTCCATACAATTCAGCTTAAAATTTAGCAATAAATAATGATGTAGAAAGAGTACCAGACTAGATTATGACAGATAGATTCTTCCTGTTTAATAGGTTTCAAACCAATTCCCTTCCTCTGGTAAGAGCAACCACTTTCCTTTTGGGAAACTTGTCTTTCATATCTTGAGATCAAATTTTAATTCCTATATCCCCACCCCTGAGCCAACTTCAATTACTTGGGAATGGAGGAAGAGCTGGAAATGTAATACAGCCTGGCCAATTAAAGTACTAGCAATTGTGATTGATTCAGAGACAAGCATATGAATCACATTTGGCCATTCAGAATCCCGCTGTATTAATCAGCTATCACTGCAAAATGTTGCATAACTGAAAAACCCACAACTGAGTACTTGTATTAATCTGTTCTCACATTGCTATTAAAAACTACCTGAGACTGTGTAGTTTACAAAGAAAAGATGTTTAATTGACTCACAGAACCACAGGCTGTGTAGGAAGCATGGCTGGAGAGGCCACAAGAAACTTACAATCATGGTGGAAGGTGTAGGGGAAGCAAGTACATCTTCACATAGTGACAGGAGAGACAGTGCAAAGGTGAAAATGCTACAAACTTTCAACCAACCATATATCATGAGAACTCACTATCATGAGAACAGCAAGGGGAAAATCCACCCCTATGATCTAATCACCTCCCCAACATTGGGGATTAGAATTCAACATGAGATTTGGGTGGGGACATAGTGCCAAACCATATCAGTACTTTAATACCAAACGTCATGGATCTATAGGTCAGCTGGGGCAACCCAGCATTAGGCTGCAAGTTGGACCCTTCAATCTGTTTGATCTCTACATCTCTCATCTTTCTTGGACCAGCAAATACCTGGATGAAGGTCTTCTTGTGACATATGATAGAGATAAAGAAGCCAAGCTAACGCACACAGGCACATTTAAGGTCTCTGCTCGTTGTCATGTTCATTAATATCTCATTGGGATGGGGAAATATATTCTGCTCACTACAGTGAACTATAAAGTCACACGTGAGAGTAAGGGGGGTGAAGAAGTGGAAATAATAATTCAATCAATCAGTCACACCATCTTGAATTTCCAGTACCTTCAGGATCATGGTACCAGAAGGCTTTGAGCCTGGGGCTACATATGCCAATCTTCCTGGCTAAATGGAAAAAGCACCTCTCTAATTGGAGAGAATTAGGTAACATAGGAGGAGAAACAAATAGGTGAGAGATGGGTGGATGGATATATCTAATATACTAAATCCTTTCTTTTAAAAATGGGACCATGTCAGAAAAACATACTAAAAATAGTAGTGATATGAGCAAGCATTGTGGGAATTCAGGAAAGTAAAAGGATTAGAGATATTTTTGTAGCAGACATTCATTTGAATTGGACTTTAAATGATAAGTGAGAAAAATTTTCACAATTGCAGAGGTAATGCAATGATTTTCAGAAAAAAACATTATGTGATCTCTCTAACAGACATTGTTGGTTTCCCTCATGGAGAATCCCTACTAGGGCAGTGTAGATGGGAAATGTGCGGTTGGAGCCCCCACACAGCGTTCCCTCTGTGATACTGCCTAGTGGAGTTGTGAGAGGACGGCCACTGTTCTCCAGACCCCAGAATGGTAGATCCACTGATAGCTTTCACCTCGCACCTGGAAAAGCCATAGGCACTCAAAGTCAGCTCATGAAATCAGCCTCAGGGGCTGCACCTCACAGAGCCACATAGGCAGAGCTGCCCAAGACCTTGGGAGCCAACCCCTCGCATCAGTGTGCCCTCGATGTGAGGGATGGAGTCAAAGGAGATTATTTTGGAACTTTAAGATGTAATGGCTGCACTGCTGGATTTCAGACTTGCATGGGGCCTGTAACCCCTTTATTTTGGCCAATTTCTCCCTTTTGGAATGGGAATATTTACCCAAAGTCTGTATACGCATTGTATGTTGGAAGAAACTAACTTGCTTTTGATTTTACAGGCTCAAAGGCACAAGGGACTTGTCTCAGATGAAACTTTGGACTTGGGCTTTTGAATTAATGCTGGAATGAGTTAAGACTTTGGGGGACTGTTGGGAAGGCATGGTTGTGATTTTAGATGTGAAAAGGAGATGAGATTTGGGAGGGGCCAGGGTAGAATGATATGGTTTGGCTCTGCGTCCCCACACAAATTTCATCTTGAATTGTCATCTTCACATGTCGGGGAGGGGTCTGGTGGGAAGTGATTGAATCATGAGGGTAGACTTTTCCCTTGCTGTTCTCATTACAGTGAGTGAGTTTTAAGATCTGGTTGTTTGAAAGTGTGTGGCACTTCCTCCTTTGCTCTGTCTCTCTCCCCTTCTCCACCATGGTAAGACGCGTTTTCCTCCCCTTTGCTTTCCACCATGGTTGTAAGTTTCCTAAGGCCTCCTATCCTATCCATGCTTCCTGTGCAGCCTGTGGAACTGTGACTCAATTAAACCTCTTTTCTTCTTTAATTATCCAGTCGCAGGTAGTTCTTTAGAGTAGTGTGAAAACAGACTAATATAGCTGTTATTATAAAATAGTCAAAATATTTTAAAAAGTAAAGTGTATTCAGTAAAAAATGTATAGTAAGTATTGATGAAAGAAAAATTTATAAAATAAACAGTGTAGTACGCATGTACAGTATTTATAAAGTCTACAGTGATTTTTAGTAATGTCCTAGGCCTTCACATTCAGTCACACTTACTCACTGACCCACTAAGAGCAACTTTTACTCCTGTAGGATCCATTCATAATAAGTGCCTGATGTACCATGTTTTTCTTTTATACAGTATTTTTACTATATCTGTAGTATGTCTACATACACAAATACTTACCATTGCCTTATAATTGCCTACAGTATTCAGTACAGTCACATGCTATACAAGTTCAAAGCCTAGGTCTTCAAATAGTCAAGGATTTTACCTTTAACTAACTAACTACAATTCTTTCTAATTTAGTAACTCAGTGAAGTGTACAAAAATGTGTTATAAAGTGATATACAATGACTAGTTTTGTAATTAGTTCTTGGCCTAAAACAGACATTACTTTGACTTTAGGCTTAGTTAGGAATATGTATTAATCTGTTCTCTACTGATAAAGAAGACACACCCGAGACTGGGCAATTTACAAAAGAAAGAGGTCTAATGGACTTACAGTTCCACGTGGCTAGGGAGGCCTCATAATCGTGGTGGAAGGTGAAAGGCACATCTCACTTGGCGGCAGACAACCAACATCCAGAAAATATGAATTCTAGGACACTGAAACACAGACAGTACAAACATGTGATCCATAATAGAAAAGAAACAAAGGAGAGGAGACCTACGATTACCCTGATTTTACGCCTGGAAGTACTTTCAGACTATGGTCCACATAAGGAAATTCAAGGAAAGTTGCGCTGGGGAGGAAAAGATTTGAGTTTGGGAAGTCTAAGACGGCTGGAATTTGCAATAAAAAGTGACAGAAAGGAAAAATTATACATAGAAAGAGTTTCAGAATACTCTTCAAGTCTTGGGCTGAATACAAAGCTGTGCATGTATAGCGCGAGACTTTACAAAAAAATTAAATAGCAGGGCAAAAAATAACTATCACCAAAAGAACAATTACTGGGGAACTACAAACTGAACACCTGCTGGAACTCACAGGGACAGGAGTCATTTGAGTTTTAATCAACTAGAGGGCAGAATCTTTATTAAATACCCATGACATACAAAAGACGGTCCAACAAGCCACTCTTCCAGGACTGGACTAAGATATCCATATTACAAAATGATAGTGTAGACACTCACAAGGCTTAAAAACAAGTCTCAAAAGAAGCAAGCTGATCAGCCACTACAGGAACAGCTTCCCAAAATGAATCTCAACCTTCTTTAAAAATTTAGACATTCAATCTATTGGTTTTTTAATGCTGGCATAACTAACACACGTTTAATGGCTTGAAATGACACCCATTTATTATCTCACAGTTCGGTAGGTAAAAATTCCAGTACAGCATGAACCAGTACAGCATGATTGGGAGATTGTTCAAATGAGCTTCCCAATCCATGCAGGCAGTTGGCTGAATTCTGTTCCTTACAGTTTTAGGACTGTAGTTCCCATTTCCTTGCTGGCTACCAGCTGGAGACCAGTGTGTACTCCTAGAGCAATGGTGTGTTAAGTCCCTCTCATGCTTCCAATCACTTCGACTTTCTCTTTGCTACATTTCTCTGAGTTTACTTGGAGAAAGATGTCTGGTTATAAGGGTTCATGTAATTAGATTGGGCTCACCCCAATAATCCAGGATAACCTATTTTAAAGTCTATAATCTTCATTATATCTACAAAGTCTCTTTTGCTATGTTACATATACATATTGAAAAGATCCAAGAATTAGGGCGTGGACATCTCTTTTTTTCTTTTTCTTTTTCTTCTTTGTCTTTTTTTTTTTTTTTTTTTTTTTTTTTTTTGAGACAGAGTCTTACTCTGTCACCCAGGCTAGAGTGAAGTGGCACGATCTCAGCTCACACAACATCCACCTCTAGGTCTCAAGCCAGTCTCCCACCTCAGCCTCCTCAGTAGATGGGACTACAGGCATGCACCACCATGCCTGGCTAATTTTTGTGGGGTTTTTTTGGTAGAGATGGGGATTCACGATGTTGCCCAGGCTGGTCTTGAACATCTAGACACAAATGATCAGCCCACCTCAGCCTCCCAAAGTGCTAAGATTACAGGTGTGAGCCCCCATGCCCCACTGATCCCCAGCGTTGGAGGTAAAGCCTGGTTGGGGAGCAGGGAGTAGGGAGTTGGAGCTTAGTTACGGATCCCTGATGAATGGCTTGGTGCCATTCTCTAGGGTATGAATCAATTCCTACTCTTAATTCCCAATGGAACTATTTTTTTTTTTTCAACAACAACAACAACAAAGGAATAAAATAAAAATAAAAAAAAATAAAGAGAGTGAGCTTGAAATCTCCTCCCCTCTCTTGCTTGCTCTCTGGCCACATGATCTCTGCACACACTGGCTCTCCTTTGCCTCCTATCATGAATAGAACCAGCCTGAGGCCATCACCAGAAGCAGATGCTGGCACCATGCTTCTTGTACAGCCTCCAGAACCATGAGCCAAATAAACCTCTTTTCTATATAAATTATCCAGCCTTGGGTATTCCTTTATAGGAACACATACTGACTGAGACAAGCAGTAAAAAAATCCACTGTTACAAAACATCATTGTGAATCTCAAAAACATACTGAATGACAATAGCCAATCACAAATGAACACACACTGCTTAATTCCATGGATATGAATTCTTACAACAGACAAAACTAAAGCAGTCATATAAATTAGATCTCATGTTGGAGGAGCTTGACCAGGAAGGAACAGAAAGGAATGTTGGGGCTGTGGAAATGTTCTGTATCCTCACTGGGGTAGTGGTTACTCAAGTGTATATATTTGTCAAAATTCATCAAATAGTGCTTTTAAAATGGGAGAATGTTATTTCTGTAAATTATTCCTTAAGTTATTTTAAAAAGCCAACAGGAGAGAAGAGTTTTAAGAATAGCAAGTAAACAATGTGAAATGCCATAGAAAGGAAGACGATCATGAGAATTGAAAAGAATTTGTTTCAATTTTTTAAATTTAGTGATTTTAGAACAATTTCATTGAATCACTTTAAAAGAGTCCTTTTTTAAAGAATCCCTTTTATTTAAAAGATGGGTAGACTCCAAGATGCAAGATATTTTAGTCGTAGTTACCTAGAATGAGAAATTCGAAGAGAAAAAGCTCAGGCTTTTCTATTTCAATTAGTGCATCTCAAACTTCGATGAACATAGGAATCTCCGGGGGGTCTTGTTAAAGTGCAGGTATTGATTTAGGAAATCTCGAGTAGGGCCTGAGATTATACATTTCTAACAGAAACCAGGTAATGTCAATGTTGCTGGTTCATCTACTAAAATAGGTGGCAAGGACACAGATCGCTCCTGCGAGGCACAGATGCCATCATTAGAGTGCTAATTTGGTCCAGAAGTTTCCAAGATCTATGGAGTCTATTCCTACCATCAGTTCAAGAATGCCTACATGTAGACTGACAGGCCAGCCCTCTTTCTATTTGAGTGCGACCAGAACACGCGCATATGATGCTGTAAAAAATAACATTGATCTTCGCTCAGTAGCCTTGGGTTCAATCCCCAGCCTGCTTCTAACCAACTGCGATAACCTGGGTTAATTACTCCTAGGCTGCAAAATGAGAGAACAGTTCCTGTTTCTCCTCTGTAGGTTCCCGTAAAGACTACAATAGAAAACGTAAGGGAAAGTACTGCATGAACCATACCCCCAAAACACCAGAATAGCTAAAATAAAAGTCAAGCAAAGAGTTTGAGAACCAAGCAGGACCTAAAAATAAGAGGTGGGGCTCGGGGTTTTCCCCGTGGGCGTTGAGGGATGTACCATATGGGGGGGACGCCCCACAACAAATAACCTATTTTAAAAGCTTCTGTATTTGAAATCATGCCTCTATCATGACACCTGAATATGAACTTTTCCTTCGTTAGTTACTTCAACTGGCACTTAACTATAAGTTCAGAGACAGTATTATGCTTCTTTCTCCTGAAGTCAAAGTGCCACCCACGCACCTCGCCCTTTCTCCCATCCACCCGCGGTTTTCCTACCCCCGCCGCCTGCGGCCCCCGCCCCGGGGCAGTAGTTTGCACTGTGCTGAAGGGAGAGGTGGAACGGATTCGTCTATCTACGCACCTCGACGAGGGGGGTGTGAGGAGCTACGTTCCAGAGAACGGTAAGAAACTCCGGCCAGGACACACGGAATCACCGGAGAACTCGAGGCGAAGGTGCGGCGTCGGTGCAGGAGTGGAGGGGCGGGCCCGTAGCAGCCCTGCGAGCGCGCAGTTGTGCCCGCGGCCGCGCCACCCTCCCCGCAGCCTTCGCGGGATGGCGCCGGCGGGAGAGGGCGGGGCCAGGCGCGCGGCGGCCGCCTCTGCTGCGGCCGGAAACAATAGTGGAGGAACCCGAGCCGCGCGGAAAGGCGGTGGTGGCCCGCGGAGACGGACGGTAAAGACCCCGAACCCCTGCTCCTGTCCCACCTGAGCCCAGATCCCCCGTCCCATCGTGCCGCCTCCTTCGAGTTCCGAGCCCCGAGGCCCCTCGCGCTGCTGCGCGCCAGGCGCCCCGACGGACGGACCGACGGAGAGACTGACGTGGGTCCGCGACTCCCTGGGGGCGGCCGCGCGCCCGCAACGCTGAAGGACGGGCCAGGACCCGGCTCCCCGAGACCCTGAGGCTGGGCGGGCCGGCCGCCGTGGCCGTCGGACGCTTTCTTCCCTCTGGGAGGAATCCCGGAGCGATGGGACGAGTCTCTCCCGCCCGCTGGGCTCCAGGGTGCCGCGGTTCTCCCGGCTCCGGCTTGGGCCCCTCCGGCGGTGCCTGGCTGGTACCGTGAATCCGCCGCTCGGCCTTCGGTGTGGTTGCCCTGGACACGGCGGGACGCCCTCCCCAGGTGTTCGGTACCCACGTGCATTTTGCTGCCGCCGACCTCCGTTCGATGCGAAGCTTCGCAACTCCGAGTTCGCGAGGCGCATCTGAGGTTCCCCCAATGGAAGTTAGCAAAGCAGTGTCCCGTGCAGGTCGTTTTTCCTGTTTCTCACAGCGTTAACTAGGTTGACAGAACCTGGTAGCTGAAGAGGCCTCGCTGCTAAGCCCTGTGTCTGATTATTCGAGGTTGGGGGACGAAGGAGGAGGACTAGAATGCCCGCAAACCTCTCTCCTTCAGGTCCCCTTAACCCAATCAACTATAGGACAAAATAGACACTGACATAGTGTCACCTATGGCCTAGTTTTAAGTTTTACTAGCTTTGTGTCTTTGCACAGGAAAAGTGCAATGTTGAAGTGCAAGTATGGCGATGCTTGTTTGATGGAGCTTTTGCTTTAGACGAGCTGAACAGCATCCTTGTTTCCTAGAAGTTCCCCGAAAAGGAAACTACCCCAAAGGCAGGTTCTTGAATTGTGTAACTTTCCTTTTCTGTTTCTTAATAGGGGCACTATGAACGAAGAGGAGCAGTTTGTAAACATTGATTTGAATGATGACAACATTTGCAGTGTTTGTAAACTGGGAACAGACAAAGAAACACTCTCCTTCTGCCACATTTGTTTTGAGCTAAATATTGAGGGTAAGCACACGGTGTAGTTTTGATTTTACGGCATGAATTTAATACAGCTGCTTTATCCTGGTTGTAAGGTAAAACTAAAATATCTTCAATGATTGGAAATTGTGCTAAATATGAATAGTGTAGAGATTTGTTAAAGATAAGGTTTCTGGAAATGAAGGTGCAGTTAACAGAGTTACGAATTTAAGAGAAATCTTTGTTTTTTAAAGACCCCTGGAACAACCTCATTTTTCCTAATACAGAAATAAGTATGAGTGTTGATTGGGAAACGTGTTTTCTGGTTTGAGAGCTTATTGAATTGTCAGAT
The DNA here is from genome assembly GCF_049350105.2 of Macaca mulatta. Taxonomy (NCBI): domain Eukaryota; kingdom Metazoa; phylum Chordata; class Mammalia; order Primates; family Cercopithecidae; genus Macaca; species Macaca mulatta. The sequence goes on from NC_133408.1 coordinate 29,913,020, forward strand.
TTTAACAGACGTGTGTGTTTTTCATATTAAGTAACATAATTTTTTTATTCTTTCAAGCCTATTATGCAAGTATTTGAGTGAGATAAGCCCGAACCCTTTTCTTACCAGTATGATCTTATTATCTGGAAAAATATTTTAAAATTTTTAGATTAACCTCTTTTCAGTGATCACACACACTGTTAGTAATTTTTGAAAACTGGAAAGGTTTTTAAAATTTTTTAATGGTGTCCCTAAGATATATGAAGAAAAATTCTCCAAATCCAAAAAAAAAAAAACACAGCCCTCTTAGAAGGTTGTATTTGGGTTGGTGCAGTTAGTGTCGTCATATTAAAATTGATTTTTGGTTTAGATATTTATGAGTCATACTAAAAAAAAAAACTTAATATTCTGGCCTGTAATTTGAGTTTTGAGTTGTTACATATCAGTAGAGAGACTTTATTAAACCTCCAGATTATGGACAGTTTCAAAATAGTTATTTCCTTTTTTCTGAATTATATATTTGAAATTTTTCATGATCTTTATTTTCTGTTCTGTAAGTATGGGGTATGAAATGTTCTTATAGTTTTAAAAAAATATAGTGGGGGATTATATACCTTGAAATTCCTGTTAGGACTTGTTATTCAGAAATTATTATAGTCACCAAACAGTATGTGATGGAAGATTATGGATTTCTTGTGTATTACATAGAATATCTATAACTTTGGCTTTAATAAATGTAGTGATTATAGCTAATTTCAAAAGATGATATAACAGGAACAGCGGTGTAGTCCTACAATTTCAGCTACTCCAGAGGTTGAGGTGACAGGATTGCTTGAGCCTAGGAGTTCAAGTCCAGTTTGGGCAGCATAGCAAGACCCCATCTCTAAAAGAATAAATAAAAATAAAAGGATAACTTAAAAATAAGTTTATTTTACAGTACTTAAATCATGCTAGGGTTAAAATCTGAATTTATGTTCTTTGAAAATAGAGGTGGCTTGTATATTGTTGATACATTGTAGAATTTTAATTTTAGATGGGTAAAGACATTAGAAATTATCTAGTCCAACCCCGTATTTTACCTTTAAGGAAACAGCCAAAAAGTTGGACTGCCCAGGGTTGCTGTAGTGGTGATGGCAACCTGTTGTTATGTGCCAGGCACTGTGCTAAACCCCTTATGTGGATTATCTTATTTAACTCAAGATAGCTTTGGAATGACTACTGTCATTTTCTATTTTCAATGTGATAGAGCTGAAACTTGGAGACCTAAGAAATACAGTTTGAAGTCACACAGCTCATAACTGACGATCCTGGACTAAAGCTTGACAGTCTGGTTCTAGTATATGTAATCTTAATACCATTGATCTACTGTCAATAGTTATTTTATATCAATAGGGCTAATGTTCTAATCCTAATTGGTTATCCTTGCTATTCTCTCAGCCATCTTTTTCTAACCAGTGTTTCCTGGCAACTCATCATTAATGGAGTTCGTACCATGATCGAATTTTTCCACAGAACCCTAAATTTTTGTAATTGCTTTTCTAGCTTTTTAAAATAAGCCTTTTATCTGGTATTCAGTCATTGTATAGAGATTATACAGATATTTCCTCAGGTACCATCTCTTAACATTTCAGCTCTGATAATATCTCAGCATGTAAGCATGGAATAAGTCCTTTGTTTTTGAAATCATAGTTACCTTCAGTGTAAAAGACAATTCTCAATTTGAATTAGAACTGTTTCATTAATATTCTATGTATAGTCAAGGTTTTATATATTAAAATCCCAATTTAATCTTTGTAAGTAAAATTAGAATCAAATAATTTCTTCTCTATCTGGTGTCAGTTCTCAGCTCTCACAAATACACATTTTCATTTTCACTACAGTTATCAGCTAGTGTATTACAACTGTTTTGTTTAATATGAGATTATTGTAAGCCGGCGTGGTGGCTGACGCCTATAATCCCAACACTTTGGGAGGCCAAGGCAGGTGGATCACTTGAGGTTAGGAGTTCGGGACCAGCCTGACCAACATGGAGAAACCCCGTCTCTACTAAAAATACAAAATTAACCGGGCATGGTGGCACATGCCTGTAATCTCAGCTACTCGGGAGGCTGAGGCAAGAGAATCACTTGAACCCAGGAGACAGAGGTTGCAGTGAGGTGAGATCATGCCATCGCACGCCAGTCTGGGCAACAAGAGCGAAACTCCGTCTCAAAAAAAAAAAAAAAAAAGATTATTTTAGAAAAGAGGGAAATGAGCATCTTGAATTGCACACAATTTTAGTTTTTGTATCAGTATACAGGACTTTAGAAATCAGTGGGGGAAAAATGTCATAATAATTACATACTAGAAAAATAACAAGGTATATTTGTTGTCGGTAAATCTTTTAAAATGTTTTTGAAGTTTTCTTTCCTCTACCAAGTTCCCAACACAATGCCTGTCAATAGGCTAGAATGTAAGAGGGGCTTTTTAAAAATGACATTTAACTTTACTAGTTTAGTGTAAAGTTTTTTGTAGTTTGGGAGTATTGCAGTTACCTGATTTCTTAGTGTACTAATTGCTAACTTTGCTCTAAGACACTCTTCTCTGAGAAGAGGCTGAGTAAAAATAAATTCTCTTGAGGAATAATAACAGTTAAGCTAGTTTTGAGTCCATACATTTGTAGTAAACAATAGTAATATTTTCTACTTTTTGGATTGTTGCTTACATCAAGTCAACACTGGTTTCCTAATCAACTAGCCTCTTGTTTAAAAGCTGTGTGCATGCATACGTTTATAAAATGAAGACAAAGGAAGGAAGAAAGAAATAACAAAAGACAATCTAATCTTGTATTGTGGGCATGGCTCTAAGTTGGCTTTTCTCTGTGACTTTACAATGATGAAAAGGAAAGAGGAGCCTAAATTTTACGTACTTCCAAGCCACAGGTGATATGCTTTAAGGACCTGAGAAACGCACTCTGAGGACTCAGATATTTTTAAATGTTTACAAGGTTAATTTTTTTTTTAAACTGTTCTTCATCATTTGATATGGTTTGGATCTGTGTCCCTACCCAAATCTCATGTTGAAATGTAATCCCCAGGCAGAGACTGGTATTAGGTGATCGGATCATGGAGGTGGAATTCACATAAATGGGTTAGCACCATCCCCTCAGTGCTGTTCTCATGATAGTCAGTGAGTGAGTTATCATGAGACCTGGTTGTTTTAAAATGTGTAGCACCTCCCCCCTCACTATCTTCCTCCTACTCTAACCAAGTGAGGTGTTGGCTCCCTCTTTGCCTTCTGCCCTGATTGTAAGTTCCCTGAGGACTCCGCAGAAGCAGATGCTACCGTGCTTCTTGTACGCCTGCAGAATTGTGAGCCAGTTAAACCTCTTTTCTTTATAAATTACCCTGTCTCGGGTTTTTTTTAATAGCAATGCAAGAATGGACTAATACACCATTAAAATAAATTGTCTACTTCTCAGATTACGAAACAGATGCATAAACTTCCTAAATACTTACAGCCTGCCCTTGGCCCTAAGACACTATGAACTTTTTCATACATATTAGTGATCAAATACTCTAATATGCATCATAGTTCAAATTGCTAAAATCTCTAAAGATATTTAAGGACCAACTTACTACCATTCCCTAAGGAATGGCAAAGAGGAAGGCAGCCCAGGGTGGTTAGGAGCCAGTAATTAAACTCAACTGTAAGGTAACAAAGCCCAAAGTGAGACTTCAGCAGGAAAAGATCCAGGGTTTCAATACTGTTGGTTCATACTATGAGTTTTCATCTTGTGCCAAAATAGTGTATAAATAATTCTTAGAGCATTTCTCTCTTCCTATAATTGGCTTGCTTGCTTTTCCATAGAGAAACCCCGTCCACCCCCCCCCGGTTTTTTTTAAGCTAACTTAGCTTAGAACAGTTTAGCTTTTCTTCCTTTCTTTATGTTATTAAAATAAGGGTTTCACTATGTTGCTTAGGCTGGCCTTGAGCAATTCTCCCAGCTCAGTCTCCCAGGAAGCTGAGATTACAGGTGTGCATCACCTTACACCTGGCTAAAACATTTTTATAAGATTCGACCAATTCCTGTTATACAGGTTGAGCATTCAAAATCCAAAATGTAAAACTTTTTGACACCTACACGATGCTCAAAGGAGATGCTCATTGGAGCATTTCAGATTTAAGATTTTTTTTATTTGGAATGCTCAACCAGTAAGTATAATACAAATATTCCAAAATCTGAAATTTGAAACAGTTCTGGTTTCAGGCATTTCAGATAAGAGATACTCAATCTGTACCAAAGTTTCCAGTGTAACTTGGCCTTGCTAGTTGGTAAGTATGTATCTGGCTACTCTCTGTGTAGTACCTCTTGGACTACTTTCTCGATTAGTTCTTTCTAGGAACCATTCTAGGAGGAGACCCAAAGTCAGCTCCTTAGCAATCTTTCCAGCAAGAAAAATCCGTGATCTTGGCTACGTCATAGGTGAATTAGTGCCTGTGTTTAATCTTACTGTTCCTTGGTTCTCTGTGTCTTTACCATATACTGTTTGTGGTCAGTAGTCAGGGACCAATTTGAATCTCAATGTGACATTCTTGATTTGGTTTGGAAGTTTGAACTGGTTGTCTATTACTCAAAGAGGACATAAACTGTTCCTCTGTGTCCTGCTTCTGAGACACTAACATTTTTTCCACTTAAGTAAGGGTCCCCACCACTTGTGATCGGGAAGCTGTAAAGAGCTAGTTCAGTCTGGCATTAGCCTCTTTCTCATTTCCCATCCTGTAATGGCAAACATCATGTATTAACTAAAAGTTGCACTTTGAAGTATAAAGCCTAATGGGAATTCTGAACTTTAGCTTGGTGATCTTTAATATACTTATCTTAGTCTATTTTGAGCTGCTGTAACAGAATAGCTGAGACTGGGTAATTTATAAAGAACGCAGATTTCTTGGTTCTGAAGGTTGAGGGCCCTGCATTTGGGCAACGATCTTCATGCTGCATCATCCTGTGGCAGAAGGCAGGAAGTCAAGAGAGAGCTAAACTCACTTTTATAACAAAAGTGGTTTCTTTATTTTTTCTTTTTGAGATGGAGTCTCACCCTGTCGCCCTGGCTGGAGTGCAGTGGTACAATCTTGGCTCACTGCAAGCTCCGCCTCCCAGGTTCACGTCATTCTCCTGCTTTAGCCTCCTGAGTAGCTGGGACCACAGACGCCCGCCACCACGTCCAGCTAATTTTTTGTATTTTTAGTAGAGACAGGGTTTCACTGTGTTAGCCAGGATGGTGTTGATCTCCTGACCTCATAATCAGCCCGCCTTGGCCTCCCAAAGTGCTGGAATTACAGGCATGAGCCACCACACCTGGCCAAAAGTGGTTTCTTATAAAAGTTAATCTCAAGATAACTAACCCACTCCTACAATAATGACATTACTTCATTTATTTGGTCAGAGCCCTCATTACCTAATCACCTGTTAGACCCCGCCACCACACTGTTGCTTTAAGGATTGTTTCCAAAACATGAACTTTGAGGGACACATTCACACCACAGCAACTTGAAAGTAAAGGCTCAAGGTTAATTTTTTTTTAATCCTTAACTGCCTTTTAATATCACTTAGTTTGAACACTTTAAAAATGGCTCTGGTAGTAATACTTTATTTGAATAGGAGTAAGGATGGGTGAGAGTAAAAAGTAGGCTTAATTGGTGATTAGTTTAAATAATAGAATATTTTTATAGAAAAATCATTGAAACTAGGCTAACAATATCTGGTAAAGACTTGTGATTTAACTAACAACCCATATATGAGGAGCCAGTTTCCAGACTTTTATCCCTGTCCTAATGATGGTAGCCTCATTTTTTTTTTCTCCTGCCTAACTTTGTTAGGCTTTCTAGTTCTAAAGTCTAGGATGCGTTTAAAATTTAGATCACACATAAATTTTGGTTGTGAAGGATGTCCTCTGCAGCAGAGGAGTATGTAAGTTCATAATGATGATCTTGAGTGCTTTTTAAGTCAGTGATAAAAATAATGTTCTTTTAAATCAGTGATTTAAAGTTGAAAACAAGCAGTGTGTATAACCCAGAATATTCTATTAATAAGAATATCGTAATGATAAAATGATTTATTAGAATATATAAAAATGACTTTCTGGTTCAGAATCATAGTTCATTTATCCCAATAGTCTGACAGAGATGAAAAGAAATGTTTTATGAGATACATGAAAACAACTTAAATCTAAATTGAAAGTCTTTACTACTTGGATCAAAATTATTCTCAAAGATAGTTTTCATGTTGACATAACCTATAATAACTGTTACTGGAGAACTGATAAAGAGACATCACCTATCCAGAAAGGATTATTTGCCTTTATGAAGTATAATAGACGCTAAAAGTGTAATTTTTCTTATTGCATGCAAATAATAATGGCCTGTGAAGAAAGAAGACAAAGATAGATTTATCTCTACTCTAGAGGAAGTGAAGTATCACCCTCTAGTTGGAAGAAACTAGTCCACCTTATGCTCAGTAAATATTTAGGGAATTTATACTTTTAGGTAAGTCTCTTATCTAAACAATATTTGGATATTATTTACCAGGTATTGTATACTTTCCATGCAGTTTTTAATTTTATTCTTAATACAACTACATGAAGTAGGTTCTGTGTTATCCCAGTTTGATGAATAAGGAAAGTGAGTAGAGAGTCTGGGTAACTATTCCAAAAATCACAAAGGTTAGAGACCCAGGGTCTCTGATTCCAAAGCGTCCAGGTGCCTAAATTTCTTCTTCCAAAGAAAATGACATGGACTCTTAGAAATTTAGTAGCTATTAAGTAACTTTTAGGCAATATTGGAAATGAATTACACAAATGTGAATATTCAAGCAAGGACTAAAGTTTGGGTCCTAAGACATGCTTAATTTTTAAATAATTTCTACTCACGATATTTAATGAATACACATTCTGTGGAATAGCCAAAAATACTGATTTCCGATGACCTAAGAGAGTGGAGTGATGCAATTTCCACGGAGAGTGTAATCTAAACAACCAGTATGCCAACATAATATAGTTTTGAGAAATTTTTATTGAATTGATGTTAAGCAGAGAGATGGGAGGAACTAGGAAGAAAAAGGACACACACAAGACAGTCTTGTTGCTGGTCCTTACCCAGAAGAACCATGCAGATGTCAGCTGGTAATGAAACAGTGATTCTAACACTGCTCTCTGTCCTTCCACAATCCAAGTAAGGCAGACTAGCGTATTTATCCTGATTAGCCTTTCTCTCAAGAGAGAGAATAGGATTATGAGTGAGTGGAAGCAGACAGTGTGAGCACAGGTGAAGATTTCGGCACCAATCCTGAAATTGCATAGCAGCTCCCTTCTGCTTATCAGCCTCAATAGGTGATGCTGGGACAACCTGAGAGAGAGAAAAGAAAGTGTTCATTAACGTTGAGCTGCCTAGTTTCTGAATTTTAGAAGATAATGAGCATTAAACTTCTATGTCAGTAGTACATTTTAGAAATATTTAGACCATATTTAGAAATATTGTTCCTCTGTTGACAGTTCAAAATTAAAACTTAAGAAAATTTTTTCAATGTTTATTACCAAATATAAATTAAAAACAAAATAATTGTATTTGTATTGCATTTTAGAGGTTGGAAGGTGATTTTGCTGTTACCTTTAATCACCATATTATGGGAAAGGAGCATTAAATGTGAATTTTAAATAAGGCAAGGCATGAAAAATGTATGAGTGATTGAAATCAAAGTAGCTAAGTAAAGTTGCAGAGTTATCAAAATGTTAACCACAATTCTGGTTGGAGTGAATTTAAATTATTCTAATTCAATTTGTCATACCATCTGTTAGGAATTTGATAAGGAGAATAAACCCATTAAACTCTGAGCTTTGGATTTATCGTTTTAACAAGGGGACAGTGTCTGTTCTTTACAAATAATTTTAAATTAATGTTGTTATCTATTTCTGGTAGCTCTTTGCTGTTACTGACTGAGTTGTACAATAGTAAGGCAAAACAATGATGTGTGTGTACCCGTAAATCTAAATCTCAAAATGAAAGCTCTATGGTTGATTTCACCATAATTTTAAACATATTCCTTCAATAAATACTAATCGAGCAACTACTGAGTGTCAGAAATTTTCTAGTAGCTAGAGATAATGGAGTTAGCAAAAATAAATAAATCCCCACCATCATGAGGCTTGCATGAGAGGAGGAAAAAGACAACAGAATAAGTAAATTATATAGCATATTGGAATTAATACAGGATTATTTGCCACTATGAAGTATAATAGACACTAAAACCACCTTCCAGTTTCTGAAGTGCTATACAAATATATTTAATGACATTTTTAATATCTGTCCTAAACTTATGATTACTGGTGGAATAATATCTACCATGAACTTAATGAATGATAATTGCTGGTCTGTTTTGAAAATTAGAGCCCATACATTGAGGAAATCTGGTTGTGTTATATGGGAGGAGTGTTTCAAGATTAACATGAAATACTCCTTCATTCATACTTTTATACTGATGTCTTCAAATATTAAAGAGGATCTTCAGTATCTGTAAGTATTTTGAACAGTAGGAAATACTTCAAAGTTTTTATATTACTATTTGCTCTGAGGACATTTCTGTTACTTATTATCCTTCATAATTTTGACCATGTTAATTTGGCTGAACAAATTATTTTCCATTTATCGTGATAAATCAACATTTTCATTATTGTATCAGTCCATTCTCACGCTGCTATAAAGAACTACCTGAGACTGGGTAATTTATGAAGAAAGAGGTTTAATTTTCTCACAGCTCTGCAGGGTGTGCAGGAAGCATTGCTGAGGAGGCCGCAGAAAACTTAACAATTATACCAGAAGGTGAAGGAATGTCTTAATGGGCAAAGAAGGAGGAAGAGAGAGAAGAAGGTGCTACATAGTTTTAAACAACCAGATCTTGTAAGAACTCACTATCATGAGAACTGCAAGGGGCACATCTGCCCCTGTGATCTAATCACCTCCCACCAAGCCCTTCCTCCAATATCGGGGATTACAGTTTAACCTGAAATTTGGGTGGGGACACAAATCCAAGCCATATCATTCTGTCCCTGGCCCCTCCCAAATCTCATGTCCTTCTCACATTGCAAAATACAATCATCCCTTATCAACAGTCCCTCATAGACTTATCTCATTTTAGCATTAACTCGAAAGTCCATAGTCCAAAGTCTCATCTGAGACAAGGCAAGTCCGTTTTGAGCCTCTAAAAAACAAGTTCTTTACTTCCAAGATACAGTGAGGTACATCACAGACTGAGGTTGAGTGCCTGCGGGTTTTCCAGGCACACAGTGAAAGCTGTCAGTGAATCTAGCGTTCTGAAGTCTGGAGTATGGTGACCCTCTTCCTACAGCTCCACTAGGCAGTGCCACAGTGGGGGCTCTCTGGGGGCAGTCAAACCTCACATTTCCCATCTGCACTGCCCTAGTAGAGGTTCTCTATGAGGGCTCCACCCGTGCAGCAGATTTCTGCCTGGACATCCAGGGATTTCCATACATCCTCTGAAATCTAGGTAGAGGCTCCCAGGCCTCAACTCTTGCCCTCTACACACCTGCAAAGTTAACACCACGTGGAAGCCGTGGCTTACAGCTTGCACTCTCTGGAGCAGAGGCCTGAGACATATCTGGGGCCTTTTAGCAATGGCTGGAGCTAAAGGGGCTGGGACATGAGCAGTGTCCCAAGGTTGTGCAGGGCAGCAGGGCCCTGGGCCCAGGCCATGAAACCATTCTTTCCTCGTAGGCCTCTGGGCCTGTGATGGGAAGGGATGCAACAAAGGTCTCTGAAATGCCTTCAAGGTGTTTTCCTCATTGTCTTGGCTATTCAGCTCCTCTTTACTTATTCAGATTTCTGCAGCTGGCTTGAATTTCTCTCCAGAAAATGGGCTTTTCTTTTCTACCACATTGTCAGGCTGCAAATTTTCCAAACTTTTAAACTCTATTTCCCTTTTAAATATAAGTTCCAGTTTCAGATCATCTCTTTGTTCACATATATGCCTGCACACTGTTATAAGCAGCCAGGCCACATCTTGAACACTTTACTACTTAGATATTTCTTCCACCAGATAGCCTAAATCATCACTCTCAAGTTCAAAGTTCCACAGGTCCCTAGACCAGGGGTACAGTGCCACCAGTCTCTTTGGTAAAGCGTAGCAAGAGTGACCTTTACTGCAATAAATTTATCATCTCCATCTGAGACCACCTACTCCCGGACCTCATTGTCCATATCACTGTCAGCATTTTGGGCACAACAATTTAACAAGTGTCTAGGAAGTTCCAAACTTTCCCTTACCTCCCTGTCTTCTTCTGAGCTCTCCAAACTGTTCCAGCCTCTGCACATTATCCAGTTTCAAAGTCGCTTCCACATTTTCAGGTATCTTTACAGCAGTGCCCCATTCCCAGTACCAATTTTCTGTCATGGTTCTTGCATTGCTATAAAGAACTACCTGAGACTGGATCACAGTTCCACAGGCTGTATAGGAAGCATAGCTGGGGAGGCCTTAGAAAACTTTCAATCATGACAGAAGGTGAAGGGGAAGCAGGCACATCTTACATGACTGGAGAAGAAGGAAGAGAGAAGACGGAGGTATTACACACTTTTGAACAACCAGATTATGTGAAATTCACTATCGTGAGAACAGCAAGGGGGAAGTTTACTCCCATGATCCAGTCACCTCCTACCAGCACCCTCCTTCAACACTGCGCATTACAATTTGACATGATATTTGGGTAGGAACACAAATCGAAACCATATCAATTTTATTTCTACTACACAGTAGAATAAATACAGTATAGATAAAATATAATTCCTGCATATTAGGAAGTTCTCCAGAAAAGTCAGTTTTAGATTACCAGGTTATATATTAACAAAATGTATTGGATAAATATCAGTCATAGATATTCTGGGAAATCTCAATTCTCAATTGAGAGTGAATATGGAACAATTTAATTTCTTTCACACTTCTTACATCTTCTGTCTTTTCTACCTCCCACTCTTTTTTTTTTTTTTTTTTTTTTTTTTTTTTTTTTTTTTTGAGATGGAGCCTCACTCTGTTGCCCAGACTGGAGTGCAGTGGCAGGATCTTGGCTCACTGCAACCTCTGCCTCCCAGGTTCAAGTGATTCTCCTGCCTCAGCCTCCCAAGTAGCTGGGATTACAGGTACCTGCCACCGTGCCCACTAATTTTTGTATTTTTAGTAGAGGTGGGGTTTCACCATGTTGGCCAGGCTGATCTCAAACTCCAGACCTCAGGGTGATCCACCCGCCTTGGCCTCCCAAAGTGTTGGAATTACAGACGTGAGCCACTGCACCCAGCCTCCCACTCTTAATGCATCTATTTGCCCTCTCCTCTGTTTTACTAACTCATCAGCTTGGCAACCTACAGTTATTTTCTATGTACCTGGCAGATTAGCCAAAAGAATGGTTAGCTAGCATATCAGAAGTGTTCATGTCTCCCATTTTAAAAGAAAAAGTCAACGGAAAAAAACCTTTTCCCTTTTTTCCTTAAGCTATAATTCTTTAAACAGCAATTCATTTAGGGTCTCTTATTTCTCCTCCCAGCTTTTCTTCAGTGCCCTCTAATTTGCCACCGTCATGCTCTCACCAGCAATCACCTAGCTATCTAGGCAATAAACAGTTGGTGTTAGTGGAGTTTTCAAACTCTGACATTTACCTGTTTGTTGAAATACTCAACTCCCTCAATCCTGGCTTCTTATTTTAGTTGCTTTTATTACCACGGCTTCAACTATACCTCTGTAAGCTGGTAAAGTTAAGCTGGAACTCTACAAACTTATATTGTGAGGCCAAATCTTTATTCTGAGCACCAGACTCCTATATCCTACCTGCTAGGCCTCTCCATGTAGATATTCTTCAGATGTCGAGCCGAAGTTTCTTGAGCTAAAGTAATCTCCTTCCATATACACATGCATTTTATGTATTTCCTTTATCATTGGCTCACATGGAACCTCAGGCCCATCCTCCCAGAGATTCTGATTCACTAGAGGTCCAGCGTTGAGACTAGGAATTTGAATTTTAACAAGAATTCCAGCTGACTCTTAACGCTGGTGATCGAAGGACCAGGTTCTTCAGGAAGAGTTCTGTACCAGGGAGCGTTCTGCAGGTGCAGTGATGAGTTGCGGCTCATATCTAGCCTGAGGTCTGCTTTTCAAGCTGTGTGCCCTGTCAGGGACGGTTTTCCAGTTTGCAAAGGCAAGTTGCTGGGCTAGCAACAGTTCTGTCAACCCTCAGCACTTCTGTCCTACCCACCCTCTCCGTGTAGTCTGTCTCTGAATCCTATTGATTCTCTCCAATCTGTTCCCTTCTTGTCATTCTCTCTGCCACACCTTAGTCCAAGCCATTGTTTCTTCTTACCTAGATTACCTCACAAACCACTTAATTGGTTTCATAGGCTTGATCCTCTCCCCCATCCCTACTCCACACTTCCAACACTTCTCATTCAGTACCACCATAAAGATTTTTAAAGTACAAATCTGATCATGCCATTTCATGTACATGAAACTCTTAAATCATTTTCTGCCATTTTCTGCAGATTATTAACTCCCTAACATGGCGTGTAATTCTTCTCATGACCAGGAACCTGCTTAACTGACCACCTTCATCTTTCATTACCCTCCAGAGGCACTTTACAGCCAGTCATGCTCTCATTCCTTCAGTGTCTCCCTTTCTTTCTGTCTCACTTCTATGCCTTTGCTTATCTAGTGCCCTCTGTCTTAAACGTCATATACTTTTCTTCCTCCTTGTTTACAGCTGCCTATCTTTTGGAGTACCTGTATTAAATGAGAGGTGATAATAAATAACATCATTGCCTGTGTCACAGGGGTGCTACAAGGATGAGAAAAAATGATGAATATAGAAACCCTGTATAAATACAGGTAAACATAGTATGTGATGCAAATGTTACTGTTAATTTAAATAGAAATTTAGAAGAGTTTTGTTTTCATCTTATCTGAAAAGATGAAATGCCGTATTGAGGGTATTGCTGTGATTGGTTTGTATGCTGAACAGCTTCTTCATTAACAGAATAGTTGAGTGTTCTGTATACATTGAGGAGGTATAAATTTCTCCTCAGTTAACCTTTCAGTGATGTGATTTTCAGTAGGTTTTTCTGCTCTACCTTTCCTTATTTCCTCATATGGTAGGTGCCCAGCAAATCTGTTCAATTCAGTGGTATGGATTTTATTCAGTTATCAACATATTTCTTCCACTCCCTTTGTAGTCTTTGGCTCTCCAGCAAGGGTTGCCAGCTAGAACGACTGTGGTTGTGATCTCACTTTTATGGGGAGGAGGGCTGCTTTCATTTGAGTGTTACTTTCTTTGCTAGATACATTATTAAGAGGATTCTTACAACCAAAAAAAAAAAAAAATTCAGAATTTTAGGATGTTTTAGGAATGCATATCTTTTACCATTTTAGTGTCTTAATCTTTTTGTTTAACTTAGTTCATTGGAACATACCATACGATACCAAGAACACTGTGTTCTTTCTCAAACTAAAAAGCATTTCTTCACAGGCATTTTTTCAGTCTTTTAAGTTTTCACTACTTAAAAGGATAAAAGATTTTTTTTTCTTAAAGTTTTCTTGTTTTATTAAAAAGCAAACTATGCCTAATATAAGAGAACCAAATACAGAAAGCAAAAAGATTATTAATCATAATTCTACCTATTTACTCATACTCTTAATTGGTGTGTTCTAAGTTTTCTGCAATGCAGCATGTGGGGAGGGGGTAGAAATGGTTTTAAAACATTTTTGTGTTTAAACATTTGTTTATAAAAAATGAAATGAGGCTGTATACACCATTCAATAACCAGGTCTTTCATTTAATAGGAACATCTTTTTTCTATTAGCAGGTAAAGTTTTTACCACATCATTTTTTTGCATCCCATTGTACCATAATTTGCTTAACCAGTTTTCATTGATGAATATTTAGCTTGTGTTCAATTTCCAGTACTAAAATCTTTTTATATATTCATCTTTTTTGCTGGTGATTAAATTCCCATTGCATGTAGCTTAAATTCTCAAAGGTAGACTACAGGTCAAATATATGTCCCAGTTTGCAATTCTATCATTTGTTTGAATGTCTTCCGTTTACTTGTGAATTGATGCCATGAAATCTATTATGTTAAAAACTATGTTACATTATGGAAAAAACTGTATTGTACCTTAGTTCTCCAACCCCTTTGTTTAGATCACAGTTTTTTGGGGTGTTTTTGTTTTGTTTTGTTTTGTTTTTTACTCCAGAATTGCTATGATGCACTTAGGACAAATGGTCCCAGTGTTTAAGGACATTAACCCTAACTTGAGAGAGAATTCAGGCTCCTAGGTGTAAGTCAGTATGTTTAGTACCCAACAACAGCCTCCTATCTTTGTCTCTGTGTATGGCAGCATCATCCAAAGAAACGACTGAGCAGAAACAGTAGCTCACGCTTGTAATCCCAGCACCTTGGGAGGCCAAGGTGGGAGGGTCGCTTGAGCTCAGGAGTTCAAGACCAGCCTGGACAACATAGCAAAACCCTATCTCTACTATATATACGAAAAAATTATACAGACAGGGTGGCACATACTTGTGTAGTTCGGGTACTCAGGAGGCTGAGGTGGAAGGATTGCTTGAGCCCTTGAGCCCAGGAGGTTGAGGCTACAGTGAGCTGTGATCGTGCCACTGCACTCCAGCCTGGGCAACAGAGCAAGACTTGTCTCAAAAAAAAAAAAAAAAAAGAAAGAAAAGAAAAAGAAATGCTTGTAGGTATGTGATTAAAATATAGATTAACTAAAACATATATTGTCATAATACTACATATTTTTAGTTCACATTGGTCTGAACTGTAATTTTTTATTTCTATTTTAGCATTTTGCAATATGATTAATCAATGACTGCATTTTCTATTTTTAGCTTTCGTCTTATCAAATGGTTGGTGAGTTGTAGTGATCGTTTCTCAACTCAGCCTTAATTTTTACCATTTACTACCTTCAGTAGTAATTGAATTATAAATGCCTCAAATTCACTAGCTAGTATGTTTCCATTAGATGCTGTTATAAATCATTTATTTAAGGAATAATTAGCTAGAATTTCAGAAACACTGATTCAAATATATGCAAAGAAGTTGAGTTGCAAAACTTATGTTTGATAAATAGTTACCGATGAGCTTTTCATTTTCCCTTTCTTGTTTGTAAGAAAAGAGATCACTTTCTCAGAACGTACGTTGAGCAGGTGGCAGTTCAGGAGATGAAGGGCAAAGAGACAGAGTTACCACATTTCTTGCTTTCAAACCCTAAATTTGCTTTTTCGTAGTAGTGTGCCCTCATTCATCTGGTTATTATGATGAAGGCATTTTTAAGGCTATCTTTTGTTTAAGTAGCATCTTTTTAACTTTGTCTATCATTAGGAAACTTCGTTGTGTTTTTGTTTTGCTGTAAGTTAGTGTCTCCATATGCCCCATATAAGTGGATATTTAAAACTAGTAATTCAATTATAGTTATTTTGAATAGCTTTTTAGGTGTCTTACGACAATTTCTTGCACAAAAATTTTTTTAGAATAAATGTCAGTACATTCACTTAAATCCTTTAGGGGAATATGGAACATGTAGAAGGTTACTTGGGTCCATTGGATTATTGGCTTAAAACTTTTTGTAACATAATGATAATTAAACCTTATAGCCCAAATTTCATTTATTTTACCAGAAAAACAAATTTACCTTTCTATATCGTGCTGTGAGTGTAATATCCCATGTTAATTTATCAGTACACTGACTGGGCGTGGTGGCTCAAGCCTGTAATCCCAGCACTTTGGGAGACCGAGGTGGGTGGATCACCTGAGGTCAGAAGTTTGAGACTAGCCTGGCCAACATGGTGAAACCCTGTGTTTACTAAAAATACAAAAATTACCCAGGTGTGGTAGTAGGTGCCTGTAATCCCAGCTACCCGGGAGGCTGAGACAGGTGAATTGCTTGAACCTGGGAGGCAGAGGTTGCAGTGAGCCGAGATTGCACCATTGCACTCCAGCCTGGGTGACAAGAGCAAAATTCCATCTAAAAAAAAAAAAAAAAATATATATATATATATATATATATATATATATATATATATATATATATATATATATATCTCAGTATGGTTTTAAAAGAAATGATGATAGCTGCTATCCATGTTCTCTTTCCAGGTACCGTTTTGTTTAGTTACCTGTGGACAATCTGCCTTGTCCAATTCAGTAGCCTTGCCACATTGAATTCATTTAAATTAAAATTAAAACTTGAGTTCTTCAGTCAGACTATCTACATTTCAGATGCTAAAGTATCCCGTAGCCACAAATGGCTACTTATTGCATAGCTCAGTGATACAATGTGTCCATCACCACAGAAAGTTCTGTTGGGCATTGCTGTTAAAAAAACAAGTAGCTACATTAAGGAGTAGAATTGAGTTTGGATTAGTTTTGTGCCTTTTTAGTAATAAACAGTTGTCATGTAGGTGTGTTTCCCCAACTTTCCAACTGTTGGAATGAAAAAGTAGAATTCACTGAGAGAGTTTTTATTTTTGACATGTCATTTGCAATGTATACATCTATCAATCAAAGATCTCAGTTCTGCTCTGGCCTCCTTGGTTGAGGGTGAGGTTTATCATTGTCTCTCTGAACTCTTAGCTCATTGAAATTTTCCCTTACAATTCATTGATTAGATTAAGCTGCGTTGATTAACTGCCTTAATCCTTAGCACACACAGGAACTTTTAAATGGCATGCACATCTCTAAGCTGAAATCTGCCATCTAAAAACCACCTGTTGATAAATCTTTCTTTAGGGCAGTGATTCTCCAAATGTGGGAAAGCAAGTTTCTGAACCATCTGTATATTGGCTTCATGTGGTTGCCAGTATTCCATCTGCTAAGCAGTTACCTTTTATTTGTAAACGGTATGTTGAGTACTTGAATATGGCAGACTCTATTTAGTCGTTTAAGTGGCTCCTGAGTTAGCTAAAGGCATGAGGGCAAGGAAATGAGGTACTCTTTATCACAGTATTTTCTAAGACACCTAGGACAACTGATAAAAAAATTCCAAGAGGCAGAAGCCTGTTCTTTGTGGGAAGTAGATACTCCAACTATTCATCCTTCCCTTCCAGCTTTCAGTCTAATCCTCTACCTTGGTCACATGACAGAATAGACAAACTGAGCATCCTCCCACTGAGTGGCAGTGCTTGGCAATAGATATAATGGTAATAACTCTTCTTGAATTATGGCTTGGCTACTGCCTGCCCATCAAATGCATAGTAGTCTAATCGAATTGAGCGTGAAACCATCACTGGGGCAAGTAGTATTTACACTGCAGCAATCCAGCCCAGTCTCAGTACAGTACAGGTGACCTGACATGGATTTGGAGCCTGCAGAGTCACAGGTACATGTGCTTTCATTAAGGAAATAATAAGAACTATTTGGAATTAAAGAGTACATACCCAGTTCAGCAGCCAGATCCTGCCACATCCTCTCATTTTGTTTTTAATTTTTCTCTTAAAAATGTTTGTGGGCTAAACAAAACTTACCTGCAGTATGGATCCAGCTTTCAGTCCATGGGAGTGCCACTTCTACCCACAGGGCTTTTCCTTTATTTTTATCAGGAATGGTTGTCTGCGCCTCAAAAACAAGTAACGTTTTAATCCATTGTCTTTCCTAATAAGATGGAATTTGGCAGCCCTCCCATTTTTACAGTGAACCCTTGCTTAAAGAAGCACAAGATTACTGTTACTTAATATGGAGCAACAATGCATGCATATTCAAGTACCTATACTCCCTTTCTTGGCATCCAAGATAAGATCATCACAAAAAGAAAAACACCTTTAATCTTGGAAAATTATTTAGGCTGGGCAAAATGTGAGCCTCCATAAAAAACTTTTTTTTCTTTTTTTCATGAGACAGGGTCTCCCTCTGTTGGCCAGGCTAGATAGAGTGTAGCAGCACAATCACAGCTCCCCGCGACCTCCACCTCTCTGGCCCGAATGATCCTCCCACCTCAACCTCGCAAGTAGCTGGGACTACAGGTGCATGTACCATGCTGGGCTAATTTTTGTATTTTTTTCTAGAGACCAGGTTTCACCATGTTGCCCAGACAGCTCTCGAACTCCTGGTGTCAAGCAGTCCACCTGGCTTGGCCTCCTAAAGTGCTGGGATTATAGGCATGAACCACCACAGCTAGCCAAAAAATATTTTGAAGCCATACTGCATGTATTGTTGCACAAATAAGTTTATCATGTTTTAAGGCAATGTGCTTAAAATTTTTTCACAGCATGTTAACAACCAGAAACTTAATGTTTTTGCCTTATTTCAACATTAAGAAAGAACACATAAACCCACCCTTTAGCAAACCCATACTCCCAGTTCCCTAATTCTGCTCTAAGTTTGAGGTAAAAGTTGGCGTGCTTGCTTTCTTAGTGCTTTCCAGTCTCCTACGGATGTGGTACTGCATATTACAACTTCACATCCACTGATGGTTGTATTCTATTTGCTCGCCTTCTGGAGCACCAGACTATGTTAAGCCAGTCCTTTGGTTGGGAAATGGAATATGTAATCAAATTGCAAATATAGTCTAATTGACCACAAAAACTGTAAGGGAGTCCGATGACATGATTCAAGAATGTGTGAAGTATAAAGACATTCAGCATCAGTGTAGACAGCTGAGAGACAGTGCTATTTGACAGGACCAGCTGGTGAATCATCAGGAAAAGATTGCCTAGCTTACTCATTACTACCAAGTCATAAATCAGGTCTTCTTCAAGAGGCTAGGGGTAAAAGCAGAGGATCATGGGACATGTGGTAGAACTTTAAGCATTTTGGTATTTGTGGGGTTTTTTTAGTGCCATTTGGAGTATTATCTTTGTTAGGAAAAAAAATTGTTCCTACAATCGGTGAATTAAATAAAATCATTTAATCATTTTTTTAAAAGCGTAACAGTGGACCAAGCACAGTGGC
Organism: Macaca mulatta; assembly: GCF_049350105.2. Taxonomy (NCBI): domain Eukaryota; kingdom Metazoa; phylum Chordata; class Mammalia; order Primates; family Cercopithecidae; genus Macaca; species Macaca mulatta. The sequence goes on from NC_133408.1 coordinate 29,931,983, forward strand.
TTATGCCACTGTGATCCAAGGATTACACGCCATATGTAATCCCAGCACTTTGCTAGGCTGAGGCAGGTGGATCACCTGAGGTCCGGAGTTTGAGACCAGCCTGGCTAACATGGTGAAACTCCATCTCTACTAAAAACACAAAAATTAACTGGGTGGTCCAAGCTACCTGGGGGGTGGGGCATGATAATTGCTTGAACCCAGGAGGCAGAGGTTGCAGTGAGCTGAAATTGTACCACTGCACTCCAGCCTGGGTGACAAAGCGAGATTCCGTCTCAAAAAAATTAAAAAATAAGATTAATGGTGGTAACTAGAGCTAAACATCTAAACATTTGAGTAGTCTTTGCACTTTTAGGATGGATTTAACCAAGTGTTCTTAAAGCAAATTTATTTTAAAGAGGAACTTAAAGGATAGAGGTGGGGATAGCATGCCAGGTGGGTTACAGGTAGGGTTTTCAAAGTATAAAATAATAGTATAAAAACTCAGATAAAATGGGAAAAGATAAAAGAAAAATAAAATTATTGAATAGGAATAGCCTCTAACCAGAAGAAACCCATACTTTTTTTTCTTTTTTAATACTTTTAAGTTCTGGGATACGTGTGCAGAGCATGCAAGTTTTTTACATAGGTATACACATGTCATGGTGGTTTGCTGCACCCATTAACCCAACACCTACATTAGGTATTTCTCCTAATGCTATCCTACCCCTAGCCCCGCCACACCCCAACAGGCCCCGGTGTGTGATGT